>NC_090266.1:583511829-584154329 GCF_040414725.1 Anabrus simplex | reverse complement strand
GTAGGTGCTCGCTAAGAGAGGATTTTTGGATATTCCGTCGCTAAGGGGGTGAAAAGGGGGGTGAAATTTTAAAATGAGTGTGTTTATATCTCAAAACTTTAAAAGTTTAGAGATGTGAAAATTGGTATTTAGAATCTTCTTTAAAAATAAGGAAACACCTATTTTTTTGTTTTCAGACAATCCCAATGGGAGGGGTGAAAAAGGGTGATAAAGGGGTTGAATGCCTAATCAGGATACCGGTGCTTATATCTCAGAAACTGAAGATATTACAGACCTGAAAATTGGTACTTTTGATGTCTTTTAAAAATAAAGAAATACGTATTTTTTTGTTTTTGGAAAATCCAATTAATGGGAGGGTGAGAAGGGGGTGAATTTTAAAAATGAGTGAATCTATATCTCCAAACTTTTAAAGTTTGCAGATGTAAAAATTGGTATTTAGAATCTTCATTAAAAATAAAGAAACACGCATTTTTTCGTTTTCGGAAAATCGCAATAGGAATCGTGAAACGGGTGAAAAAGGGGTTGAATGCCTTTAATAAGGCTACTTATATCTCAGAACCTGAAGATATTACAGACCTGAAAATTGGTGTTTCGGATCTATTTTAAAAATAAAGAAACACGTATTTTTTTGTTTTTGGAAAATCCAATTAATGGCGGGGTGAAAAGGGGGTTATTTTTTAATTAAGTGTATCTATATCTCAAAACTTTTAAAGTGTATTGATATAAAAATTGGTATTTAGAATCTCCTTTAAAAATAAAGAAACACGAATTCTTTTGTTTTCGGAAAATCCCAATAGGAAGGGTGTAAAAGGGTGAATAATGGGTTGAATGCCTTTAATGAGGATACTTATATTTCAGAACCTGAAGATATTACGGAACTGATAATTTGGATATGGGACCTCCTTTAAAAATAAAGCACGTATTTTTTAGTTTTTGGAAAATCCAATTAATGGCGGTTAAACAGGAGTGACAAATTGGGGTGAATTTTTTGAAAGGCTATATCTACAGAATATCTTGGAAACGTAAAATGTTAAAGACGTAAAACGTGGGTGTTTGGAATCTCCTGTAAATGTAAAGAAACATAGGTGATTTGTGTTTGGAAACTCCTCTTAAGGGGAACTCAAAAGGGGTGAAATTTTAAAATGAGAATTTTTACAGTATATCTAAAAAAACTTAACATGTTACAGAAGTGAAAAATGGTATTTTTTATCTCTATTATACATAACGAATCGTGTATTTTTAGTTTTCGGAAATACCACTTGGGTATTGAGGGGTGGGTAAAAGTGACTGAAAATGGTGTTGAATTCTTTTAATTAGGCTACTGATATCCCAAGAATGAAGATGTTACAGACGTGAAATTTGATATTTGCAATCTGCTTTAAAAGTAAAGAAAGACGTATTCTCGGAAAATCCAATGGGGGGGGGTGAAAGAATTGAAAATTTAATTGACTTAATTGTATGAGAATGCATACATCTAATAAAAACTAAAGTTGTTACAGACGTGAAAATTCGTATTTAGATCTCCTTTAAAAACAAAGATAAACGCGTTTCGGTGGGGAAACCATCTTGGAGGGTGGGAGTGTAAAGGAGTTGAATTCCTTTCAGGGGGACACATAAATCAAAAACTGAAGAAGTTAGAGTCGTGATAATTGGTATTTAGAAGATCTTTTACTATTAAAGAAACAAGTATTTTTTGCGGGAAAATTCACTTGGGGGGTGGGGGGGGAGTAGTGTGAAATGAAGTGGAAAAATAAATTAATTTTATGGGGATACTTATATCTCAAAACTGAAGGCAATAGAAGTGAACACTGGTGTTTGGAATCTCCCTTAAACATAAAGAAACAAGCATTCTTTTAATTTGGTGGGGGTGTGTGTGGCGGTAAATAAACTTAGCGGCGGTGGGGTGTAGAAGGAGGTGAAACCAATTGATTTTACTGTTCTTAATGTACTTATAAGTATCCTCCGTTGCTCAGGCGGCAGCGCGCCGGCCTCTCACAGCTGGGTTCCGTGGTTCAAATCCCGGTCACTACATGTGACATTCGTGCTGGAAAAAACGGAGGCGGGACAGGTTTTTCTCCGGATACTCCGGTTTTCCCTGTCATCAGCCATTCCAGCAACACATAATAGTAATAATAATAATAATAATAATAATAATAATAATAATGTTCCGGACCGTCGTCAAATGTGCGGACCGCGTTGGAAACGGCTCCTGGACGGGTAATGACTAAGAATGCAGTCCGGCCGCGGGTTCAGTGCCTTCTAGGCACCCAATATGACACCACGCCGGATCTCCTGAAGGATTTTATCCATATTAAAAATGAGTATAGGAAAAGATGGCAAAGATTTACGGACCCAACTGACCGGGAGGAATACCTGAGCCTTGCCCGGGAAGTACGAAATCGATTGCTGGAAAGGAAGATTGAAAAATGGGAGGAAACGTGCCGTGAAATAATAGAAAACCAGTCAGATCGGGGATTTTGGTGGACTCTCGCAGAAAACGAGTCAGTTCGCGAATTTCGGCGGATTATATATCTAAAACAATAAGCATTCAATTATAAATTTCAGTATAATACCGTAGCGAAGCACGGGTATCTTGCTAGTCTATATATATAAAATAACTTGTCCTGACTGACTGACTGACTGACTGACTGATTCATCATCGCCGAGCCAAAACTACTGGACATAAAGAAATGAAATTTTGTGGATACATTCATATTAAGATGTAGGTGCTCGCTAAGAGAGGATTTTTGGATATTCCGTCGCTAAGGGGGTGAAAGGGGGGTTGAAATTTTAAAATGAGTGTATCTATATCTCAAAACTTTAAAAGTTTACAGATGTAAAAATTGGCATTTAGAATCTTCTTTAAAAATAAGGAAATACGTATTTTTTTGTTTTCAGAAAATCCCAATAGGAGGGGTGAAAACGGTGAAAAAGGGGTTGAATGCCTTTAATCAGGATACCGGTACTCATATCTCAGAATCTGAACATATTACAGACCTGAAAATTTGTACTTTTGATCTCTTTTAAAAATAAAGAAACACGTATTTTTTTGTTTTCGGAAAATCCAGTTAATGGGAGGGTGAAAAGGGGGCTGAATTTTTAAAATGAATGTATCTATATCTCAAAATTTTGAAAGTTTACAGATGTAAAAATTGGTATTTAGAATTTTCATTATAAATAAAGGAACATGTATTTTTTTGTTTTCGGAAAATCCCAATAGGAGGGGTGAAATGGGATGAAAAATGGGTTGAATGCCTTTAATGACGATACTTATATCTCAGAAACTGAAAATATTACAGACCTGACAATTGGTGTTTGGGATCTCCTTTAAAAATAAAGAAACACGTATTCTTTTGTTTTTGGAAAATCCAATTAATGGGGGTGTAAAAATGGGGTGAATTTTGAAAATGAGTGTATCTATATCTCAAAAATTTAAAGTTTATAGATGTAAAAATTAGTATTTAGAATCTCCTTTAAAAATAAAGAAACACGTAATTTTTTGTTTTCGGAAAATCCCAACAGGAAGGGTGGAAAAGGGTGAAAATGGGTTGAATGCCATTAATGAGGCTACTTATATTTCAGAACCTGAAGATATTACAGACTTAAAAATTGGTATTTGGGATCTACTTTAAAAATAAAGAAACAGGTATTTTTTCGTTTTTGGAAAATCCAAATAATGGGGGGTAAAAAGGGGGTGAATTTTTAAAATGACTGCGTCTACATCTTAAAACTTAAAAAGTTTACAGATGTAAAAATAGGTATTTAGAATCTCCTTTAAAAATAAATAAACATGTATTCTTTTTGTTTTCGGAAAATCCTAATAGGAGGGGTGAAAAGGGGTTGAATGCCTTTAATGAGGATACTAATATCTCAGAAACTGAAAATATTACAGACCAGACAATTAGTATATGGAATCTCATTTAAAAATTCAGAAAAATTTATTTTTTTGGTTTTGGAAAATCTAATTCATGGGGGTTAAACAGGAGTGACAAATTGGGGTGAATTTTTAGAAAGACTATATCTACAGTGTATCTCAGAAACGTAAAATGTTGCAGACGTAAACATTGATATTTGGAATCTCCTGTTAAACTAAAGAAACAGGTATTCTCGGAAAATCCAATGAAGGTTGGGGGGGGGGGTGAAAAATTGAAAAAATTATTGAATTAATTGTATGAGGATACTTACATCTAATAAAAACTAAAGTTGTTACAGACGTGAAAATTGGTATTTAGATCTTCTTTTAAAATAAAACGACGCGTTTTGGGGGGGGGGCGGAGAATCATTTTTGGGGGCGAGTGTGAAAAGGAGTTGAATTCCTTTCATGCGGACACATATCTCAAAAACTGAAGATAATCGATATTAGAAGATCCTTTACTATTAAAGAAACAAGTATTTTTTGCCGGAAAATTCACTTAAGGGGGGCGGGGAGTGTGAAAGTAAGTGAAAAAGTGAATTATTTTTATGGGAATACTTATATCTCAAAACTGAAGGTAACACACGTGAACATTGGTATTTGAAATCTCCTTTAAACATAAAGGAACACGTTTTCTTTTTGAGGGGGGGGGGGGGGTAAATCAATTTAACCGCGGTGGGGTGAAAATGGAGGTGAGACCAATTGATTTTACTGTTCCTAATGTGCTTATAAGGAGCCTCCGTGGCTCAGGCGGCAGCGCGCTTGCTTCTCACCGCTGGGTTTCGTGGTTCAAATCCCGGTCACTCCATGTGAGATTTGTGCTGGACAAAGCGGAGGCGGGACAGGTTTTTCTCCGGGTACTCCGGTTTTCCCCGTCATCATTCATTCCAGCAACACTCTCCAATATCATTTCATTTCATTTGTCATTAATTTAATCATTGCCCCAGTGGAGTGCGACAGGCTTCGGCAGGGCTTATTCATTCCATTCCTGACCCGGTTGAATGACTGGAAACAGGCTGTGGATTTTCAATGTACTTATTCCGATCATAAACCGATCATTTTGAATCTCTCCTGGGTTCGTTTTCAAGATCCATCTTTTCCTTTGGAGAGCCTTCTTAGATTACAGTAGATTCCTCTGGCATATAAACAAAAATTTAAACATTTTTGAAATAAACGATAGATATATGATTGACCGTGCAATTGTTCATCTCTGTAATAAGGTCAATAATGCACGGAAGTATGTCATTCGTTTCGCCAGCAGTCCTGCGCACTTGCCTACGGGAGACAATGGTGCTGGTCATACTGTCATCAATGACAACGGCAGCAGATGTAATTTACCGCCAAGTAGAGGTTCAGTAACGCCAAGGCACCCAAGACGACACCACGCCGGATCTCCTCAAGGATTTGATCCACATTAAAAATGCTTATAGGAATAGATAGCAAAGATTTAGGGACCCAACTGGCCGGGTGGAATACCTGGACCTATCACGGGAAGTACGAAATCGATTGCTGGAGAAAAGATTGAAAAATGGGAGGAACGTTGCCGTAATCTCTCAGAGAAAGAGTCAGATCACAAATTTTGGCGGAATCTCTCAGAAAACGAGTCAGATCGCGAATATTGGTGGGTTATATATAAAACGATAAGCATTCAATTATAAATGTCATTATAATACCGTAGCGAAGCACGGGTATCTTGCTAGTCTATATATATATAAAATAACTTGTCCTGACTGACTGATTCATCATCGCCGAGCCAAAACTACTGGACATAAAGAGATGAAATTTTGGGGATATATTCATATTAAGACGTAGGTGCTCGCTAAGAGAGGATTTTGGGATATTCCTTCGCTAAGGGTGTGAAAACGGGGGTGAAATTTTAAAATGAGTTGCTCTATATCTCAAAACTTTAAAAGTTTACAGATGTAAAAATTGGTATTTAGAATCGTCTTTAAAAATAAGGAAACACGTATTTTTTTGTTTTCAGAAAATCCCAATAGGAGGGGTGAAAAAGGGTGAAAATGGGGAAAATGGGTTGAATGCCTTTAATCAGGATACCGGTACCTATATCTCAGAAACTGAAGATATTACAGACCTGAAAATTGGTACGTTTGATCTCTTTTAAAAATAAAGAAACACGTATTTTTTTGTTTTTGTAAAATCCAATTAATGGGAGGGTGAAAAGGGGGTGAATTTTTAAAATGAGTGAATCTATATCTCCAAACTTTTAAAGTTTGCAGCTGTAAAAATTGGTATTTAGAATCTTCATTAAAAATAAAGGAACACGTATTTTTTTGTTTTCGGAAAATCGCAATAGGAGGAGTGAAAAGGGGCTAAAAAGTGGTTGAATGCCTTTAATGAGGGTACTTATATATCAGAAACTGAAGATATTACAGACCTGAAAATTGGTGTTTGGGATCTCCGTTAAAAATAAAGAAACACGTATTTTTTGTTTCTGGAAAATCCAATTTAGGGGGGGGGTGAAAAGGGAGTAATATTCTAAAATGAGTGTATCTATCTCAAAATTTTTAAAGGTTATATATGTGAAAATTGGTATTTAGAATCTCCTTTAAAAATAAATAAACACACGCATTTTTTCGTTTTTGGAAAATCCAAATATTGGGGGGTAAAAAGGGGGGGGGTAAATTTTTTAAAATGAGTGTGTATACATCTTAAAACTTTAAAATTTACAGATGTAAAAATTGGTAGTTAGAATCTCTAAAAATAAAGGAAAACGTATTTTTTTGTTTCCTGTAAATCCCAATAGGAGGGGTGTAAAAGGGTGAAAAATGGGTTGAATGCCTTTAATGAGGATACATATATCTCAGAAACGAAAGATATTACAGAACTGAAAATTTGTATATGGGATCTCCTTTAAAAATAAAGAAACACGTATTTTTTAGTTTTGGAAAATCCAATTAATGGCGGTTAAACAGGAGTGACAAATTTTGAAAGACTATATCTACAGAATATCTTGGAAACGTAAAATGTTACAGACGTAAAAAGTGGGTGTTTGTAATCTCCTATAAATCTAAAGAAACATAGGTGATTTGTGTTTGAAAACTCCACTTAAGGGGAACTCAAAAGGGGTGAAATTTTAAAATGAGAATTTTTACAGTTTATCTCAAAAAACTTAACATGTTACAGAAGTGAAAAATGGTTTTTTATCTCTATTAAACATAAAGAAACGTGTATTTTTAGCTTTCGGAAATACCACTTGGGTGGAGGGGGGGGTAAAAGTGACTGAAAATGGTGTTGAATTCTTTTAATTAGGCTACTGATATCTCAAAAATGAAGATGTTACAGACGTGAAATTTGATATTTGCAATCTGCTTTAAAAATAAAGAAACACGTATTCTCGGAAAATCCAATGAAAGGGGCGGGGGGGTGAAAGAATTCAAAAAATTAATTGAATTAATTGAATGAGAATACATACTTCTAATAAAAACTAAAGTTGTTACAGACGTGAAAATTCGTATTTGGATCTCCTTTAAAAACAAAGAAAAACGCGTTTTGGGGGGAAACCATCTTGGAGGGCGAGAGTGTAAAGGAGTTGAATTCCTTTCATGAGGACACATAAATCAAAAACTGAAGAAGTTAGAGTCGTGAAAATTGGTATTTAGAAGATCCTTTACTATTAAAGAAACAAGTATTTTTTGCGGGAAAATTTACTTAGGGGGGGGGGGGAGTAGTGTGAAATGAAGTGAAAAAAGTAAATTATTTTTATGGGGATACTTATATCTCTAAACTGAAAGTAATAGACGTGAACATTGGTGTTTGAAATCTTCTTTAAGCATAAGAAACAAGCCTTCTTTAATTTTTTTTTTTGGGGGGGGTGCTGGTAAATAAACTTAATGGCGGTGGGGTGTAGAAGGAGGTGAGACCAATTGATTTTCCTGTTCTTAATGTACTTATAACGATCCTCGGCAGCGCGCCGGCCTCTCACAGCTGGGTTCCGTGGTTCAAATCCCGTTCACTCCATGTGACATTCGTGCTGGACGAAACGGAGGCGGGACAGGTTTTTCTCCGTATACTCCAGTTTTCCTGTCATCATCCATTCCAGCAACACATAATAATAATAATAATAATAATAATAATAATAATAATAATAATAATAATAATAATAATAATAATAATAATAATAATAATAATAATAATAATAATGTTCCGGACCGTCGTCAAATGTGCGGACCGCGCTGGAAACGCCTCCTGGACGGGTAATGACTAAGAATGCAGTCCGGCCGCGGGTTCAGTGCCTTCTAGGCACCCAATATGACACCACGCCGGATCTCCTGAAGGATTTTATCCATATTAGAAATGATTATAGGAAAAGATGGCAAAGATTTACATACCCAACTGACCGGGAGGAATACCTGAGCCTAGCCCGGAAAGTACGAAATCGATTGCTGGAAAAGAAGATTGAAAAATGGGAGGAAACATGCCGTAATCTAATAGAAAACGAGTCAGATCGGGAATTTTGGTGGGTTCTCGCAGATAACGAGTCAGACCGCGAATTTCGGCGGATTATATGTCTAAAACAATAAGCATTCAATTATAAATTTCAGTATAATACCGTAGCGAAGCACGGGTATCTTGCTAGTATATATATAAAATAGCTTGTCCTGACTGACTGACTGATTCATCATTGCCGAGCCAAAACTACTGGACATAAATAAATGAAATTTTGGGGATATATTCATATTATGATGTAGGTGCTCGCTAAGAGAGGATTTATGGATATTCCTTCGCTAAGGGGGTGAAAATGGGGGTGAAATTTTAAAATGAGTGTATCTATATCTCAAAACTCTAAAAGTTTACAGATGTAAAAATTGGTATTTAGAATCTTCTTTAAAAATAAGGAAACACGTATTTTTTTGTTTTCAGAAAATCCGAATATGAGGGATAAAAAGGGTGAAAATGTGGGAAAATGGATTGAATGCCTTTAATCAGGATACCGGTACTTATATCTCAGAAACTGAAGATATTACAGACCTGCAAATTGGTACTTTTGATCTCTTTTAAAAATAAAGAAGCACGTATTTTTTTGTTTCTGTAAAATCCAATTAATGGGAGGGTGAAACGGGGGTGAATTTTTAAAATGAGTGAATCTATATCTCCAAACTTTTAAAGTTTGCAGATGTAAAAATTGGTATTTAGAATCTTCATTAAAAATAAAGAAACACGTATTCCTTTGTTTTCGGAAAATCGCAATAGGAGGAGTGAAAAGGGGTGAAAAATGGGTCGATTGCCTTTAATGAGGCTACTTATATCTCAGAAACTGAAGATATCATAGACCTGAAAATTGGTGTTTGGGATCTCTTTTAAAAATAAAGAAACACGTATTTTTTGTTTTTCTGGAAAACCCAATTAAGGGGGGTGAAAAGGGGGTAATATTTTTAAATGACTGTATCTATATCTCAAAACTTTTAAAGGTTATAGATGTAAAAATTGGTATTTAGAATCTCCATTAAAAATAAAGTAACACGTATATTTTGTTTTCGGAAAATCATAATAGGAAGGGTGGTAAAGGTTGAAAAAGGGGTCGAATGCATTTCATGAGTCTACTTATATTTCAGAACCTGAAGATATTACAGACCTGAAAATTGGTGTTTGGGATCTCCTTTAAAAATAAAGAAACACGTATTTTTCTTTTTGTGGAAAATCCAATTAATGGGGGGGATGGAAAGGGGGTGATTTTTTTAAAATGAGTGTATCTATATCTCAAAACTTTTTAAGTTTATAGATGTAAAAATTGGTATTTAGAATCTCCTTTAAAAATAAAGAAACACGTATTCTTTTGTTTTCGGACAATCCCAATAGGAAGGGTGTAAAAGGGTGAATAATAGGTTGAATGCCTTTCATGAGGCTACTTATATTTCAGAACCTGAAGATATTACAGACCTGAAAATTGGTATTTTGGATCTACTTTAAAAGTAAAGAAACACGTATTTTTTCGTTTTTGAAAATCCAAATATTGAATTGCGGTTAAACAGGAGTGACAAACTGGGGTGAATTTTTTGAAAGACTATATCTACAGAATATCTGAGAAACGTAAAATGTTACAGACGTAAAAACTGGGTATTTGGAATCTCTGTAAATGTAAAGAAAGGTAGGTGATTTGTTTTTGGAAACTCCACTTAAGGGGAACTAAAAAGGGGTGAAATTTTAAAAAGAAAATTTCTACAGTATATCTAAAAACTTAACAAGTTATAAAAGTGCAAAATTGTATTTTTTATCTCTATTAAAAATAAACGTGTATTTTTAGCTTCCGGAAATACCACTTGGGTGGAAGGGTGGGGGGTAAAAGTGACTGAAAATGGTGTTGAATTCTTTTAATTAGGCTACTGATATCTCAAAAATGAAGATATTACAGACGTGAAATTAGACATTTGGAATCTGCTTTAAAAGTATAGAAACACGTATTATCGGAAAATACAATGAAGGTGGGGGGGGGGATAAAGAATTGAAAAATTAATTGACTTAATTGTATGAGAATACATACATCTAATAAAAACTGAAGTTGTTACGGACGTGAAAATTGGTATTTGAATCTCCTTAAACAAAGAAAAACGCGTTTGGGGGGGGGGACCATCTTGGGAAGCGAGAGTGAAAAGGAGTTTAATTCCTTTCATGAATACATGTAAATCAAAAACTGAAAAAGCTAGAGTCGGGATAATTCCTATTTAGAAGATCCTTTACTATTAAGGAAACAAGTATTTTTGCCGGAAAATTCACTTACGGGTGGGGGGGAGTGTGAAAAGAAGTGAAAGAAAGTGAATTATTTTTATGGGAATACTTACATCTCAAAACTGAAGGTAACAGGCGTGAACAATGGTGTTTGGAATCTCCTTTCAACATAAATAAACACGCCTTCTATTATTTATTTTTTGGTGGGGGGTAAATTAAGTTATCGGCGGTGGGGTGTAAAAGGAGGTGAGACCAATTGATTTTACTGTTCATAATGTACTTATAAGGAGCCTCCGTTGCTCAGGCGGCAGCGCGCCGGCCTCTCGCAGCTGGGTTCCGTGGTTCAAATCCCGGTCATTCCATGTGATATTCGTGCTGGACAGAACGGAGGCGGGACAGGTTTTTCTCCGGATACTCCGATTTTCCCTGTCATCTTTCATTCCAGCAACACTGTCCAAATTTCATTTCATTTGTCATTCATCGATCATTGCCCCAGAGGTGTGCTTCGGCAGCCGGCACAATTCCTATTGTCGCCGTTAGATGGGGCTTTATTCATTCCATTTCTTACCCTGTCGAATGACTGGAAACAGGCTATATAGTTTCGATGTACTTATTCTGACCATAAACCGATCATTTTTTAATCTTTCCTGGGTTCGTTTTCAACAGCCATCTTTTCATTCGGAGAACGTTCTTAGATTACAGCAGATTCTCCTGGCGTATAAATAAAAATTTTAACACATTTGAAATAAACGATAGGAATGAGATGGACCGTCAAATTGTTCACCTCTATAATAAGGTCAATAATGCACGGAAGTATGTCATTGGTGTCGGCAGAAATCCCGCACACTTGCCTACGCGCGGCAATGGTGCTGGTCACATTGTAACAATGACACTGGCAGCAGATGTAATTTACCGCCACGTAGCGGTCTTGCATCTTGCTCTGGGGTCGAGAACATATTTTAATAATAATAATAATAATAATAATAATAATAATAATAATAATAATAATAATAATAATAATAATAATAATAATAATAATAATAATAATAGTAATGTTCTGGACCGTTGTCAAATGTGCGGACCACAGGATTTGATTCATAGTAAAAACGCTTATAGGAAGAGATGGCAAAGATTTAGGGACCCAACTGACCGGGTGGAATATCTGGACCTAGCCCGGGAAGTACGAAATCGATTGCTGGAAGGAAAGATTGAAAAATGGGAGGAAACATACCGTAATCTATTAGAAAACGAGTCAGATCGCGAATTTTGGCGGATTCTCACAGAAAACGAGTCAGATCGCGAACTTCGGCGGATTATATGTCTAAAACAATAAACATTCAATTGTAAATCACAGTATAATACCGTAGCGAAGCACGGGTATCTTGCTAGTCTATATATATAAAGTAGCTTGTCCTGACTGACTGACTGATTCATCATCGCCGAGCCAGAACTACTGGACATAAAGAAATAAAATTTTGGAGATATAATCATATTAAGATGTAGGTGCTCGCTAAGAGAGGATTTTTGGATATTCCTTCGCTAAGGGGGTAAAAAGGGGGGCGAAATTTTAAAATGCGTGTGTTTATATCTCAAAACTTTAAAAGTTTACAGATGTGAAAATTGGTATTTAGAATCTTCTTTAAAAATAAGGAAACACGTATTTTTTTGTTTTCAGACAATCCCAATAGGAGGGGTGAAAAAGGGTGAAAAAGGGGTTGAATGCCTAATCAGGATACCGGTGCTTATATCTCAGAAACTGAAGATATTACAGACCTGAAGATTGGTACTTTTGATCTCTCTTAAAAATAAAGAAACATGTATTTTTTTGTTTTTGGAAAATCCAATTAATGGGAGGGTGAAAAGGGGGTGAATTTTTAAAATGAGTGAATCTATATCTCCAAACTTTTAAAGTTTGCAGATGTAAAAATTGGTATTTAGAATCTTCATTAAAAATAAAGAAACACGCATTTTTTGTTTTCGGAAAATCACAATAGGAATCGTGAAAAGGGGTGAAAAATTGGTCGAATGCCTTTAATGAGGCTACTTATATCTCAGAACCTGAAGATATTACAGACCTGAAAAATTGGTGTTTGGGATCTCTTTTAAAAATAAAGAAACATGTATTTTTTGTTTTTGGAAAATACAATTAATGGGGGGTGAAAAGGGGGTGATTTTTTAAAATGAGTGTATCTATATCTCACAACTTTTAAAGTGTATGGATATAAAAAATGGTATTTAGAATCTCCTTTAAAAATAAAGAAACACGTATTCTTTCGTTTTTGGAAAATCCAAATATTGGGGGTGAAAATGGGGGGTGAATTTTTTTTAAAATGAGTGTGTCTACATCTTAAAACTTTAAAATTTACAGATGTAAAAATTGGTAGTTAGAATCTCCTCTAAAAATAAAGGAACACGTATTTTTTGTTTCCTGTAAATCCCAATAGGAGGGGTGTAAAAGGGTGAAAAATGGGTTGAATGCCTTTAATGAGGATACGTATATTTCAGAACCTGAATATATTACAGAACTAAAAATTTGTATATGGGACCTCCTTTAAAAATAAAGAAACACGTATTTTTTAATTTTTGGAAAATCCAGTAAATGGCGGTTAAACAGGAGTGACAAATTGGGGTGAATTTTTTGAAAGACTATATCTACAGAATATCTTGGAAACGTAAAATGTTACAGACGTAAAAAGTGGGGTGTTTGGAATCTCCTGTAAATGTAAAGAAACATAGGTGATTTGTTTTTGGAAACTCCACTTAAGGGGAACTCAAAAGGGGTGAAATTTTAAAATGAGAATTTTTGCAATATATCTAAAAAAAACTTAACATATTACAGAAGTGAAAAATGGTATTTTTTATCTCTATTAAACATAACGAATTGTGTATTTTTAGTTTTCAGAAATACCACTTGGCTGGTGGGGGGTGGGTAAAAGTGACTGAAAATGGTGTTGACTTCTTTTAATTAAGCTACTGATATCTCAAAAATGAAGATGTTACAGACGTGAAATTTGATATTTGCAATCTGCTTTAAAAGTAAAGAAAGACGTATTCTCGGAAAATCCAATGAAGGGGGGGGGGGGGTGCAAGTATTTAAAATTTAATTGACTTGATTGTATGAGAATGCATACATCTAATAAAAACTAAAGTTGTTACAGACGTGAAAATTCGTATTTAGATCTCCTTTAAAAACAAAGAAAAACGCGTTTTGGTGGGGAAACCATCTTGGAGGGTGGGAGTGTAAAGGAGTTGAATTCCTTTCATGGGGACACATAAATCAAAACTGAAGAAGTTAGTCATGATAATTGGTATTTAGAAGATCTTTTACTATTAAAGAAGCAAGTATTTTTTGCGGGAAAATTCACTTGGGGGGGGGGGGGAAGAGTAGTGTGAAATGAAGTGAAAAATGTAAATAATTTTTATGGGGATACTTATATCTCAAAACTGAAGGCAATAGACGTGAACATTGGTGTTTGGAATCTCCTTTAAACATAAAGAAACAAGCCTTATTTTAATTTTTCTTTAGGGGGGGGGGGTGCGGGGGTGGCGGTAAATAAACTTAACGGCGGTGGGGTGTAGAAGGAGGTGAGACCAATTGATTTTTTTTTGCTATGGGCTTTACGTCGCACCGACACAGATAGGTCTTATGGCGACGATGGGATAGGAAAGGCCTAGGAGTTGGAAGGAAGCGGCCGTGGCCTTAATTAAGGTACAGCCCCAGCATTTGCCTGGTGTGAAAATGGGAAACCACGGAAAACCATTTTCAGGGCTGCCGATAGTGGGATTCGAACCTACTATCTCCCGGATGCAAGCTCACAGCCGCGCGCCTCTACGCGCACGGCCAACTCGCCCGGTACCAATTGATTTTACTGTTCTTAATGTACTTATAAGTATCCTCCTTTGCTCAGGCGGCAGCGCGCCGGCCTCTCACAGCTGGGTTCCGTGGTTCAAACCCCGCTCACTGCATGTGACATTCGCGCTGGAAATACCGGAGGCGGGACCGGTTTTTCTCCGGATACTCCGGTTTTCCCTGTCATCAGCCACTCCAGCAACACATAATAGTAATAATAATAATAATAATAATAATAATAATGTTCCGGACCGTCGTCAAATGTGCGGACCGCGCTGGAAACGGCTCCTGGACGAGTAATGACTAAGAATGCAGTCCGGCCGCGGGTTCAGTGCCGCCAAAGCACCCAATATGACACAGCGCCGGATCTCCTGCAGGATTTTATACATATTAAAATTATTATAGGAAAAGATGGCAAAGATTTACGGACTCAACTGACCGGGAGGTAATACCTGAGCCTAGCCCGGGAAGTACGAAATCGATTGCTGGAAAGGAAGATTGAAAAATGGGAGGAAACGTGCCGTAATCTAATAGAAAACGAGTCAGATCGGGAATTTTGGTGGATTCTCGCAGAAAACGAGGCAGATCGCGAATTTCGGTGGATTATATATCTAAAACAATAAGCATTCAATTATAAATTTCAGTATAATACCGTAGCGAAGCACGGGTATCTTGCTAGTCTATATATATATAAAATAACTTGTCCTGACTGACTGATTCATCATCGCCGAGCCAAAACTACTGGACATAAAGAGATGAAATTTTGGGGATATATTCATATTAAGACGTAGGTGCTCGCTAAGAGAGGATTTTGGGATATTCCTTCGCTAAGGGTGTGAAAACGGGGGTGAAATTTTAAAATGAGTTGCTCTATATCTCAAAACTTTAAAAGTTTACAGATGTAAAAATTGGTATTTAGAATCGTCTTTAAAAATAAGGAAACACGTATTTTTTGTTTTCAGAAAATCCCAATAGGAGGGGTGAAAAAGGGTGAAAATGGGGAAAATGGGTTGAATGCCTTTAATCAGGATACCGGTACCTATATCTCAGAAACTGAAGATATTACAGACCTGAAAATTGGTACGTTTGATCTCTTTTAAAAATAAAGAAACACGTATTTTTTTGTTTTTGTAAAATCCAATTAATGGGAGGGTGAAAAGGGGGTGAATTTTTAAAATGAGTGAATCTATATCTCCAAACTTTTAAAGTTTGCAGCTGTAAAAATTGGTATTTAGAATCTTCATTAAAAATAAAGGAACACGTATTTTTTTGTTTTCGGAAAATCGCAATAGGAGGAGTGAAAAGGGGCTAAAAAGTGGTTGAATGCCTTTAATGAGGGTACTTATATATCAGAAACTGAAGATATTACAGACCTGAAAATTGGTGTTTGGGATCTCCGTTAAAAATAAAGAAACACGTATTTTTTGTTTCTGGAAAATCCAATTTAGGGGGGGGGTGAAAAGGGAGTAATATTCTAAAATGAGTGTATCTATCTCAAAATTTTTAAAGGTTATATATGTGAAAATTGGTATTTAGAATCTCCTTTAAAAATAAATAAACACACGCATTTTTTCGTTTTTGGAAAATCCAAATATTGGGGGGTAAAAAGGGGGGGGGGGGGTAAATTTTTTAAAATGAGTGTGTATACATCTTAAAACTTTAAAATTTACAGATGTAAAAATTGGTAGTTAGAATCTCCTCTAAAAATAAAGGAAAACGTATTTTTTTGTTTCCTGTAAATCCCAATAGGAGGGGTGTAAAAGGGTGAAAAATGGGTTGAATGCCTTTAATGAGGATACATATATCTCAGAAACGAAAGATATTACAGAACTGAAAATTTGTATATGGGATCTCCTTTAAAAATAAAGAAACACGTATTTTTTAGTTTTGGAAAATCCAATTAATGGCGGTTAAACAGGAGTGACAAATTTTGAAAGACTATATCTACAGAATATCTTGGAAACGTAAAATGTTACAGACGTAAAAAGTGGGTGTTTGTAATCTCCTATAAATCTAAAGAAACATAGGTGATTTGTGTTTGAAAACTCCACTTAAGGGGAACTCAAAAGGGGTGAAATTTTAAAATGAGAATTTTTACAGTTTATCTCAAAAAACTTAACATGTTACAGAAGTGAAAAATGGTTTTTTATCTCTATTAAACATAAAGAAACGTGTATTTTTAGCTTTCGGAAATACCACTTGGGTGGAGGGGGGGGTAAAAGTGACTGAAAATGGTGTTGAATTCTTTTAATTAGGCTACTGATATCTCAAAAATGAAGATGTTACAGACGTGAAATTTGATATTTGCAATCTGCTTTAAAAATAAAGAAACACGTATTCTCGGAAAATCCAATGAAAGGGGCGGGGGGGTGAAAGAATTCAAAAAATTAATTGAATTAATTGAATGAGAATACATACTTCTAATAAAAACTAAAGTTGTTACAGACGTGAAAATTCGTATTTGGATCTCCTTTAAAAACAAAGAAAAACGCGTTTTGGGGGGAAACCATCTTGGAGGGCGAGAGTGTAAAGGAGTTGAATTCCTTTCATGAGGACACATAAATCAAAAACTGAAGAAGTTAGAGTCGTGAAAATTGGTATTTAGAAGATCCTTTACTATTAAAGAAACAAGTATTTTTTGCGGGAAAATTTACTTAGGGGGGGGGGGGAGTAGTGTGAAATGAAGTGAAAAAAGTAAATTATTTTTATGGGGATACTTATATCTCTAAACTGAAAGTAATAGACGTGAACATTGGTGTTTGAAATCTTCTTTAAGCATAAGAAACAAGCCTTCTTTAATTTTTTTTTTTGGGGGGGGGTGCTGGTAAATAAACTTAATGGCGGTGGGGTGTAGAAGGAGGTGAGACCAATTGATTTTCCTGTTCTTAATGTACTTATAACGATCCTCGGCAGCGCGCCGGCCTCTCACAGCTGGGTTCCGTGGTTCAAATCCCGTTCACTCCATGTGACATTCGTGCTGGACGAAACGGAGGCGGGACAGGTTTTTCTCCGTATACTCCAGTTTTCCTGTCATCATCCATTCCAGCAACACATAATAATAATAATAATAATAATAATAATAATAATAATAATAATAATAATAATAATAATAATAATAATAATAATAATAATGTTCCGGACCGTCGTCAAATGTGCGGACCGCGCTGGAAACGCCTCCTGGACGGGTAATGACTAAGAATGCAGTCCGGCCGCGGGTTCAGTGCCTTCTAGGCACCCAATATGACACCACGCCGGATCTCCTGAAGGATTTTATCCATATTAGAAATGATTATAGGAAAAGATGGCAAAGATTTACATACCCAACTGACCGGGAGGAATACCTGAGCCTAGCCCGGAAAGTACGAAATCGATTGCTGGAAAAGAAGATTGAAAAATGGGAGGAAACATGCCGTAATCTAATAGAAAACGAGTCAGATCGGGAATTTTGGTGGGTTCTCGCAGATAACGAGTCAGACCGCGAATTTCGGCGGATTATATGTCTAAAACAATAAGCATTCAATTATAAATTTCAGTATAATACCGTAGCGAAGCACGGGTATCTTGCTAGTATATATATAAAATAGCTTGTCCTGACTGACTGACTGATTCATCATTGCCGAGCCAAAACTACTGGACATAAATAAATGAAATTTTGGGGATATATTCATATTATGATGTAGGTGCTCGCTAAGAGAGGATTTATGGATATTCCTTCGCTAAGGGGGTGAAAATGGGGGTGAAATTTTAAAATGAGTGTATCTATATCTCAAAACTCTAAAAGTTTACAGATGTAAAAATTGGTATTTAGAATCTTCTTTAAAAATAAGGAAACACGTATTTTTTTGTTTTCAGAAAATCCGAATATGAGGGATAAAAAGGGTGAAAATGTGGGAAAATGGATTGAATGCCTTTAATCAGGATACCGGTACTTATATCTCAGAAACTGAAGATATTACAGACCTGCAAATTGGTACTTTTGATCTCTTTTAAAAATAAAGAAGCACGTATTTTTTTGTTTCTGTAAAATCCAATTAATGGGAGGGTGAAACGGGGGTGAATTTTTAAAATGAGTGAATCTATATCTCCAAACTTTTAAAGTTTGCAGATGTAAAAATTGGTATTTAGAATCTTCATTAAAAATAAAGAAACACGTATTCCTTTGTTTTCGGAAAATCGCAATAGGAGGAGTGAAAAGGGGTGAAAAATGGGTCGATTGCCTTTAATGAGGCTACTTATATCTCAGAAACTGAAGATATCATAGACCTGAAAATTGGTGTTTGGGATCTCTTTTAAAAATAAAGAAACACGTATTTTTTGTTTTTCTGGAAAACCCAATTAAGGGGGGTGAAAAGGGGGTAATATTTTTAAATGACTGTATCTATATCTCAAAACTTTTAAAGGTTATAGATGTAAAAATTGGTATTTAGAATCTCCATTAAAAATAAAGTAACACGTATATTTTGTTTTCGGAAAATCATAATAGGAAGGGTGGTAAAGGTTGAAAAAGGGGTCGAATGCATTTCATGAGTCTACTTATATTTCAGAACCTGAAGATATTACAGACCTGAAAATTGGTGTTTGGGATCTCCTTTAAAAATAAAGAAACACGTATTTTTCTTTTTGTGGAAAATCCAATTAATGGGGGGGATGGAAAGGGGGTGATTTTTTTAAAATGAGTGTATCTATATCTCAAAACTTTTTAAGTTTATAGATGTAAAAATTGGTATTTAGAATCTCCTTTAAAAATAAAGAAACACGTATTCTTTTGTTTTCGGACAATCCCAATAGGAAGGGTGTAAAAGGGTGAATAATAGGTTGAATGCCTTTCATGAGGCTACTTATATTTCAGAACCTGAAGATATTACAGACCTGAAAATTGGTATTTTGGATCTACTTTAAAAGTAAAGAAACACGTATTTTTTCGTTTTTGAAAATCCAAATATTGAATTGCGGTTAAACAGGAGTGACAAACTGGGGTGAATTTTTTGAAAGACTATATCTACAGAATATCTGAGAAACGTAAAATGTTACAGACGTAAAAACTGGGTATTTGGAATCTCTGTAAATGTAAAGAAAGGTAGGTGATTTGTTTTTGGAAACTCCACTTAAGGGGAACTAAAAAGGGGTGAAATTTTAAAAAGAAAATTTCTACAGTATATCTAAAAACTTAACAAGTTATAAAAGTGCAAAATTGTATTTTTTATCTCTATTAAAAATAAACGTGTATTTTTAGCTTCCGGAAATACCACTTGGGTGGAAGGGTGGGGGGTAAAAGTGACTGAAAATGGTGTTGAATTCTTTTAATTAGGCTACTGATATCTCAAAAATGAAGATATTACAGACGTGAAATTAGACATTTGGAATCTGCTTTAAAAGTATAGAAACACGTATTATCGGAAAATACAATGAAGGTGGGGGGGGGGATAAAGAATTGAAAAATTAATTGACTTAATTGTATGAGAATACATACATCTAATAAAAACTGAAGTTGTTACGGACGTGAAAATTGGTATTTGAATCTCCTTAAACAAAGAAAAACGCGTTTGGGGGGGGGACCATTTTGGGAAGCGAGAGTGAAAAGGAGTTTAATTCCTTTCATGAATACATGTAAATCAAAAACTGAAAAAGCTAGAGTCGGGATAATTCCTATTTAGAAGATCCTTTACTATTAAGGAAACAAGTATTTTTGCCGGAAAATTCACTTACGGGTGGGGGGGAGTGTGAAAAGAAGTGAAAGAAAGTGAATTATTTTTATGGGAATACTTACATCTCAAAACTGAAGGTAACAGGCGTGAACAATGGTGTTTGGAATCTCCTTTCAACATAAATAAACACGCCTTCTATTATTTATTTTTTGGTGGGGG
Source organism: Anabrus simplex (assembly GCF_040414725.1). Classification (NCBI taxonomy): domain Eukaryota; kingdom Metazoa; phylum Arthropoda; class Insecta; order Orthoptera; family Tettigoniidae; genus Anabrus; species Anabrus simplex. Next base: position 584,134,018 of record NC_090266.1, on the reverse strand, counting down.
GTAAATTAAGTTATCGGCGGTGGGGTGTAAAAGGAGGTGAGACCAATTGATTTTACTGTTCATAATGTACTTATAAGGAGCCTCCGTTGCTCAGGCGGCAGCGCGCCGGCCTCTCGCAGCTGGGTTCCGTGGTTCAAATCCCGGTCATTCCATGTGATATTCGTGCTGGACAGAACGGAGGCGGGACAGGTTTTTCTCCGGATACTCCGATTTTCCCTGTCATCTTTCATTCCAGCAACACTGTCCAAATTTCATTTCATTTGTCATTCATCGATCATTGCCCCAGAGGTGTGCTTCGGCAGCCGGCACAATTCCTATTGTCGCCGTTAGATGGGGCTTTATTCATTCCATTTCTTACCCTGTCGAATGACTGGAAACAGGCTATATAGTTTCGATGTACTTATTCTGACCATAAACCGATCATTTTTTAATCTTTCCTGGGTTCGTTTTCAACAGCCATCTTTTCATTCGGAGAACGTTCTTAGATTACAGCAGATTCTCCTGGCGTATAAATAAAAATTTTAACACATTTGAAATAAACGATAGGAATGAGATGGACCGTCAAATTGTTCACCTCTATAATAAGGTCAATAATGCACGGAAGTATGTCATTGGTGTCGGCAGAAATCCCGCACACTTGCCTACGCGCGGCAATGGTGCTGGTCACATTGTAACAATGACACTGGCAGCAGATGTAATTTACCGCCACGTAGCGGTCTTGCATCTTGCTCTGGGGTCGAGAACATATTTTAATAATAATAATAATAATAATAATAATAATAATAATAATAATAATAATAATAATAGTAATGTTCTGGACCGTTGTCAAATGTGCGGACCACAGGATTTGATTCATAGTAAAAACGCTTATAGGAAGAGATGGCAAAGATTTAGGGACCCAACTGACCGGGTGGAATATCTGGACCTAGCCCGGGAAGTACGAAATCGATTGCTGGAAGGAAAGATTGAAAAATGGGAGGAAACATACCGTAATCTATTAGAAAACGAGTCAGATCGCGAATTTTGGCGGATTCTCACAGAAAACGAGTCAGATCGCGAACTTCGGCGGATTATATGTCTAAAACAATAAACATTCAATTGTAAATCACAGTATAATACCGTAGCGAAGCACGGGTATCTTGCTAGTATATATATAAAATAGCTTGTCCTGACTGACTGACTGATTCATCATCGCCGAGCCAAAACTACTGGACACAAAGAAATGAAATTTTGGGGATATATTCATATTAAGATGTAGGTGCTCGCTAAGAGAGGATTTTTGGATATTCCTTCGCTAAGGGGGTGAAAAGGGAAGTGAATTTTTAAAATGAGTGTATCTATATCTCAAAACTTTAAAAGTTTACAGATGTAAAAATTGGTATTTAGAATCTTCTTTAAGGAAACACGTAATTTTTTGTTTTCAGAAAATCCCAATAATAGGAGGGGTGAAAAATGGTGAAAATGGGGAAAAATGAGTAATGCCTTTAATCAGGATAACGGTACTTATATCTCAGAAACTGAAGATATTACAGACCTGAAAATTGGTACTTTTGATCTCTTTTAAAAATAAAGAAACATGTATTTTTTTGTTTTTGGAAAATCCAATTAATGGGAGGGTGAAAAGGGGGTGAATTTTTAAAATGAGTGAATCTATATCTACGACTTTTTAAAGTTTGCAGATGTAAAATCTGGTATTTAGAATCTTCATTATAAACAAAGAAACACGTATTTTTTTGTTTTCGGAAAATCGCAATAGGAGGAGTGAAAAGGGGTGAAAAATTGGTTGAATGCCTTTAATGAGGCTACTTATATCTCAGAAACTGAAGATATTACAGACCTGAAAATTGGTGTTTGGGATCGCCTTTAAAAATAAAGAAACACGTATTATTTGTTTCTGAAAAATCCAATTAAGGGGGTGAAAAGGGGGTAATATTTTAAAATGAGTGTATCTATATATCAAAACTTTTAAGGTTATAGATGTGAAAATTGGTATTTGGAAACTAATTTAAAAATAAAGAAACACGTATGTTTTGTTTTCGGAAAATCCTAATAGAAAGGGTGGAACAGGTTGAAAAAGGGGTCCAATGCCTTTCATGAGTCTACTTATATTTCAGAATCTGAAGATATTACAGACCTGAAAATTGGTGTTTGGGACCTCCTTTTAAAATAAAGAAACATGTATTTTTTGTTTTTGGAAAATCCAATTAATGGGGGGGGGGTCTGAAATGGGGGTGATTTTTTAAAATGAGTGTATCTATATCTCAAAATTTTTAAAGTTTATAGATGTAAAAATTGGTATTTAGAATCTCCTTTAAAAATAAAGAAACACGTATTCTTTTGTTTTCGGAAAATCTCAATAGGAAGGGTGTAAAAGGGTGAATAATGGGTTGAATGCCTTTAATGAGGCTACTTATATTTCAGAACCTGAAGGTATTACAGACCTGAAAATTGGTATTTGCGATCTACTTTAAAAGTAAAGAAAGACGTATTTTTCGTTTCTGGAAAATCCAAATACTGGAGGGGGTTTAAAAGGGGGGGGTGTGAATTTTTAAAAATGAGTGTGACTACAACTTAAAACTTTAAAATTTACAGATGTAAAAATTGGTAGTTAGAATCTCCTCTAAAAATAAAGGAACACGTATTTTTTGTTTCCTGTAAATCCCAATAGGAGGGGTGTAAAAGGGTGAAAAATGGGTTGAATGCCTTTAATGAGGCTACTTACATCTCAGAAACTGAAGATATTACAGACCTGAAAATTGGTGTTTGGGATCTCCTTTAAAAATAAAGAAACAAGTATTTTTTAATTTATGGAAAATCCAATTAATGGCGGTTAAACAGGAGTGATAAATTGGGGTTAATTTTTTGAAAGGATATATCTACAGAATATCTTGGAAACGTAAAATGTTACAGACGGAAAAAGTGGGTGTTTGGAATCTCCTGTAAATGTAAAGAAACATAGGTGATTTGTTTTTGGAAACTCCTCTTATCGGGAACTCAAAAGGGGTGAATGTTTAAAATGAGAAATTTTACAGTATATCTAAAAAAAACTTCACATGTTACAGAAGTGAAAAATGGTACTTTTTATCGCTATTAAACATAAAGAAACGTGTATTTTTAGTTTTCGGAAATGCCACTTGGGTGGAGCGGGGGGGGGGTTAAAAGTCACTGAAAAGGGTGTTGAATTCTTTTAACTAAGCTACTGATATTTGAAAAATGAAGATGTTACAGACGTGAAATTTGATATTTGCAATCTGCTTTAAAAGTAAAGAAACACGTATTCTCGGAAAATCCAATGAGGGGGGGGGGTGAAAAATGTGAAAAAATTAATTGACTTAATTGTATGAGAATACATACATCTAATAAAAACTAAAGTTGTTACAGACGTGGAAGTAGGATCTCCTTTAAAAACAAAGAAAAACGCGTTTTGGGGGGGAAACCATCTTGGAGGGCGGGAGTGAAAAGGAGTTGAATTCCTTTCATGAGGACACCTAAATCAAAAACTGAAGAAGTTAGAATCGTGATAATTGGTATTTAGAAGATCCTTTACTATTAAAGAAACAAGTACTTTTTGCGGGAAAATTCACTTGTGGGGGGGGGGGAGTAGTGTGAAGTGAAAAAAGTAAATTATTTTTATGGGGATACTTATATCTCAAAACTGAAGGTAATAGACGTGAACATTGATGTTTGGAATCTCCTTTAAACATAAAGAAACAAGCCTTCTTTTAATTGTTTTGGGGACGGGGGGTGGCGGTAAATAAACTTAACGGCGATGGGGTGTAGAAGGAGGTGAGACCAATTGATTTTACTGTTATTAATGTACTTATCAGGATCCTCCGTTGCTCAGGCGGCAGCGCGCCGGCCTCTCACAGCTGGGTTCCGTGGTTCAAATCCCGGTCACTCCATGTGACATTTGACTGGACGAAACGGAGGCGGGACAGGTTTTTTTCCGGATACTCCGGTTTTCCCGGTCATCAGCCATTCCAGCAACACATATTAATAATAATAATGTTCCGCACCGTCGTCAAATGTGTGGACCGCGCTGGAAACGGCTCCTGGACGGGTAATGACTAAGAATGCAGTCCGGCCGTGGGTTCAGTGCCGCCAAGGCACCCAATATGACAAAACGCCGGATCTCCTGAAGGATTTTATCCATATTAAAAATGATTATAGGAAAAGATGGCAAAGATTTACGGACCCAACTGACCGGGAGGAATACCTGAGACTAGCCCGGGAAGTACGAAATCGATTGCTGGAAAGGAAGATTGAAAAATGGGAGGAAACGTGCCGTAATCTAATAGAAAACGAGTCAGATCGGGAATTTTGGTGGATTCTCGCAGAAAACGAGTCAGATCGCGAATTTCGGCGGATTATATATCTAAAACAATAAGCATTCAATTATAAATTTCAGTATACTACCGTAGCGAAGCACGGGTATCTTGCTAGTTATATATATGACACAAATAAACACATTAAAATTAGTATACAACAATAATTATTTTTTTTAACAATCATATATTTTATAAAATATCACAAATATGAGATTTTTTCTCGCACATTGCCATCGTAGATAACTGTCCAGTGTCCCATTACCTTTTTCTCTCATACAAATCACAAGAGTACAGCGCTCAATTTAACACATACAAATAATTTTAAATGATGACACTACATTATTTTTTTTAACATATCAAACTTTTTTGTGATATATTACTTATATGAGAACTTTTCTCGCATTTTGTCATCACAGTTAACTGTCCAATGTCCTGTTCCCCGCTTTGTCACACAGAACATGACAATGTAGCACTTATTCTTCCAATGCATTAATACGACACTTGGTTCACACGCAAATCGCAGATGTTAATTTTATTTTGCCAGTTTCTCACAAAAGTTAATCATCTTAATCTTATCTCAACAAATCTCACGTGAAGTACTTCGTCAAATTCCTAATGTTTTAAGTACCGACAATCTTCCCTTCCTGATCTTTTAAAGAATATGCACACTTCCCGATACGGTTCACAATAGTGAAATACCCCTGATACAATAGAAAGAATTTAGACATATTTCCCGCCTCTGCAGATGATGGGAATGGAACTCTGAGTAGCACCTTGTCACCCAAATTGAATTCGTCCAATTTTACCCTTTTCTGCTGGCGAATACGTTTATTGCCTGCTTTGATTAAATTTTCCCTGGCCAGCTGGATGTAATAATCCTTAGATTTTCCCTCTCCCAAGTCTAAGCCTAGCATACTTGCAATTTGATCGGTTGGTTTCCTACCAAAATGAATTTCATGCGGCGTACATCCCGTAGACTCGTGTACCGTAGTGTTACACCATCGTTCTACATCACCCAGTCGTGAAAACCACGAACTGTGCTTATCGTGTGCGTATGCTTTGAATATTCTCCCGATCTCTCTCATGACCCGCTCGACCATATTACCTTGTGGGTATCGAATAGACGAATATATGGCCTTAACACCCAGTTCTTTCAACTTGGTAGTCCATATCTTTGAACTGAACTGACTGCCGTGATCTGATAATATTCTGAGTGGACATCCAAACTCAGGAATATATCTGTCAATAACCTGCTTTAGGCAACCCCTTCCCGTAGCTTTTCTCAGGGGATACATTTTGACATATTTGCTGAAGGCATCAATCAAAACGAACACATACCGGTATCCATACCGAGATTGTACTAGTTGCCCGAACAGATCTACGCATATAAGTTGGCCGGGCTTGTCTACAATGACGGCTTGCCGTGGGCCCTCTAAAGTCCTGTTAGGATGCTTACTACGTTGACATAGATCACAAGTCGCAAGTAATTTCCTAATACTCCTTCCCATATTCTTCCACACAAAATTCCCTTGAATAGCATAAAGAACCTTGTTTGCCCCAAAATGACCGAGTTCTTTGTGATAATACCAAATCATGTCTTCCTGTAATGACTTTGGTACACAAACTTTAAATTGCCCAGAATGACACTTCCTTGACAGGAAACCACTACTTAGTTTGTACTCATGTTTACCTTTCTTCACAACAACATCTGCCTCATCTCTTAGCAAGGTCAGGATAGCATTCATCTCATCCTCCTTCTCTTGTTCCAACATGAGATGACGTAATCGATCTCGTTCTGTCATGTTGTCCGTTACCTTCCCCACACATACCAGTATTCCTTCTCTTATATCTACATACCTGGACTCCGTATTACCTGATGAATTCCTACTGAGGAAATCGGCTAAGACATTATCTTTACCTTTAATATGTCGAATAGTGAAGTCATATTCACTGATAGCTAAAATCCACCTTGTCATTCTATTACTTGTTAACTTACATGTCTTAATAAATACTAATGCCTGATGATCTGTCCATATCTCAAACTTATTTCCTAATACATACATCCTGAATTTGCTTAATGAATAAATAATGGCCAAGAACTCAATTTCCGTGATGGTATACCTCTTTTCAGTCAAGCTGAGTCCCCGACTCGCCAAGGAAACAATACCCAAATTTCCATCGTCATCCGTCTGACACAAACATCCGGAAATGCCCTTTTCTGACGCTTCGTTCATGAGTACGAACTCGCGATTAGGCATAGGGTATTTTAACATAACGGCTTCATTGAAACCTTTCTTCAGCCTAAGAAATGCCTCATCATATTCAGCCGTCCACTTCCATTTAGCTACACCTATCAATAAGCCTCTGAATGGCTCTACTAACGCTGCATATTGGATGACAAAACGTCTAAAATAATTACAAACCCCTAAAAATGATTTTAACTGTTTACTATTACGTGGAGTGCTCGTGTTGTTAATCTTCTCTAATCTCGTTTGTTCTTGTTTTACCCCTGTGCAGATACAGTGTGCCCCAAGAATGTAATCTGTTGTGTGCAAAATGTTGACTTATCCAGTTTTAATGTGAATACCCCCTCTCTAACTTTCTGTAAAATTATGTTCAAATGTACCATGTGTTCTTCAAAAGTGTGACATGCTATAACTACGTCATCAATGTACATTGTAACAAAATCCCCTGTATCCCGACCTAAAACTCTAGACATAGCACGAATCAACGCTGCGGAAGAGGTTTTCGTACCAAAAGGGACTCTAGCAAATTGATACAAACAATTCTTATATGCGGGGGAATTTGCAAAAATGAAGAAAACAAATCCTTGATGGAAAACCATGTTTTCCCTTCAAAACGCTGAATGAGTTCTTCCACTGTTTCCGGCCTCTGTTGGTCTGCCTCAATCCTCTGATTCATAAGCCTGCCGTTAATACACAGCCTGACTGACCCATCCTTCTTGGCAACGATAATTAAAGGATTAATACTATGGCTACAAGATGGTTCAATTATTCCGTAATCCAGCATAATGTTTATCTGTTCTTCGACAGCACTAGCATATTTAAGTGGAATGGGGTACTTAGGTCCCACAAATGATGAATGGTCATGTACAACAAACTTGTGTTCATATACATGTGTTCTTCCTGGCTTATCACTAAATACATCTCGATGCTCACCTAACATCGAACACAACTGTTCCTCCTGTAATTCACTCAAATTATTTCTCTCCACTGTCTTATACAGACTATCCCTTGGATCCTCTCTTATGCACAAGTGACACACGTCAAAACATCTCCTCTCTCTAGGAACACCTTCCTCACCTCCCTAATACCTTTACCAGAACACACGTTATCAACACTTACATTCGACCCTTCATAATTCACACATACTTGTTTGCTAGTTTTCTCCCAGGACAAACACACACTTCCCGAATCGAAGTCTAATCTAGCTCCATGATTTGTAAGCCAGTCAGCTCCTAAAATAACTGAATACACCAGATTTGGCACAACAAGGCATGGTTGAAAGTTACATTCATTTTCAATCGTAATTGGTACCGCTATCATTTTATTTACTCTCTGTGACTTGCTACCCACCGCTGTTATAATGAAGGTTTGCCTCACAGGAATCTCTGTTATATTCTGACTTTCTTTCAGAATTTCCTCGTAAAGCTTGAAGCTAATACATGACCTTTCACTACCAGAATCTAATAATACCTTCACTTTTCTTCTCCACACCATAATTTCTATCGTCGGAGTCACTACCTCACTACTTATATCCTCAGTATTATAACTACTTGCATCACTTAACAAATCACTCCTTATATCTAAATTAATACTACTATTTCTTACTTTATTACCTATGACTACGTCATCACTTAAAACATTTGACTTATCATTACTTAGGTCACAATCACGTTGTTCTCTTAAATCTACTTTTACTACACAATTATCTACACTAACTACCTGTTTTGACAACTTTTACCTGCGGACTGTTCACGTGACCGGTTTATGCAGTCCGCTGAGAGTTTAAAGTGCGCTGGCTCAATGATGGATCCTGAATAACACTCGTGTTAGCCCTATTTTCATCTCTATGACTCAAATCCCCACGCCTCCCATTGTCGGATTGTCTCGTGTAACTCTGCTGACCTCTATCACTATTGAAATTCCTATTAACCCTCGTCTGATCATAATTGTTACCTCTCCTCTGATAATTATCTAACCTGTTTCCCGCTCCCTCTACAGTTCTACTTTGCGGTCGACTACCACCTATGCTACTATTCAGATAATCAAAACTATCTAACAATACCTCCATTTCTTTGATAGTACTGACTTTCTGCATACACGCAGCTTCCCTAATCCTATCAGAATAATGTTTTAACATAATCCTTACGATATCAACTTCTGAACCAATACTATTAAGATTTTTCCAGATAAGCACGTGTGCCAGAAAGTATTCTGTCATAGACACTCCCTCCTGTTGTCTATATTTACCAAACATAATCCGTTATCTCACGACCCTGGACATTCTCATCCCAAAACTTATTAATAAACTTCTCTTTAAATTCTTCCAAATTAGACATATTATTACGGTACACTTGAAACCAGGTTTTACTTTCACCGATGAAGGAATTAGACAAGATCTCTAACACGTATTCCCATTCGATAATATTATCCCTCAACTTATTTGCAAATCTTTTCTCAACAAATGTTAGAAATTCCATAGGATTACATTGTTTTCCAGTAAACTTAGGCAAATCTTGGTCCCTATTGTATAAACCACTCGTTATTACTATTTCTCTTGTAATCTGACCTTCTCTCATTTCTTGCCGTAGTACCCTCTGGCAATTCAAAACTTTTTCTTCCGCCACTCTCTCCGCATTCTCTTTCATTATTCTCAACTTTTCCTGTAATTTTTCCTCTTTCTCTGTAACCATCTGCGACAAAGTTTCTTGTTTATTCTTTAGTTCTCTGACCTGCCAAAGCTCTTTTTCAAACGTTTCTACCTTACTGACACATTCCCTCATATCTTGCCCCACTGCTTTATGGATCTTGTCTAGTCTTTTGTCTACAATCTCGTGAATTTCTTCCCGATTACTAGAAATCTTATTACTTAACTCTTTGATATTCTCTGTACAAGTTCCCTTGACATGCTCAATTTGAGTATGAAGCTCGCTCCGACTCGACTCCATTTCTTCCCTAAGGTCAACACACTCTTTATTTAACTTATTTTGTAACGTAGATATTTGATTAGTTACCTCTACTATCTTAGTATCTATTTTAGAATTTAGTGATTCACTTAACCCATCTATTTTCTCATTGGTCACATTAAAATTTTCTTTATTACTGCCAATTAATTCTTCCATTTGTTTCTTATTATTTTCATTACTAATACCAATCATTTGTTCCATTTTATTACTTAGAGAGTTAATCTGTTTATTACAATTTTCATTATTAGTACTAATAAATTCTTTCATCTCTTTATTATTTTCGCTACAACTACTACTAAAAAATTCTTTCATCTCTTTCTTATTCTTTTCATTACTAGTATCAATCTTTTCCTCCATACGTTTCTGACTATTTTCATAACTACTACTAATTAATTCTTCCATCTGTTCCTTATTAACCATTTGTTTCCTGAGCTCGGTCATTTGGGCCGACAGCAAATTTAGATTATCTTGGTTCATCCACCCCACGATCTCCTTTTGAGTTTCAGTGTGCTTCTCAATTTATGCACTTTCCTGAATTACCTCAGAAGCTTCCATCGTATTCACCTGCTCCCTACTCTGAGTTTCACCTTGGATGTCCGCAGAAGCACATGACTTGTTATTGTCTTCCATGTCCATCATTGGTTCACTAGTGATAGTACGCGATCTCAAATTAATTTCCCTCTTCAAATCCCTTGACATATCCCCAAAATACAAATATATATCACAAAATTACACTCCTGACATTTACCGGTAATAATTCCGTTGGCTTAAATGTGCATACTCTTCTCAAAATGAACCTATGATATGCTGTCATTCAGAACAAGTACTGAATTTCTTCGTGCACCACGTTGCGGAGCCAAATTGATACATTCCTATATCTCTGACTAATTTTACAAACATATATAAATCTGGATTTAACTTGAAAAATATGAAATATCTGCATTTCAAATGGAAATTATGAAAATTAACATTCATTAACTAAAATACACACTCGTCGGACCTTGTACTCACACTTACTTGTTACCTGCTTACTTACACATACGTTATTTGAAGGGCGCCAGCTGCCACTCAGTGCAGCAATAATAGAATGAGACTCTTGACTATCTCTAGGGTGTGGGGTAATAAGCTTACTTTTGACAACATACCATATAAGTTCTGGGAAAAGGAGATTGGCGTTCGGTTTCCCCATTAATTTTGAGGTTAAGATATTTTACTGTCAATGAAATAAAACTATGAATTCGTTTGATAGAACAATATATATTCTTTAAATAAAATATCAAAAAATAGTGAGTCTTGTTGCGATAAAACAGATGAGAATATGAAATTATGACATTGCAACTGAAAGAAACTAGGCATGAATTAGAATTCTTCTTGACCGGACATTTAACAATTTATACGAAATATTTCCCTCACTGATTCACTTGACTGTACCTTCAACACTTTTAGTGTTATTACGACGTATTCCTTTGATCTGGTGTTTACTGTAGATGTGTCACGCCTAACTTGGTGATACATCCTTGTGACTGCTTCTTCTCCATATCATCTGACTTCTTTGTAAGTCAATATGGTATTACCTCTTGGCAGGTCCAGGGTTGCCCTCTCTGACTCCATGGTAAGCCCTTGCGTCCGTGTCTTCCTCTAAGTAACGGACCAACCTTTGGCCTCACTCTCTCAATGACCAATGATTAATGGCTCACTGAGTCTTCTCCATCTCTCGTTCACACTCGTTGACTGACCGACTGAGGCCTCTTCATCTAGTAGACTTCTTCACTGTACTGCTTCCGTTTAAATAATGACTGACGCTACAATATGCACCCACCTTTTATAGACGTTGGTTGACACAGCTACGTAATCTCCAGAAATAACAATGACATACTCCCACAACGCCTCAAACCGTTGCATGTAATGGTGAAATCCCCTGGGGCGGCCGACTCTCTGAACGCATTGCCAAAAGCTCACGATGACGTAGCCATGACTTGGCGATGACTTGGCAGAAATGCCAGCAATATGGCACAATGTAAGGATGTCACACTCAACATCTGATATATCGAAACTCTCACTGTACAGGTATTTAATGTTAATCTACATAAACGTATATATGCATACATCTAAGTACAATCCTGCAAGCAACAAGCATTACAAAACTGAATTGAATAAGACTGATAATTCCAATAATAGTAACAATATCACAGATAAAATAATAATAATACTGACATAATAATAATAATAATAATAATAATAATAATACAGATAAAATAATCAAATACAGATATCATCTTGTAACGGGATTTGAACCGTTACAGATGATACTTTAAATGAATTTTAGAGTAAAAATTATATTGGTGTAAAAATACCCATTAAATTGAAATTTCATTATCTCCTCAACCTGTAGCCGTAGAAGGCTTAGCCTAAGTTTCGTTTAATCTGCACTTCATGGCAATAAACTGGCAGAAAGTACTATCCAAATACCAAGAAGGGGTTGTGCAAGATTGACGAGCGTTGGTAGGCGTGTTTATACATCTGAAATATGACGTTCATTCAAATTTCCCGAGAATCGCTAGTGGCGGCCCCATGACTTTGCAAATTAGGTTTGCTTTGAATACGGGCAATAATGTGCGAGAGCGTTAATTACCTGTGAGATTGGACGGAGTGACTGTAAGTGGGTCAAGAATGACTTTACGACGACGAAGAGGCCAGTATCAACAGCTCGCTGAAGTTGAAAGAGGCCGTATAATAGGGCTACGTAAAGGTGAATTATCCTTCCGCGCGATTGCAGAACGACTTGGCAGGAATGTCTCCACTATACATGTGTGCTGGCAGCAGTGGTCACGAGAAAGTACGCTCGCAAGAAGGCCGGGCTTCGCACGTCCCCGTGGCACCACCAAGAGGGAGGACCGCCGTATTCGGCGTATGGCTGTGGCGCAGCGGTCAGCGTGTGCAGCAGCAATTTGATCGGCAGTTTGCACCACAGTGACGCAACGAACTGTTCGAAATCAGTTACTTGTAGGACAGCTCCGAGCCAGACGCCCAGCGGCGTACGTTCCACTTACCCCAAACCAACTTCAGTGGTGTCAAGGGAGAGCTCATTCGAAGATGGAATGGTGGTCTGTCGCGGTTTTAGATGAAAGCCCGTTCTGCCTTTGTGCCAGTGATGGCCGTGTGTTGGATAGAAGGAGGAGAGGTGAACGCCTGTATCCGACCTGTCTGCGGCGTCGACACACTGGACAACACCGCGAATTCTGGTCTTGGGAGCAATTTCCTTTGACAGCAGGAGCACTCTCGCGGTTATTCCACGCACCCTGACTGCAGATGTATTCGTCCGTCTGGTGATTCGGTCTGTTGTACTGCCATTCATGAACATCATTCTTGGGGGTCTTTTCCAACAGGATAATGCACGCCCCCATGCCGCTGTTGTAACCCAACATGCTCCACAGAATGTCGACATGATGTCTTGACCTGCTGGATTCCTCGATCTGTCCCCAATCGAGCACGTATGGGACATCATTGGACGACAACTCCATCGTCATCCATAACCGGCATTAACCGTCCCTGTACTGACCGACCAAGTGCAACAGGCATGGAACTCTGTCCAGCAAGCTGACATCCGGCATCTGTACGACACAATGCATGCATGTTTGCATGTCTGCATTGAGAAGGAAGGCGATTACACCGGTTGTTAGTGGATCAGCATGGCACAATTACGATAGCTTCCCTCGCGCGGATAATAACCTGTAGTCTTGTACCTTTGATCAATTACATGTGTTATCTCGACAAATACATTGCCAGTATTTCCGTATTCTACATTCCTTATTTCATAGTGTTTGGATATTTTTTCCGCCAGTGTAAACCTTTCCTACTTCTTTTATCTGCATATTTGCAAAACATATAGGGATAGGAGTGCCTATAGAATAACGAATTTTATATTTATTCTTCGCTTATAGGTTAGATTAGGGGCTACCTGGCCGAGACGGTAAAGGCATGCTCAGTTCGCCCAAAAGGACGTGGGTTCGAATCCCCGTCAGGAAGACGTAAACTTTAATAAACGAGTTGTCCACTCCCGGAGGTGCATGTGGCCGTGAGGTTAATTCAGCCTACACCAAAAATGAGTACCAGGTTAATTCCTGGGGGGAAAGGCGGCCGGGCGTAGATCTATCCACTCTACCCCATCACGTGTCGTGGTTACGAATGGGAAGCCTTTATCTTCACCCCCCCTCCAAGGGCCTTCATTGTCTGTACGGAGACGGCTTTGCTTTGCTTTGCTTTGCTTTGCTTTTGTAGGTTATATTGTTATTGCTCTTATTGGACGAACATTAGCTAACGGCCGATTCTTGTAGGCTTCGGTTAATTCAGTGCAGCACACACAATCCGAATACACACACAAGCATTGAACGATATAGTAATAATAATAATAATAATAATAATAATAATAATAATAATAATAATAATAATAATAATAATAATAATAATAATAATAATAATAATAATAATAATTGTACCGGGAGGTACACCTCTAAGCCGCACATTTAATACTGAACTTGGAACTAGACCTACTTGAACTGTTACTCAGAAGATGCCACTACCTTAATTTTGTGATGGTGAAGTTTCCAGTACTGTGTGTATTTCAACTTGTTTTTTGTTTTCCGTTCATCAATAAATTTGGACATTCTCTCATAGAGGTCACTACAAATAAACTATGGTCATGCAGCCTGGTGCGAAGTGAAGGAACTTTATTTGAAGAAATTTTGTATTCATAAGTTTGTTCTTTACTAAATCATGTTCATTCATTTTTGGGTTGGCAATATTGACCTTTTCTTTACGCCAGTTTTGAATTCAGCCAATCGCTAATTTCTGTAATTAATTTTCAGCCTATCACAGGCTTCTTCTTAATCTTATTCTTCGATTTTGTGTGCAACTTTTTCATCTGCCAATAAAATTGAGAGGTGTGGCTTAATTATTCATGAAAGGTTTCGAACTTTACCCGAGGGTTTATAAACTGCGGATTTTCACGTCTCTTGGCCACTTGATCAACATCCAACTAAATGTGTGTATGTGAAGCAGGAGGCGGGAGGTGCCTCTTTCATCAGGTAGCTGTTCTTCGGCAAGGTAATGGCCGTTTAACATCTTTAATTCTTGCTAGCTCCGCAGTTTAACCTGAGGAAAGTGTCCTTTTCAATATTTTTGATAAGATAGATCATGGCAGACTACTGAAAAAATAGGGCAACAGGACTAGATAAAATTGTGACTTAAAGAGTCGTTACATAAAAAAATATAACTCAGAGAAGTACAGTAGGGGAAGCATTTTCTGGTCCTATGACGATGAAGGTGCGAGTTTAGCAAGGCAGTGTTATTAGACCTTTATATTTTCTTACATATATAAATAACATTCGTAAAGAAAAGGAATCAGTGATAAGGCTTTTTGCGGATAATGTTATACTGTATAGAGTAATAAATACTTTACGGGATTGTGAGCGACTGGAAGAAAGACCTGGACAATGTCTTGAGAAGAACAGCAGAGATCGGTACGATGGTAAACGGTATGGAAAGCCAGACTGTGAGTTTCACCGAACGGAAATGTCTTTTCAGTTTTAATTACAGTGTTGATGTGGTAAAGTACCGCATGGGAATTACTGTAAGTACCTAGGTGTTGATATAGGGAATGATATTCGTTTGGGAAAAAATAAACGGGGTTGTAAACGAACGTTACAGATATCTTCATAAGGTTTTGAGGGTATTTAGGGGTTGTAGTAACGATGTAAAAGTGAGGGAATACATGTCAGTCCTAAGAACAGATTTGGAGTATGGATCCAGTGTATAGGGCCGTCACCAGGATTAGCTGATTCGGGTACTGGAAAAAGTCCAGAGAAGAAAGCACGATTTCTTCTGGACGATTTCCGACGAAAATATATTATTTTAGAAGTTGTTTACATCACGCCGACACAGACAGGTCTCGTTGAAATATTGCCAGTTACTTAGAAGTTATTACCCAGACACACTCGCGTACTCCGTATGTCATTAAGGAATTCTGTTCGTGTTCATGATCAAGACTCATGTTGTCTCTGTTTAAGTAACACAATTTCTGTGGGATGTTTGGTTCTGTAATGGCGTAATAATTACTTTCATCAACAATAATGTTTCAGATTAATTGCCTGGCTCCTTGGCGGAATGATCAGCGTATTGGCCTTCAGTTCAGAAGGTCCGGGGTTTGATTCCCAGCCGTGTCGGGGACTCCAGTTATGTCCTTTAACTCAATTTACCAATTTACCAATTACCTCAGAAACAAGCGATAGCGAATACATCCCTCCCCATAGGGTTGGCGGTAGGAAAGGGTTTCCACCAAAAATCTGTTTTTATTCTACAAGTAGTGCCGAACCAAAAGTTATTGAGAAAATGTCAACAAGGAGCTTACGTTCATTTAACTATTTTAAGTGAAATCTTGTTCGATAGTAATGTTGAAGTCTGTGTAAAGAAATTCTATGCCGTGATGTTGATGTTTGTTGTTTAAAGGGGCTAACATCGAAGTCATCGGCCCCAATTATATGCCTTAGTTTGGTGCACATCCTGTATCTTCAGTTCTTAAGAACGTTGTAATATTAACTAGTATTGATCGGTGAAGAACAAGAACTTACCCACAAATTACTGAAAAGTGTGAAAATAAAACATACACCAGGCTGATGCGCTAAAGGAAAGTTTGAGGTATTCGCGTACTGTAAGTACACAAGTTTTCTTTCTTGCAATATTTCCATAGACCCCTCTTACTCTACCTATGATTTGTTTTGTTAAGTGATCTCTCGTTCCTATATTAGCTATGAGGTGATGCTGTTCTCATTTATATGGACACTTCACTGACTGGCAAGAACGGTTCCATGGCTAAATGGTTAGCGTACCTGGCCTTTGGTCTCAGGGGGCCCGGGGTCGATTCCCGGCAGGGTCGGGAATTTTTAACCATAATTGGTTAATTTCGCTGACACTGGGGCTGGGTGTATGTATCGTCTTCATCATCATTTCATCCTCAGCACGACGCGCAGGTTACCTACGGGGGTCAATTAAAAAGACCTGCACCTGGCGAGCCGAACTTGTCCTCGAACACTCCCGTCACTAAAAGCCATACGCCATTTCATTTCATTACTGACTGGCCAACCAGTTTCAGAATTGGAGTTCTGAATAAAATACGCTTAGTTCCCAAAATAAATTAATTTAATTCAACAACCTGTTACAATTTCTACCTGCATACTGCATTCTGCATGCATATTAACCATGATTTACCTCATCTGCATGAACCATAAATTTAAAAAAATATATAGGAAACTCTGAATTGGGTCATAAACATGCTTTGTAACGCGTTACAGTTTCATCTCTGATAGACAGCTCCAATCCTACAAAGAGAATTTTCTTTGCTGTTAATCACAGAGTTGGATGAATATAGAGAAGAGGCCGAGTTTGAAATTGTGACTGCATTTTATTTGTGCTAGGTAGTTGGTGAACCATGCAGCCCGATCGATCGTATCCCGCAGGTATGTATTCCAACTCCCTCCAGCACGTGCCACACCTAACTAGGTTGCCCTATTAAGCTTCGCTATTTGCTCTCCCTTATAGAGCTAACTTATTACCCACAAGGTTCAAATTGCCTTGTGCTTCCGGTATTATCGCCTCAATTAACATGATTTTGCAGTTAGATCGATTATCCGTTTACGCAAAGTGCTGTAGGATCTCTAAATGCCTCCCTCAGAGCACAAAATCCTACTGTCTAACAGTGTTAATACATCAGTGGGGAGGAACAATTTCTGTATTTCTTTACGACGATTGCAAAACGATATTTCATTGTTCTAAAATATGTTTAAAGTATATATAAACATACTTATAAATAAACGACAGGCAATACTACTACTACTACTACTACCACTACTGCTGCTATTACTGCTACTACGTTTTCTTGCTATTAGCTTTACGTAGCACCGACACAGATATGGCGACGATGGGACAGGAAAGGGCTATGACTGGGAAGGAAGCGGCCGTGCCCTTAATTAAGGTACAGCCCCAGCATTTGCCTGGTGTGAAAATGGGGAAACCACGGAAAACCCTCTTCAGGGCTGCAGACAGTGGGGTTCGAATCTACTATCTCCCTAATACTGGATACTGGCAGCACGTAAGCGACTGCAGCTATCGAGCTCGGTACTACTACTACTACTACTACTACTACTACTACTAATAATAATAATAATAATAATAATAATAATAATAATAATAATAATAAATGTTATGTGTTTAACGCCAGCTCAACCGTTGATACCCTAGAGAGAAGCTACAGTACAGAAAAAAGCAAGCTTGTTGTTTAAAGTGACTGTTGATTTCGTAATCATACCCAAGTGACCTTCAGATTTCCGGTCGAATCCGAACCATAAGGGATGTAACTTTCGCTCCCGAACTCTGAAATGCATCAGCAGGGTTTTGATCCCCGGCTACCTTAGAAAAAAACCAGTGGCAATGCCACTCGGCCATCACGCCCACGACACAGACATGTTGTACTGAAAGTGGCCCTTTAACCAAGCAGGTAAACTACTAACGAGGATTTCTCACGTTTCAGCACCGTAAATACAGTAATGTTCGACTATGTTGAGAGTTATTTCCACAACCCTAGCTTAATGCAACTGACTGGATTATCATTTGATTTTACTTCTTCCCGATCATCTCGGTTTCATTTCTGACTCTGGTATCAGTTTATGACTGTGTGTTCCGATTCAGGAAGCTCAAATAAATAATAATGTTGGTTGAAATCCCACTATTGCTCGTCCTGGAAGGGTTGATTACGAGGTGAACATTTTATCAGAGCGAATATTCATTTGGTCCACATCATACATTCCACAACTTTCCAGTCCATGTCCCGATTTACGGTAAATACGCACTGCGCACGACACTACACAAGCACAGCATGTCTGACAGACTATACACAGGGCTGTTAATAAAGTTCTCACTATCTCGCCCTATGTAACAACAAAAACAAATTTGTAGAAACAACATTTAAAATAGAACTGGAAAGATGACAGGCTGCAAATTCGTTAACCAGACATCCCTTTGCCTGGTAGGTCACACGCGGTCTCTTCGAAACTTGTAACTACTATACCAAGGCCTTTCATAATTGATTACCTCCCTGTTGTCTTCCGTACCTTTCAATGAACTCATTCGGGCGAGTTGGCCGTGCGCGTAGAGGCGCGCGGCTGTGAGCTTGCATCCGGGAGATAGTAGGTTCGAATCCCACTATCGGCATCCCTGAAGATGTTTTTCCGTGGTTTCCCATTTTCACACCAGGCGAATGCTGGGGCTGTACCTTAATTAAGGCCACGACCGCTTCCTTCCAACTCCTAGGCCTTTCCTATCCCATCGTCGCCATAAGACCTATCTGTGTCGGTGCGACGTAAAGCCCCTAGCAAAAAAAAAATGAACTCATCCATTCTCTATAGTGACCCCTTGCTGCAAGTTAATCTTGGATTGTTTAAACTCCAGATGTAATTGCTTTACAAACCGGTCATTTCATATTTGCACAATCCCTCAGAGTTTTTGTAATTCACTGATCGGCTTGACGTCTTCTCGAAGTAGTGGAATATTTTAAAGTATATTATGTAGTTCTCTTCAGTTTTGGTATAAACATAAACACTGAAGAACAGGAAAAAATCAGTAGGTTATTCAGTTACAAAATGTGGAAAAGAACTTCCCGTACCGGTCGAGATGGCCGTGGGCGTACAGGCGCGCGGCTATGAGCTTGCATCCTGGAGATAGTAGGTTCGAATCCCACTATCGGCAGCCCTGAAGATGGTTTTCCGTGGTTTCCCATTTTCACACCAGGCAAATGCTGGGGCTGTACCTTAATTAAGGCCACGGCCGCTTCCTTCCAACTCCTAGGCCTTTCCCATCCCATGTCGCCATAAGACCTATCTGTGTCGGTGCGACGTAAAGCCCCTAGCAAAAAAAGAAGAACTTCCCGTCCACTGAAAATGAGCGAAAATATCTCCTTTAGAAACTTGATTTCGGAAACGGTGTATGGCCGAACGGCCATTTTTCGGCGTGATCCCTCAATGGTTGACTCCGTTACGGAAATAAGCTATGTAATAGATTGTTGTTGATGATGATGATGATGATGATGATGATGATGCTTGTTGTTTAAAGGGGCCTAACATCGGAGGTCATCGGCCCTGTAATATATCGTACATTAATGTTTTCATGCAGGCCAATGTACTCATCAACTCATAAATCAGAAGAAATAGCTGTGAGGAAGTCCCTGTGAAATATGTTTGAATTCTTCTCAGGAAATTTTAGGCCCCAGTGGATATCTTGCTCATGTACAGTACATTTCCATTATAATACCATATGGTATGTTACTTCATTACGACGCTAATACCTGCATAATCGAGACACCTCCTCTTCTGAGAGATTAATTCAAACAACCCAACAGAAGCAACTAACCTGCCCGCATGCAGTGTGCGTGTTAAATAATACTGCTTCGCTCAGAGATCCCTCTCAGGATAGTAGATGTTTATCATCAGCTATGTTAGCTGCCACATTCACGCTAGCTATCTTCTCTAACTTGGAGGTAACTAGAATATTTTTCTTTCGTTGTATAAACTTAAAGAGTGATACTCAGTTAATTCATGACATTCTTTCAAATAATACGTATCAGTGCTGTAGTTAATTATTTCGAACACTTTCTCCAAGAGTCTCTTTCGGTAATGTTTTGTGTCAGAAATATGAATTCTACTTTCTCCACGGCCCTATTCCTTACCGAAGTTCCAGATTTTCTGTGCTCTTGCAGATATATTTACGTAGCTTTGCAGGTCCATCCAAAGAAGCGCAACAAACCCATAGTATTAAATCAGCTGCTGAAATCTACGCTGACAGTTCACGAGCTTACCGATGACCAATTTTTTTTTAAATATGCAATCCGATAGAGATATATTTGCTGGCGATTTATAGTGTTTACAGTGCATTATGTCTTCTGGTATGGACTAGAATAAATGTTTAGCTTTCATTGACCTGTCTCAGTCTCATCCCAGTATGAAAGTGACCGAGGTATGAGCGATGTTAATGACGCCATTTCTTGAGCAGCCAATCCCTGTTATGAATGGTATGAAAATATCACTCATAAGGTCATTTGGTGCATGTATTAGCTGGCTTGGCAGAATGGTATGTAGCAGCAACTTCTGACTCGGTAATGAAAGCAATGGGAAACTACCTCACACCTCATTTCTCTAGCATGTCTCGTCAGTGACTGATAAAATGATCACTATACAAAGGTTCTGGGCCTTTTAACACACCATAACGCCACATGGTGATAAATTAAGTACATCGAAGTTACGGACAAAACAGGCGGTATATGATGCCACGAAAGCGTGCAAGACAGTTGTACTGTTAAATTAGAGAATTAGAGTATGAAATACATCGTTTCAGGAAATACATTGAATTTTTCTGTAGTTCAGAGAGTATGCAGGGATGCTTCGTGATGGATGTATATTCCAGAAAGAAAGTTCAGTACGTGCGACACAGATAAATATTGAGAAGAATAGGCATCTTGTAAAGATATTAATGAGTAATTATTGGGCTCCAACAGCTTCGTTAGTGCTGTACGGGTGAACAGTAAAACTTCATCCTTTACCTTCTGCTACAGTGTGTTGTCATTTACTGTATAATCCTTCGTGCTAATTGCATTTTCTAAGGACTGCAACGGTGCATTGTACGGGATATCCGGGACGAGGAACTGCAAAATATTGCTATTTACGTTCAGCCGCACTGATCAATAATCTGCTGAACATTTTTTTCTTTCAAGTTTTAAGTTATGGGCTCTGCGCGTACCTACTTGAAGGATTCTTCCTGATTGTGTAACTAGATATCTGACAGAATGCATCGTTGCAGCCCAATCTGGATTTGAACAAGTAGGTATGTGTTTGTCTATGGAATATTTTTATGTTACAAGTGGGCATTTCAAGATACCTACTTGTGCAGGTATCATCGCATGAAGACAATGAAATGTCTACATTACATCTCACTGTTGATAATGAACGTGATTTTCAACTGTCGGCATACATCGATTGTGGTTAGCTGTTTCCAGTTCATGTATGTGTTTTCAGTGAGTTTCGTATTTTAATTATGGGTTCCGTCCACCTATGTGGTTTAGCTGCCAACCCCAGAGGCCCGGGTTTGATTCCCGGCTCTGTCTCGAAATTAGGAAAATAGTGCGAGGACTGGATTGTGGTCCACTCAGCCTCATGAGGTCAAGTAAATAGATGGAGGCTCGATTCACACCTCAGCCATCCTCGGAATGGTTTTCCGTGGTTTCCCACTTCTCCTCCAGGCAAATGCCAGGACGGTGCCTAATTTAAGGTCACGGCTGCTTCCTTCCCACTTCCTTGTCTATCTTTTCTGAACTTCCCATCCCCCACAAGGCCCCTGTTCAGCATAGCATGTTATGCCGCCTGGGTGAGGTAATGGTCCTCCACCCAAGTTGTAGCACCCGACCAAAAGTCTAAAGCTCCAGGACACTGCCGTTCAGGCAGTAGTGCTCGGATACCTCGCTGATTCAGAGAGAAAAACCAACACAGCACGGTGAACGGATTAAGAAAGAAAGAAAGAAAGAAAGAAAGAAAGAAAGAAATATGTGTTCCAAAGGGAAAAGATGGTGCAAGCTTTTCTTTGCAGTTTAGCGTCGTATACTGCCGAGTAATAAATTAATGCTCACATGCGTTAGCAAGTGTTCTAAGGCAGAATTTCGCAAATAATTTAATTTACTGTTACCTGTTTTGCAGAAATGTATGAGATTTCTATTTCTTACTTTAATTAAAACCAATGGACAGCACCAGAAATATATGCATTATATTACGTGTAGGTTCTATGATTTCCTTACGTGTTCTAAGAGAGAAGCCACAGCACAGTGATATTACCTTCTGAATCGCATACCAGTGGCTATCTTGAACTAGACTGTAAAAGAAATAAACATCAGCAGGCCTTCATTGTCAAACATCAAACCTCTGTACTCGCATGTCCAGCCATTATCAGAGGAAAAGTACGATGCTCTACTTTCTCTGTTCTAGTCAGTTCCTTCAGATCTAGCTCAAGAGTACCGGATATTTTATGAAAACGTTCCCCTAAGAAAGGGCCAAAGCGACGGGGTGATAAAGACCAACCCTCATCCAATAGCGAGTAAATAAGGTGACATTTCCGCGAATTTGTTATAACATTTTCTTAAAATTTGTATGAAATCCACTTAAGAGAACCAGATATGATACATTCTTGCATTTTTCCTACAAGTCAGCTTGTAATTTTGTGGGACAACTGCGTACGTTGCATGCAAACTCTCACAAGTGCTTGACTTAACATCACGCAATGTCCAGATTAGTGCAACTACTAGATAACTTATTTGAATTTTAAAAAATCACGTTTGCAACAATATTTTGATAGTACCACAAACACAGCGTGTTTTAAACCAATTCAATGCATTTATTCTGATTTTTTCTCAGGTATTTTTCTGCGGCAGAGCATAGGGTTCAAGGAAATTTTCAAGACTACTTTCTACAACAATGCTATTGTTAAATAACCTAGACAATTCCATGTTAAGAAAACAGTATTGCTGTTACGCACCTACCCTCTTATCCACCTCGTGATAAATTAATATTATAACGTACTTTATATTGTATTATGAAAGAAATAAAAAATAATGAGGCAGTTCTTGCTTGTGCGTTATAAAAACTACTTAATATTTTCTAATTTATACATATATTCGCACGGAGGAAGCACAATGGCGTGGACAGCCATCGCTATCTTGTCTTCCTTCATTTTCCTCCTGTATCGCATTGGTACTTGAAACGCGTAATCCGTTACTCTGTGACTCGCTGGCAGCTTATCTCTGTTGTAGAGAAGTCGTCTATTTATGTGTTGCGTATGATATTTAGGCCGGCCCTGCCGTGTAGAGGGAAGCGTGTCTGCCTCTTCCCCGGGAGCGATTCCCAGCCAGGACAGGGACTTTTACCTGGATTTGAGGGCTAGTCCAATGTCCACTTAGCCTACGTGATTACAATTGAGGTGGGAGCTATCTGGCGGTGAGATAAAGGCCCCGGTCTAGAAAGCCAAGAACAACGGCAGAGAGGATTCGCCGTGCCGACCGCATGTCACCTCATAACCTGCAGGGGATATACTAAAGACAATGGGTTGGGATATAGTACCATATCTGAAGTACTTGTTTGATTATCGTTCGCATGAAGGAACTGTACCAAATGAAATGGAGAGTTGCTATAGTAGCCCCTGTATATAAAGGAAATATTGATAGACATATAGCTGAAAATTACAGCCAGTCAGATTGACATGCATTATATGCAAGCATTGGGAAAGCATTCTTTCTGATTATATAAGACATGTTTGCGAAATTAATGACTGGTTTCATAGAAGGCAGTTTTGGTTTAGGAAAGGTTATTCCACTGAAGCCCAACTTGTAGGATTCCAGCAAGATATAGCAGATATCCCGGATTCAGGAGGTCAAGTGGACTGTATCGCGATTGACTGTCTAAGGCATTTGATAGGGTAGATCATAGGAGACTATTGGCAAAAATGAGTGCAATTGGACTTGACAAAAGAGTGATTGAATAGGTGGCTCTGTTTCTAGAAAAAAGAACGACGAGAATTAGAGCAGGGGAAGTTTTAACTGTCCCTGTAATAATTAAGAGGGAATTCCTCAAGACAGTATTATTGGACCTTTATGTTTTCTTATATATATCAATGATATGTGTAAAGAAGTGCAATCAGAGATAAGGCTTTTTGCAGATGATGTTATTCTGTATAGAATAATAAATAAGTTACAAGGTTGTGAGCAACTGCAAGATGACCCCGATAATGTTGTGAGATGGACAGTAGGCAATGGTATGATGATAAATGGGGATAAATGTCAGGTTGTGAGTTTCACAAATAGGAAAAGTCCTCTCAGTTTTAATTACTGAGTTGATGGGGTGAAAGTTCCCCTTGGGGATCATTGTAAATACCTAGGTATTAATATAAGGAAAGATCTTCATTGGGGTAATCACATAAATATGATTGTAAATAAAGGGTACATATCTCTGCACATGGTTATGAGGGTATTTAGGGGTTGTAGTAAGGATGTAAAGGAGAGAGCATAGTTGTCTCTGGTGAGACCCCAACTAGAGTATGGTTCCAGTGTATGGGACACTCACCAGGATTACTTGATTCAGGAACTGTAAAAAGTCCAAAGAAAAGCAGCTCGATTTGTTCTGGACGAGTTCCGACAAAAGAGTAGCGTTACAAAAATGTTGCAAAGTTTGGGCTGGTAAGACTTGGGAGAAAGGAGACGAGCTGCTCGAATAAGTGGTATGTTCCGAGCTGTCAGTGAAGAGATGGCGTCGGAGGACATCAGTGGACGAGTAAGTTTGAGTGGTGTCTTTAAATGTAGGACATATCACAAAATGAAGATAAAGTTGGAATTCAAGAGGAAAAATTGGGGCAAATATTCGTTTATAGGAAGGGGAGTTAGGGATTGGAATAACTTACCAAGGGAGATGATCAATAAATATCCAATTTCTTTGCAATCATTTAAGAAAAGGCTAGGAAAACAACAGATAGGGAATCTGCCACCTGGGCGACTGCCCTAAATGCAGATCAGTAGTGATTGATTGATTGCAGGCCTTCGGGCTGAGCAGCGGTCACTTGGTAGGCCACGGCGCTTCTGGGCTCTTGCGCTATTGGGTTTGGTTTTGTTTGGTATGGTTTTTAGTCTTATATATTCGTGCGTACTTGTCTTGTGTTGAGGGAATTATGTTGTTCATTAGGCTACGTGTGCGATTTAGATGTTTAACATTATTACAGTGATTTACTTATTCCATGGATGCCGGTGAGGAAGAAACAAAAGTAAACTGTGCTAGATGTACTTAATCATCCTCTCGGGAGAACCAAGATATAGGTCTCAGCTGGGTGATTAAGGAAACTGCTGAACCAACATTCTTTTCTGAGATGACTGTTTATGAAGTGCGATCAGCAGCCACTGCAGGACCTTTGGCTTCTCCGAGTGCAACAACCGAACGTAATATATCGCAGAAAGACAGCAGGGAATCAATTTCAATTCTTTTGTTCAGAGTGGTGTAAGGCGTATGATGCACGTGTTTTCCCTTGAAACCAACCTCCAACGTTGCAGCAAATGCTACTGCCTGTGAATAATGATAAAGACCCTCCCGATTCTAAAGTAACAAACTTGTATCGATCGTTAATTGAAAGGCATGAGTTTCGAGTACGACAAGAAAAGGAATTCAGTTCCTATGACGGAGAGATGACATAATATCTTGACGACATAAGTATGTGACCACAATTAAGAAATGGCGGGATGAGTGAAATAACATTCTCTGCACTGGTGAATCATGGGTTAGGACATGGCACTCTGTTGGAAAAATAAGAGAATTTCAAGCTCATGCGATGCTTTTCTCTTAGAAATCTAATGCGGTCGTAAGTTGGCCAGCGGCTCGCGTTAGTGCATGCCGGTAACAAGCACGGATTCGTGCCAGGGGCTAAGTACGTATTTCTGTGCATGAACAATACCGCAGACGCTAATGACGAGATGGACGGTGATTGTCATGAGAAATACTTCAACAGAACATCTGCTACCGAATCTGTTACCTACCTCTGTCATTGTTATCGACAATGCTTCCTACGACAGCCTACGAAGGCATGGAAGAAGGAAAACGTATGGCAATGGCTTCGAGAACGTGGTGTAGTATAATATGAGAACATGCTAAAAAGAGACTTGATGACCCTCGTACACAGTGTGTGAGGGAAATACGATCACCGCAGGATCAATGAAATCGCAAGAGCAAGTGGAGTAACGGTCCTTCGTATATCAACGTACCATTGTGAGCTGGACCCTTTTGAATTTGCTTCGGCACAAGTGAAGCACTGTGTTGCTATGAACAACACCACTTGCTAAATAAAGTAAAGGGGATGACTCATCGGAGAAGTTTTTCTACCCATATCTGCTGCAAACTGGGCGACCTATGCGAAACACATGAAAGATACTGAAGCGGACATGCGGAAATCTCATTTCATCCAGGACGAAATACAGCCTTTCATCATTGCTGTCAGCGGTGAATATTAGACATATTCCGAATGAAAAGGGACTTCATTCAACCTGTAGCGACGAGGAAGTAATATTCGGTAAGTACAAGAAAGTGGTTACTAATGACAGATATTTTGCTTTGGTTGTTTCTTGCATAGTACTTGTGTGTGTTCTAAATACTGTATCGCAGTTGTTACTGATGATTTTGATGCTATAGTGTGCAGCCATACGGTACGACATGACTTGTCCTGATACAGAAATTAACTATGATTTTCATCTGTGCTTGGTTTTTGATACTTAGCTGCTTCTTAAGTGCATTTCATTTTTCCAACCTTTTTCACAAGCGCAATTCATTTTCACAGTTCCTTTGTGGGGCGATACGACGGCATAGTAGTACCCGGCGTTGTGTGGGAAATTCTTTAAGATGGAATTAAATGCATCCCACATTTCCGTAACCCATAAAGAATATCTGTTGTCTATTTTCTCTCCAAATTTGCGTTAAAATCCAATACTGAGGTTATGTATGTGCAGTAATTCACACTCGTTGCTGTAAAAATAAAAATTAGCATCGTATAAACCCCGCTACCTTTGAATCCTTAAAAAAATTGCAAATTAGTTTTCTTCCTTCTGTTATTCTGAACTTAAATGTTTAGTTTCACAAATTAATCCTTTCCGTTATGGTGTGAAAATAAGAATGGAGCCCCAATATACCCTCTCTTTATTTAATAAAAATGATTTGATGCTCAGTTTCTTCTCCCCTTTACCTTACATTTAAATTCTGATTTTCACAATTTTATGTGCCACCGTATCCCGTTATGTTGTAGAAACCGAAATTACACCCCACTAAAAACTCTGTCCCCTTGAGCTAATTAAAGTAATTTGAAGCTTATTTACCTTCCAAATTTTATCTTGAACTTAAAAACTGCGTTTCACAAATGTATGTGCCATCGTTTTACCGTTACAGAAATATCGAGTTTTGCCTGGCTGAGTGGCTGACTCCAACCTGGTATTTGAAGGTGCTCACATACGTCTGTCTCGACCGAGCTCGATAGGTGCAGTCGCTTAAGTGCGGCCAGTATCAAGTATTCGGGAGATAGTAGGTTCGAACCCCACTATTGGAAGCCCTGAAGATGGTTTTCCGTGGTTTCCCATTTTCACACCAGGCGAATGCTGGGGCTGTACCTTAGTTAAGGCCACGGCCGCTTCCTTCGCACTCCTAGCCCTTTCCTCTCCCATCGTCGCCATAAGACCTATCTGTGTCGGTGCGACGTAAAACAACTAGCAAAGAAAACGTCTGGCTCGTGTCGGTAGATTTTCTGACACGTGAAAGAACTCCTTCGGGACTATATTCGGCACCTCGGCTTCTCCGAAAACCGTAAAAAAGTAGTTAGTGAGAAGTAAAGCAAATAACGTTATTATTATAAATATCGAGTTTCACCAATGTGTGCGACGCCGTTTATCCGTTGTGCTGTGAACACCAAAATGAGTCTCCTCTAAACCCTCAGTTCCCTTGAGATCATAAAAGTATTCAGGTTTTAGTTTCCTCCCATTTTACCTTAAACTTAAATAATGAGTTTGACCAATGTATGTGCCGCCGTTTCCCCTTG
Organism: Anabrus simplex; assembly: GCF_040414725.1. Classification (NCBI taxonomy): domain Eukaryota; kingdom Metazoa; phylum Arthropoda; class Insecta; order Orthoptera; family Tettigoniidae; genus Anabrus; species Anabrus simplex. The sequence continues at coordinate 584,105,788 of NC_090266.1, read as the reverse complement.
GTGCTATTGAGCAGAGCCATTCGATAAGGCAACCCTGTTGTCATAAGAGCAATGCTGTTTACTTAACATGGAAAGATCTATAATTGTAGTACTCAGATGACGATATATGATGTCGAATTTGTGAAAACATAGGTACGACTCTGTGTAAAGGAGTATATACGTGGTCTGCATGATTATATCTTGTCATACAGAAACACATGCAAAAAATGATTATCATTACAGAGCCCATTTTCCACTGAGATAATAACTTTAGGCCTTTGTGGTTCTAACGGTTGCATCCGCACTGTGATTCACTTATACGGTGAGCTTCTTCCCAGGATCCGTCACCTACTAAGCATATGCAGGACAGCAGCTTCGGTTCTAGATGAGAGATGAGTACAAGAATCACGGAGAGTAGTGTAAAGTTGAGGATTCTGCAGCCACCCCCACCACCCAGCCCCTGGATGAGGCCTGATCCGGTGAATGACGTCACAGCGCGGTGTGAGCAGCTAGCTAACAGCGTGCTCTTAAACTCCCATGACCTTACGCTGGCTACGTGTCGAGGCTTAACCTTACAGATCCCCGTGTCCATGCTTAACCTTACGGACCTCGGGTTCGACCCAAGCCATAAGGGCGTTAACAGTAGAGACACTAGTTTGAAGCGTTTGAAGCACCGATCCAGGCTTAAATTTACAGACCCACGGGTTACACTCCAGGCCTAAGGGCGTTAACCGTATTGACCCTAGTTCGAAACATGTGTCTAGAATTACCCTCGCAGATCCCGAGTTCGACTCCAGGCCCCAGGGTGGTAACCGTACAGACCATAGTTGGAAGCCAAAGAGTCTACAACTTTAACCTAAGTTGAAAATACGGGCTAACCGCATAATAGTAGAAGCTTAACCTAACAATCTTCATGTTCGATACCCGGAATAATTGCAGGCCTAAAGTTACGCTGACCACACGTTAACTTATCTTAACCGCCCAGGACTTGGAGTTAAACTTGGAACAAGATGGCAGCTATAAGGCTTAAAACGTATGCTTTTAGACTTCAAGTTCGATACCCGGGCTAACTGCAGACCTAACGTTACGCCAACCATGCGTTAACCTAACTTAACCTCCCAGGACTTGGAGTTAAACTTGGAACAAAATGGCGGTTGCACATGGGACTAGGGAGATGGTGTAAGTCTTAATGCATATACTTTATTCATAGGGGGCGTAACGTTCGAAAGCGACTTAAGGGAGCTTGGAGATAAACTGGGAACAAGCTGGTGCCTCTGCTGACGCGTATTGCGCTGTTTGTTTTTTAGTGTCTGGAACACTCGAAATTATTTAACTTTAGAGCTTATAGATTTGAATTCTAGAGACCTACAGTGGCCTATAGTATTGTTGATATTACCCGGAGACGAAGCCCTTGTGATTAAAAACCGAAAACTGTTTTGCGCTACTTACCGGGTACCTAACAAAAGAGGTGGTAAGACTTACCTGATATATATTGACGACTTATTCAAGACATGTAACTGGAACATAAATAATTCTACGCGTAGCACGTTGCAAAACGTTATACTGGAAAACTGTGCATACGTTCATTGACGAAAGTAGATTGGGGTATTAGGTGTGGTGAAAAAAAGGATAGACTTATTGAAATAAATTAAATAAATAAATAAATAAATAAATAAATAAATAAATAAATAAATAAATAAATAAATAACGTTTCTTTTAGTTTATCACATATAATAACAAATTTGATATACAGCTTTAAAAGTGCATAGTTTTAAAATATATTGCCTAATTCATGCATACACAGTCTATAGTCTTTAATCATAGGATTTAATCCATCCCAATCGCCATTATTTTTTACCTCGAATCTTGTAGTGTTGCTGGCATCGTCTGCATTCGCCTTCTAAACTCGAAACAAAATGTTGGCTGCATATGGGACTAGGGCGATGGTGTAAGACTTAATACGAACGATTTATTCATAGGGGCATAACGTTGAAAGGCGACCTTAGGTCTTTGAGCTGAGCGACAGCATAAAAGGCAAAAGGGCAAAAAGGGCTAAATTTCGAAAGTGTAAAACTGCTAAATGGCTAAGGACAAAAGGGCACAAGGAGTAAATGGCTAAAGGACTTAACGCAAAAGGGCAGAAGGGCAGAAGGGTAGAAGGCCAGAAGGGCAAAACGGCAAGAGTGTAGAAGGGCAGAAGGGCAAAAGGGCTAAATAGCTAAAGGACTAAAGGGCAAAGTGTCAAAAGGGAATGAACAAAATGGCAAAGGGGCAGAATGGCATAAGGGCAGAAGAGCAAAATGTAATGAACTATGGTCTAGGGCTTAGAGTGAATTTGGAACAAGAGGGTGACACGGGACCAGGAAGATGGTGTAAGGTTCATTACGTGTGTTTTATTCATAGGGACATAACTTTAGAAAGCAAAGCTACTCGAGGTCTTGAAGCTGAGCGGCTTTAGGGTAAAGACGCTAGGTACCGAGCTCGATAGCTGCAGTCGCTTAAGTGCGGCTAGTATCCAGTAATCGGGAGATAGTGGGTTCGAGCCCCACTGTCGGTAGCCCTGAAGATGGTTTTCCGTGGTTTCCCATTTTCACACCAGGCAAATGCCGGGGCTGTACCTTAATTAAGGCGACGGCCGCTTCCTTCAACTTCCTAGGCCTTTCCCATCCCATCGTCGCCATAAGACATATCTGTGTCGGTGCGACGTAAAAAACAAATAGAAAAAAAGACGCTGGCAACTGAGGTGATGCATTACGCGCTGTTGGTTTTTAGTGTTTGGATACTGATTTTTTTATTTTAATATTTCGAGCTTACAGACTTGAACTCTAGAGAATTATAATAGCTTACAATATTGTTTACATCACTTCGAGATTAAAACATTGTGTTCAGAATCGAAAACAAACATTCGCGCTACATATGAAAGGGAATGGAACCCAGGGCTCTTTTCATTGGACTGCTGAGTATCATGCTAAGTAAATGACTGTGCATTGGAAGCGTGCGTTTAATTGATGTGAACTTCTGTTCGAATTAGGATGTTTCTTCTGTTTTATCCAGACTTGAGACTGGCTCTACAGCTGGAGGTGGAGTTAACACACTGAAGTGTTACTAAATAGTTTGGAAGATCGTTGTTTAATATATGTTACAATAAGAAGGCTTTGGATTAGAGGAAATACGAGTAATATATAGGGAGGTGTTTAGGCGCTCTACTCTAAAAAGAGAGAACTCACAGATGACGCAATCGCTTGGATGATCTATTAATTAATAATTCCCGCGCGACGTAATTTTTCCTCTATTTCTGAAATGTCTGCTTTATACCGTGTGTAACCAGCATCGTGATAGACTCTTAGCATTTGCAAACGTTGTACGAGCAGGTTGGGGTTTATCAGTATTTCACATGTATATAGGGTAACAGAGACGTATTGTTAATGTTGCGTCTACATGCAGGGAGTTAATGCGTAGGAAACTTGTATTGATGTAGTACGTGCTTCTGCGATAGCGTTTGTAGGTGAAAACAGAACATGGTTTGAAGGCAATGTTCGTTGAAATCTTGCTCTTCATTATTATCATTATTATTTTCATCTTGCTTCTCTCTTCTTCTTCTTTTTCGTCTCCTTCTAGAGCACCATCCTTGTGTTCTTCTTGATACGTTTGCAAACCGAGAGAACCTGTAGTAGGCTTATGAAATGAAGTAAAGTTAAAAGATTTAATGATACAGAAACGTTGAGATCTTTATCATCAACATCAGCGTCATGATCATCATCATCATTACTATGCTGTGTCCCTTTATCTGGAGATCTGTGCATAGTAACAGAACTTATAGCAGGCATAGAGGTTGAATTAAAATTATCTCGCAGTGGTGTACTTTTTAAAAACAAATCAGTATCTGCGTAAATACCTTTCAGCTCTTTAAATTAGCTTCTTGATGGAACTACACTACACGCGTTTTCAAGACGTTGCCCGTTGTAAGCGTTCTTGAATTGACTTCTACAGTGTTCGCATTGAAAAATAGTCTTACACAACGTCTCATGGCGTCTCTTGTGATAGCTCCGGAGAAACGTCTTTCCAGACTCTTTGCAACTATAAATGGGAATAGTTTTTCCCATGATAGACGAATATACACGGTTATTCATCTAAGACGTTACACGGAAATAACTTCTAAACCATTAAAGATATCGGCGTACTGTTTTCATGTTCGTGAATGGTACCCAGGTTCTTTAAAATAACGTGCTACTTATTCTCATGGGGTTTTTAATAACCGAGATATTGATACTAACTCCATATTCTTAAATGGAACGACATAAATGCATACTGCTAGCCTAAAACTTTAACTGCGTACTAGTTCAAATATCTAAATATTTTCAAAATCAGGAAGTTACTTTTTGAGATATAAATAAGAAAGCATTTGGGCTTTTGCGTGCCGCATCAGACAGCGTACGGTCGGACAAGGACCTGTTGGCACGCAAGCTGTTTCCTGGCATTGATTCCAGCCACAGAACGGATACCAGGCATGTACTGTAAACTATCGTACACACAATGTGATGTACCGTAACATACCCTGGGTGTGTGACGTTATTGTATGACTGGCGAACACACAACGCGAAAGGGAGATTATTCGGACATTATTCATTTTATTTTCTAGAGGGAGCTCTTCCGGTTCCTGTATTATGTTTATTTCTCAATTCATGCAGTAGTAAGTAATGTGCACTCAAACCAGTGACAATTATAGCTTTCGTTGAAAAAATGAAATTGCGTATGGCTTTGAGTGCCGGGAGTGTCGGAAGTCAAGTTCGGCTTGCCAGATGTAGGTCTTTTGATTTCACTCCCGAAGGCGACCTGCGCCTCGTGATGAGGATGAAATGATGATCAAGACGACACATACACCCATCCACCGCGTCAGTGATATTAACCAATTATGGTTAAAATTCCCTACCCCTGCCGGGAATCGAACCCGGGACCCCTGTGACCAAAAGTCAGCACGATATCGATTTATCCATGGAGCCGGACATAGCTTTCATTATGTTCCTTTGAAGTCAAAGTAATTATTTTATTCCTTTCAAAAAACAACACACCTCCCTGTCCTGTCATGAGTTCGCCCGTCATACACACTATTGCAAACGCATCACATGTGTATGATATGCTTACATTCTTGGTATCCATTCTGTGGTTGGAATCACACCCAAGAATCTGCTTGCGCGTCAATATGTCCTTGCCCGCCTTCACGCTGTCTGATGCGGCATGAAAAACAGCGCATTCTTTTCTTATTGATATCTCACACACTAACTGTCCGATTCTGAAAACACTTGCATATTTGAACTTGTACGCAGTTAAACCAGACCAGTTAGACCAGCTGTATGAATTTGTGCCGTTCCACTTAAAGATATGGAGTTAGCATCAATATCTCGATTATTAATCACTCCATGATAATATGTATCACATTATTTTACAAGCTCCTGGGTACCATTTACGAATATGAAAACAGAATGCCGATATCTTTAATGGTTTAGAAGTTACTTCCGTGCAACATCTTATGTGAATAACCCTGTGTAATAACGCAACTCTCACATTACTCAAAAGATGAATCTCTGGTTGAGGACTCCTTCTCTTGGACTGTAGACTATGATGCTAACTAATGATTGTGCATTAAAAGCTTGCATTTATTTCAAACACCAGGTCTTCGAGCTCTTAAAGTCAATTTTCTGCTGAGATGTGAACACTATCAGGACACAGTTCTATAAATACATTTCGGATAATCGCGTTAGTAGCTGTTCTATTGAAAAATACAACATAACCAATGCTGTAGAAAATAATATTTCTAATCATTTTGTCTGAACATGTCTTTCTGTACAGGTTATATATAATAATAGAGATAATAACAAATGTAGGCTTTTGCTGAGTTGCGAGAATTTTTTTGAACAGAATGTAATTTTCACGGTAGAGCGGGATTGATACATCGACTCGATGTGAAAAATGTGAAATCACGTAAAACAAACTTCAGAGTGGGGGTTCGCTCTTACTGCCTCTTGGGTTTAAGTTCACGGTCAATAGTATTTTTAAACTTAGGCTTCAAACTAGAGTATGTAGGGTTAACACCTTTAGGCCTGCCGTACAACACGAGGTCTGTAAGGTTAAGCCTGGACACGCAGCCAGCTTAAGATTATGTTGCATGAGGTTATGAGTGTTAAGGACAAGCCTGGGCACGTAGCCAGCGTAAAGTTATACCATGCACTCTCTTAGCCTGGGCTCGAACCTGAAGTCTATAAGGTTAAGTCTCGACAAAGAGCAAGCGTCATGTGAGATTAAGAGCTCGCTATTAACCTAACATAACTTTACGCTGTTGATAAAGAAGATCTTAACATGTCTGTACCATTAAAGCTTTTTAATTTTTCCTCATTTCCTCAGCCCACTACACGGTCTGTCGCCATCCAAACGTATCAAGAAAAATACAAGGATGATGATCTAGAAGAAGAAGAAAAATAATAATAAGAAGAAGAGAGAACCAAGATAATAATGAAAATAATAGTGGAGTAGAAGATTTCAACGCATCCTTGCCTTCAAACGACGTACAGTTTTTACCTACAAACGCCATCGCAGAAGCACATACTACTTCAAAACAAGTTCTACCGTTTCTCACACATCAACTGCCTTCATGTAAACGCAATGTCAACAATAAGTCTCTCTTACCCAATATAGACGTAAAATACTGTAAAGAACCCAAACCCCCCAAACCCCACGGCACTATAGCCCTTGAAGGGCTTTAGCCTACCAAGCGACCGCTGTTCAGACCGAAGGCCTGCAGATTGCGAAGTGTCGTGTCGTCAGCACGACTAATCCTCTCGGCCGTTATTCTTGGCTTTCAAGACCGAGACCGCTATCTCACCGTCAGATAGCTCCTCAATTCTAATCACGTAGGCTGAGTGGACCTCGAACCAGTCCTCAGGTCCAGGTAAAAATCCCTGACTTGGCTGGGAATCGAACCCAGGGCCTCCGGGTAAGAGGCAGGCACGATACCCCTACACCACGGGACCGGCGTAAAGAACCCAACCTACTCGTAAGATATTTGCAACTGTTAAGAGTCTATCCAGATGCTGGTTACACACAGTATAAAGCAATACTTCAAAAATAGAGCACGAATTACTTCGTACAGATAATATTAAGTAATAGATCTTCAAAGCGATGACGTCAACTGTAAGCTATCTCTCTTTACACAACAGCACCAGAACACCTCCCTATACATTACTCGTATTTCCTCTAATCCTAAGCCTTCTTTTAGTAACATATAGCACACAACAATCTTACAAACTATTTAGTAACCCTTCAGGGTGTTAACTCTGCTTCTAACTGTAGAGCCAGTATCAAGCCTGGATAAAACAGTAGAGACATCCTAATTCGAACACAAGTTCACATGAATTAAACGCACGCCTTCAATGAGCAGTCATTTACTTAGCATGATACTCAGCAGTCCAAAGAGAAGAGCCCAAGTATCCATTCATTGTGATATGTAGCGCGAACGGTTTTTTTCGGTTCTGAACACAAGGTTTTAATCCGTAAGCGATGTAAACAAAATTGTAAGCTACTATAAGTCTCTAGAGTTCAAGTCTGTACGCTCGAAATGTTAAAATCAAAAATTCAGTGCTCCAAACACTAAAAACGAACAGCGCGTTAGGCATCAGCTCATTTGCTAGCGTCTTTGACTCAGAAGCCGCTCAGCTTCAAGACTTGAAGTAGCCTTGTTTTGTAAACTTATATACCTATGAATAAAGCACATATATTAAACCTTACACAATCTCCCTAGTCCTGTATCACAATCTTGTTCCAAGTTCAGCTCTAGGCCCTACATCATAGTTCATTCCCTTTTCCCTTCTGCCCTTTTGCTCTTTTCATTATTCGCCTTTGCACTTCTGCCCTTTTTCCCTTCTGCTCGTTCGATTTTCCCTTCTGCCTTTTTGCCCCTCTGCCCTTCTGCCCTTTTGCCAATCTGCACTTCTGCTCTTTTGCCCGTTTGTTCATTCCCTTTTGACCTTCTGCTCTTTTTCACTCCTGCCCTTTTGCCCTTTAGTTCGTTGGCCTTTTAGCCCTTTGTTCATTTCCTTTTTCCCTTTTGCCGTTTTTCCCTTCTGTCTTCCTGCTCTTTTTCTGTTTTGCTCCTTTCCCCTCCGGTCCTTTTACCCTTCTGCCCCCTGGCCCTTCTACACTTTTGCCCTTTTGCCTTTGTGTTTACCCTTATAGCCGTTTTGCCCTTTCGACATTTAGTGCTTTTTGCCCTTTTGCCATTTATGCGGTCGCTCAGCTCCAGCACCTAAGGTCGCCTTTCAGCGTTATGACCCTGTGAATAAAGCGTATTTATTATGTCCTACAGCATCTCCCTAGTCCCATGTGTAGCCCCATCTTGATTCTAGTTTAGAAGTAGCCGTATGCAGACGTTGCCAGCAAAACTAAAAGAATTGAGGTAAAACGGTAATACCGATTGGGATTGGTTGAATCCAATGATAAAAGACTGTAGACTGTGTATGCGAGAATTAAGCAATGTACTTTAATGATATGTACTTTTAAAGCTGTAGCATAGATGTGTTAATATGTTAGATAAACTAAAGAAACGTTATTTATTTCTATAAGTTTATCCCTTTATTCAAACTCCTAATACAGCAATCTACTTTCGTCCATGCACATATTCACAGCTATCCAGTATAATTTTCTTTGCAACGTTCTACGCGTAGTATTAATTATATTCTAGTTGCATGTCTTGAAATTGTCGTCAGAGTATATCACGTAAGTCTTAATCACTATTGTTAGGTGTCCGGTAAGTAGCGCAAAACAGTTTTCGGTTTTTAGACACAAGGGTTTAGTTTCCGGGTAATATGAACAATATTGTAGGCTACTGTAATTCTCTAGAATTCAAATCCATGAGCTCTACATTTCAAGTCAAAACTTGAGTATTCCAGGCACAAAAAATGAACATTGCGTTACGCGTCAGCATAGGCACCATCTTGTTCCAAGTTCAGCTCCAAGCTCCCGTAAGTCGCTTTCGAACGTTACGCCCCCTATGAATAAATTACATGCATTAAGCCTTACTACATCTCCTTAGTCCCATATGCAGCCGCGATCTTCTTCCTAGTTCAGCTCCAAGCCCCCCCCTCGGAAGTAACCTTCCGATATTAAATCCCCGATGAACAAAGCATATGTATTTTGCCTTACAGCCGCCATCTTGTTCCAAGTTCAGTTCCAAGATCCCTTAAGTCGCTTTCTTATGTTTCGCCCCCATGCATAAAGAATATCCATTAAGTGTTATAACTGCCGCCGGCCCCGTGGTGTAGGGGTAGCGTGCCTGCCTCTTACCCGGAGGCCCCGGGTTCGATTCCCGGCCAGGTCAGGGATTTTTACCTGTACCTGAGGGATGGTTCGAGGTCCACTCAGCCTACGTGATTAGAATTGAGGAGCTATCTGACGGTGAGATAGCGGCCCCGGTCTAGAAAGCCAAGAATAACGGCCGAGAGGATTCGTTGTGCTGACCACACAACACCTCGTAATCTGCAGGCCCTCGGGCTGAGCAGCGGTTGCTTGGTAGGCCAAGGCCCTTCAAGGGCTGTAGTGCCATGGGGTTTGGTTTGGTTTGGTTTGGTTTGGTTATAACTGCCATTTTGTTCCAAGTTCAACTGCATGTCCTGGGAGGTTAATTTTGGTTAACGCGTCGTGGGCGTAATGTTAGGTCTGCAGTTAGCCCGGGTATAGAACTTGAAGTCTAAAAGCATACGTATTAGGTCTTATAGCCGCCATCTTGTTCCAAGTTCAACTCCAAGTCCTGGGAGGTTAAGTTGTGTTTTCGCGTGGTCAGCGTAACGTTAGGCCTGCAATTAATCTGGATATCGAACTTGAAGTCTAAAAGCATACATATTAAGCCTTATAGCCACCATCTTGTTCCAAGTTCAACTCCATGTCCTGGCAGGTTATTTTAGGTTAATGCGTGTTCAGCGTAATATTATACCTGCAGTTAGCCCGGGTATCGAACTTGAAGTCTAAAAACATACATATTTAGCCTTATATCCACCATCTTGTTCCAAGTTCAACTCCAGGTCCCGGGAGGTTAAGTTGTGTTAACGCGTGGTCAGTGTAACGTTAGGCCTGCAATGACTCTGGGTATCGAAATTGAAGTCTGTTAGGTTAAGCTTCTACTCTTATGCGGTTAGCTCGTGTGTTGAACTTTCGGTCTCTTAGGTTAAGGCTTGTACTCCAAGGCTTCGAACTAGGGTCTGTACGGTTAACGCCTTTAGGCCTGGAGTCGAACCCGGTATCTGTGAGGTTAAGTCTAGGCACATGCTTCGAACCAAGGTCTCTACGGTTAACGCCCTCAGGCCTGGGGTCCTACCCGACATCTGTAAATTTAAGCCTGGACACGGAGGTGTGTAAGGTTAAGCCTCGACACGTAGCCAGCGTAAGGTCATGGGAGTTTAAGAGCACGCTGTTAGCTAGCTGCTCACACCGCTCCGTGACGTTACTCACTGGATCAGTCCTCGTTCAAGGGCTGGGTGGTGGTGTCCGCAGAACTCCCAACTTACACTACTCCGGAGTAATAATTGTAATAGGTGTTTTTTTTAAATTTTGCTTCACGTCGCACCGACAGAGATAGGTCTTATGGCGAGGATGGGGTAGGAATGGACTAGGAGAGTAAAGGAGGCGGCTGCGGTCTTAATTAAGGTACAGCCCCATCGTTTGCCTGGAGTGAAAATGGGAAACCACGAAGAAACTTCTTTGGGGATGCCGACAGTTGGGTTCGAACCCACTATCTCTCGGATTGCAATAGTTGATGCATCAGGTTCTTCAGGAGCACTTCAGTATCACTGAATGTTCAGATATTACGGGTAATATAAGATCATATTGATAGGATTATTGACCTACAGTTTACGTCCAAACAAAAGCAGCCCCATTGCTCTGATATTGTAATCATGTATCATTGTTGAATTTACCTGTACCAATGGCATTCTTTTTCAACGGACGCTTCTAACCTATTAGTCTACTGTGACTTAATTTTGATGGTTATTGACATATAGCTTTTTCCGCATCTGCCGAACATGAACTTAGAACTCATCTGAGACATCTTATGGTATCTGCCGTAGCTGAGTTTTTACTCGCTCGTCTGGCGCACTATATAAAATTCGAGGAAACTAACACTCTAATTATCACCCTTGTATTACATGCTTAGTTACATTGGGAAGCGATTGAAACGGAAAATTATTCTAGCAACTTCAATAACATGGGAAAAGGCCTGAATCTGAGAAGATTCTGGTTCCCCGTGCTCAGTAAAAGACAGAAGCTCGGCCGCGGTATTATTGTTCCAGAATTTCTACTACTTAGTAGATGATTGTTACCCAAACTATAAATAAGGAAAGGTCATTTCCATCTGACCGACAAGCTATCTTGACGAAGCTTACTGTAAATCACAGGTGCATTGTCCTCGTGAACGTCCGTCAGGTCGTTGGTAACAGCAAGTGACAATGTTAGCGGAACCTGTTTCTCCTTGCCACACCAATAACCTGCGTTCGTATGTTCATTCTCCAAAAGCAGTGATGCAGCAGGATACTGCCATTTGCATGTCTACTCCACTTTGAGTGAGCGTTGAAATATTTCAGGGTCAATGAGAAGCTTACAGCCGTGTTCGCAATAACTGCTGTTCGTAGTACACCGTGTCTATTTAGATTTCTGGTTAACAACCGCATGTTCGCACAAGCGTGTAACGAGACATGGCAAAACTGATTCTTGGGAACTCAGTAGGTGACCAGACGTGTATCGCATGATGTGCCGCCTGTTAAAAAGGACAGTGCACAGGTAATGATAGTAAACCGTCGGTACACATCAGAAAAAAATCACAACCTAATAGGCCGCAGAAAGACACATTTCAATTTATGCCAATACCGAAAACAAAACATAAGTATGTTTCTTCTTAATTCCTAACAATGACAAATTAAACTCATATTTATAATTTCTCTATTAGTTGTTTATTACCATATCAACAGTGAAAACAATTGCACATAGTTCGTCAAGAAAATAGACACCACAACTTTTTTTTAAAAGTTTAAAGGTCAGAATTCCCATACTTGTCAAGTCCAGTTTCTTGCGACAATGATGCATTCAGTGAAAGTAAAAAATGGGCGTATTTACTCACATTTTTGGCAATCCGCTTAATCTGTCGGCTGCCCTTCCACCAGGTGATAACAGCACCAGGCCTTGAACCTGTCGCTCTACATTCCACTTCGTATCGACGATCTGCAGAAACGTATTTCTCTTTCGTCACAATGTGGACAGCTACAGGTTTCACTGCATGACAAAACAGAAATTGGTTAGCAAGGAGAAAGTTTATCTATTGCTCTGTAGTTAATATTTTGTCCAAATATAAGATTAGAAAAACTATTTCAGAATTTCATCCAGATATGTTTCAACTACAAAACCAACTCAAAATTTCACCGGTAAAGGACATACCGGTACATAAATATACCACATAATGTATATGACACCCTTCATTTTTAAAATGCCCGTACAGAATATACTGCTGTCTTTTAAATTTCCTTATAAACTATAAACTAATCCTGTCTCTGTGTATACAGTTATCGCCCAGTAATTCCAGTACAATTGACAATGTACATAAACTTACAAGGATGTAAAAAAATTTCCTAACATTAGCGCCATAGAACTGTTATGGGATGCAGGTGATAGAAGTAATTGGGGAGCACATTTAAGGACCTTAAACGATTTCTGATAATTCACCCAACTTAGTTTTGTGCAGATTTATTCATTCATTTCCGGTCAGAAATATCGGGAAGTTGCATGGTTTATTGAAGTTAATGAGCGATGGTGTGCATAAAAATACATTTCCTTGTTTCTTATCCTGCTCCACATGAATATGCTGTTCTAAATTAATGTGGTAATAATTCTATTCAATTCAAACACAATTTAGAATGACGATAATATACTTCATGCTTGGAAAATTAGTTTCCAGATTAAGTGAGATATTAAATTAAACGTAAATTACACATAGAACAGATAAGTTCAACTTCTGGCTATGTTATTTACCTTTTCTACGAGCATGACTTTGGCCCTGTTCTCTACCATTTGGTGCCATTTGACAGCTCATTCGTAGTAAGTTACCACGGAAATACATTATATAATCAGAGATGCATTCATTTTTTACAAAAATACTGCGGCTTCTACAAAAGAGATTTCATTAAGATACTTTAAAGTTTGCTGCATCGTGGCTAACCTGACTAATAAGATTATGATATGTGATGGACAGATTTCAAACTTGAAACGAATGGTAAAAGTGTAAAGAAGTTGAGAGCTTCGTCGAAAAAGAAGCCTGTGGAGAAATACAAATGTAATTTCCCATACAATATTAATGTACTTTTAAATGGGAGCAGATATTAGGAAATCGACTCTATGGTATGTAACGTTGAGATGAAAGGTCTTCCAAAGGAGACCAGTTTTATTAATTTTCTATGATGTCTAATAAACTAGAAGACGTCCGCCTCCATGGCGTAAAGATGAGCTTTATTAGCTGCTGTCCTCCGGGGGCCGGGTACGATTCCCGTTACTGTCAGAAATTTGAAAATAACGGGAGGGCTGGCAAGTGGTTAAAATGGTACACACAGCTCAACTCCATTGGGGATGTGCATGAAAATAGCTGAACCGCTTTAGGACGAGGACACGATCTTACTTTACTCTTAACTAGAAGGCGTGGTACTTCAAAATGACAGGATAGTTAATTGTACTTGTTAACATTATCTAGATACTGGTACTTACAGTTGATGTTGAGAACGACAACATTGGTGGCTGGAGGTGCTAGGTGCGTATTGGAGGCCTGGCATACGAGTCTTGCGTGGAGATGTTGGCGACCCACACTAGGGAATGACAGGTGGTTCACTGTTATTCCGTCAGGTTTGTGTTCGTACGAATCGTCTATTACGGTATTTTCCAGGAACCAAGTTACTTTGGGCTTTGGACGTCCTGTGGAAAATAATGTACCTGTATTAATTAGATGACAATGCATAGATGCGTATTGGAAACAGGGTGGGTTTTAGGTAACACATTCACAAATCTATTTTAAGTAGTAAAGAGGAGTACAGAAGCACATAAGAAGGACTTAGTCTATGTTTAGAGTGACGTACCAGACAGTGAGAACTGTTCATTCAATAAAATGGTCCTTTTCTTCCAGTTATTTGAAAAATCAATATTAAGCTTATCGTAATTATTATTAACACTGTTGAAAAATGCAGTTGTAAAAAATAATTGACGTTTAGAAAGCTACCGATATCAGAATAATATCCGATTCCGAGGAAAACTGAATAGCTTGCTGGCCTTTGGTCCACGGTGTTCCGGGTACGATTCCAAGTCAATTCAGGATTTTAACATTCAACGGTCATTTCATCCCATTCGGGGACCGGGTGTTCGTGTTGTTTTCGACTTTAGAGTTCTTCCTATATAGGGCTCTATCCTCAGAGTTGCACAGGTAGCCTAGCGTATCAACTCGATTGACCTGAACTATGGCCTTCCCGGAAGCTACACGCTATTGTCAGATGAATAACTACAATAAATGCTGTTAGTCACTCTGGTGTTTTTGAAACGTAGTTAAACAGCTGGGCCGAGCGAGTGGCTGTGCGGTAGGGGTCACTTAGCTGTTAGCTTGCATTCGAGAGTTAATAGGTTCAAACCCCACTCTCAGCAACCCTGAATATAGTTTACCTTGGTTTCCAATTTCTAACACCATGAAAATGCTGGGGGTGTAATATAATTAAGGCCACGGTCGCTTCCTTCCTTTCTTCCTTCTCTCAGCCCTTTCCTATCCCATTTTCCCCACAAGACATATCTGTTGCGGTGCAACGTAAAACCAAATTGTAAAATAAAAAATAAAAAGCTGGTTTCTGTGTATAGGAGATGTGGACTAAACTTTCGCAGGCTTGTCCAAAAAATTGATGGCCATGCTGACTAGATAACTGTACAGTATTATGAGCACCACTAAAGAGAAAAAATAGGTGTAAATATTACAGTGAATCTGTCCGAGCTTGTTTCCAAATCATTCCATTTCGTAAAGGTTTATCTAAAACAAAATTATGGTGGCGAAATATTTCGGCTCACGCAACAATTACGACGAAACAACAGTAGCTTGGGAATGTTGCTTTTAAGTGTGATGGGATATAGTGATTAACTCCTCTTGTAATTAATTGGAGTTACATCGGGAAGAAAAAAGAAATGGCTTATACCAACCCTCGCCTGGATTCATGGTGAGAAACAAGTGTAGACCACATCTAGGATATCTCAGAGCAAGGCTTTCCTCCTCAGCTGGATTAATCCAGTTCCAGACCTCCAAACAGTCTTAAATTCATATCAGAGACGGGTATACAACTCGGGCGAACTAGGTGGGAAATTTGGGTGTTGGTGTACATTGTCATTTCTTTACTTCAGCTCTACTTTTAATAGACGTGTTTTGTGTGTACACTCCTGGAAATAATTATTTGTGATAACTGATTATACTGGTATTACCCACGTTCCTGAAATCACTTACTGGGTTGATAGGAAACCATTCGCGTTTAGGTAAATTTATTTCAGTGAGGCTAAACTTGTTGGATTCCAGAAAGATATGGCAGATATTTTAGATTCAGTAGGTCAAATGGACTTTATCGATAATGGTCTATATGATATTATAGATCATGGAACACTACAGACGAAAATGATGCTGTGGGACTTGACCAAAAAGTGATTAAACGGGTAACAACATTTATAGGAAATAGAACTCTGAAAATTAGAGAAGGTGAAGCATTACATGATCCTATAATAATTAAAAGCGGGAGTCTCGCAAGGTAGTATTATTGAATCTTTTTGTTTTCTCATATACATGACGTGAGTAAAGATCTGGAATCACATACAATGCTTCTTTCATATGGTGTTGCAGTGAATCGATTAATAAATAAGTTACAGAATTTTGAGTGACTGGAAGAAAGACCTGGATGAAGTTGTGATATGGACAGCAGAAAATGATATGATGATGAACGGGGTGAAAAGTCAGGTTGTACATTTCATTAAGAATATAAGTCCTGTCAGTTTTAATTGCCGTGCTGTTGGGGTCAAAGTACCGCATGAGGATCACTGTGAGCCCCCCCATCCCCATGTCACTACAGCCCTTGAAGGCCTTGGCCTACCAAGTGACCGCTGCTCAGCCCGAAGGCCGGCAGATTACGAGGTGCCATGTGATCAGCACGACGAATCCTCTCGGCCGTTTTTATTGGCTTTTTAGACCGGGGCCGCTATCTCATCGTCAAATAGCTCCTCAATTCTAATCACGTAGGCTGAGTGGACCTCAAACCAGCCCTCAGGTGCAGGTAAAAATCAATGACCTGGCCGTGGATCGAACCCAGGGCCTGCGGGTAAGTGGCAGGCACGATACCCCTACACCTCGGGGCTGGCATATCACCGTGAGTACCTAGGTATTAATAGTGGTAAAAATCTGCATTGGGTTAATTGTATTAACGAGATTGTAAATAAGGGTTAAAGATCTCTTCTTATGGTAGTGAGGGTATCAATCGGTTGTAGTAAGGATATAGTGGAGAGGGCGTACAAGTCTTTGGTATGGCCCAAATTAAATAAGTGTTCCAATGTCTGGGACATTCACGATTGTTACTTCAATGGAGAACTGAAAAAGATCCAAAGGAATGCAGTACGAATTGTTCTGAGTGATTTCAAACAATATAGTAGTGGTACGAAAATGTAAACTTGGGCTGTGGAGACTTGGGAGTTAGGAGACCAGCTACTCGAATAAGTGGTATGTTCAGAGCTGTCAGTGGAGAGATTGCGTTGAATGACGTTAGAAGACGAACAGCTAATAATGAAGTTTTAAAGGTACGAAAAGTAGGGAAGATAATAGTTGGACTTCAGGAGGAAAATTTGGGGCAAATATTCATTTACAGGGAGAGGTTTGTTCGATTGATTGATTGATTGATTGATTGATTGATTGATTGATTGATTGATTGATTGATTGATTGATTGATTGATTGATTGATTGATTGATTGATTGATTGATTGATTGATTGATTGATTGATTGATTGATTGATTGATTGATTGATTGATTGATTGATTGATTGATTGATTGATTGATTGATTGATTGATTGATTGATTGATTGATTGATTGATTGATTGATTGAGGTGTCTGCGCGATTCGGGCCGTGTAATGTTAGCTTTCTTTCGGGACTCGGGTGACCAACCGTCCCGCATTTTAAGGTATTTTGTAAATGTCCCGCGCGGCACGTCATTTTCCCCGCGATTTTTCCGTTTTCTATCTGAACGAATTTTCGGTTATTGTCATTGGTACGAATTTTCACAATACGCAACTGCCCTGCTATCCAGCTTCAACTAAGCATAGCGTAACCGTTGCCAACAGTATGATCTCTGTATGTGCAAAGAAGCAGGTTATAGTATCTTTGGAGATGCGTTCCGGATGTACGCTCCAAATTTCGACTTGCCGTTAGTCCATGGCCATATTGCAGCACAAAGCGCATCAATATAGACGTGTTGTATTAAATGTTCTTTTCTTTAAATTTTTTGTAATTTTAAAACTGTATTCGGCGTCGGATAGAGATGACTTCACTTCAACTACGTCACATGAAAGAAAGCTATCATTTAAACACGAGAAGGCGAAAAGGAAAACTAAATGCGTATGTGCATATAATGCAAAATGGGGAACCAACATGCAACATTTATTTCCTGATCGCATTTAAAAAAAAATGATGTTCAGTGTATCTCATAGATGATGAATCTTCAAAAACTGGAAAATAAATTTTAAAGTTGAGCGAAATGTATTTTCTTATGTATTACTTCAGTAAGAGTACTCTTGGTCAAAAAGAGGGAAGCTGGCAACACGATGATATTGAAAGCGTTAAGATGTTTGTCGTTTTAAAATTACAGCTAAAAATGTACCTATCCCCAAAATTTGTGGAATGTTCCCCTTTTTTGACTCTCTTGTCCCTCATTCCTTCCTTCAAGAGCTGGTCGCCCTATTCGGGATATTTCACGAAAATATCGGACATCAAAAGAATGATTAATTAAAAACTGAGCAATATTTCACAAAAGTAACGTAGTTGGGGATTTTTCATTTCTGCAGAATATCAGCTCCCTCTCTTGTACACTCTTCTTTGTATTGTAACATATACCACGGTACACGAACGGTAATTTATGTGTATATTATACTATTCATGTGTAATATTTCTAGATTAATAATGTTATTGTCCTTTACGCCCCACGAACAACTTTGATGGTTTTCTGACATATTTCATTATGTGAGAAAACATCGAGGCTTTTACATTATTATGCCATTATTAATATCTGGTACCCTGGTGTAAATTTATTGGTTGCGATAATTAATTAAGATGTTTTTTGTATTTATACCAGAAAACTCTGTATATACTGTATATATAGTAAGGACGCGGCATCAGTTTTCTGTGACATTGCAACTCAGCTTACTTGTGTATCAAAGCAGGCCGGTGATCCTGGATTAAACAATGACCAGGAATATCCTGGGAAGTCCACTCAAGTGCGAGTACACTATTGTGAAAATCTTGTTAGGGAATCATGAAGAGCCCGGAATGAAGTTTGGCGCTGTGACGTTATGAGTCTGGGTTTGTCCAAGTGAATTGTTAGAAAAATGTCGTTTCACACGGACATAACTGAACTTGAAGTTAGAGTTTACAAAATGAAAAGCGGAAAGTTTACTAGGATATAAACATAGAAGTATTATTCAGATGACAATTCCATATGTAGAAGGGTAAAGTATGTTCTAAAACAATGGGTACCGTGTCAGCATTCTCCCACGCTTTTTTGAGTAGTGTACCAATGTCGGTTTTGAATGAATGACTTAGTAGTGTACCTATGCGGGTTCTTACCCGTGATTAATGAACTCTCGGTGAGGTTAAGACGCAGAATAATGTCATAACCTTGCGTACGAGAACAAGCTTAACCTCACAGACTGCACTGGAGGGGCCCAAGTGGTCAGGGAATGATCTGGGGTGCTTTTGACCAATATGTGACGTTATGACGTCATACCCATACGCACGAGGGCAATGCTAACCTCACTGGAAAACCTGGGGTGTTTTTGACCCCTTGGTGAGGTTATGACGTCATACCGTTACGTAAGAGTGCAATGCCAACCTCACGGGTCACTTTGGAGGAGCTGAGTCGGAAAGGTCACGGACCTCTATGGAGGAGCTGAATCGGTCGGGCGCTCTTGGAGGAGCCAAATCCTTTATGTGAACTGCAGATGAGGTTAAGACGTCATTATAACGTGTTAACGTAATATTGCTCACGAACGCTAAACTAAACTCACACAGGCCTTTTATCGGCTCCCCTTGGAGGACTCCAATCGGTTAGGTGATTGTTAGTTGAGGTTATTACGCCATGATGACGTGTTTACCTAACCTCGCTACGAGGAGCGCTAACGTAACCTCAGACAGGCACTTTACCGGCTCCCCTTGGAGTAGCCGAGCTGGTGAGGTGACTTGTAGGTATGGCTAACACGTGTGTTAACCTTACCTTGGCCACGAACGGTAACCTAACCTCACACAGGCCCTTTGCCGTCTCCCCTTGGAGGAGTGACGGGGATGTGACGTAATAAGCAGGGTGATTTGAAAGGCATGCCTGTTTTCACATAACCGAAACTGCAGGACTTCTCCTGACAGTGCTGTGACACAACAGCGTGGGTGAAATGAAATGTGGACTGTTGGCTACTTTTGCATGACGTTATAACCTAAAGTGTGCAGGGGTAACCTTACGGGAAATGAGTTGGATCCCTTTCCCGTGCTTAACTGTACAAGTGCGTTAAACTTACAGGCCTCAAATTCCATATCCGAGTGTAGTAGCTGAACCTAACAAGACAAGGTGGTGACTATACAGTAGGTACTTCAAGGTCTCAGATCCGAGCGACTGTGGATTTTAATACGCTAGGGTTTGGAGGACTTGATTTTAGATCTGAACATTAGAGCTTATAAATTTGAAGTCTAGAGACTTATTTCAGCCTACAGTATTCTTTGTATCACTCAGAGACTATATACTAGTATTCAGATTACACTAGACAATTTAATTTTCTAGGACAGCTATGCCTAACACGTGGAACGAGGTAGTGGGACTAAGCATGTTTCATACTAAGGTCACGTTGTTTTGACATGCAGTAATCACGTGGACATGGTTATGAATATTTAGACTTGTTCAATAATAGGCTCTCTCTCCCGCTCTCTCTCTCTCCCCCCCTCTCTCTCTCTCTCCCTCTCTCTCTCTCTCTCTCCCTCTCTCTCTCTCTCTGTCTGTTAGATCTCTAGACTATCTTGTGCAGGTTTTACTATTGTGTGTGAAGAAATAAAATATTCGCTTCCTGGGTTCGCGTTTCGAATCTTATGCAGCGTTCATGATATGACTAATTACTGCTTCCTACTGAACCCTTGAACTTACCATTCCATCGTTGGTCGGCCACGGCTGCTATAGTAGAACAATTTAGAACTCTTAAATCTTGGGTCGTTGCGGGAATAAATTCGGTCACGATCTTAACCAAACGATGGGGTTCAGAAGAAAGCCTAACTACTTGAAATGAGGAGCAAAAATGTGCTTACTAACTTTTATTACACTGAAAGAGCACGATAACATCGTTAATTTTATATGCATTCTTGCCACAAAAATAAAAATTTTAATTATTGATTTTTGAAAAGTTCCAAACACAGTCACATTACATAACATCACTTCGTTTCTTCCAATGTCGAAGAGTTGCTTCGGAGAAGCTAATATGTTAGTGGACAGCGAAACTGAAAAACTGAAAAAGGGAAGACCTGAAAACCGGGCACCTATTATTCCAAACGAGAACTGAGAGTTAATCCACACGATCCGTGGAAAATCTGACTTTCAACAAGTAGAACGCCTGATTTTCTCTTAATTAAGGTTATCCACCAGTCAAATACCCTTCACGGATACGGAACATCCGCCGAATGGACCCTTAATCGAACCAAACTGACTATCAGTTGCTTTGGATAGGTTGCGAAATATTATGGGAAAGCATGGTGTTCACTACAAGTTAATGGCATCATTCACAATTGAAATAAAATTCCACCATGTATTTGTCATTCATGACACCCTTAAGTGATAAGGTAATCCCGATGCTAAACGTGCATCACCCCAAACAGCTGTTCGGAAGGAACCAACAACAACATGATCCGGGAGGATCTTACGTTAAGTCGTTCTAAAGGAACAAAACTGCGAAATGCAGGAAACACTTACTAATCATGCATTTAGAAGAAATGCCAAACACTGAAGTTAATCAAAAAGTGAAAAGTCACTTGAAAATATTATTATGGAACCGATTTTCAGGTTAGAAATGGGTTTATTATGCTTAATAAATTTACCAGTCCACGCTAAAATTTACTACAAATTTAAGGAATTCTTTCCCTTGACAACAATGCTACCAGTACAGATCTCTCTATTTACTGTCTGTCCCAACACACTACTGGTAAAGTGATTACTTACTTACTCTAACTAAGAATAAGAATGAAAATACAACAAGATGAAAATAATATAAATTACTGGCTGACGAATCGAAACCGCATTCGCAACTCAAGTCTCATTCTAAAACACAGAGTGTCAATAATGCACACTATCAACGAAAACGGACGTTAAAACGAGGAAACAATAAAGTCCGTAAAAATAAATTAACATCTCGAAGTCATACAGCTTAACACGCACGAAGAAACACAGTAAAAATATTTAATCTAGATCGGGTCGATGTCCCACACTTGGACAGCCCTCGTTTGTCAACAGCAGTCCCGTTATCTCAATGGAGAGCTTCGCACAGACCCTCTACAATAAATCATATCGTACTGTAACCGCTACCTTCCTCCAGGCCACTTCACAAAAGAAACAAAAGGAAAAAAATCTAAACTGAGACTTGAGTGTGCACAGCTACCATCCCAGACCTATCGTCGGGCTCACTTGAAGTCTGTACACCCTAAACCTAATCATTATGTACATGATGCCTTCCAAATTCTATCGTCGGGCGTGACCTAGGACGTCTCATCATCAGTGACTCCAAGAATAACATCTGACGTCCTAAATCTATCGTCGGGCGTCAAAGTGGGTCGTACTACGTCTCCCTTAACATATCAGGCGAAATGCAATTCTCAAACAACTCTGATATTTAACACTAGATTTCGTCAAACAAATACGCACGACGGAACCCACGTCT
The DNA here is from genome assembly GCF_040414725.1 of Anabrus simplex. NCBI lineage: Eukaryota > Metazoa > Arthropoda > Insecta > Orthoptera > Tettigoniidae > Anabrus > Anabrus simplex. Next base: position 584,083,561 of record NC_090266.1, on the reverse strand, counting down.
CTATTATCAAATGAATGCAAGTCGAAATACAGCAAGTGTCTACCTCTCGAAAAATACAGTAAGTGTCTACCTCCTTATAATATGTGAACTCAAAAATAAATAGACGTGACGATCGATTCTCCACCTCGAACACAATCTCAGCCTGTGCACTGAAGTATTAGGGAAGCAAATGAAAATTCCCAACACACGTGTACCCTTTTAGTGGACGCCTTCAAAATAATAATCATCACCATCGCATTCGAAATTCTCAGATCGCCTATCATCAATTCCAACCATCTTATCCATGACCTCTCCAATGAACAAATTAAATATAACCCAACCGTGTGTCCAAAGTACTCTTTGATCCTGGAGATCGTTCATTCTCTTATCATCCATGCGGGCTTTACGTAACACAGATCACTGGATGTGTACTACCCAGCCTTTAACATTTTACAAGAGTCGTTTTCACTTGGAATCTTTCTATAAATTTCACAATGCTTCACATCATAGTCATCTCAAATTCGGATTGATTGCGGAAAACAATACAGCCTGCCTCACACAGCCTGTTCCTAAATACTTCCTCTACAAAAATACAGCTTGTCTCAACACTCTTTCTCCTCGCTTTCCAGCGGTATTACTTCCATCTATCTCGTCTCCACATACATATCAATTCATCGCTCTCAATTCCTTTTCCTTCAAGATCCTTTTACATACATCGATCCCCTGGTAAAAACGACAACAATTATTAAACACATCCCCTACTTTACTATTATTAAGACTCTCGAGCCTCAAGAATCCAAGAGCACACATCGACCTTTCGCAATTCAAGTATACACGATGTCTCAAAATTTCCTTCCCATTAATGACTGTGACTCTAACAAATTTTATTGACATTATCTAAATATGCCTACGATCCTTGTAGAAATAACTGGTTAAATGTAATTTAACAGAGAGGAATTTCCTTATCCCGCGGTAGACATTATTATTATTATTATTATTATTATTATTATTATTATTATTATTATTATTATTATTATTATCGACCAGCATTTCTGAATGCAACTGACACCTGAAATTACAATATTCGCCACGACAAATTTACACTTATAACGTTCACAAATCCGCACTTTGAATGATATCTCATCTCAACACAAAAATTTTAAGCGTCGCATTTTACCGTTCTTGACATGAACTTTACACACATGAAATTTTCACACGCTGACCAAAATTTACAACGCCTTTCGCCTGATAATTACGCATATCACCCGACAATCATCTGGAAATTTTGTTTAGGACAGACAGTAACTAACTAACTAACTACAACATAATATAAAATAGACAGACCTGCACATTGGTGACATTCTCAGCATTCTGATTACATCATCTCCAGCAACCTCGTACTTAGCCACTCATTTTCACAGATAACATTTTCATTTTCAAAAACTCACTCATCCAAACACTACCCTTCACACACACGAGATTAAAATTACCATATAAATAATGCACTTTCTCTGTAACTTGCACCACGAACTTCCCTCGTTCTGCAGTCGACTATAACTGTCTGATGCGTTTCCCAGAGTGGTTTCTCTCCCCGTTGTTTCAATAAGAACAGGTGTTCGGCCGATAAGGGAGTAGAACTATTTTGAATCGCTTCCCCCAGACCCTCTTCACTTACAAGAGTACACGAAATGATAAAAATAAAATCTGCTGTGTATTTTTCAACCAGCCTACACCTTCCCAGTTCGTCTGCAAACGTTCACAGCTTCTCCAATCACTTTTCTTCTTAACTAAATATATGGACCTTAGCCACGAACATGTATTGAATTATTGTCGGTCAATCTGGCGCGAAATTCTAATGACGACGGGCACAAGCTCCCGCGGCTTCAAGTTCCAGATCGACACTGAAAAATCTACGGTGGGGGGTTTCTTTTATAATTTCCGGAAGGACGCTATCCCCTCTATGAGGCTTGGTTGTGAAATCTGCCAAATTTGCTTCTAATAGACCAATTTTGATAAGATTTGTCCCAGAACTCCGGACAGACTCGCACTTATGTTCGATGTTAATTTTATAATTTTTCTACACTCACGACAGGAGAAATAAATTGTTTCTGCCCGTGCGTTTCGCGCGTTTTCTTCCTTCCATGACCTTGGCACGTGTAGCTAGTTCGCTGGTCTCACGCTACCATGTACTTGGGCTTAACTGCACTTAAAAATTTCCCTGGTGTCACTACCTCCACAGAGGGTGTATGAATAATTTTGCTTAGTTATTTCTTCATTTACTATATTATCAAAATCCCTCGTTGTGCAGAATTCCATGGATTAAAAGAATTGTCGGGCACTCGAGCCCCGCCGAGGTGTCCCGGCAATTCACGAGCTCGCCGGGAAGGAAGAACCTCCCCACGCAACATCGGGCTCTTGGGAGCGCAAAATGGCTGCCCTCAAACATACAGTAGTTTCTGAATACCAAATAAATATTTGAGAAAAATGAAAATTTTTCTCACCGTAGAATTATGGGTTCATAATCCACCTACAACGACGAAATGTTTACCCAGAAAGGGGAAATATTTAAACAGATATATTCCTTCAAAATTCTAAATTGTACCTGGGAATTTTGATACAAATGAACCATGATTCTACGTAAAATTTCCCAGCCAATCTCACTCTTGACGTAGGGCTCTGTTACTTTCACGTATTTCCCTGTTTTCTTCTTCCAACAATAGGATTGCGTTACAGATGTCATCAACAAAGTCTTCTCTTAAGAATGAACATTGTAAACAATTAGCGTCTTCCTCTTCTTTACTCCCACTGCTTGCCTGTCCTTGGAGTGGTGCCTCGACCTGTCTTTCTCTCGACGCGACGATCATATTTACGGGTTGTACTTCTTCTTCTTCTCCTTCGGTGACCATTTCCCCAGCTGGTAAGGCTGCGTCATCCTGTAGTGGAATTCTTTCTTCGGCTCTATGATAAACCTTTAAGTTGGCGGCATTGAATATAGCTTCGCTGCTGCCATCCAGACTCTGAATTCTGTAGGAATTGTTCCGGAAACTTTTGACCACCTTGAAAGGCCCAACATATAAGGGAGCAAATTTAGCATAGATGTTTTCCTGCGGTTTTGACATCATGGGTCTCCTAACAAGCACCAATTCGCCTTCCTCTAAGGGACGGTGGAATCTCCGCTTCCTCACCCTGCGCAACCGGCGGTCTGCCTGCCGACGTAAATGTTCTGCCGTACTTTGAATGCATAATTCCTGTGACGGGCGGGGATCGATGGGACACTGGATGACACTATGCCAGGATCTCACAGGATACCTATTGAAGTGCACGATAGATGGAATCCTCCCAATAGATTCGTGTATGGTGTTGTTTACACAAGTTACTATCAGGGGTAGCACATCAACCCACTTGAAATGTTCTTGGGCGCAATAAATTCTACAGAATTTTGCAATTACTTGCATTACCCTTTCGCTAGGATTTCCCTCAGGATGTCTCACGCTGCTCAGGATGTGGTGAATTTCCATATTCTGAAGGGCAGTTTTGAACTGTGCAGAGGTGAACTGGGGACCATGATCTGTCAGGAGGAATTTCGGTGTGCCCATTTCCGGAATGATATTTCGGGAAATACACCTCAAGACTAGCTTGGTGTTAGCTTTTTGCATGGGAAATAGAGTCGTATACTTGGAGAAAACATCGCTGGTTACCAGCACGAACTTGTTCCCACGCTTTCCTTTCACGAGCGGCCCATAGATATCCATCGCGAACAGCTCTTTAGGTTGTGAAGGTAAGAGAGGAATAGGCGCCTGCCTGATCAGATAAGGGTTTGCCTTAACCCGTTGACATGTATCGCATGTGATGATGATGTCTCTGACATTTTCCCTCAGATTTACCCAGGTGAACGTTTCTTGGATGGTTGACACAACCTTATCAATCCCTCCATGACCAATAACCCTGTGTACGTGCCAGATTAATCCCTTTCGAAGCTGCGGTGGTACCAAAATTCGGGATTTCACGTGATCGCTGTCCACGAATTTTACCAACATGTTATTCACGTACAAGTAGTTATTTGACAATTTCTGAATGGCAAAGTACCGGGGATCGTCAGCCGGAAGTGTCCCTCGGAGGAAAGAAATCATTTTTCCGCAGAAAGGATCTCTCAATTGCAAGTCTCCCAGTTGTCTCAACTCTGATAGGAAATCGTGGTCTTCCTGTACTAAGTCCAAATGATTCACGGCATGTTCTTCCTCATTAGGATTTCTGCTTAACAGGTCTGCCAAGATGTTTGATTTTCCGGAACAGTGCTCAATTTCGAAGTCAAATTGTTGTATGAACAGGGCCCACCTAGCCACTCGTTCACTAGCGACTGCTGTTTTCATTATAAAGGTCAGTGCCTTGTGGTCGGTTTTAATGATTATGTGAAAACCATAAATCATTTTCCTCCAATGTTGCAATGCCTGAACAATAGCCAACATTTCCAATTCGGTCACGCTGTATTTGACTTCGTGTGATCTCAACTTTCGGCTATAGAAGGATAAGTAATTCCTATTATGAGGCTGGTCCAAACATTCCTGATATAGGAGTGCCCCGATTCCTACGGTCGATGCATCAGTCTGTACGATAAAGGGTTTCTCGAAATCTGGATACCCTAGCTTAACGCTGTTTAGCAAGAGCTCTTTGGTCTTCCTGAAGGCCTCTTCGTGCTCGGGACTCCATTTCCACCTGTTATTCTTGTGAAGCAAGCTCTGAAGTGGGGCTACAACCTCCGTGTAATTCATGCAATGGTCCGAAAAAAAATTGCACATTCCAAGGAATTGCCTGACATTCTTAATTTTGAGTGGTCTTGGGAACTTGTCTATGGCTTGGAGCTTCACCGGGTTCGGGCGAACTCCCTCACCATCAATGACATGGCCGAGAAATAGGACTTCCTTTTGACAAAAATGTGATTTCTTCAAGTTGATTTTGAAACCTGATGCCCTCAAATTCTCCAGTAGTTTCCTCAAATCCCTGATATTTTCCTCAAAACTGGATGAAGCTAGCAAGATGTCATCGACATACCGAGTTGTAGCGGCTTTAACTTCATCAGTTAGACATCGATCTAGGGCGCGTATGAGAGCTGCACCGGCATTTTTCAACCCGAATGGGAGACGATTGAAGACATACGTCTGTTGGTCAAAAAGGAAGCCAGTAAACAATTTAGACTTGAGTTCCAAACCGATGTGATGATACGAGGATGTCAAATCTACGCTAATAAAACGTGATTTTCCTCTGAAACGTTTGATAACCTCTTTAATAGGAGGGGCATGATCATGCTCGGGGACTAGGCGTTCGTTGAGGGCACGAGCGTCCAAACACACGCGCAGAGACCCGTCCGGTTTTTGAACCCCGACCAACGGATTCAAATATGGAGTGGGCTGCTTCGAAATTAGCCCGTTCTCCTCCATTTCCTTAATAATTTTTGCAGCTTGAGCATAACACTTGTCCGGTATAGGGTACGGTCTCCTCTTAAACGGTGTCCAATCCGTAACAGCTAGTGCGTATGTGAAATTATGGATTAGACCCGGTTTGGAATCGAACACAGATATATATTCCATTAAGAGAGCTCTAAGTTTTTCCTTCTCTTCTACAGTACCAGGGCATTCCGCGACCTTTAACCCAATTAAGGCCTCGTAATCAGTGTCAACCTCAGCTTCCAAGACGTCATGTAACTCTTCATGATGAATCCCTTCGTCATCTACACTGTCAATTTCACCAGCGACTCCCTCTAATGAGTTTACAAAGTCTACACATTGGGCCTCCTCTTCGCCATATTCTAATGTTCTATCTTCTCCCAATTCCTCGTTTAGTGTAATGACTTCTGCTCCCTCTTCTTTCCTGAACTTTATCTGGTTCCTGCTCAAATCAATGACTGCGTTGGTCTCACGGATAAAATCAGCCCCTAAAATTACATTGTAGTGCATTTTGGACATGACTACGAATGCATGAGCGAAAGTTGAATTTCCAATTTGTACGTCCAAATAAGTTTGTACCTTACAAACAGCAATTTTGTCAGGAATGACCCCTCGAATTTTTACATTTGACACCGGAATAATTGGCAATTTATTTCGTTGTCTCAAATCGTCGAAAAGAGCTTGGGAGATGATGCTGATACTGGCCCCGGTATCTACCAAACTTTTGACATGAAAATTACAGATGCGGACATTTATTAAAGGCAGTTTCTTTACTTGATTGCTCTCCTGTTTTAAGTGGTCTTCCACCAAGTCATCAGAGGTAATGATCCACGAATCTATCTGTGCGACCACCCACTCATCTGACGTCTCTCCTTCAGAATCTGGGATGAGAGACTCTGAAAAATCTCCTACTGGGAATTTGAAGTTTTTTTTTTCTATCACGAGTCGACATTGACTCTTGCTCGAAATTCGGCGCAAACGGGTTCAGACCGGAGTTTCGTTGGTCTTGCCTATGTACCTTCTGGAATTCCAAACATTCAGCCCCGAAACAATCGGTGTTGACGTCCTGGCGCTGTATAGCCCCCTGCCATTTTTTCCTTTCGTGGTCCTTCCTTAACCCGTCGGTGTACTGAACACGTTCACGGTACCGTTCATCCTCATCACGGCGGAAGTTCTGGGTTCGATTATTTCCCCAGTCCCTGCGGTTATTAAGTCCATTCCTGAAATTCCTCTGGTTTTCTCTGTCCCCATCGTATCGCCTCCAGTAAGGGTTCCTCCTTTGTGGATAATTCCAATTACCCCTACGCCTTTTCCAATCCTCATTTCGTGGATGCGAGGGTTCCCAGTTATTGCGAAACTCACGCCTCCGCTCAGTCGACTGTGGTTTCCCCTGCTCAGGTGCCTCTGGACTTCCCTCTGGAACCTGGCTAACAGTGTTTACATGTTGCTCGTGCGATCGTCCCCCTCTGGGTGCTATTTGATTATGGGTATGATCCAATTGCCTAAGGATCATTTCTGCCTGCATGGGGGTCTCTACCTTTGATGCAATGAGCATCCTTTGTACTTCGGGAGGTAACTGCTTCTGGATGGCCTGTACCAACTCTTGCTCCGAGGGCGGCGCCTCAAGTTCTCTGAACTTTACCATTTGTGCAATAAAGTATTCACTGAACTTTGTAGGGCCTATTGCAGTATAGCGACGTGAGTATAGCTCTAATCTAAGACTCTGCTGAATTTCCGTACTCCAAAATTTATTGAGAAACGCCCTCTGGAATTCATCAAAGGTATCAAAGTGGTATCGGAAGCCTTTAAACCATAAAAGTGGTGCCCCCTCTAAATATCTTTCAGCTACCCTCAACTGACGTTCCTCAGGAATCTTGGCGTCCCGGATGTACTCCCTGAGATCCTTAAGGAACCCCTTCGGCGTGGTATGTGGACCTCCATTAAATTTCTTGGGCTGGTCCTCATGTAACTTGATCATGTTAATAACGTTTGTGACCCCTGAGCTTTGAGATCGACTGGTATCTACATTCGAGCTCTGACCGTTAGTATTCACATGATTGATATTTGGCAATTGACCACTGAGGTCAGAGTTAACAGCTGTCGAGGTTTGACTTAATACTTTGTCCACCTTGGACTGCATATCTACCACGCTGCTAATCCAACTGCTCACTTCGCTCTTAATGAACCCAACTTTCTTGTCTGTCTCTTCCTGGGCTGACGTGATTTCCCTTAAGTCCTGTTCTATACTAATTTGCCTGTCGTTGAATTCCCTGGTATGTTCATTTTTCATTTCAACAAACTCCTCTTGAATTTCTTTAATTAAAATTTCGGAGTCCTCATTAGCCGCTTGGAGTTTACTAATTGCTTCCTCATTAACTTGCAACAGTTTCTTCTCCATGGTTTCGGTTTTTGACAATACCTGACTCTCCAATTCCACACTAATTTTATCTACCTTGTTGTTCAGTGACTGAATGTCCGCAGATAATATTTGACGTTGTTCCTCTATTATGGTTAGCGTTTTCCCCTTTTCCTTATCACTGGAGATCCGCATCTCTACGACCTGTTGTGTAATGTCGTCCTTAAATTCAACCTGGCTGTCGATCAGCTGCTTATGCGCCGCCTGGCTTTCCAGTAAATGCTTGTCAAGTTCCTTTCTCATCTCATCCTGACTATCACATAACCTACTGTACATGTCGTGGCTTTCGTCAAAACGCTTGTCCATATCGGTTTTTAAACTGTCATGGATTTTGGAAAACTGTTTGTCGAAATCGTTCTTTAAACTGACCTGCACTTCCGCAAATTGTTTGTCAATTTCATCCCTAATTTCCACTCGGCTATCATCAAAACGCTGATTGAGTTTACCTATCTCGCCCCTAACTTCCTCTTTAAGTTCGGTGCACATAGTGCGTGTCTCATGAACTACATTCTTCAATCCAGCCTTCAACTCATCACTAGACTCTCTACACCTAGCCTGGGTATCCTCGATACTACTCTGTAACTCGTCACTAGTGTCTTTCAAACTAGACTGTAACTCCTCACGAGTGTCTTTCAAACTAGACTGTAACTCCTCCATTTTACTATTTAAATTCTCATTCTGGACTTTCATGTCCTCTCTCAACTTACTATCCAAACTTTCATTATGAACTTTCATGTCCTCCATCATCTGCTTTAGCAGATCCACGGTCACCTGACCTTCCATCTCACAATACCACAAAGAATACAATAATGAGTACGCTGGCTGTTGATGCAACCAGAATACTCCAAACTACTAAGGAAAGAATTCACTATCTACTGCGTTTTCACATACAAACGCTATTATACTTTAATACCGAAACTGACAACATTCCAACAGTCGTCTTATAAAATTTTGTTTACATGGCTGGTATCACAAAATTGTTTAATAAAAAAGTAAATTCTGAAGTTAATAAGTTACTCTGAATAAAGATTCCAAATAGTTTCGCTTTCGTAAATTAATTAAACAAAGAACATGTTAACGCATAAACTTTGAATGTAATTCAGCATTACCACTTCCAAAATTTATATTGGCAACATGACATAAGCTTCAATACAGTTTTAATACTGATTTCCTAAAATGCATTGTGACTGTTATTATTATTATTATTTACCAAGTAGTTACGCTCCTCATTAAACGTGTTAATATCTAGCACTCTCATTGGGCATAATTCGTTTAACTGTGGCTCAGCCATAGTTCTCACCCGCTTGTATTATTTATAATGTGGCTTAGGCCTCAACATTATTTTATATTTTCCTAATATTTATTTTCAATATATAATTTCATTATCGTTATCGTGACATCATATCGTTATCGTGACTTTGGGCTCCTCATCGTTATCGTGACATTAAGCCCCACAGTTGGTGCGTCACTTCTACTGAACCCTTGAACTTACCATTCCATCGTTGGTCGGCCACTGCTGCTATAGTAGAACAATTTAGAACTCTTAAATCTTGGGTCGTTGCGGGAATAAATTCGGTCACGATCTTAACCAAACGATGGGGTTCAGAAGAAAGCCTAACTACTTGAAATGAGGAGCAAAAATGTGCTTACTAACTTTTATTACACTGAAAGAGCACGATAACATCGTTAATTTTATATGCATTCTTGCCACAAAAATAAAAATTTTAATTATTGATTTTTGAAAAGTTCCAAACACAGTCACATTACATAACATCACTTCGTTTCTTCCAATGTCGAAGAGTTGCTTCGGAGAAGCTAATATGTTAGTGGACAGCGAAACTGAAAAACTGAAAAAGGGAAGACCTGAAAACCGGGCACCTATTATTCCAAACGAGAACTGAGAGTTAATCCACACGATCCGTGGAAAATCTGACTTTCAACAAGTAGAACGCCTGATTTTCTCTTAATTAAGGTTATCCACCAGTCAAATACCCTTCACGGATACGGAACATCCGCCGAATGGACCCTTAATCGAACCAAACTGACTATCAGTTGCTTTGGATAGGTTGCGAAATATTATGGGAAAGCATGGTGTTCACTACAAGTTAATGGCATCATTCACAATTGAAATAAAATTCCACCATGTATTTGTCATTCATGACACCCTTAAGTGATAAGGTAATCCCGATGCTAAACGTGCATCACCCCAAACAGCTGTTCGGAAGGAACCAACAACAACATGATCCGGGAGGATCTTACGTTAAGTCGTTCTAAAGGAACAAAACTGCGAAATGCAGGAAACACTTACTAATCATGCATTTAGAAGAAATGCCAAACACTGAAGTTAATCAAAAAGTGAAAAGTCACTTGAAAATATTATTATGGAACCGATTTTCAGGTTAGAAATGGGTTTATTATGCTTAATAAATTTACCAGTCCACGCTAAAATTTACTACAAATTTAAGGAATTCTTTCCCTTGACAACAATGCTACCAGTACAGATCTCTCTATTTACTGTCTGTCCCAACACACTACTGGTAAAGTGATTACTTACTTACTCTAACTAAGAATAAGAATGAAAATACAACAAGATGAAAATAATATAAATTACTGGCTGACGAATCGAAACCGCATTCGCAACTCAAGTCTCATTCTAAAACACAGAGTGTCAATAATGCACACTATCAACGAAAACGGACGTTAAAACGAGGAAACAATAAAGTCCGTAAAAATAAATTAACATCTCGAAGTCATACAGCTTAACACGCACGAAGAAACACAGTAAAAATATTTAATCTAGATCGGGTCGATGTCCCACACTTGGACAGCCCTCGTTTGTCAACAGCAGTCCCGTTATCTCAATGGAGAGCTTCGCACAGACCCTCTACAATAAATCATATCGTACTGTAACCGCTACCTTCCTCCAGGCCACTTCACAAAAGAAACAAAAGGAAAAAAATCTAAACTGAGACTTGAGTGTGTACAGCTACCATCCCAGACCTATCGTCGGGCTCACTTGAAGTCTGTACACCCTAAACCTAATCATTATGTACATGATGCCTTCCAAATTCTATCGTCGGGCGTGACCTAGGACGTCTCATCATCAGTGACTCCAAGAATAACATCTGACGTCCTAAATCTATCGTCGGGCGTCAAAGTGGGTCGTACTACGTCTCCCTTAACATATCAGGCGAAATGCAATTCTCAAACAACTCTGATATTTAACACTAGATTTCGTCAAACAAATACGCACGACGGAACCCACGTCTCTATTATCAAATGAATGCAAGTCGAAATACAGCAAGTGTCTACCTCTCGAAAAATACAGTAAGTGTCTACCTCCTTATAATATGTGAACTCAAAAATAAATAGACGTGACGATCGATTCTCCACCTCGAACACAATCTCAGCCTGTGCACTGAAGTATTAGGGAAGCAAATGAAAATTCCCAACACACGTGTACCCTTTTAGTGGACGCCTTCAAAATAATAATCATCACCATCGCATTCGAAATTCTCAGATCGCCTATCATCAATTCCAACCATCTTATCCATGACCTCTCCAATGAACAAATTAAATATAACCCAACCGTGTGTCCAAAGTACTCTTTGATCCTGGAGATCGTTCATTCTCTTATCATCCATGCGGGCTTTACGTAACACAGATCACTGGATGTGTACTACCCAGCCTTTAACATTTTACAAGAGTCGTTTTCACTTGGAATCTTTCTATAAATTTCACAATGCTTCACATCATAGTCATCTCAAATTCGGATTGATTGCGGAAAACAATACAGCCTGCCTCACACAGCCTGTTCCTAAATACTTCCTCTACAAAAATACAGCTTGTCTCAACACTCTTTCTCCTCGCTTTCCAGCGGTATTACTTCCATCTATCTCGTCTCCACATACATATCAATTCATCGCTCTCAATTCCTTTTCCTTCAAGATCCTTTTACATACATCGATCCCCTGGTAAAAACGACAACAATTATTAAACACATCCCCTACTTTACTATTATTAAGACTCTCGAGCCTCAAGAATCCAAGAGCACACATCGACCTTTCGCAATTCAAGTATACACGATGTCTCAAAATTTCCTTCCCATTTATGACTGTGACTCTAACAAATTTTATTGACATTATCTAAATATGCCTACGATCCTTGTAGAAATAACTGGTTAAATGTAATTTAACAGAGAGGAATTTCCTTATCCCGCGGTAGACATTATTATTATTATTATTATTATTATTATTATTATTATTATTATTATTATTATTATTATTATTATTATTATTATTATTATTATTATTATTATCGACCAGCATTTCTGAATGCAACTGACACCTGAAATTACAATATTCGCCACGACAAATTTACACTTATAACGTTCACAAATCCGCACTTTGAATGATATCTCATCTCAACACAAAAATTTTAAGCGTCGCATTTTACCGTTCTTGACATGAACTTTACACACATGAAATTTTCACACGCTGACCAAAATTTACAACGCCTTTCGCCTGATAATTACGCATATCACCCGACAATCATCTGGAAATTTTGTTTAGGACAGACAGTAACTAACTAACTAACTACAACATAATATAAAATAGACAGACCTGCACATTGGTGACATTCTCAGCATTCTGATTACATCATCTCCAGCAACCTCGTACTTAGCCACTCATTTTCACAGATAACATTTTCATTTTCAAAAACTCACTCATCCAAACACTACCCTTCACACACACGAGATTAAAATTACCATATAAATAATGCACTTTCTCTGTAACTTGCACCACGAACTTCCCTCGTTCTGCAGTCGACTATAACTGTCTGATGCGTTTCCCAGAGTGGTTTCTCTCCCCGTTGTTTCAATAAGAACAGGTGTTCGGCCGATAAGGGAGTAGAACTATTTTGAATCGCTTCCCCCAGACCCTCTTCACTTACAAGAGTACACGAAATGATAAAAATAAAATCTGCTGTGTATTTTTCAACCAGCCTACACCTTCCCAGTTCGTCTGCAAACGTTCACAGCTTCTCCAATCACTTTTCTTCTTAACTAAATATATGGACCTTAGCCACGAACATGTATTGAATTATTGTCGGTCAATCTGGCGCGAAATTCTAATGACGACGGGCACAAGCTCCCGCGGCTTCAAGTTCCAGATCGACACTGAAAAATCTACGGTGGGGGGTTTCTTTTATAATTTCCGGAAGGACGCTATCCCCTCTATGAGGCTTGGTTGTGAAATCTGCCAAATTTGCTTCTAATAGACCAATTTTGATAAGATTTGTCCCAGAACTCCGGACAGACTCGCACTTACGTTCGATGTTAATTTTATAATTTTTCTACACTCACGACAGGAGAAATAAATTGTTTCTGCCCGTGCGTTTCGCGCGTTTTCTTCCTTCCATGACCTTGGCACGTGTAGCTAGTTCGCTGGTCTCACGCTACCATGTACTTGGGCTTAACTGCACTTAAAAATTTCCCTGGTGTCACTACCTCCACAGAGGGTGTATGAATAATTTTGCTTAGTTATTTCTTCATTTACTATATTATCAAAATCCCTCGTTGTGCAGAATTCCATGGATTAAAAGAATTGTCGGGCACTCGAGCCCCGCCGAGGTGTCCCGGCAATTCACGAGCTCGCCGGGAAGGAAGAACCTCCCCACGCAACATCGGGCTCTTGGGAGCGCAAAATGGCTGCCCTCAAACATACAGTAGTTTCTGAATACCAAATAAATATTTGAGAAAAATGAAAATTTTTCTCACCGTAGAATTATGGGTTCAGTACTCACTTAAGCCCAAGAGGCGAACAACGGTTAGGTAATGAAAGGATGACTAGAAGTTCTTCAGCCTACATTTTCTTAAATATAAAGTGGCTACGACCATGAAAATATTTGATATGTGAGAGGAGGCGAGAGGAATGCAATAAGTAGGATATTTTAAATTTAACGAAATATTTATTGTGAAATTATTTACAAAATTGGACAAACTACTGCCGGTTTTACCACAAACTTTGCTGTACTCCTTTACATCTTACTGTAAAGAGCTAGCATGCTCGAAATATTGCGAAGCCCTACAGCATTCAAATTAAAAAATATTTATTGTTTACGAATTTAAGTTTTCAAAATATATTATACTATGCAAGTTATGCTTTGCGAATAAGTTGCTGCTGTTCTTACCTTAATGTCATCGTTGTGTTTGGTTCCTTTCAGAATCATCATCAGGTACTGTAAAGAAGGCTAAATTTCACTCATTCTCTGTCTACAGTTTACAATCTTCGGATTGGGTCCAACCCAATCAGCACGATTTTCATTTCGGTGCTTGTAATGTCGTCGACAGAATTTGCATGAAGATACATCGAGATGTCCCAAAAAGCATCTACGCAAGGAGAGAAGCGCACGTAAATATAAATGCTGGCAGAAAACACTGAATCAAACGTGTTGGTATATGATGTAATGTTTACAAACATTTGAGCAGCCTCACTCTTCAGAGAGCTAAATACGATGTACTGTATTAATTTCGCTGCTAGGCAAACAGGTTACACATTCACAGTTTTGTTTGTTATCAAGACGATTGTCTGTAACCGTGCAGTCTTTATGTCCTTTCCGCTCCGAGTGTTTGGTGAAGAAGTGCACACTAATGATAATGACGTAGGCCTATCATTATTTACAGTCGTATAACGATATCCGATAGTGAATGGTAAGTGGTATCACTCATGAGAAAAATCAGGCAACGGGCTGTTGCGTTAGCAGGAATATTTTCAGATGTTTCAATTCTAAAGGAATATCAACTGGAGATTTTTCATGGTAAGAGCAGTCTATAACTACAATCGGTGTTTTATTTTTAAATTCTTCAGGAGAAAATAACGGGAAATATTCTACCTGGTAATACGATGATTGAAACTTACAAAACATGTCATAGAGCAGCCCATATTTAATTTTCTCAAAATTATTGTCCATGTTTCCATAGGGATAAGTAATTCCGTTGAAATACAGTCGAATTTTCTTAATTTGCAGTGATTAAACTGTGAGCTATCTTGTTCATGGCAGAATTTACGGTGGGTTTCAAATCCATAAATAATATACAAAGGCTTTTCGGTAGAAAGTGACGGTTTAACAGCTCAGCTATGCTTGCTTGTAGGCGGTAACACAGGATACTCATGCAGCTCCCAACTTTTGAACCGTGAAGGTAACGGTATATCACTTTCTACAATCTTGAGCAATCACTGTTTTTCTTGATAAGATAATGATACATGCGGAATCCTCTACAATATACGTTGAAGAGTAATTTTGGAGTCTACTGGTGATTCTTCAGCTTTAAGAGAAATCGTAATCACTTTGATCACGGATCAGAATTAGCTCTTGTTTTGCGTTTATTATAATAGTCTAAAATCATCAGCAAAGCCGAGAGATGTTTTAATGATAACATAACTGAAAATGCACTGTCCTGATTAATTATCCAGTTGTTATTTGCTTTCGGACACCATCGCGCCATCCGTAAAACATTACTTTCTTCATCACTATAAGAAGGGCAATGCTTAATTGCACTTGTAATACCAACATACTTCGATCTATCTATTTCTACAGTGTTTACTTCATAACGCGCTTCAGAAAAGAGAAAAAAGCTAGACAATGCTTGTTTATTTCAAATGCGCTTGATCCACTTCCATCTGCCTTATCTATGTGTCCTTCAATACAGAGTAGCTTTCGTGGGGTAGGGTGTATACATTATGCTGATTGGTGATAAAAGAATTTCATCATTGTTATTGTGTCCAAACGTAAAAGTTTTATCAGAATGAAGCTCACTTCATACTACACACTCACTAGTTTCTACAGTGCTTATGACGTCTAGCATTTCTTCCATTCTTTTGTAGTAGCGTATAATCTAAATCTTGGATAGTCCGCTTATGGACTCCTGTTAACTTGATGAGTCTTCACAAACATGTAGTATGTCTCCTTAATGTACACTTTGTTTTATATATTTGTTTCATTCTGGTTTAAGATGAAGTTTGTAAGGTACACACGAGTGACGATCTAAATTAATGAGCTGATTATGTTTATTCACAAGCCTTAGAGTGATGTTACTAATGTGTTTTACAATCACAGAATGATACATAACTAATGACGGTTTCTTGCGAATGCTGCAAACTCTTTCTTCTGTAATGATAAAATAATGCAGGACGTGCAACGTTTTATTGATTACTATACAAGCCTTTAATAATATTACAAGTGATGATTACATAATTATCACCGAAGAGTGTCACACTCATAACGTAGTTCGGTATGAGCTCTCTTGGTGAAAATCCAAGCAATGGTCCAATCGAATCAAGTTGTAATTTAAAATCATTCTTGAATGAACACTCAATAACGCATTTATGTGTCATGTTGCTAACAGTTATTGAGAACTCGTAATGATTATTACTAAAACTCTCATCATTGAACTGTTCAATTAACGTATTTTCAATCTAGTCATGAATATTTTCTACTGAATAAGTGCCTGACGGTAGCGTTAGCACATACTCATCGTAATAGAACTTGCTTATGCCATCATGCACGTTATAGATTTTATTGTAGCTTTCAAGCGACACTAGTCCAAGATTATGCGGCTGGTGACAGAGTTCGGTGGGTGGATAAAAGTGGATAAAAGCGAACGTTCTTGCCCCGTTGGAGCACACTGATGCTCTTTGTCTACTGTCTGGGTTTGATATAAGAACATTAGACATAATCGCCCACACATGCGTGTATTCAAACATTGGACGCTGTTTTATTGTAAACAAAGTCTGCATTGCTTCCCAAAATAACGTGTGAGTTAAAATGGAGGGGTAATTCTCCGCAACTTTAGAAATATCATACTTTAGATCTACGTTTTACGTAGGCAACGTAATGAGTTCTAAGTCCACAATTCTTGTCTAAGTTGAGTACAGCACACTCACGTCCACGTAGGCATGCTGGTACTTGATCACACATATACACATCGCTAAAATAATAAATTCCTAGTTGTTTATCAAATATTAAAACTACTTCGTGGATTACAGCTCGATGTGGACTGCATTCAGTAGACGTTTCACGGTGATATGTAGATATCAATCCCTTCATTCTTTGGCGTTAGCCTCATGTGTACGCCTTTGCGTCGCAATGCAATTAGTAGATACTCACGCAACCATTCGTTCTCTTCGCACCCGTTTAAAAAGAAAGAACTGCTCTTGACAGATGAGCGTTCATCATATTAGCTGGAAAGCGGTAAGGCATTCCTTTTTCTTCCCACTGCAGTCCTAATTTTTTATCAATTGTGTCTGCTTTATATCTTCACCTGTTTGCAAATAGTAGGGGAAATGTGGACTAAATACTTAACTGACGGGTTTTGGTGCCCATGACCAGTTCAATCCAAAGCAGCCACCTCTTTGAATACAAATTTCTCCCGTTCACTTTAAAGCCTTGAACATCAACTATGAATGTTCTTGTCATGATGGATTGAAGCACTCTACACTCTATCGCAGTATCTTATGGACAAAAGAAAATATCCACATTCATAGTATATATAAAGTTTTGAGTTTACTAGAGAGTGGCCTTGACAACGAACAAGTCTAAAGATGCATAACCATATCCATGTGATCATTGCATGTCAAAACAGCGTGACACACTATGACAGTATGACCCATGCTCAGTCCCGCTCTCTCGTTAGACATAGCTGCCCAAGTAAATCAAATATTCTAGTGTGTTCTGAACACAAGGATTTGGTTTCTGATGTAAAGAATACCGTAGGCCGCTATAAGCCTCTAGAATTCAAATCTATAAGCTCTAAAGTTACAATCTAAAATTGACTGTTCCAAACGCTAGCGTATTTAACTCACAGTCTCTCGAATCCGAGACCTTGAAGTACCTCCTATACAATCGCAATTGTGTCCAGTCAGGTTAAGCTTCTGCACATGGATATCAGAGTTGAGGTGTGTAAGTTGAACGCCCTCGTACAAATAAGCATGGGGAAGAGATAGAACCCAGGACCCGTAATATTACACCTGCACACGTTAGGTTACAACGTCATGACCCCTTAGCCTGAAGTCCGTATTTCAAATCACCCGCGCTGTGACGTTATAGCTCTGTCAGGAGAAGGCCTGCGCGTTCGGTTATATCAAGATAAGCATGCTTTTTAAATCGTTCGCCCTTATTACGTCACTGCTCCGCCACTCCTCCAAGGGGAGAGGCAAAGAGCCCGTGTGATGTTAGGTTACCGTTCGTGGCCAAGGTTAGACAGACACACGTGTTAACCACACCTACAAATCACCTCACCAGTTGGACTCCTTCAACGGGAGCACGTAAAGTGCCTGTCTGAGGTTAGGGTAGCGTTCTCGTAGCGAGGTTAAGACTTGATCATGGCGTAATAACCTCAACTACCAATCATCTAACGTCATAATGACATCTTAACCTCATCTGCATGTCACCTAACCGATTTGGCTCCAAGGTCGCACGACCGATTCGGCTCTCCAAATTGGTCCTTGACCTTTCCGACTCGGCTCCTCCAATGTGGCCCGTGAGCTTTGCACTGCCCACGTACGTAACGGACCTAGGGTTCGAAAGCAACCCAACTCTTTCCCTGGCCAATTGCGCCCACCCAATGGAGTCTGTGAGGTCAGGCTTGCTCTCGTACGCAAGGTTATGTAGTTATTCTGCGTCTTAACCTCACCGAGAGGTCACTGAACGCGGGTAAGAACCCGCAGAGGTACACTACTCGGTCATTGTGTCAAAACTGACATAGCTAGACTATTCAAAAAGGCTTGGGAAAATGCTGACGCAGCACCCACTGTTTTAGACCATACTTTGCCCTTCTACGTATATACTATGCCACTTGCCATGACTTTAGTCAGTGTGTCATACTATGAGTTACATCTCTGAAGTTTATGAAAAAATGCCATTATATATATAACGGTGCCAGTCTGTATCATATTGTCAGTGTTATTCCTTCGTGGTATAAGTAAAGGTTCGTAATTATAAAAGCATGGACTTGGTCATAATTCTGTCGCAGTACATGAACTATTCTCAGTTTATTGGGACTCTGTGTTTAATGTCGCACCAACACAGATAGGTCCTATGGTGACGATGGCATAGGAAAGTCGTAGGAAGTGGGAGGAAGCGGCCGTGGCCTTAATTAAGGTACAACCCCGGCATTTGCCTGGTGTGAAAAAGGGAAACCACGGAAAACCATCTTCAGGGCTGCCGACAGTGGGGCTCAAACCCACTACCTCCCGATTACTGGATACTGGCCGCACTTAAACGACTGCAGCTATCGAGCTCGGTGGGCTTTGTAGTAACATCTTTACAAGTATTATGAAGTGTGCGAGTTTGGACGGCACTTCTCTTCAGCAATTACTATGCCTATCAGGCGTGGGAATCTGCCACACACAACTACACGGGAGATAACGGTAATACGTGCACTAGCATAATACGCCACGAGTTTGAAAAATGTATTGACAAGGTAAGCGCACCAAGGACAGCTCCAGAATTTCAGGACGAGGGGCTCAAAACCCGTGAATGAAGCAGCGACCTACTGGATAGAGTAACGGCCCATTTCAAACGTTGGTGGAAATGGAGAGTTGTAAGGGGAAAATGGAAATTTGTACTGATCTGATTCACGCCAAAAGTATTGCAAATTTTTATCCGTATTAAAGTTTATGTTTAATTTTTAATTTTTTGTTGTAATGTAGAGAATAGAGTTAACCAGATCGTTAATGTTAGGCTTTATTGTAAGCTCCGACCATTTTTTGTCGTTTGCAGGTGTTATTTGGTAAGGCCCAGTCGACGGGATACCAGATTTCTAGACATTATGTACACTGCCCGAGATAGAATATTTAATGCTCTACCGTAAATAATAAATTTGTATGAACAGTAGGTATTTCCTTTCCGTAGTACAAATATCTAGTTCAAGATAAAACTGAAGTTGCCTCAGAGGAGTACGCAAATAACTCAATGCCAAATACCAGACACGATATTGGATTTCATGAAATTTTCGGGATATACAGGTTATGCGGATTGTTGTTGAGAAAAAGAAACTATGAATAATAGTGAGCAAAGCTGAAACAATGAAATATTCATGGTGAAAATCAACATCCATGAAAGAGAAAATTCGTTTCTGGACCAAGCTATTCTTCCACGCGACCTCTTCTGTAAACGATTCAAGAGTACTTGTCTCCCGAACAACTAACTCTCAAGTTGGAAGTAACAGACGTAAGAAGCGGAATGTACAGATGTCTTACTTAGTCTTTAATACACAGTCGTGACGATGGTTTTGTGCAGAATGCACCATAATTCCCACTTGTCCGAACTTTCTAAATGGTCTTATTATAAAAACACCCTTGCAGTGCTATTTTAGAACTATTGATAAATGATTGGAGTCTTTCACTTTTAATAATATAGAACGTCATTTAAAATTGTTCCAGTTCCTGAATACATTATGTTCATGTTCATTTCATTCACTTACTTACTTTTTTCATTGAGAAAATATATTATCAATAATACTTGGCCTTTAATATTGCAATCGTATCATATTTAATTCTCATCTTTTCGTCAGAGCATACACGACACCCCGATTTGGAGTAGTTCTTATGAACTCCATAACACTTTAAGAGCAAAAGTAGTTATGTCACAACCAGTACCATCGGTTGAACTGAATGCGACTGCAACCAATATTGAACGATCCTACGAAACTAAAATATTACAGCGTAGTTCGATGCACACACCTACGGCAAGATGTTAAATGCAATGGACGTGTTCATGCTACACTACTAGTACAATGAGGACAGTTCATTTGCCGCCATTTCAGTGTACAGAATTCAATTCCTTGACCCCAATCTGTTATTTAAGCTCATCGAATGCCACTGCTGGGTCATTCCGGTGTCACTTCGGTATATTTGGATTTTATTTAGTGATCTCATTTAAGTACTTGCATAATTTAATAATGTTATTGGTTTTTACGTCCCACTACTTGCCTTTACGGTTTGCAGAGACGCCGAGGTGCTGGAATTTAGTCCCGCAGATGTCCTTTTACCTTCCATTAAATCCATCGAAACGAGGTTGACGTATCTGAGTACCTTTAAATACCACCGGGCTGAGCCAGAGGTTTTAGAAGTCCCTGGGTTCAATTGTTAGCCGGGCAACTGCACAGTTGTGCTAAGAAGGCCGGCACTCTACTTCGAGCTATTCAACTCGGCTACTTTCAGATTTTTTGACCGAAATTGCAAATATAATACCTATATGCACACATTAATCATCGGCTTCTCGGGTGAATAATGAACGAACTAGTCTTTGTTTTAGAGGTCCTTGGGTTCGATTGTCGGCCAAGCACCTGCTTATGTTTAATTACTTTGGCTCGGAAACTGGGTTTATATGTCCTTTTTAATACACTTCTGAATATACATTCATTACACTACAAAGCACTAGAGAAACACGATATAGTAAATACATCAGTCTACCTCGAGATGGCGTCAGGAAAGGCATTTGGCAGTAAAACATAGTGAAATCCAAACGAAGTGCTAACTACGGGTAACTAGGAAAGACCAGAACGAGATACACCTAGATGAAGACGAGGTGTAGCGATCTATAGAAGTAGGTAGAAGAAAGAAACATGAATTAATGATGTACTTCCAGGAACATCGGAAACTTCAAACCTGGTATCAGAGAGCCCGATACAAAACCAACTAGCATACAAATAGAAAATTCCCGAAACCTCCTCAACAGAAGTAATAGAGGTATGGAACTAAGAATAAAAATAATTTATGTGTTTTGAAATTGTGTATAACTTTATTCATTGAGTGAGAACAAAATAGACTATGAGAGACAGGTTGGACTTTTCGGCGCATAGCCCGCCTCTTGTTAATTCCAAGAACGAATATATAGAAATTTGTAATATTTTTTGTTATTCATGGAAAGGTAGCTTTGTTTGATATCACAGGTTTCAAATAAACTAAACAGGAGAGTGATAGACACTTAGGATACTGTAAACAATGAAATATACTGACTTGTGCAAAATAATAATAATAATAATAAGAAGAAGAAGAATACATCAACAATGTATACCGCTATGCGTTTCGGCGTTCAGTCTGCAGGCTTCTGTGAATTTAATAAACGTCGCCACAATTTCCTATTTGCAACTAGTGCTGTAGCATCATTTAGTTCTATACCTCTTATCTTTAAATCGTTAGAAACCGAGTCAAACCATCGTCGTCTGGGTCTTCCTCTACTTCTCATACCCTCCATATCAGAATCTATTATTCCCCTAGGTAAACTATCGTCCTCCATTCACCTCATATGAACCCACCACCGAAGCCAGTTTATGTGTACAGCTTAATCTATGGAGTTCATTCCTAACTTAGCCTTTATCTCCTCATTCCGAGTACCCTCCTGCCATTGTTCCCAATTGTTTGCTCCAGCAATTATTCTCGCTAATTTCATGTCTGTTACTTCTAACTTCTGAATAAGACATACTGAGTCCATCCAGTTTTCGCTCCAGAACAGCAAAATTGGTCTGAAAACTGACCGATGTAAAGATAGTTTCGTCCGGAAGCTGACTTCCTTTTTACAGAATATCATTGATCGCAACTGCGAGCTCACTGCATTAACTTTACAGCACCTTGATTCAACCTCATTACCATCCTAGGAGAACACACATCCTAAATACTTGAAATTATCTACCTGTTCAAGATTTGTATCACCAAGTTGACATTCAATTCTGCTGAATTTCTTACCTTCTGACATCAGTTTAGTTTTCGATAGGCTAATTTTCATACCATACTCATTGCATCTATTTTCGAGTTCCTAGATATCATACTGCGAGCTTTCAGCCCAATCTGCCATTAAGATCGAGTCGTCAGCATAGTTCAGACTCCTTACTACACTTTGTACCTTTCAGCAGATGATTCATGTAAATTACGAACAGCAAAGCTGAAAGATTACAGCTTTGTCTAACCCCTGTAAGTACCCCGAACCAAGAACTCATTCTACCATCAATTCTTACTGCAGCCCAATTGTCAACTCAAATACATTTGATTGATTTTAACGATCTACCCTTAATCAAATAGTCCCCTGTATAGTGAACACCTTCTCCCACGGTACCCTGTCATATGCTTTCTCTACATCTACGAAACAAAAACACAACTCTCTATTCCTCTCGTAGAAGTTTTCAATTACCTGGCGCATACTGAAAATCTGACCCCGACAGCCCCTCTGTTGTCTGAACCCACACTGGTTTTCATCCAACTTCCCCTCAACCACTGATCGCACCCTCCCTTCCAAGAGGCCAGTGAATACTTTGCCTGGTATACTAAACAATGAGATACCTCGATAGTTGTTGCAATCCATCCTGTTCCCTTTCTTATAGACAGGTGTAATTACTGCTTTTGGTCAATCTGAAGGTACCTTACCAATACTCCATGCTAATCTTACTATTCTGTGAAGCCATTTCATCCCTGCCTTCCCACTACACTTCACCATTTCAGGTCTAATTTCATCTATTCCTGCTGTTTTACGACAATTCAGTTTATTTACCATCCTGTCCACTTCCTCAAGCGTAATTTCACTTATAACACTTTCCTCCTCCCCATGAGCGCGGTTGTTCACGACACCACCAGAGAGATTTCCTATTACGTTCAGAAGATTTTCAAAATATTCCCTCCACCTTTCCAGTGATTCCCTTGTATCTATTATGAGTTTACGTGAATTACCCGATACACTGTTCATTTCATTTTTCCTTCACTTCCTAAGGAAAATTTTTACTGTCCAGAATGGTTTCCGTGCTGCTTGACCTAACCTTTACAGGTTATTACCAAAATCTTCCCACGACTTCTTTTTGGATTCAACAACTATTTGTTTCGCTCTGTTTCTTTCAGCTACGAATAATTTCCCGTCTGCATCAGCCCTTGTTTGGAACCATTTCTGATAAGCCTTCTTTTTACGTTTACAAGCTGCTCTCACTTCATCGTTCCACCAAGATGTTCGCTTTTTTCCCATCTTTACACAGAGTTGTTCCTGGGCATTCCCTTGTTGTGTCCACTAGAGCATCTCTGTATGCCACCCATTCTCTTTCTATATTCTGAACCTGCTTACTGTACACTGTTCGGAACTTCTCACTAATCATATCCATGTACTTCCGTCTAATTAACCCGTCCTGGAGATTTTCTACCCTTATTCAGTTTTGGACAGATTTCACTTTTTCTATCCAAGGTCTAGAGATACGTAGTTCACAACAGATCAGATACTGGTCTGTATCATCGAAAAATCTCGGAAAAACCCGTACATTCTTAACAGACTTCCTGAATTCGAAGTCGATTAAAATATAGTCTATTAAGGATCAGGTACCCCTACCTCCCATGTGTAGCGGTGAATAGACTTATGCCTGAAGAATGTATTCGTGACTGCTAAACCCATACTAGCACAGAAGTCCAGCAAACGCTTTCTATTCCTATTATCATCCATATCATCCCCAAATTTACCAGTCACCCTTCCATATTCTTTAGCTCTGTTTCCAAACCTCGCATTGAAATCGCCCATTAGAACTATCCTATCCTTGCTGTTGACCCTGCCTACGATGTCACTCAATTCTTCATAAAACTTGTACACCTCGTTCTCATCTGCATCTTCACATGGTGAATACACTGAGACAGTTCTCGCCCTAATTCCTTAAACTGCCATATCTACACACATCATTCGATCATTTACGTGTCTAACGGAAACTATGTTGCGTGCAATAGTATTCCTGATTAACAGACAAACCCCAGACTCTGCCCTTCCCTTTTTAACACCCGTCAAGTATACTCTATAATCTCCTATCTCTTCCCAGTTATCTCCCCTTACTCGAATATCACTTATTCCTAGCACATCCAGTTGCATTCTCTCTGCTGACTCAGCCAGTTCTACTTTCTTTTTCCCATAAGCCCCATTAATATTGATAGCTCCCCTTCGAATTCCATTTCGTTCGCCAAATTGTTTCCAAGGAGTTCCTCGCCTGTCAAATGGGAGTGGGACGCCGTTACTCCCACATCTCCGAGGCTTGCTTAAAATGTTCTGAGCTTGGTAAATCCTTGAAGAATAATGCTACTCTACTTAGACGAGGTCCATGTGTGGATCTCTCCTCTAACGGGTTAGGGAAAATCTGTGGATTGTATAGTACTAGTCGCCTGAGCACAAGGAGGGCCATGACTCAGAATATGTTCGAGATGCCCACTCCCATTCCATAGCAACTACAGTAACCCACACTATGAATCATCAATAATAATAATAATAATAATAATAATAATAATAATAATAATAATAATAATAATAATAATAATAATAATAATAATAATAATAATAATAATAATAATAATAATAATGCGCAACAGGTACGAATAGTACAACGAAAAATACCACACTTTATCGTCATAGACTGCTGTATGTCCAATATTTGCGATTGATGCTGACTGCTTACGCAAAACTGCCACCCGGAGACATACATCTCCTTTCAACCTTCACAGATGCAAGATACCAAATAAGGCCTTATAAGCAGTGGGAGCCACAAACAGAAAATGAGTGAACACACAGAAATGCCCCGACGGCATATTCGACAAATATTTGACTAGACGAGTTTCAGAGAAGCCATTTCGTCGGACTACGAGAGACAGGTCGGACGCTCTGGCTCATTGCTCGCCACTAGAACCGCTATAACTAAACTCTTCGTCGGTGTAGGGCGGAGTGGGGACATGAGGATACACACACGCGTCTAGAAGGCTCAGATCGGCCCCGGCAGACCACAAGCAGGGAGAAACTTTTCATAATGCGACAAGACTCTGTACACTCCACGAGCTTCGCTGTGCACTATCCGGGTAGTGTCGGCTACTGAATGTTTGATTTGGGGCAGTGTATCGATTCATTCAAGTGTCCGAGTGAATCGATTTACAGGAATGACAAGCTCACGGCAAACGATTCAGCTTACTCCCAGCTGACAGTGCTGAGTGGCGCATTCACGGCTCACTAGCGGGACACTGGACGTTGGCGTGGAGCCGAGCTTCCGCTTCAGCGAGACAGTGAATCGTGGCACACCGAAAGAATCGTTTGCAAGCACTGCTCAGTGAGATACAAGGTACACACGGCTCCTTATCAGCACACTGGATACTGGCGGAGAGCCGAGCTTTCGCTGCAGCGAGACATACAGTGAGCCATGGCACACCGAACGAATCGTACGCAGTCACGGATTAGTGAGACACAACACAAACACACACGGTTCATTATCGGTACACTGAGCATTGGCGGGGAGCCGAACCTCCTCGGAAGCAATACATACAGACCCATGGTACTCTGAAAGAACCGTATGCTATAATGGACTCTCGAGCTCAGCTCATTTGAAAATGATACCCACTTGCATTCACTGTCCTCTTCTTACAGGGAGGTTTAAATAATAGATGGATGCATTTTCAGTGTTAAAAAGGTACTTAAAATATAATTCTAAAGTAGCTAGTAAGTAGGTAGGCTATTACGTTATGCTATTTATTAGTTTAATGAATCTTAGTATTATAATTTAGTTGACATTTGACAATTAATTAAACTCGACTCTAGTCTGCCCTATGACTATGAGTCATGCTCATGACCACTCAACAGTACCTGTTATATATTGGGAGGAACGGCTCAGTATTGTCTCAGTTCGTATGTTACATCGTTGCACAAGACTTCAATATTATGTGGACAGTAAGTGAGTCGACTGACGCAATAACTTAACCAACAGTATGTTGAATCAGAAAACCATGGGCTACTGTACATCTCGGGTAGCCTATACAAAATATGACGATTTAAAAATCCTCTGCTGATAGAAAAACACATATTTTCAAAAATGACCGAGAGAGTTGGACGTGCGGTTAGTATCGCGTAGCTATGCGATTGCACTCGGGGGATGGTGGGTTCGAATCCCACCGTCGGCAGCCGTTAAGATGGTTTTCCGTAGTTTCCCCATTTTCACACCAGGAAATGCTGGGATTGTACCTTAATTAAGGCTATGGCTGCTACCTTCCTAATCCCAGACCTTTCCCATCCTGCGCCGCCGGAATTTTTCGATGTATTAGAGTGACTAGCATTTTTTTCTAAGAAAGGAGTTCATAGTATGAAGACCAGATGGCAGCAGCGAGCACTGAATGCTGCTGCTGCTGTCTTACCCGTACATACTATACAGATGCAGTAGGAGCGGTGACTCTAATGTGCCAGGAATCGGATCACTGTATCGATTCAGTAACTTGAACCAAATCAAATGAATCGATTCAGTAAAATGAATCGAATGACCCATCACTACATCCGGGGACATATCACGGCAGCTGACGATGTGCCTGTGCCCACCAGTATCATATCCAGGCGGCTAGTAGAGCAGGATCCCTTTTAATAATGCTATTTGTTTTACGTCCCACTAACTACTTTTTACGGTTTTCGGAGACGCCGGGGTGCCGGAATTTAGTCCCGCAGGAGTTCTTTTACGTGCCAGTAAATCTACCGACACGAGGCTGACGTATTTTTATCACTTCAAATACCACCGGACAGAGCCTGGATCGAACCTGCCAAGTTGGGGTCAGAAGGCCAGCGCCTCAACCGTCTGAGCCACTCAGCCCGGCGAGGGGGAGGATCTCTTTTGACGTCTACAATTACCACTCGAGCATCACCGAGCACGTTTGAACTTCCACCAGGAGGCAGCATGGCGGCTTGTGGACCGCCGACAAGTGATGTTCAGGGAAGAATCACGGTTCTGTCTGGATACAGACGACCACCGGGTTCAAGTCTGGAGACGTACTAGCCAGCGCAGTGGTACAGGCTTGATTGAAGGGTGGCCCACTGCCCCAAGTAGAGAAGCCATGATGTGAGGTGTCATTTCTTACTATCCCTGCTCCCCACTGGTGGTGATTGAAGGAAACTTGACGGCGTGGTGTTGCATCCAGGAAATGTTGTGTCCATGTATACAACCCCATTTTCCGTCAAGATAATTCCGAGTTTCACACAGCACGGGTATTTTTTTGACTCTCCTTCGTGTTGGCAATATGCTCCTTGTCCAGCAAGTTATCCAGACCTCTCACCCATCGAGAACATTCAGGACAAGACTGGATGGTAATTAAGCCAGCGATAACTACGGCAAATTTGGAGAGCCATTTGCATCTATTGCGGCAGTATACTACTTCCACGAATATGCCTCTATACCTGACCGTACAGCCGCCTATCTCCGTGCTATGGGTGTTCCATCACCGTACTGAGTGCACACTGCAAATGTATATTACCATGTAATAAATGCTTCGTTCAGAACAATATTTAGACTTTTTCTTTTACTACCACGTTCTCTGCTTGTGGGCACTTAAGTGCAGCTGTGATGGTTCCTTCGTGCGGTGTTTCTTTTTAAAAATGAGTGTATTTTTCTCAAATAATCTCTGAATATTGCTGACATTATTCCACGCAAACGCTGTGGTTAGCAGAGACAAAATGGTTATGTATCCTAGCGTGTATGCCAGCTTCCATAATATATATATTCCTTATTTCACAATTGTATACACTAATCTAGTTAACAGCAGAGGTTATATTCTACCTTCAGTAATATAAACAATACAATTTTTTAGATAATTATGAACTACAATTTCGTCCCACCGTTCGTCCATTCCATTGCTGGCTCATTTCTCTTCATGAGAACAGTGAGGGGGACGCCTACCATCTAGGTAAAACGTGATTGAACGAGTCTGCACCACCCCGAGTACGAGATGTGATTTCAGCAATACAGTGCAAACAACGATTTCTCTCGTTTCATCTTCTTAAAAGCTCTGTAAGTATTGCCTTAGATTCTCTCATCACAAACGGGTTATATCACTCGCCTCACATAAAGGAGAGGATTATATGAGAAGGCACGTTATATGTACTCTCACTTATCCTCATTCATACCAGGTATTTGCGCTGAGAATTTCCACGGAAGTGGTGAGTCATGAAACTCGGAAATAATTTGAATCGTTGAGCAGTGTGACAAATGGAATCTGCGAACTTAAATACAGACCAGTCTGTCTCTAGTGAGAGTGAAACAAGAAAGGTATTAACAGCATCAAATAAGACATTTCAGGGCAGGATCTGTTGGATATTATAATAAAATGCTATAGGTATATATTTTTAAAACTATACAAGCGTACTTGTGCTTTTAAGCTAATTTTGATATCGTGACCATAGGTATGAGAACTGTAGTTTTACACGAAATATGAATAGCAGGGGACAGATATTTCCAAAGTTCCACTGGCATCGCCTGGATTTCGAACCATGGCCTCATTGATCAGAACTCAGTTACAATACAACTAGGCTTTCACGTTCCTCAAAACAGGAATAATACTCAGATCAAACACATTTTTACATACCCAATGTGTATACTGCTTATCAGATTGCTTCTACGAGCACAAGTATACAGGAATTAGGTTCAAACATATTTTAAGCTTCAATAATGATTCAGTAACTG
Organism: Anabrus simplex; assembly: GCF_040414725.1. Classification (NCBI taxonomy): domain Eukaryota; kingdom Metazoa; phylum Arthropoda; class Insecta; order Orthoptera; family Tettigoniidae; genus Anabrus; species Anabrus simplex. The sequence continues at coordinate 584,054,241 of NC_090266.1, read as the reverse complement.
CGACAACTGCGATTCTTTTATTTACACATGCGACATAGAATAAATAATAGTAGTTACTTGCAAAACTATGGATGCATAGTTCACGGGGTGATTCTGCATTACTAGTAATAATAGATATAATTTATTGCTTCGGTAACAACTTGAAGAGAATAGGTTGAGAGTATTCCGCAACCATTATTAAAGACGAGAAAGGGAATGGCATAACTAAGATGAATCCACTAATCATCAGTGAGTTATAAAGCGAGGTGAGAATCATTACGTAAAAGTACATAAGAGTAATCTAGTCTACTTCACATTCCTATTTGTGTGTGATGACGGTCATTTGTAATTTTCTTGAGTAACAGTGGAAGTAATTACCCAAATTTCGACGTAACGATGCCAGTTGTACAATATACACACTAATATATACACTGTATATATTGCACAGTATGCATATTAATAATTACTTCCACTTTTACTCAAGAATTACAGATGACCGTCATGTAATAGAGTAGATTACTCTTAAGTACTTTTACGTAAGGATTATCACCTCGCTTTTTGAACTAACTGATGATTATTGGATATATATGAGCCATGTCATTCCCTTTGTCGTCTTTAATGATGGTTGTGGAGAGTTTAATGACGGTCATTTGTAATTTTCTTGAGTAAAAGTGGAAGTAATTACCCTAATTTCGACATAACGATGACAGTTGTACAATACGTAAAGTATATATATTAGTATTAACTCTATTGACTTGTATTCCTGTAAACTTACGTAATGTTCGTCTTGAAATATGTGTCATTTGGAGCAAGAAGAAAGAAATTGAAATCCATTTCTGTGATGTACGTGCAGTTAAGTAAATATCTCTAAGAATAATGTTGTATGCGTGTTCATGTATTATTTACATTTCATGTTGTCACTCAAACACCGATTGTAGCGTGCAACACATCAAAACAATGTACATGCACCAAATTGCTCAAAACTATGACGTTGACAGGTTTATGGCAAGATATTTTGACATCAGTAAAATCATCAGTGAATCATGTCTTAGTAAAATGTATGTTCCTAAAGATGTTCCTAGAAACACTTACGAAAGTTAGCAATGCCTTCAAAATCCATATGTCATAATAATAGAAAGCTTACTTTGGAATATCTGGTATTGTTCACACCAATACATTTATGTATTGGTTGACTTCCGAAACATGAAACTTACTTATTACATTAACAATTGAAATCTGGTACGTCAGAGAGGTAGTCCCTTTTAGGAGTTTCAGGATACGTGATGGACAGAAGTTTTGTATCAAATCATTTATACAGGTAAAAGATGTTCGCTAGAAAGTATGGTATTCGCTAAATTATTGAATTCTTCTGGCTGTATTATCTTAATTGTTTATTAATTAAATTGCAATATTACATTACTAAGTTATGCCATACATCTATAAATGCATCCCTACGTTACGTTGGTAATGAATGCGTAACGCTTCGTAGCTTAACCTTCTACTTCATACACCCCACAAAAAATGTCTCAAGACCAGTAGAATTCCCTCCCCACCTGCGAATTTTCAAAATAGCCTGTTAAATATGTGCGTGACGTGCAAATGCATCTTCGTCAGAATTTTTTTAATGATCAACATATAACGATCCAGGTCTTAGAAGAGTTATCACTCGGTAATCAACAAAATTGCAAAATAAATTGTGCAGTACAAGAATATGCGTACAACGGACCTTTCAGTTGGTTTCAGCCAGTAGAGGGAACTGTTCGTAGTGATAGTCTATACATACTCTATCGTATATGATCATGATTTGATTCATTTTAAAACCAAACTACGTCCAGTGTATTTAAACAGCAGATTTAATTATCTTCAGTGAATAGCCATATATTTAATGTTGTGCTTCGTTATCATTTATCTTGTTCAGAAGAAATTCCATAAAACTCAGTTGCGATATTCCCAAGTCGAATGAAGGGAAAAGCAAATCTGAGAATATTTTCGATTGAGTGGTTCCCACGAGACAGACATTCAGGAATCTTCTTTTCCCCTTGAGCTGGTCTGAGACGGGGTCAGGTTACACCTCCCTCGGGGCATTTCCAGGTCATTGGAACGACAATTGAAAGGCTATCGTCGTACACGTGTGATTGCATACGCCGAGGGGATTCTTATAGAGGCATCCAGAGACCTTCTACCAGCCTATAAAGTGACAATAAATGTTATCTGCAAAGACAGAAATATGTTTACTTCCTCCCGGAAGTAACCTCCGCTAGATAGAGAAGATTATTTCCAATTTGTTGAGACAGTTAAAAGGTAGATTATGTACACAGGGAACCATTTTAGGTTCCCAAGTAGTATTGTTATTTAGATACCTTTTATTTATTTTAACGTATAGAGGAAATTTGCCTTATGACATCATTCCACGTTTAATAAAAGCGAAAAGTACTTACTTCATTCATGCATTATGGTTTTACTTAGAGTTAGAATTTTCTTATCATGGGACTTATTATACATGGAGTAGCCACGATAGCGCTGACATATGGATTTATCTGTTACAAATTCTATCATCTACGGAGTAACCTAACGTAGATAACCGTTAACAGGCTAGTCATTGTTACAGTGGCTAACGAATATCAACATGCGTGTAGATTATGGCCACTGAACATCTCTGTTACCTCTACTGAAATGCGTAGAATAACCGCAATACCAAAATAATGAGAGAACAGATCATGCCTTTAAAAAGCAACGTTACCACTAACATATTGACAGGTGGTATTCTCTCTTACAACTGATTTAAATATCTCAAATTAGTTTAGTTTAAATTATCATTTCCGACAAATCGTCATAGAGACAGTTAATGGGGTAAATATATAACATCACACTGGGAGGTATTGAGAAATTCCCGCCTTCATTCAATACGACACATGATCGCGAACACGCTGAGAGGTCATTGTTTCACGGTGCACTTAGCTACCGATAGGAGTAACAGGCGTATTGACATGATAGAATTTCAACCAGCTAGCAAGCAAGGACTAATCTTAGATCGCACAATACGCTTTGGTCGCACATTGGCCAGGCCGAATAGGTGGACGCGCAGAAGTGGATTTACCAGCCAACCGTAAACTACCATAAAGACAAATATCACCTAGACAACATCTCTGTCCATGGAATCATGATCGGAGCCGGAGGCACCATCCCTAAACTTCCTGTACAGCTATGGGATTCTGTCGGGCTCAACCAGACGCGACTTCACGACATCGCTATCGCCGCAATACGAGGTTCAGTAACCATACTCTGCAATCATCTATATAATATTTGAAGAACCATACATTATGTCATAATCCAAATTTATTCCGGAGCCTTGTGATTGTTATTTCTATCTGGCACACTAGCAAACTCACCAATAACTTAGAAGACAAAGTACTGTGCAGTCGACATACTTTGTCCTTGTGACAGGAAGTTGTATTAATTAATGAAATAATTATTCGGATTTCGTGTATCAACGCCGAGCAAATACGGCACATTATGATACACAGGGTAACCATCCTCCCACTCTTATTGTTAATTAGTTTAATTTACTCAACAGTAAGAAAAATGCCTTCACTGTATACTTAGGAACCTTTTATTAAATTCATGATTTTTAGTTATTTAATTATCACTATCAAAGATGAACGGCTTAGTATTTACCACACCTACTCCAAAGCTACACTTAGTTTTATTTCCAGAGATATCATCACCCCAGTTTAATTGTCCCGAGTGTGAGATCTGTAGAGAAACAATGACTGACACCTGTGGGAAATTATCTTTACACCCTTTCCGTGGTATTAAGATATAGGCCTATTGTAAACAGCGTTAAATATTCACGTTAGTGGGATTCAAGCTAATGTGGTTCGCGAGGTGATATATATGAGGAAGTCTGACACTTCATTGTTACTCAGTGGTATTTTAGGGCTATTTTTTGCATATGTACGTAGGTTTTCATTGTCCCTTTGTAACTATAACAGCACCGCATATCTCTGAAATTGAGGAATATTTTGGCATTTGAATGTGAATACTTTCCCACTTGTACGAAAATTGCTTTGATTGAGTAACGTATGAAATTTGTGTGTATCATGATTATTGTAGAATCAAATTTCTATTATTCACCTTGCACAATATGTACTACAGTGAAAGAATTGTCATAACGGACATTTCGAGAGAACATGAGTGTCATGATCAGAGAGAAACCTGAAATGTTCTCTGTGAAAGACTGCAACGTAACGGAGGTTCAATCCTACTGTCAAAAATAAGCAGCCTCTTATTTCAAATCGAGGAAATATCCAGGGTAGTACTTTTCTTACGGCTCCGGTCGTTAGCTAACCAGTACCAGCAGCAATAATGCTAAATACCTCACAATAGTGGGTACAGCAATATTAGTCACAGATAGGACATCCCAACTTTGTTGTCCCACAGTACTGGCCACTACATAAATCTTGCAATTAATAAACAACACGAAGTAAAACGCAGAGTCCTTCGAAGGTTCTTGAAGGTGCTCCAACAGGGCTACGTCATACCTGAATAATGAATATTCTTCTTCCCGTAAAAGGAAACACACTGTTATAAATTAAGCAAATAAAAACTCATTGCAGAGAAGAAATTACTTTACAAAAGAAAATATTTAAAAATCCTCCTTATCAATACAAATCAACTCATCTATTAGATGAAGCGAAGTATAAACATGTTTCAGCCTAATCTCAAGGACATCTTCAGTAGCAGAACAGTAATTACATAATACACAAACAAATTAAAAATCGTAATGAAGTAAAGTGACAATGATCATGATTAGTGAATTAAAACATATTGAGGTATAAAGTCCTCTCGTCTAATAGATCGTTCTTAAATTGTCAATTAAAACTGCTGACTGTTAAATTGAAGACACTGTGTTGAGGAGTGTAGTGAGACCGTCAATACTATGGGTTAAAACGTGTGTATCATCTGTTCTGCTACTGAAGATGGCCTTGAGATTAGGCTGAAACATGTTTAGACTTTGCTTCATCTAATAGATGAGTTGATTTGTATTGATAAGGAGGATTTTAAATATTTTCTCTTGTAAAGTGATAACCTTCAATACGGAATGAGATTTATAACTTGCAATGAGAAGAAATTAAGTCGACAAGAAGAGAAAACATGAGATATTTATGTCTTGGGAGATAAATTAAACCTGATAAATAATGGTGATAGAAATCTATTTCAATACGTCCTTCTTAGACGTCGACGAAAGTGATGACATTTCACAAACGTTAATAACATTGATTGAGTAATCTCCAGGCAATTTCGAGATACAGTTTATGCGACAGGAAGTTCATGCGGTAAAAAATTTAGGTCATCTCACTTTACTTTTACAATCCCGTATATCATAACGAAGAGTAAATTATAAAATACAGAATATGTAAAAAATATTGAATCAATAACAATAGTAAAGTTATATTTTCATAAAACAATTCTAACGATATTTTGCTAATTTCACCAAATTGAAGGCAGCTTTTTCATTGAAGATTACTCGTCAAAGAGGGAAATATTCGTGTCTTGGGAGATAAATGAAAACTGACGTTACTTCTTTTGTTTCTAGCGGTAAAACGTCGCACTAACACACGGAAAGGTTTTTCGGCGAACCAAGGATAGGACAGGGCTAGGATTTGGAAGGAAATAACAAAGAGCTTAATTAAGACACAGCCCAGTACTTTCTTAGAATGAAGACGGAAAACCATGGAAAACCCAACATCTCTCGAATACAAGCACATAGCTACGTCACCCGAATAGAGCAGCCAACTCGCTCGGTTCATCTTACATGTTGAGCTGCATTTCAATAATATATAGACCGAGCTAGTTGGCCGTGCGGTTAGGAGCGCACAGCTGTGAGCTCGCATCCGGGAGATAGTGGGTTCGAATCCCACTGTCGGCAGCCCTGAAGATGGATTTCCGTGATTTACCATTTTCACACCAGGCAAATGCTGGGGCTGTACCTTAATTAAGGCTACGGCCGCTTCCTTCCCATACCTAGGCCTTTCCTGTCCCATCGTCGCCATAAGACCTATCTGTGTCGGAGCGACGTAAAGCAAGTAGGAAAAATATCTATATATAGATCTCAGAAACTTTATATTTTCAAAATTACTTTCAACATCCTGTGTTCAATTTAGTAGCAATCTCTAGGAGTGAGGTAAGAGAATGTAGTTGCCGTATGAAATGCATTTCTTTGTATTCTACTAACATACGGGAGTTATTTGTTCTTTTGCGTTCAACGGACAATATATAGGACATGACTCACTCTGAATCAGGTCCACCAAATAGTAAGACTTTTACACAATTACCCAGGTGGCTCTCTGTGATATAATGAACATGAGAGAAAGAACAAATTACACTCAAGCAAGAAAACTATCGTAAACTCCAAGAAGGACACCATTCAAGCATTTTCCTGAAGTCTTTATTGGAGACCACTGAAAAACTGTCAGAAAGTGGCAAAGTGAACATATATATTAGCCATCTTAACTAGGAAATGACCGAGCTCGATAGCTGCAGTCGCTTAAGTGCGGCCAGTATCCAGTATTCGGGAGATAGTAGGTTCGAACCCCACTGTCGGCAGCCCTGAAAATGGTTTTCCGTGGTTTCCCATTTTCACACCAGGCAAATGCTGGAACTGTACCTTAATTAAGGCCACGGCCGCTTCCTTCCCACTCCTAGCCCTTTCCTATCCCATCGTCGCCGTAAAACCTATCTGTGTCGGAGCGACGTAAAACAACTAGCAAAAAAACTAGGAAATGCTTGAATGAAGCTATCATGTTTTTTGAAATAGAGTTTTTCTGATATTACCATTTTACACTCGAGTTTTAGGTTATTATAGGGGAGTTTACGTTTTCTTGACCAATTTGCCCACTTTTGAACCCCCTGATGACATGTTGAAGACATTGTCCTTTACATATCCAGTACCTTTTCACAAAACAATACGAGAATTGCTGCTTTTGTAACTATTAGAAATATTGTCCTGTTCTTACAAACTAGAATTATTTTCAAGTTAATTTAAGTAAAATCAAAAAGGAATGAAGGAACACTCTAGTTTTGCTCCCCGCATAATTTACGTTGTTTAATAATAGCATATACAACATGAAAAAATACTAAAAGTAATCACTGAAAAATATCATATGCCTTACCTCCTTTGACTTCACACACTAGACTGACATCGTTTCCCTCGTTGTATGGCTCTATAAGCTGCGTCCTGTCACGGCGCTTGGCGTCATAAATCACTAAACGTTCGGGTGGCACTGAAACAGGAAACAGGGCGAACGTTCATGTACGACCCTTTGACAGGTTTATTGAGAAACTGATATCACAAAGGAGAAATTTGAGTGATATAAAGTATACAAAATTCTAAAACATGCCTCATACTCTGATCTCCTCTTATGATCAAGTCATAGTGCAATAATTTGAAAAACATTGGTAATAACACCCCTCACATGAGATTGAAACCGAGTAGTTTTACCGAAGAGCCTATAAAAGGAAAAATACGGAATCACATGAGCCATGAAAAACTTAACAATTTATTCTAAATCCAAGCGTCGTCTTAAAACGTGGTTTATTACTCAAATCTACAATAGAAAGACCAGTAACGGAATTTAAACCCACTCTAACATACCAGGATATTCATTCCTCCTGAAGTATAAAATATATTAATTCTTGAATATATTACCCTCCATGTGCATGTATATATTCCTTTAATTAGTAATTTCATCACGTGCAGATTAGAACACAGAGAACAAAAAATCATGAGTTCTGAAACAAGAAAAATATGTATGAAGCAATGATTTATTCAGTTGAAATATATATCGATTACCATGTGTAATTCTACAGACCACACACTGCTGATTTTTCTTTTAGTACCTCTAGAAACGGTAGTCAACTGAAATCTGAATTAAGTAAAATTTTCTGACGTCGTTACCCGTCAGAAATATTTCAGTTTGTTGAATTTTGTAGACAATGTTTTTATTTTATTTACCAATACAGAATTTCTTATAAATCTGGATGGAGCGATTGACATCCCTTCTAATAATAAAGACTTTTGTTATAATATAATTGAGGCTGTTTTAACTCTCATAAACCCGCAAAGATATTTATTAAATTATATAGGTTTAAAAATGCACTCAGTTAAATAGGTAACTGAGATTCAAGCCGCAATCTTATAATACGGGCCCCAACTCACTTGAGTCTTTCTAAGGATGGTACTTAAAGTCACAGACAACTAAACGTAGGACGAGAAAGAACACATTCAACATTTGTGTCAGTAAACTACGTAATTAGGTAAGTGACATCGGAATTTACGACAGGGCATTTACTTTGGCGGCTAAAAATTAACTGGAAATAACAGAATCAGTCCACAAATGAAATGCAGATTTAATCTTATAAATGAGCTCACTCATCTTAGTGCCAAGAAAGAAACGGTTCCCCTCCTCAACAATTCAAAGAGTTCGAGAAGGTAACGAAAGTTTACAACCTTTATCACAGATATCGGATTGAAAACCGAAAGCTGAAAATTATTTCTGAGTTTCACAGTACACAGTCTATCAACAATTAAATAACGTCAGTGAAATGCATATTGCATTAAATGTTATGCACTGGTCTTAAATAAAGTTTTCGACCGTAAGTTTGTTCCTATTGGTACGGTAACCTTACTGGTATTCTGGTAACTTGAAAATAAGTCTCGTGTGCATTTTATAGTGATCTTGATATTCTCCTTTTCGATTGAAGAAAGTACTTTACTCTCCGATGTGTTTGTAAGAAATATAAGATTTGAAGATAATAACCGTCTCCCATCATCTCGGAAACCACAGTTCCGTGAGAGGGTATTGTTTACTTTTATTTTTTCTCATGTTTGATACTTGCAGTATACAAAAATTCAAATAATACAGCATAAGTATAAAACACAAAGAAATCACAAACGATGAAGTGTTCGGAAAACATCATAAATCAGTTTGAACACTGAGATGATCTAGGAATTGAACAGAGAAAGAATGGCCTGAAATGAATGCTAGAAACAAATTGTTAATAAATGGAACTTAAAAGAAAACAGTTGACTCCTCGGACATCCGAATAGAGGTCCATCGGATACCCCGCAAACGTGACCCACCCCCATAAAGTGAGGGTCACCATACTTGTCATCCTAAGTCCCTGCATACCACGTGCGATATCTCAAATGAATACTCTTATATTATATTATCAAAACATGCAATTTAAAGAGAATATGACTGTTCAATATTTATATGCTACAAGCATAATCTACGTACCTAATAGCTGTAGATTTCAACGAAGTTATATTGACTAGGTTACCTTAGGCACAATTTCATCACTAACTAGCATGTATCAATTCTTACTTCTATCAATTTATTTCTCCACATAGCCTTAATAATGTTCAGTAATTTAGCCATTCTTTCTGGGTGCATCTATTCTCTGTCCAATAACTTTACAACGGTATACAACTGTGTTTCATTATCAATGTTCTTCCTATCCTCCTCATCCAAAAAATTCTCTCTGATTTCCCGTGTCCTTAAACAATACTTTATGTCTCCATCCCATTTCCTTAGAACATGATAAACGTGTGTTATCATCCCTATTCTGTCTGTACGCAGTGATTGTAAGTACCACTGATGCACGGCTTACATGTGGTGAAGCGGCGATCCAATGATATCTGCTTGAAATGAAACAGTCGTGAGTTGATGTGAGCAGTTTCGATAGCGTTTGTTACACATGTGCAAAGGTGAGTAATTATAATAACATTTGTGTCAGTAAACTACAGAGTTGGGTAAATGATAACGTAAAACTTTGCTTTGTTACTTAAGTTGAGAGAGTTCAAAAATCATTGTGGCTTTTATTCGTTACTAACGCATTAAACAGGCTACTTCTAAAATGTATCATCCCGCCATTTTGAGCGTCATGCGTCCAGTTCGTCATGCAGTTGGAAGGAAACTGTACGCGTGAACTGCCCAGTGAGAGCCACATTGATTCCCTTCAGAATAAAGGAAGTAGATGCGATTTGAATGAGGCACTTGGTCCCAGAGAATTTATGGTTATTTAAATCTTCTCTGAATATTTCTTCAACAGAGCAACAAAGACTCGACTCAGCAAAGTTATCTCATACATAGTTCGGATCATTACAAAAGGCTGAAATGTTAGCACCATTGTTACGACGGTGAAATGTTATGGATGACAACTGAGATATATCTCAATACAGATAAAACGATCACTTCCTTTCTATCCATACAAGACTGTCTCCTACAGTGCATGATTATAAACTTCTAGCTACCAATGTTAATTTAGAGCGTATACTGATCATTGCGTTTCCTACTATGAGTCCATCACCAGTGGTTCACTATATTTTGGATGAGACTCCTCCATATTCAGTCTATTATAACTTTAAAATGAAATATTATGAAAATAGGAAATATTTTCTTGAAGTTATAGTTAATGTAATGTTAACTACAATATTTTTTGGCAGCCTCTACGTTTTTCTTTAAGGATACGGTTAGGCGATACTAAATATTCTCGGTTGTTTGTAAAAGAAACTGCAGAGCTCGTGTACTTTTTTCACTAAAACTGATTAACTTATGAGAAAATCTCGAGAAAATATGATTTTTTAATTTCATATTTTTACAATTTGCTTTACCTCGGTCCGACACAGATACGTCCTATGGCAGCGTTTGAATAAGAAAGAGTTTGGATTGGCAAGGAAGACAGTGATCAGAGGACGGCATTCTAGACCAAATTAATGTAGTGGAGTTTTTAATGAGTTATTTCCGAGAAAAGCTAGTTTGTTTTATGGAGAAATTAGCTGGAAAGAAAAGGAAATGTGGCAATATGCGAGTGATTTGATGGAAAATAATCGTAGAGAAATGCGACGAATTGAGGAGGTTTCTCTTGATGTACACAGTGGAGTCAGTGAAAGCGACTCAAGGGATTCAGCTCAAAAACTTCTGCCGATCGCAAGTGAAGTTCTATCTCAGAGTTCGAAAGTAGAATATGACTCCCCGGAACCTAGTGATTCTACGAGTCCATCGCCATGCAAATCGTCCTGTTGTAGTTATGTTCCTAGTCCCGTAAAAGTGTGCGAGAAAACATGGGTATGGTGTACAAGAGGAAGGCTGTATAATTCTGGCTTAACTAAGGTGGTAAAAAGTGATAATCGTTTTTGACACGGAGCGATATCTTTACTTGTGGAGGAAGCAGTTGGAAAATACGAGTACGTCGACAAATCAATTGAACATAAAACAATTATTTATGAAGAGCTCTATTCCCGTTTCCAGGAGGCAAGAAGGGTAAAGTGATGAAGATTTACGGTTGTGGAATTTGCAAATAGCACGTGAACTATCTGTCGAAAAAAGTGATTTCTCCACCTTATGCCTAGATCAGCCGTTTCATGAAACAACACAGTATTGGGAGTAGGAACATTGCGAAATTTGTATCCTGTTCGCAAGCTCAGGACGGAGAAAAAAAGAATAAGTTTGCAGAAGAATTTCTGGAGAGAGCACGAGAGTGATTACTCCAATACACCCCGTCCTGTATTTACAGCACTGATAAAAGCTGGTTCGAGCACGAAATGCTATCGAAAATGACTCTATCTTTAGTAGGTGAGAAACACACACACACACACACACACACACACACACACACACACACACACACACACACACACACACACACACGATAACCCAATCGGTTAGTTCACTCACACATTCATACCCCATATTGCCAACAATCAGTACGGATGGTTCTTTTTTCCCTAAATTATTTATTGCACTGCAAGGAGCCGACCGGAACCTTCAGGCCTCTGGTTTCAGAAAGGTTTAAAGCAGATAACATCATTCTCTCTGTTATAAAATCAGGAAAATTGGGGAAAACAGAACTGGAAACATGGTTTAGAGAAGACTTGATCCCGAACTCTGAGGGCAATTGTGGCCTGCTTTTTGATTCGTTGACCACAACAACTCGTCTAGAAGACATCCTTACACGCAAAACAATAGAACTGAATCAGATTCCTCCTGGTATCATGGACATAATTCAACAGTTGGACAAATTCTTCTTCTGGCCGTGGAAAGCTTTACACTGCCGATTAATAGGAATTCTAACTACTCCTAATGACGTTAAAGTTGAGGTTCACCGCAAAGACACAATCCTTAAATTGCAGTCTTTCATACATTTTCAGTTATCATCTCCACGATTTAGGGATATGATAACATATTAATTGTTTGCAACGAATTAAACAAGAGAGCAACCTCCCGAGGTCGTAATGCCTGCTATATATTGTTTGTAGAAGAAGAAAAAAAGTGTGAAGAACAGTGCAACAATGAATTTCTAATTCGTTGTGCATGGTGTACAGAAGATTTGTGTTATCATCATGCAATTTATACTAGTCATTTCTGCTATACTTTCTTGAGTGACTGACAAGTGAGTGAAACAACACAGCTTCAGAGCGAGTCGAGAGACTGAATTCATAAACGGCCCGCCATACCACAACACCGAGCTGGGTTAGGGATGTACAGCTGCGTCACCCTTCATGCTTGCGTACCAGGATTCGAGTTACTATTTCGGAGCCTTGCATTTCAATCTGGAAGCCGATTCTCCGCTCGCTATCCCCTTAGAGTACTACAATTGTGTCAAAAATCAGGATAGGTTTCGACCTGTCTAAAGGTCTTGCCTGTTATTTTCCCTGTGAGTATTTCAGACGGTAGAGCGCTGGACGTCAGAACTCATGTTGGAAGTTAATTCCTGGCTCACTCCGGTGGGGTCTGAAAGTGTTCAAATATACCAGCCATGCGTTGGTAGTTTTACTGTCACATAAAGGAACTCCTGTGGGGAAGACTTCTGGCACCTCAGTGTTTCAGAAGGTTTGTTAGTGGGGCATTAAATTAAGAGTGAAGAAGGAAGGCAACAGAGTCAGAGTTTAACAAGGCAGTGTGTTCTTAGTTGAGATCACAGGTGCTTTACAGAAAGGAGGGAAGTTCTACTCTTATTGTCTGTTGCACGAACTGCGCTGTACGGAGGCGAAAACTGTATAGATTCCAGAAATCTCGTACATATGACGGCCAAGAGGCTGATTGCTTGTAAAAATTAGTAGCAAGAGCAACTGCCGAATATTTGCAAGGAGGATTTGGAAAGCTAAGTTTGGAACGAATATGTTCCAGTGCGAATAAGCTGCATTCGGTTGTGCGGTCATAGGAAAGGAATGAAATGGGATATATTATTTGCAAGAACAATCTACTTGACCTTGGGAAAATGTTACAATACATTCACGATGATTTCAAAAGGATGTCTAGCCGAGAATGTAAATACATGCTCGGACTCACCCGGAGGGACGATGTTTGATTCTCCTGACAGGAAGTTAAAAATTGCACGAAAGTGACCTCGACGTTTGCACAGGCACACAGTCCTGAGATTCACTCAGCCTACATCAGGTTAACTTATTGAAGGAAAATATATACTATTCTACTTAGTGCCGAGGTCACGAATAACAGAAGAAGCACAAGATGGACATCGCCATAGAATCTGCTTACGACAAGGCCTAAACTAAGTCATCAAGTAGGAATGAAGGCCGGCCGATATATTGAACAAAAGGAATATAGTGTATTTGCGATATAAGTACAAACATATTTTTCTGTTTTTAATGGCAGGGCCATGAATATTTATGAAGTCAAAATAATGTCCTATGTCAAAGTTAAAACGTTGAAAAATTGATGCTTTTAGTTTAGGTTTAAGGATGAATGACTTACGGTTTTGCTGACTTACATTACAATATTTTCTAGTCTGAAAACGTTCGCTTCTTGTAAGTAGAAAGTTTTCATACAACTTATGCAATGCATACGTCCTGATGTTTCCGTGAAGTGATGTGTACAGATGTATTGCAGTGAAGTACATAGACTTGCTTCTTACACATTACGTATGCATACAGCCTGAATCATGGTACGGCGGATCGTATAAGCCGAGGGCTAAACGAAGCTCACAAACATGATACTCTCCTTCAAGCTCCTCCATCGGAAAAACCATTCGCTAAATTTAAAACAACCATATTTTACGAACCGCGGATATTCATTCCTACCTTCCCCAAGGTTATATGTGCTTACCTCTCAAACACCATATATACATTCATCCCTATCTTCTGTAAAGTTACCTCCCGAACACACCGTGTAAGTGTGTGAAAGCTCCACGTCGAAGGAAATTAATTGGATAAGGAACATCATCTTAAGGCGACACTCTGGAGATAAAAATATATTTTTACCTAATGCATGGATTTTTACGAAACTCCTTTCTGCTATGTACGTATTTGTCGTACGACGGATATTAGGTAGGTAGTAACGCAGACTTTTATGTAGTTGGCATTTCCACAGAGTTTCGTGACAAGGAAAAAGAAACTCAATTATTTCAATTTCAGTCATAAAAATTTAAAAAATGACGAATATATCGATTTTTATCTGAGGAGTGTCGCCTTAAATTTATTTCTGAGCAAAACGTAGCTGGGATTTAGCAAATGACGTTGGGTACTTCTAACAGACAATGTAAACTTATTGACAAGAAGAAATCGTTTTTAAAGGAAATAATCAGGGGGGGGGGGATAACAGATGAACTCTTATTTTGTGACTAGTATTCTATTATTTCTTCAAAAGGGAATTTGCAATGGATTGCATGTTACTTCAGGAATTTATACGAAGTAACATGGATCTATTCACACGTTTATTACGACATATTAAAATGATATTTTCATACGAAGCGCGTGACAGTAACGTGAAATATGATGAAGCTGAACAAAGTCGAGAAAGAATGATGACGATTTCCGAATTTATTGTACGATAGGCCTACAGTTCCTGGTCCGAAGATGTGCGAAATTCTCCTTGGTTTTCAGGTTGCATATTGTACCTCTAAACACTGGCGTGGTGCTCTGACATTGATAACACCTCCCTTAATATCTGACCTATCGAAAAGAGTAAAATGGCTTTTCTAGTTTCTCCCGTTGCCCACCCTGAAGTTATATGCACATCATGACCACGGGACTTCGACTAAAAATCCAATTTTTCGTAATCATCTGCGTTACTATCCGTCGTACGACAAATACGTACATAGCAGAAAGGAACGGAAATATGATATTATTAAACGTGCGTTGTATACAGTGTTTTGATAGACCTAATGTTAACGAAATTACTTGAGAATTATCTTCCTACAAATACCAATTCCATGTGATTACCATGACATCATATGCATGTGATAACACAATCCTGAGTGAATGGAATTGAAACACGTAGTTTGGTCAAATATGGTCAGCAGTTTTCCACTTTTAGGAATATACAAACAGCCATAAAACCAGACAAACAGGCAAACACTAAAGGGAAATGTTCTACTCATGTTACCTCGGTGGTCAGATACATTAGGCGGGGGCCATTTCAAAGCCCAGAGAAATGTGATGCCTCCTCTGATTTTTTCCTGCTATGGATCCTCGATGTAACTGTAGGTCTGCGAGGGTGTTCATTCACTGGGTGCAGAGCATGAAGCCTGTAGAAAATAGTAATTTTCTCCGCCATTTGAAGGGTAAGCGAAATTATGTACATTTCAAAATGTATTTAAGACGAAGAGGCGTTTCATACATAGTCTACAGATTTTCAATATTGTTTAGGGGATACCGTGATGGACAGAGGTGGAAGAACGTGCGGGCCTGAGTGGCTCTATCTAAGACAGTCAAAAGGTTAATAAAAACCTTTAAACCGGGCGGGTTGGCCGTGCGCGTAGAGGCGCGCGGCTGTGAGCTTGCATCCGGGAGATAGTAGGTTCGAATCCCAGTATCGGCAGCCCTGAAGATGGTTTTCCGTGGTTTCCCATTTTCACACCAGGCAAATGCTGTGGATGTACCTTAATTAAGGCCACTGCCGCTTCCTTCCAACTCCTAGTTCTTTCCTATCCCATCGTCGCCATAAGACCTATCTGTGTCGGTGCGACGTAAAGCCCCTAGCAAAAAAATACCACACCTTTAAAATTAGCGTTATATTTCTTTTCTAGGTTACCTTTCGGTATTTTTCAAAGACAAACTTTATAATTCAGGTACAAAAGTTCATAAGATAGGGTAAAAATTTTAGAATATCGATTAACAACAACCTTGAGCTTGAAGCTCCCTAATAGATTTTCCATGAGCGCTGCGGCTCCTTCAAACAAACTGTCAAGGAGACGAACCTCCCAATTTCTTTTACAGAGTATTCAATATATACAATGTTTCAAGAACCTGTTTGCTCCACAAAATTATCTAGGAGACTACCCTCCAAACATTATACCATACTGGCCTTCCAAAGGCACCATTTAACCATTACAGAGAAGGATCGTCTTTGCTCTATTAAAATTTTACACTTGGAAACCTGGTTCCAGGAAAGTCTAGGCCCATCAAAGGCACAACCTACATTTTACAATTTAAACAGTATTCACTGCCTTAGACGATCAACAGTCTAACCTCTTAACATAAAAGAATGAAGTAGAATTTTACAGGGGTATCACATACCCATTCCACCGGGCCTTTGCGGAAAACAACAGGTTAAATTTACTGGCCAAAAAATAAAAATGATATGGCGGGGGACACTTGCACTCCTTGAAATCTTCAATTAAAAGATTAAAACATTATTTGGGCTCTTGGACCGAAGTTACAGATGCTAAGACTAAACTACCGAGGTGACTAGATAAGGAGAACATTTAATTTACAAAGATTTTAAACTGAAATAGGTTACAAAACCACAGTCACCTCAAAATCAAGTTCATCGGGAAAGCGGGAGTGTAGCACTCTCTCTATTCCCTGACTTCGGCTGAGTTCCATTGATTTGTTTGAAAGTTACATTTTAGAAAATTAAGGATACATTAGTAGAGATTGGAAACCTTCCCCTCGAGATAGCTTTCAAAAACTATCACTTAAATATGACTGCCATTACCTCGAGCTGCTGCTGGATTACTCGGCGATGGACGAGGCTCCCCGCCACCTTTATTAACACACACACTAGACTGGAGCGATGAATAAGACCACCTGGTCTAAACATGTGCCAACTTTGATACCTCATAGGAAGGTTCTAGAGAGCCCTGGGCTAATTCCCGACACACCCCCAATTCTTATTGGGCAATAGATACTAGATAGACGTAATTGGTTGAAAAATAAATATACAAAACTTTCTATTGGCCAGCATCCAAAGTTGGCGGGAAGAGATAGAAGTGTTGTCAACTTTAATATACAAAAAAAAACCAATTCAGTTTAGTAAACCTTAAAATAACAAAATACTTTGCAATATTAATAGTCCCTCTTCACACCAGAGGGCATAACATAAGCTTTTTGGTAGAGACATCTGTAGAGAAAAGCTCAAACTTCTTGCGCTAGTAGCTGCAAGTTTTAGTTTTAAGATGGCATTTTCCAAGGCGCTTCATTTAATTGAATGGGGCTGGTGTACCTCCTGGTACAAACATAATCAATAGTATAAGAGAAAATTTAGGAAACTCTCCTGGTCTTCCCATAGACTCCCAGTCTCTTCTGTGATTTTTAAATGATATGCATATCAAAACCTCCTCCTGGATGAGTAGACTCTAAATATGAAGTTCGTCCGAGATATAGTCAATAGTGTAAGAGAAAATAGCAAAGATACCTTCTTGTCTTCGAATAAACCCCCAATCTTTTGAGTGATTTTTAAATTATACGCATATCAAAACCTGCTCCTGGATGAGTAGTCTCTAAATGTTAAGTTTGGTTGTGGTATATTTAATAGTGTTACAGAAAATTTTAAAAAAGACTCTTCTGGTCTTCCTAGATGAGTGGACACTAGATGTGAAGTTTGGCCGAGATATAACCAATAGTGTAAGAGAAAATTGATAGACCTCTACTGGTCTTCCTTTAAACCCCCAGTCTATTTAGTGATTTCTAAATGATACCCATACTGAATCCTCCTCTTGGATGAGTAAACACTAAATATGAAGTTTGACGAGATATAGTCAATTGTGTTAACAGAAAATGGAAAAAAAATATTCTTATCATCAAATAAACCCCTAGTCTATTGAGGGATTTTTAAATGAAATGCATATCGTAACCTGCTCCTGGATGAGTAGACTCTAAATGTTAAGTTTGGTCGAGATATATTTAATAGTGCAAGCGAAAATTTTAAAAACTCTTCTGGTCTTCCAACAAACCCCCAGTCTGTTCAGTGATTTTAAATGATATTTATATTCTGACCTGCTCTCAGATGATTAGACACTAGATATGAAGTTTGGTCGTGATAGTGATGGTAGAACAAACAAACAGACAGGCAAACAGGCAGGAGAGCTAAAATCTACTGATACGATCTTGAATTAAACTGAAACGGATACATATATCAAAATATGGCGAAATAAATGATATTACAGGCAGCGGACCACCTGAAATCTTATTTATAATATTATTTTATTTTTGAATCTGATGAGATACATGTCCTTCTCCTTGGCTGAATGGTCACCGTCAAGTCTTTCATTTCATAGGGTCCTGTGCTCGATGTCAGACCGAGTCCGTGTTTTAACTGCGTCTGGTAAATTTCCGTGACTCTGGGACTGATGTTTGTGCTTGTCTCATCCCATTCCTCTCCATGTGCACCCAACACAGCACAATACCAACCACCTACCGAGCTCGATAGCTGCAGTCGCTTAAGTGCGGCCAGTATCCAGTATTCGGGAGATAGTGGGTACGAACCCCACTGTCGGCAGCCCTGAATATGGTTTTCCGTGGTTCCCTATTTTCACACCACGCAAATGCTGGGGTTGTACGTTAATTAAGGCCACGGCCATTTCCTTTCCACTCCTAGACCATTCCTGTCCCATCGTCGCCATAAGCCCTATCTGTGACGTTGCGACGTACAGCAACTTGTAAAAAGTACCAACCACCACAGAAACACGTAATAGTGAATTCTACATCACTCCACATAGATCTTGTGTCAGGAAGCACATCCGGCAGTGAAACATGGCAAAATCCACATGCTATACAAAATCAGCCCCCGTAATCAAATCAGGGGTTGGTAAAAGAGGTGAAATTAAACAAGCAAAAGAAAAATTTGATGATAAATATAAATAGACTTGCAAGAATATTATGCCCCGTGGTCTAGGGGTAGCGTGCCTGCCTCTCGCCCGGACGCTTCGGGTTCGATTCCCGGCCAGGTTAGGGATTTTTCTCTCGACCTGAGGGCTGGTTCGAGGTCTACTCAGCCTACGTGATTAGAATTGAGGAGCTATCTGACGGTGAGATGGCGGCCCCGGTCTCGAAAGCCCAAAATAACGGCCAAGGAGATGCGTCGTGCTGACCACACGACCCCTCGAAATCTGCAGGCCTACTGGCTGAGCATCGGTCACCGGGCAAGCCAAGGCCCTTTCAAGAGCGTTAAGTGCCGTGGGTTTTTTTGCGAGAATATCATAGCAGTTAATTTACGCGAGGATCCCAGGCACTACACAAATGTAGTGTACGCTTCACCTCGGTTTGCTCTTTGAAAAGGATGCTAAACATATTATTTCAGCGTTGCATATTGCTTTCTCACATTTTCTTTTCACTCCTTGGTATTACTATGTGAATTTAAAGCAAAATCGCTCTCGGGCACTAAAGAAAGTGCTAACACTCCTCGCAGCGGGAACTAAGTATATACGCACTTGAACCCGCCTTCATTTTGGACAGCTCTTCACAATAGACTTAGATATTTCACTTTTTTGTTTGAGAGAAGTTTTACAGTAAACTGCTTTGTCACTCTCCATTAAACTTATTGCAAATGACAATGAGAAATTGCAGCATAGGGCAAAGGGAGAAATGAACAGAAGGGTGCAAGTGAATTCAAGTCGCAGGAAAGGCTTTTGTTGGAACACTTCCATGTTTTTTGAGATGGGCTTCGTTTTCCTTTCATCCAACTTTTAAAGCCATCATTCTTCACATGTGTTTGCCGGTGCTAACGGAGACTGATCGCTTCTTTGCTTTGGGCATTATTTTTACCTGTCATTGAAAGAAATATAATTTTAAGTTTCATATTCAGTACCGCTCGCCAATTATGTGTTTATTCATAAATGGGATTTTTAAAAATAAAAATTTAGGTGTGCTATGTAACGGGCCAGCCTCATATGAGAAGATCTAAATCCAGAATGGGATATTCCTCCTTAGGTTTATAACATACTAACTGTAACTGTAATATTAACCGAGCTCGATAGCTGCAGTCGCTTAAGTGCGGCCAGTATCCAGTATTCGGGAGATAGTAGGTTCGAACCCCACTGTCGGCAGCCCTGAAAATGGTTTTGCGTGGTTTCCCCATTTTCACACCAGGCAAATGCTGGGGCTGTACCTTAATTAAGGCCACGGCTGCTTCCTTCCCACTCCTAGCCCTTCCCTGCCCCATCGTCGCCATAAGACCTATCTGTGCCGGTGCGACGTAAAGCAACTAGCAAAAAAAAAACCGTAATATTATTCTCTTTACGTTTCACAGACAACTTTTATGTTTTCATTGTAAACACCGAGGTGCCAGATCTTTTTACCATAGCAGTTCCTTTGCGTGGCGGTAAATACACTGACACGAGAGTTGTGTATTTTCACAATATTAAATACCATCCACGGTATCCGGGATTGAACAGCAATCGATAATCTTATAGTGTGATGATAATGATGACGACGATAACGATGATGATAATGATGATGAAAATATGATAAGAAGAATAACGGAACTAGTAGTATATTTTACCGAGCTAGTTGGTCGTGCAGTTAGGGGCACGCAGCTCTGATTTCCTCTCAATTAAGGTTATCCACCAGTCGAATACCCTTTACGGATACGGAACACCCGCCGAATGGACCCTTAATCGAACCAAATTGACTATCAGTTGCTTTGGATAGGTTGCGAAATATTGTGGGAAAGCATGGTGTTCACTACGAGTTAACAGCATCATTCACAATTTTGAAATAAAATTCCACCATGTATATGTCATTCATGACACCCTTAAGTGATAATGTAATCCCGATGCTAAATGTGCATCACCCAAACAGCTGTTCGGAAGGAACCAACAACAACATGATCCGCGAGGATCTTACGTTACGTCGTTCTAAAGGAACAAAACTGCGAAATGCAGGAAACACTTATTCATCATGCATTTAGAAGAAATGCCAAACACTGAAGTTAATTAAAAAGTGGTAAATCACTTGAAAAGTATTATTATCAAACCGATTTTCAGGTTAGAAATGGTTATGTTACGCTTAATAAAATTACCAGTCCACATTGAAAAATACTACTTTAAGGAATTCTTTCCTTTGAAAAACAATGTCTACCATTACAGATCCATCTACTTATTGTCTGTCCCAACACACTACCTATAAAGTGATTACTTAATCGAATTCAACTACGAATAAAATGAAAGTACGACAAAGATTGAAAATAAAATAGTATTACTGGCTGACGAATCGAAACCGCATTCGCAACTCAAGTCTCACACTAATACACTGAGGGTCAATATGCACACTATCAAAACGAAACGGACGTCAGAGCGACAAAACAATTAAGTCCGTAAAATAAAATAACATATCGGAGTCATTAAAACTCAACACGCATGGAGAATTACAGTAAAAATATTTAATTTCCGTCAGGTCGATATCCAATATTTGGGCAACCCTCATTCGCCGATAGCGGACCCGTTATCTTAAGGAACACCCTTCAGCTGTTGGAGCTACGCACTAGTTGGCCTCATTATACCGATCTAACCCTCTTCATATTTCATATTTTACTGTAATGCTACCTTCGCCCAGGTCACTTCGCAAAAACAAAAGAAACACCTAATCTGAGGCTTGAGTATTGACAGCTGACATCCTAGACCTATCGTCGGGCTCACTTAAAATCTGTACATCCTAACACTAATCTCTATGTACACGATACCTTCCAAATTCTATTGTCGGGCGTGAATTAGGACGTCTCATCATCAGTAACTCCAAGGATAACATGTGACGTCCTAAATCTATGGTCGGGCGTAAAAATGGGTCGTACTACGCATCCCTTAGCATATCAGGCGATCTAACAATTTCAAACCAACTCTGACATTTCAATACACATGGAACCACGTCTCTTACTATTAAACGAATGCAAGTCGGAAAATGCAGTAAGTCTCCATCTCGTTACAATACGTGAACTCGAAAATAAATATACGTGACGAACAATTCTCCAACTCAAACACAATCTCAGCCTGTGCAATGAAGTTTTTAGGGAAGCAATGATAATTCCCAACACACGTCTACCATTTAATGGATGTATTCAAAATAATAATCATCACTACCGCATTAGAAACTCTCAAATCGCCTACCGTCAATTCCAAATATTTATATCAATGACATATCCAGTGAAACGAAATTCAATACAACACCAACCATGTATTCTAAATGCTCTTTTATCCTTGAGGTCACATTATCTTAATATTCATACGGGCTTTACGTAACTAGTCACCTGACTTTTACTACCAAGATTTTTAACCTTTACTAGAGTCGTTTTCACTTGGGATCTTACTAGAAATCTACGGTGCCTCACACAGTAGTCGTCTCAAATTTCTGATTGGTAGCGGAATACTCTACAGCCTGTCACAATACAGCCTGTCTCCCAAATACTTCCTCGGCAAACATAGCTTCTCTCAAACTCATTCTCCTCGCCTTATCCCAGCGGTATCACTTAAAATCCAGGCTTCCTTTCCCCTTTAATATTCCTATCCCTCTCATCTACACATATATAAATTCTTCGCTCTCAATCCATTTTCTTATATTTCCAAAACCCTTTTCATTTTTCAATCCTCTAGTGAAAACAACAACCATTATAAATTACACCTCTTTATTTACTGTTACTACTACTTTCGGACCTCGAGAATCCAAGAACACACCGCTATTTTCCGTATCATCGACATACACGATGTCACAAAATTTTACTTACCATGAAAAAATATAACTCTATCGAAGTTCACTGGAATTATCTAAATGCCTGCGATCCTTGTAAGCACACTGGTTAAATGCACTTTTAACATAGAAAAAATTTCTTTATCCCGTGGTAGACATTATTATTATTATTATTATTATTATTATTATTATTATTATTATTATTATTAACCAACATTTCTAAATTCAACTGACATTTGAAATTAAGACATTCGCCACGACTATTCTACCATTATAGCTTTCCTAATTTTCCTCACTTTGGACAATATCTCATAGAACATTAACACCAGATTTAAACGTCGCATTTTACAGTTTCTTGACGTGAAATTTACAAACTAAAATTTTCACACGCTGACCAAAATTATAACACTTTTCGCCTGATAATTGCAAATATCAACCCGACAATCATCTTGAAAAATTTGTTGGGACAGAACAATAAAATCTAACTACAACATAATACAAATATAGACAGACCTGCAAATTGCGTCATTCCCAGTATTCTGGCTACATCGTCGCCAGATGACCTCGTGCCTTTAGCCGTACATTGGTAAAAATAACATCATCTTCTTCAACATATCAATCTTACAAACACTGCCTTTTTCACACGATATTAAATTACAACACAAATCACGCACTTTCCTCGTTATAATTTGTACCACGAACCACCCTTGTTCTGCAGTCAACTGCGACTGTCTGCTTTCTTCCCAGAGTTGTCTCTCTCTGTCTCCCACAACACACCAGGTGTTCAACAGATAACGAAATCAGAACTACTCTGACTAGCTTCCCAATTCTCTTACCACTTTCAAACGCACATGAGGTGATACAGTAACATTTGCTGTGTACTTTAACAGACGCCTATACTTTCACAGTTTGTCGGCAATAGTTCAGAAATTTTCTGTCACCTTCCCTTTCTAACCGACTGGGTGGACCTCAGCCACGAACATGTACTAAGTTGTTTGTAAATCAATCTGGTACAATTTTCTGCTGACGACGGGCGTAAGCTACCGCCGCTTCAAAAACCAGATCGACACTGAAAAATATGCAGAAGGGGGGGTTCCTTTTATAGTCTTATGAGGGACGCTACACACACTACTAAGCTTGATTGCGTAATCTGCTAATTTCGCGTTCAATAGACCGATTTTTATGAGACTTGTCCCAGAATTCCGGACAGACTTGTGATTATTTTAGATGTTAATCTCATAATTTTACCACACTCGCAACAGGTGAAATGAATTATTTCTGCCCCGGCGTTTCGCGGGTTTTCTTCATCCATTGACCTTGGCACGTGGAGCTAGTCCACTGATCTGACGCTGACATGTACTTAGGCTTAACAGCATTTATAATTTACCCTCGGGTTCTATCTTCACGTAGGGTTTAAGAATAATTTAGATTATTTATTTCTTTATTTACTGTATTGCCAAAATCCCTCGTTACGCAGAATTCCGTGAATTTAAAGAATTATCGGGCACTCGAAGACCGCCGAGGTGTCACGGTATTTCACGAGCTTGCCGCGGGTGAGATCTTTCCCACGCGACATCGAGGCTCTTAGCAGCGCAACATGGCTGCCCTCAAAAATAAAAGTAGCTTGTTGATTTGAAATAAATATTGAGAAAAATAAAAAATATTTTTCTCATCGTAGAATTATGGGTTCAAACTTGCTGCTCGTACCAGTTCCAAACTATGTAAACTTCGCTTGATCAGAAAAAATAATGTTGTTTCAAAAGTCCATTGCCTTCTCACAATACTCTTTCGAGAACTGTAGGCGCTTCTGCCCATTTCTTTCACTTATAAGTGGCTTCTTTCGTGGACATCTACTACCTAGGTTTGCGCTGTGCAATACATTCCTTACAGTTTTCACACTCTCCGTTTTGTTGGACATAGAAGCGAGTTCTGTAGCGATCGATGCAGCACTTCGGAAGGGTTCCTTTTGTGCCGAATGGACAATATTGCGTCGATCTCATACTGCTAGCACTTTTGGGAGCGTTTGGGAGGGTTTGTTTTCTGTTTGTCCACTGTGCTTGTATTTATTAACTATTGCACTCTCAGTAGTAAAGCTAATGATGATCTGTTTTCCAGTTTGACGATAACTTTACGTTGTTTATACAGTAACAGTGTATTATCTCCCTCTGTGGCTCAGGCGGCAGCGCGCCGGCCTCTCACCGCTGGATACCGTGGTTCAAATCCGGTCACTCAATGTGAGATTTGTGTTGCACAAAGTGGATGCAGGGCAGGTTTTTCTCCGGGTACTCCGATTTTTCCCTGCCATCTTTCATTCCAGCGACACTCTCCATTAACATTTCATTTCATCTGTCAGTCGTTTATTATTGCCCCAAGTGAGTCCGACAGGCCTCGGCAGTCGGCACATTTCCTATCCTCGCCGCTATATGGCGCTTCATTCATTCCATTTCTGACCCGTTCAAATGACTGGAAACAGGCTGTGGATTTTCATTTTCACTACATTATCTCGTTGACTCAGTAAATCCGTCTTCTTTCGCCTCATATTAAATAACCTTACAGCAATGACAGCACAGTAATGACTGAAGAGATAACAGCCCATCCGGCAGGCACAGCGGCGTACAACTAGAACTACAACTACAACTGATTTAACGAATCACAAAGACAGTACATCCGCACTGTACGAATACATTCTTGGCGGTACGACCTGCAGTTTGTATACAGTGTCGTGCCGATCATGTTACAGTTTTAAACGATCTGTATGTTCACCGTGTATATCTGATGTCTGTCGTTATGCCGTTTATAAATCTGACTTCAGCTCGTATGCCGTAATGATGTTCCATCACATTCCATAGGTGTACGAATACTTTCTGTGGCCACTGTATCCGTCTCGGTGCGAGGTAAACCCAATTGTAAAAAAATAATGTTTTCTTAAATCTATCTTTCTGAATCTGCTTATCCTGCAGGCCTCACCTGCTATGCTGAACCGGGGCCTTGGTGGGGGATGTGAAGTTTGGAAGGGATAGACAAGGAAGAGGGAAGGAAGCGACCGTGGCCTTAAGTTAGGTACCATCCCGGCATTTGCCTGGAGGAGAAGTAGGAAACCACGGAAAACCACTTCCAGGATGTCTGAGGTGAGAATCGAAAACACCTCTACTCAGTTGACCTCCCGAGGCTGAGTTGGACACGGTTCCAGCCCTCGTACCACTTTTCAAGTTTCGTGGCAGAGTCGGGAATTGTACCCGAGCCTCCGGGGGTGGCACCTAATCACACTAACCAACTACACCACAGAGGCGGGCATGTTTTCTTTCATGCCCAATTCAATTGTTAATTTTCTAATCAGACGTCAGAACGTTGAAAGTTTAGAGTTGTGATGTAGCAGTAGTGGCAACAGTAGAACTAGCAGCAGTAGTAACACAATTGCCGTGCTGCACCTAGTCAACTGATGATATGTTCCCAGCTGTTGTTTACCCGTCGTTGATGGGTTAGTTTCTGCAATTGCAGCAGTAATGCCACCGAGCGGAATACAACTAACAACAATAATTAATCAGTACAATTATACTGTTGATTAGTTTTAGGGACTTCGAATATTGCAGGCCATCAAATATTATTTTCCTCCATTTCGGCGATATTAGGGCATTCGAAGAGTTGACCAGAATAAACCTTTCACATTATTAGCAACAACCTTGTAAAGTTCATTTTTTGTACAGCAATTTACTGAGAAAGACGACTAAGAGTTCATTTTTAGAACAGTGTTCCGTGTCGAGTGCATTGTAATGAATATTTTCTTCTGTAAGCACAGTACGTCGTCATCTTCACTACTTTTATTCCCTTCGTGAATATTTCCCGCTGTGCAAAATTTTAAAACAAATCGTATTAAAATTAAAACTCGAATAGCTGTGAAAAAATGAAATGAAATGGCGTATGGCTTTAGTGCCTGGAGTGTCCGAGGACAAGTTCGGCTCGCCAGGTGCAGATTGTTGAATTGACTTCCATAGGCGACCTGCGCGTCGTGATGAGGATGAAATGATTATGAAGACGTCACACACACCCAGTCCCCGTGCCAGCGAAATTTACCATGTATGGTTAAAATTCCTGAAACTGCCGGGAATCGAACTCGGGACCCCTCTGACCAAAGGCCCGCACGCTAACCATTTAGCCATGGAACCGGACTTCGAATAGCTGTACATTCTCTTAAAATAATATCCTGAAAGGAGGACGGACTCTGTACGAACATATAACTTTATCTAGGGCAAAGTACGTTTGGCAATTACCTTTCATTTTGAATTTCCTCTGGGATGACGCACATCTTTCTTTCACTGTTCAAAAGGCAATAACTGCCATAATATTTAAGGCCAACGTAGCAGCTCAGCAAACCCCACCATTCCACTCGCTGGCACCTGACCTTGCGTGAAAAGCTTATCGGCCGACCCAGTTCGTACTGCTACATCGTCATCAGATAACTCGATGATTTGGTAGGTGGTGTTAGCCAGCCCTGTAGTCTGAAGATTTCGAACCTGCCTTTTACCCGGAGGACCCGGGCTCGATTCCTGGCTAGGTCAGGGATCTTTATCTTGTACTGACGGATAGTTTGAGGTCCACTCACCTTACGTGAGGACAGTTCAGGAGTTATCTGACGGTGAGATGGTGGTTGGCCCTGATCTAGAAAGCCAGGAATATTGACGGAAAAGATTCATAATGCTAACCACGCGTCCTCATTTAATCTGCATGCCTTCATGCCGAGCAGCGATCCCTTGGTAGTCCAAAACTCATCAGAGCTGTAGTACCTAGGGGTTTGTTTTGAAGACGGTAATGAAATGGCGTATGTCTTTTAGTGCCGGGATGTGTCCGAGGACTTCGGCTCGCTAGGTGCAGGTCTTTTGATTTGGCGCCTCTAAGCGACCTGCGCGTCGTGATGAGGATGAAACGGTGATGAAGACGACACACACACCCAGTCCCCGTGCCAGGGGAATTAACCAATTATGGTTAAAATTCCCGATCCTGCCAGGAATCGAACCCGGGACCCCTGTGGCCAAAGGCCAGCACGCTAAAAATTAACCCTGGAGCCGGACTTTGTAGACGGTGATAGCATAGGTGTAACTCTACCAACCACCACAGAAAAACGCAATAGTGATCATATTCCTCCATGTAGGGTAGGCGTCAGGACGAGCATCCAGCAGTTTAACGGGGCCATATGCACATGGGTGGCACATTTCGCACCCGCGACCCCACAGGTATGCAAAAAAAATGGTAGAAAAGAAGAACAAGATGAAGACGATGGCGAGGATGTTGGAAAAGTAATGATCAATTACACATAAAATGTCTATGTGCACTTACTGACTACCATCAAAGTAATAATAATAATAATAATAATAATAATAATAATAATAATAATAATAATAATAATAATAATAATAATCTTTTAACAACCCTCAATTTGCGAGGGGTTTTGAGAAGCACCAGGAAAGCGAAATTTCGTCCCATACGATTTCCTTAACGTATTTAAACGTTCGTCAATTCACCTTGTACCGAATCCTCTTTCCTGGGAACACAAGAACAACCACTATTCGATTGCGCCACAGAGATCAGTAATTGTCATAAGATGTCGAGAGTGGAAACAGTATTAGACTATAAGGTGTGACATGGATGATATGATTTCAAGACACGTCTATAAGTTTATAATACGTTCCGTTTCGGAAAAAATATTTAACTCTTGTATATGAAGATTCCCTCAGTGCAATGTATGGTTCGATGATTTATAAGTCCACCATACTCCTGCCCGTAGGAAAGTTAAGCGCAATAACGAGTGTGTTTACGTTTTTACATCATACCAGTACTACGTAAGCATACAGCAGTGTTAGAAGTACTGCGTATTCTGCAGAAGATGGTGGCTGCCTACCTTCTCATAAACTAAAATTAATTCCAGCTACCGAGTGAGTTGGATGCACGGTCTGCAACACTTAGTTGTCCCTTTGCATTCATCAGATGGTGGGTTCAGTGCCTGAAACCACCACCGAAACGTGGAATACCGGGCGTGTTGGCCGTGCGGGTAAGGGCCGCGCAGTAGTGAGCTTGCATCCGGGAGATAGTGGGTTCGAACCCCACTCTCGGCAGCCCTGAAGATGGTCTTGCGTGGTTTCCCATTTTCACACCACGCAAATGCTGGGGCTGTACCTTAATTAAGGCCACGGCCACTTCCTTCCCACCCTAGTCCTTTCCTATCCGATCGTCGTCATAAGACCTATCTGTGTCGGTGCGACGTAAAGCCAATTGTAAGAAAAAAACGCGGAATAGTATATACATCACTTTACATGAGTTTCACGTCAGGCAAGACATCCATCCGTAAAACTGGGCTTAGTCCACAAGTAGTACCGACACTTATCAACTGGGAGAAGGACGAGGAGAAGAAGAAGCAAGCTTCTAGATTTTCGTGACTGTAGAAATCGTAATTATAGCAACGAGACTCCTTGAAGAATGCCACATACATGTTTTTAACAAACAAACAAAACAAACAAATCCCATGGCACTACAGCCCTTGAAGGGCCTTGGCCTACCAAGCGACCGCTGCTCAGCCCGAAGGCCTGCAGATTACGAGGTGTCGTGTGGTCAGCACGACGAATCCTCTCAGCCGTTATTCTTGGCTTTCGAGACCGGACATTTTTAACATATAAATATAAAAACATTATATAAGGGTGATCTCCGATGGTGTCATATGTAAGAGTTTTCAGTTCTTGCTTCTTTGTTTAGCAATCGCAATAAAGAGCAGATTGAATAAATCCAATATATGCATGGCTATAAGCACTTCATACAATTCTTGTTATTAACAGTGCGGCAACAGTTATTAATTTGACTTCAGATTGCTCCTACCTTTTAAGTTTACAATAAATAACTCATTGGTAAATTATTTATCAACTATTTATGTTCAACGCAATAAAATCCACTGTATTATACTTTAACTACTATGTTTTGCCCTTTTCCGTTTAATGCATATAGGAGAGAATCTAATTTAACTTGAAAACACTGTTGTTCACAGATGATATTTAATGAAATATATTCTGAAATTAAAATAAAGAGAAAAATACAACACATACAACTCAATTAATTTTTATTACAGAATAAAAACGACTGTCGCTGATATCGTTTACAGGTTCATACAGTTGAAAAAACAACAAAACAATTCAATTCATCCACACAATTATAATACATCATAGGATAGGTATTGTAGTGCTCAGTTATATAGTGTTCTGATATTGTAAAATTATACAAAGAACTATACACAGAATGTATGAAACTCTTGCGTGTCAATGTGTACTTTACATTCTCGTTCACAAGTCACTCTATACTATAGTCGTTCACGAAAGCTCCATATAGATGCAAAATACCAATGTAAGAGAATGCCGCCGAATTCACACCAGAAGTTTCTTTCAGGATTCATCTACATGTCGATATTAACGAAATGGGATGCTGTCGATGAAAGAGAAGCAGGATCCTTAGAAGTCTTGAAGGTCCTTGGAGCAGTGGAAGGTAAGGTTTCCACTATACTGTGCATATGAAAAAATGAAAACATACAGCCTGTTTCCAGTCATTTGACCTGGACAGGGATGGAATGAGTGACGCCCCCATCTAGCGGCGAGGATAAGAATTGTGCCGGCTGCCGAAGCCTATCGCACTCCTTCGGGGCAATGATTAATGACTGACAGATGAAATGATACTGGAGAGTGTTGCTAGGCTTGCCCATGTCTTTGAAATCCTCTGAACTTGGACACAAGAAAGCTAACACTCCAACCACTCGACATGGGCATCGGCCTTAACGAGAAAATATATCCCTTTGAAACTCTAATTGGGGCCATACCAGAGACTTATACGCTCAGTCCTTTACATCTTCACTACAGCCCCTAACTAACCTCATAACCATTTGAGGAGATATGTACTTTATTTTCAATCCCATTTTTGAGAATAAACCAGGATGGTATTTTCGTATATGAATACCTAGAAACTTACAGTGATCCCCATTAGGGATTTTGGACCCCATCAACACAGTATTTGAAACTGGAAGGAATTTTCCTCTTGGCGAAGCTTACAACCTGACTTTTCAATCCGGTTACAATCATGCAGATTTTTAATTGACTCCCATAGGCGACCTGCGCTTAGTATGAGGATGAAATGATTATGAAGACGTCACACACACCCAGTACCCGTGCCAGCGAAATTTACCATGAAAACGTTTTGCAGCCGCGTACTATTCTGTAACTTATTTTTTGCTCGATGCAGTATAACATAATCCACAAGAATCATTAGCTGTAACTCCACTTCTTTACTCATATAATATATATAGGAAAACATAAAGGTCCAATATTACTGCTTTTCGAAACCCCCTCTTAACATTTCAGGATCAAATAAAGCTTCGCCTACTCTAATATTTAATCACTCTTTTGTCTAGTTCAATAACCCTTATTTCCATCAGTAGTTTCCCATGATGTACTGAACATTTAAAGTCGATCAACAGTCATTTACCTCAGCTAAGTCGGAGGCATCTATGAAGAGATTCTTGTAGTCTCACACTGATTCCGGGTATTTCCATCACTTGCTGATATGATCGACGGGGAACAAGGCAAATTTATTGCTCATGAAAGAAAATGTAACGAACGACGAAAGCAAAGTAAGTTTATAAAACAAATATTTTAATAATTAACATTATTAACAAACTAACAACGTACGGTACTTAAACAGCTGTATAGATTACCCATTATACCTATTCTTACTGCCTGAGGAGCTGTGTTATCGAAAAACATAATCTGAAAACCATAACAGTGAAAAAACGCCGAAAGTCTTGAGTTTGGACTTTCATAAATAACCATGGCTTAATCCACTTGATTCGTGAAAGTTTAACTCTCGCAGGACGAGCTCCTGACTTTCGCTAAAAATCAATCAATCAATCAATCAATCAATCAATCAATC
The DNA here is from genome assembly GCF_040414725.1 of Anabrus simplex. Classification (NCBI taxonomy): domain Eukaryota; kingdom Metazoa; phylum Arthropoda; class Insecta; order Orthoptera; family Tettigoniidae; genus Anabrus; species Anabrus simplex. The sequence goes on along the minus strand of NC_090266.1, from coordinate 584,022,392 downwards.
AATCAATCAATCAATCAATCAATCAATCAATCAATCAATCAATCAATCAATCAATCAATTAATCAATCAATCAATCAATCAATCAATCAATCAATTAATTAATCCTGATCTGCAGTTAGGGCAGTCACCCAGGTGGCAGATTCCCTATCTGTTGTTTTCGTAGCCTTTCCTTAAATGATTTCAAAGAAATTGGAAATTTATTGAACATCTTCCTTGGTAAGTTATTCCAATCCCTAACTCCACTTCCTATGAATGAATATTTTCCCCAATTTGTCCTCTTGAATTCCTTCTTTATCTTCATATTGTGATCTTTCCTACTTTTAAAGACGCCACTCAAACTTATTCGTCTACTAATGTCATTCGACGCCATCTCTCCAATGACAGCTCGGAACATGCCACGTAGACGAGCAGCCCGTCTTCTTTCTGCCATTTCTTCCCAGACCAAACTTTGCAACATTTTTTGTCGCTACTCAACTAACATAAAATAATGTTATTGCTTTTACGTCCCACTAACTACTTTTGACGGTTTTCGGAGACGCCGAACTGTCGAACATTTGTCCTGCAGGAGCTCTTTTACGTGCCAGTAAATCTACCTACACGAGACTGGCGTATTTGAGCACCTTCAAATACCACCGGACTGAGCCCGGATCTAATCTGACAAGTTGGAGTCTGATGGCACACGTCTTAACCGCCTTAGCCACTCAGACCCGTCCACTAATATTTAAAGAAAGATGTTATCTGTGCTTATGGGAAAACGTAAAACTACAAAGGTTAAGTCAGATGATTGAAAATCATTAAATGGTGAAATTATGAGTGCAACACTCGTGTCATAAATTGACATCATGAAAATGTTAATTACGGTACTGAAAAGGCTCAAAAACACATATAGCACACAGAATAAGTACGAGGTACATAATTGCAAATTATTTTAAAATAAATGAACATAATCTTACATGAAGAAAATAACTTACTTTAATGTTATTTCCAAGTTCATCGCTTGAGCTTATTAAAATAACCGCGCGCGATTTTGACTAAATGAGTCTAACACTCCACGGGAGTTTAAAATCAACACTGGACGACAAATAGAATTGACATTTAAAAATCGAAGATGGTTTTCGTCCTAACTGTTGTCATTTGAAAAATTTAAGTTTTAAAATCACAATTTGTTAATTGGTTTGGAATTGTTTAGGACATACTGTTTCCTTCAATGATATGGTCTTAAAGAAAACGTGCGTGATTGTTAAAATTATATCGTGTTATCGTTCCATAATGTTACTGGAAACACAACTAAAAATATCAATCTTGATAACGTATGAGGTTTCCTTAAACAAATTGTCTCCACTAAGAGAGTCAATCCGCACTCACTAATTCGCAATATAACATATAAATAATACAGAATATTTATAATCCTACACCATACACAATAATCCTACACTAACATGAAACTCTAATATTCAAAATGCACAACATAGGCCCTACTCGAAATATTTATGGACTACTGGTAAACTATTCGTGTTATGTGGGGTTTCATTTGGTTAGGACCATTCTACATCAGTTAGGTTACCCAAGACTACCAGGTGTATGTATAAGTTTTTTGCCGATTTTTGTGGTAAAGATAACATGTAATTTTCAAGCGAAATTTACTTTTTGTTTATTAAAAGTATTGGCCATCGTCTTCTACATACTTCTACATATTTCGTCCGCTTTTCAGGTAAGTTATGAGTACCATGCCAGAGATACTGCTTTGTCTTTTGCGGCAAACCATTCGCCGAGCCACTTTCAAACTTCCTGAAAATTGTTGAAGTGCTTCTCTGGAACGTGTTCACCATACGTTTCTGTCAGCAAACGATGACTATCTACAGCCTTTTTTCTTTTGATTAAATAAGAAAAGCAATGCGTGCCACAAATGTTCTTTTTCAGGTACAAACGTCGACATGATCCCTGAACGATACAACACAGACGCTAGTGTTTGGGGGACTCAACTTGTATGAGTGCTGGCAGCTTAATATCAGATGAACAAACTGACGTATGTGTCAAATTTATACGCTGAGTAATGTTCGCTGGCGCCATCTTTTAGTTAAACCGGAAAAGTCTTGCATACACTTGGTAAAGTGGAATAATTATCCCACCTGAATCGGTAATTCGCACCTACCGTGTCGTAAGTGTACTCCACTAACGTTATCACTTTGAAGTAACTAAAATACTAACAACATTACACAATGACAACCGTATCCATGATCAGCTATCCACAAGAGCTATCCTTTGTTACAACCAAGAAAACAAAACATCAGCATGAACATCAATCACGTCAATCACGTCCATCCTAAATCCTGAAAGAATATTGACCTGAAATATAAACCATGACTATGTTCAGATAAATCAAATAAAACAGTACAGTAATCGATGACATCATTGCTACAAACGGTCACTTTTGAAGCGTGATCACTAAATAAGTATCTAATCTTCCTGCGTTGCGATTATGTAAAAAATGGTCATTTATGAAGTTCCCAGTTAACCTCCAATTAACACAATCAACGAATATCTAATCAGCATGTGTTGCGATTATGTTACACATGGTTACTTATGACGATCCGGCTAATCTCCAAAAAACACGATAAAGAGGAAGACCTTTTCAACCTGTGTCGTGTTTATGTTGCAAGTGGTCACTTCCCAAAATACAGGGTGTCTGAAAAAACACCGAAAAAGCTTAGTAGTACGTGCGGGATGGCGGACTGATCGGTTTTCATCAAGGATCCCCTGTCCGGAAATGCACGGTTTGGGCGCTGGAGAGCGTCGAAATCTGAGAACGGTTGAAACAGTTTGTTCCTATTTGGCGTCTTAATACGGAAGGTATGCAACCCTTTAGCCACTTGTGTACTGCGGATGGACGACCTCAGCCTAATAATATTCCTGCGAATGCGCTACATTCCTCCACACCGGTCTTGATGCTCATCCTACTGCCTTATTTGTGTACTGTAGCCTGCCAGTTGCAGTAACGTTGTTAACAGCAGTGTTACATGTACCAGTTCACAGCTGCGGAAATGACCTACATGGTGCTTGCATTCGGCAAGGCGGATTGAAATGGTAGAGCTGCTCCAAGTTGGTATGCGGAACGTTTTCCAAACAGACGTACCCAATATCATTCCACGTTCCCGGCCATTGAGAGACGACTAAGAGAAGCCGAACAGTTCCACGTAGGTAGTATGACGAGTATGGCGTATGACACTCCTGTAACGTCAGCTCGAGTTCACGGAGCAAATTAAATTTTTCAAAGACAAGCGCTCGTATTGGGTCATGTGCGTGAGGCTCAGCACCGTCGATGTAGGTTCTGCAATGACGTACGAGGTACACAGTTCGAACCCCGTTTGTAATGAGCTCGATGTGCTACTCATGTTGGGTTTATTGACCACACGTGGAACGCACAACCATCTCACACTTCGATGCGCTACAGCGCCCAAGCCGTGCGTTTTTGGATGTGGGTTCCTTCTTGAAAACGGATCTGTTTGACTTCCCGCACAACATACAAAGCGTTGTCTATTTGTTTTGGGACACTCTGTATAAGTTCAACTGGCTTTAGTTATCTAAACTATCCTAGCTTTAATAACTCATTCACTTTCAACAACCTACAACCAGGCAAGGCGATCTCAAGAAAACACAATGCCCTAACATCAATAGGCTACGTTAAAAGCAGAAAATAAGTAACACAAATTGCAAACTAGTCCTTTACTTATGACTTCAAATTTCGATCCTTTTGGGAATCAAGGAGTTTTTCATTACTCCATAACTTTCAGTTTGACATATTGGAGGAAATAATAAATATCTGGACAAACAATTTTTCACGGAATCCAAACCAAAGGATGTTCACAAAAATATCAAATCACACTTTCCCCTTATTTCATGGGGCATTTCACATACAAATCTCGGGATTCTGGAGATCAACTTTATCTCACAGGGCACTGAAGCCGGGAATGCCACCACAAATATGCGTCTCAGGGGCTAACAACTCACGGACCAAAAGAAACATGTGTTAAACAACACAGTACCCAATGAAAATGACCAACATTCCACCTGCACAAAATCTTACGCTTGGGAACATAATTTTTCACCAGAATAATAACAAAACTTCAAATTCACGTACACTGGGGTCTCGAAAGCTATCCCAAAAATCATGCAATATCATGTCTCACTCCTGAGCTTAAAAGTCCGTTTTGGGGATATTTTGCCCCATATAGGACTTCATGGTAACTATCACACACACACATATATATATAGTATATTGGTACACGCATTTTTGCTGTCTTCATACTTGCTTTACATTTTATTCCAAGAACACGAAATAATATACGCACGATGGTATGCTCCCCTAAAGGCGCACGTATTATACACGAGATCCCCTTAACATTCGCGAACATGAGACACTCAAGATAACGAAATACACATATGACTACATGAAGACATGAGCTTGTTATCACGACCGATCACCCTCTTAATGCAGCAGCCTGCAAACATCTGGCGAACAGAGCTTATTTGTCTACGCGTAACCTGACCAGTCTCAAGGTCGGTAGATGCAGAATGGGTATCGGCCCATAAGTGGCCACGGCTGGTCCGCAGTCCAACAGCTCTGCACTCTGACCGGCCAACCGAGCAACGGCTCTACCATGGCTCCACGCCTCTGCATTCGGGAGACGGAACAGGGCTGGACCTCACTGCTGGCCCCAACCGTCGGCTGTCCTGAGAATGGTTTTCCGTGGTTTTCCATTCTTCTGCACTAAGACGAATGCAGGGACAGTTCTTAGTGTAGGCCACGGCCGCCAACCCCCTCACCTTCTCCGAGCATCTCCTTCACCGTAACAAATCTCCCGGCCTGAGAGACGGCGTCGCGGTCTAAGAGGCCCGCCTCCCCCTTCAGGGCAGGAATGAAAAAAATTAGTAAGTACTGTCTCAACCAAATTTCATCATCTCACAATCTGTACAGCTGTGATCTCGCATCCGGGAGATAGTGGATTCGAACCCCAATGTCGGCAGCCCTGAAGATGGTGTTCAGTGGTTTCCAATTTTCACACCAGGCAAATGCTGGGGCTGTATCTTAATTAAGGCCACGGCCGCTACCTTCCCATTCCTAGGCCTTTCCCGTCCCATCGTCGCAATAAGACCTATCTGTGTCGGTGCGTCGTAAACCAAACAAAAAGAAAAAATCTGTACATTAGCAACGTGAACTGCCTGTCTTGGTTATTTGGAAATATTCTTTAAAATTAGTGGCTCGACTTGTAAGTTCGTTGAAGTAATGTATGTTTCCACTTAAGTAAAAATTAAATATGGACAACCACGCAAAAAATATTCTGAATTATTAACTCGGGTAAAGTTATAAACCTTACTCTCACTTGGAGAAAAATTTCAAGGAGTGAAATGACCTGAAAATTGATATTCCTTTGTATAGACGTAGATTTTCTAAGTACACACACCACCGCTAGTCGAAAATATGACTACATTTTCCGGTAGCGGAACGTAATGCAGTGTGTCACAGAGACGCCCTTCGCTCTCCGTAAGAAATGAGGCTGAATTTTTAGAGGCAGACTTTGACAGGACTTGGCGTTCTCTCTTATACGGAATTTCATAACAGAATAATACACCAAATGTTCAGAAAATTGCTTCCACCCTAAGTGTAAGTCATTTTAGGGACTTTATTTCAGTTATTAACGTCGAAACCGTTACCTAATGATCAAAGCGGGCATGATTCCACTCTGGAAAATTCACTTATTTTCTTAGCTTTCGTATATTTAAATTTGGCTTTATGTATACCGCCGGCCCCGTGCCCGCCTCTTACCCGAAGGCTCCGGGTTCGATTCCCGGCCAGGACAGGGATTTTACCTGGACCTGAGGGCTGGTTCGAGGCCCACTCAGCCTACGTGATTAGAATTGAGGAGCTATCTGACGGTGAGATAGCGGCCCCGGTCCCTAAACCTAGAATAACGGCCGAGAGGATTCGTCGTGCTGATCACACGACACCTCGTAATCTGCAGGCCTTCGGGCTGAGCAGCGGTCGCTTGGTAGGCCAAGGTCCTTCAAGGGCTGTAGTGCCATGGGGTTTGGGGGCGTGTATGTATACCACGAGGGCTTAAATATTCAGGAAAATAGTCCTCCAGCTTTCTCTGATGTTACGATGTGTTACGAATACCATAGCTTAACCAAACAAGGAGAGTGTAGTTCTGGAATTTGTCACTCGCCCTCAGAAGTTAATATGCTCATGCATTCCTTGTTGTCCCAGGAAGATCGAACGGATACCGATCGCAATTCTTCACGCCCGCGGGCTATACAAAGTATACAAGTTTGTGCTCTTTTTCAGAACCTATAAATAGTGAGTCCATATTCCCCTTACAACTACGAATTATTTTCATGGCAGTAAAATAACTAGCTCAACAAATTCTTCATAACATGGCAAATTTTATAAACTTTCACTATCCTATGAACCAATATCTCAGCATAAGCCCTCGAGGTTTAGCTTCATCTTTATCAGTTGGTTCCGTCTATGCCGCAACAGTTCTTTCTCTGTGTTTATTCTTTGACTTTCTTCCTTCAAGGCTCTCATCAAACGAAGTACTTCATTGGCGGACTCCTGGCATACTTCGCACGATTCTCGATGTACGGCATCTTCCTCCGTGAATGGTACTGCTGGTAGAAGTGTCGTTGTCACAACGTTATTAACTTGCTGGGGTAGGCCATCCTCTGGTTGGTAATAAACATTCAAGTTGGTGGCAATGAAAATCGATTCACTCGTCCCATCAAGGTTCTGAATTTTATAGGAGTTATTTCTGAAGTAACGAATAACTCTAAATGGACCTATGTAGAAGGATGCGAGCTTGGGTAATATTTTCCTTCCGAACTGGATGTGATGGGTCTTCTCACTAAAACCAATTTGTTGTCCTGTAGGTGACGATGGAATCTCCCATTTCTTACTTTCATAATACGATGATCCGCTTAGCCACGAAGAGGTCATAAGTTGAAATTTGTGAGCACCTCATGTAGCTCCCCCGGGTTGTGCAATAAGAGCAATATATAGCCGCCATCTTGTTCAGAATTTCCAGCTCGGCTCCGAGAAGCTGAGGTATCCCCGTGCCTGTTGCCATAAGAGCATTCTATAGCAGCCATCTCTCCTAGTATGGCAGTTAGGTTAAGCCTGGGACCGAATCCAAGTCTGCTAGGTTAAGCTTGAGTAGTTAACCGGGACGTCGAACTTGCGTCTGTGAAGTTCGCACCCTTCCGGGGTTAAGCCTGGAGTCGACCCCGTGCCTGTAAGATTAAGTTTGCACCCTTGTGCAGTTAACTGGGGCGTCGAACTTCGTTTCTGTTAGGTAAAGGTAGGTTACGTGATGACGGCCGCTGTTAGGTTAAGCTTTCACTCTTATGGCCATAGAACATGGATCTGTAAGTTAAGCGCTCCTGTAAGGTAGAGCCTAGAGTCGAATCCAAGCCCGCTAGCTAGCATTATGTTACGATGTCATATGAAGCTAAGTATGTACCCTTAGTCATCACGTGCATGAGGATAGGGCATCCTCCTCAGTGCGTGAGGAGGAGGAGGCTGCCGAACCCGTGTGAAATCACTACTGACAGACTTAAAAATTGCGGCTTAAATGCCACTGCTCTGAAAGTATGGGACTTAATTTCCTTGACAGTAACCTTATCAGCCCCTGGAGACTTATTCTCATTTAGTCATGTCTGTCACTTCATCAGGTGGCGACTTACTTATCCTAAAAGCTGTGGCATTACGGGCTACCAGTCGTTCGGTATCTTCATCATTGTAAGGCGTATCATGGGTTACACGCTGACTCTTATTTGTGTCAGCGACTAGCTAATATTCCATACGTAGCGTAAATTGGATAGGGCAATCCCCATCTGGCAATTGAAGCACCTTTGAACACATTACATTTTCTGGAGTACTTGTCTGATTTCCAAAATAATCACGATTATGAATTTGCAGTAATTACAGGTTTTAAGGCTATATGTAGGAATAATTGTAGTTCCATTAAAAAAATGTTAGTACCATTCTCACGGATGATATTGACGCCATATAAAAGGACTCTTAATCTTATTATGAGGCCGCTGGTACCATTACTGAAGGTGAAAGCAATATCTCAATATCCTGAGCGGTTCACGTGTTACTTGATTTGGACAACTTAGCTAAATAACGCTGTATATAGAGTGCGCTCAAACCTCTCAACGTTTTCGTCGAGGCCGGTATGAGATATTGCTTGCCTCGAGGCAATAGCTCGTCATTTTCCCACCTGCTTCTCCTCAACACGTTCGATTTCTCCCACACGCCGATGCACTTTTCAGGGATCTTCTCGGGCTCTGCACAGTACGTAATACATATCTGCATCGCTTGATGTGCCGCAAGTAAGCGAGGATAGTGCACAAGTAATATGCGTGTAGAGGCCTTATTGGTCAAGACTGGTGTTCGGCCGAATAACAGAGGGATTATCACGACCAAATTCTCGTCAGGTGTTAAATAGACTTGAGATAATAGAGTTAGTCAGCAACTGTACGCTGCTATTTACATTTCATTCAGAGTGACTGAAACAGCTTCCAATTTGGAAACAGTTGCAGATAATGTTCTCATTTTTAGATCGACGCACTGATACGACTGTAAGTTAACCTACAGGTAAGGAAGCAGCAGCTATTAAGACAGAAGTGGTTGTTCTAGCCAACTGCACGTAATGCAACTCATGTTGCTATGGCGACAGACAGAGAGATGGGGCAGCCGACCGTGATGTAAGCTAAATCAAACCATATAAGCACCTACAAACTAACTGGGGGTTAATTAAATTCACCGCTACTGCTGAAGTTTCTCCATTATACGATCAATTAGTTCGTGACTATAGATACACCGTAGCTCTTGAAGAAAGTTAGACATTTTTAAGAGCTAAAACATTTTACACATGTAAACTTTGTCAAGCAGATAACACAAAAGAAGTGGCTCGATTATATTCCATCAATCGTTTAAGTTTTTTTTATAATTGCCCTGCAGAATGATGGGATTTATGAAGTTAATGAAGGGGCAAGAAAGCGAATTAAATCAGTGTTTTAGGGTTAAACAACAATTAAGGATGTGGAAGAGAATTAGCAAGTATATATCTTTGAGTTAAAAAGAGTCATTATGGAACAGGCTGAATCAAAGATTGATGAAGGTGTGTGTTTCTCTTAAACCAGAACATGCCAAACCCCAACAACTGCACGACATTCTCATGGAAGTGACGTCTTAGGGACATAAACACCAGCCGCTCACAGAGATCAAATCAGTCTGAGTTCCAGCCGACGTTTGTCGGTGTTTGAAATTATCCGCCTTTGCTTAAAGATTCCTCCGAATTGAGTGTTTTGTTGTGCCTTGATTCATACTTCCACATTTACACAAAATAAGTCACCCTATCAACCACCACAGAATCGCGTAATGAGTGAATATATCTCTCCGCATTGTACTGGCGTTCAGAAAGGCTTCCCTTCGTAAAACTGAATCAGGTCCAAGTGTTCATTACAGACTGCACCTGCAACTCCACTGTAGTGTACGAAATGCGCCTGAGAAGGAAGGAAGAAAGAATTATAAATACATATATTTAAACATCCCGGTCTAGAAAGCCAAGAATAACGGCCGAGAGGATTCTTCGTGCTAACCACACGACACCTCGTAATCTGCAAGCCTTCGGGATGAGCAGCGGTCGCTTGGTAGGCCAAGGCCCTTCAAGGGCTGTAGTGCCTTGGGGTTTGGGGTTTGGTTTTTTTTATATTTAAACATACTGGTTCGTACAGTAAGTTGTAAACATTTTAACAAATGTATACTTGATTGTTCCGTATGTATTGGTAGATTTTGGGAAGTACATGAACGCTATAACTACTTATGGGATACTGCAATGTACGGCAAAATAAACAGTGTTAAACTTACAGGCATACTCTAAACATCAAGATACGTTATTAAAACAGGCAAGTTGACGACTAGGCCTATACGTATCTAACTGCGTCGGTAGAGCATGTGTTCAAAGTTACCACCCGTCCCGCCTCACACACTGTTTATAACGTTCCTACAGACCAGGGCCTCTCAAACTCCCAAAATCACACGCGTGCAAACTGAGGCGCAGAGGTCCTGTTCACAGTACATCGGTCCCACTCGGCTCGGCTCGAACCAGCGCGTCGTCTCGGTGCGACTCACATAAGCTCGGCTCAACTCGTCTCAGATTTGGAGTGCTACGGAGCAAGTGAGGAAGAGGGAGACAGGTGGAGCGAGTGAGACTGCCGTGGGGAAAGTGAGAGACAGCGCTATTGCTCCAAATTGAGGCGAGTGGGTCTGAACTCTGGTCAACCAAGCGAAGTCGTCTTTTGCACCGTGCACCGCGCAATGCACTGGAGCATGCACCCTGGGAGGCTCTACTACAGACTGTCGAGCATACTGATGAAGAAAAGGTGCATTTCTTACTTATACACCAGATTCCAACAACGGACAAAGTTTTACAATCGCTTCTCGGAAAGCGTACAATCGTACAATTAATGACAAACATATCATGTGATGTAATATTTTCATTCAACATTTCATTGTATTTTATCACGATATGTTTGGACATTTATGGCAGGACAAACACATAACAATAACAAAACGGATGAGGAACATGTTGCCTGGATATATTATCCTGGTGTCCGGCTCCATGACTAAATCGTTAGTGTGCTGGCCTTTGGTCACGGAGGTCCCGGGTTCGATTCCCGGCAGGGTCGGGAATTTTAACCACCATTGGTTAATTTCGCTGGCACGGGGGCTGGGTGCGTGTGTCGTCTTCATCATCATCCCATCCTCATCGCGACGCGCAGGTTGCCTAGGAGCGTCGAATCAAAAGACCTGCACCTGGCGAGCCTGCACTAAAAGCCATGCGCCATTTCATTTTTTTATATTATCCTGGTAAAACGTTTTCTTGTCCGCCTCTGTGGTGTAGTGGTTAGCGTGATTAGCTGCCACCCCCGGAGGCCCGGGTTCGATTCCCGGCTCTGCCACGAAATTTGAAAAGTGGTATGAGGGCTGGAACGGGGTCCACTCAGCCTCGGGAGGTCAACTGAGTAGAGGTGGGTTCGATTCCCACCTCAGCCATCCTGGAAGTGGTTTTCCGTGGTTTCCCACTTCTCCTCCAGGCGAATGTCGGGATGGTACCTAACATAAGGCCACGGCCGCTTCCTTCCCTGTTCCTTGCCTATCCCTTCCAATCTTCCCATCCCTCCACAAGGCCCCTGTTCAGCATAGCAGGTGAGGCCGCCTGGGCGAGGTACTGGTCATTCTCCCCAGTTGTATCCCCGACCAAGAGTCTGAAGCTCCAGGACACTGCCCTTGAGGCGGTATAGGTGGGATCCCTCGCTGTGTCCGAGGGAAAAGCCGACCCTGGAGGATAAACAGATGATGATGATGATGATGATGATGATGATGATGATGATGATGATGATGAAAACATTTTCTTGAAAATTTCCGTTAAGATTTAACGTCGTCTATTTACATAATACAAATCGTATCTCAGACAAATTGTTTCGTACCTATTAAGAGACGGGTATCATATTATACAATGTTTAATAATCAATCAGTCAATCAATCAATCAATCAATCAATCAATCAATCAATCAATCAATCGAGAAAGTATTCATGCCAGCAATGCAGAATTGGGAAAAGGAACGGTTGAAGAGTTGGGTTTGCTATTTGCTTTACGTCGCACCAACACAGATAGTTCTTATGGCGACGATGGGACAGGAAAGGCCTAGGAATGGGAAGGAAGCGGCCGTGGCCTTAATTAAGGTACAGCCCCGGCCAGCATTTGCCTGGTGTGAAAATGGGAAACCACGGAAAACCACCTTCAGGGTTGCCGACAGTGTGGTTCGAACCCACTATCTCCCGGATGCTAGCTCACAGCTGCGCGGCCCCAAACCGCACGGCGAACTCAACCGGTGAAGAGTTGGGAAGATATCGCTTCTCCTTCCAAAGGACACACAAGGTCACGCAACAACACAAAAACAATTTAGAGTAAATACAGTATGTTACCAGTTATATGTTCGTCTATTTATGCAATATGATTTTATTTAAAATTACCATATTCCTTAATATTTCGGAAGGTATGTAGAAAACTTATTTACATGACCTTACCAACTCTGGTTGATAATATAACCTGATTATGCACATGTATAGCACTTCTAAGCTGGAAATAAAGGAAAAATATGTGTCATTAGTTAGATTACACCGACGACTGTGCCATATCTCTGCAGTCTTTTCTTATTTACCATTCTTCGTATTCATATTTCACCTGCATCGTGTTTTGTTCTTTCTTTTTTTTTACAAGGTACTTTAAGTCTCACCGACACAGACAGGTCTTACGGCGACGACGGGACAGTAAAGGGCTCGGAGTGAGAAGAAAGCTGCAATGGCCTTAATTAAGGTAAAACCCCAGAATTTGTCAGGTGCGAAAAGTGAAAGCCAAGGAAAATCATCTTCAAGGCTGCCAACCGTGAGGTTTGAACATTCTTCCTCCCGAATCCTGGATACTGGCCGCACTTAAGCTTCTTAAGCTATCGAGCTCGGTTGTTTTTTTCCACCACAGCACCAACTTGAAAATGTGTACACAACTACACCTTGCCTTACAGCGTTAAAGACCTTTCCCTCGCACTGGAGGGCGTGTGAAGGGGTAAATGGCGTATCCTGGCTCTATGAAGTAAGAACTCTGCGTCAGGCAGTCAGAGATTAAGTGTATGTCATGAATCCACGAATTGTTTTGACGAAAAGTCCTAACTGAGTTTGACAATGTTTCTATTTACTTGCGGGAAACTCCGTCTAACATATTGTGACAGTGAAGACCGGGAGTGCAGGGATGTTGAGAAGGTTACACTGTGGCTGCAGTGACGGTTATGTGCGTGTTCTCAGCAGCGAGCAGAACAGTAACACCGGCGATTTGTTGAGGCTAGTGGTTAGGAATCTCCTTAGAAGTAGCTGGAAGTTGAACAATGGAGAAGGCGTCCAGGCTGATCTGGAAGTGGAAACTACGAGAATCATTCGTGAGCCAATATAAAGGGCGCAGCTGTGGAAGCACGGAGTAAGTCTTTGGTGAGTGAGTCGCAAGTGCACGCAATGTGTTATGGAACGGTTGCGAGTCCGTGACGAGTCATTCAGCAAGGAGTGATTTTGTCAGATATCTGCGCTGAGTTACATGCCGCTGAAGTAAAGTATTCTGAAACGACACTATGGTGTGGACAGTCGTATTGGATAGCAGGAAATCTACGAGCTAGGGTGTTGTGCTTTCGATTATGTACGGGTGTTGAACATTTGGTGAGTGGAAAACTCAAACGCCAGTGAACTTTCAAATAACTATAAATGGTAGTTTAAACATTTAGTGAATAGCAAAACACGCTACTTATTTGTGTAGTGATTTTAGTTTTAAGACCCCTCATAATCCACGACAACAATGTCTGCCCGATAATTCTTTTCGTTTCCACCTCAAAAATATGGAATTTAGAAGGACTAGGGATTAAGTATTACGGTTTTCCCATTCTGTACTGTGTACTTTCATGTTTCAAGTGAACAGAACTCAACCTTCTTTACTTATGCATCTGGCTGTTAATATAAAGTACCAATCAACACGTTGATGCATCTATTATCAGTACATCATCAATCTCCCATTCAATCAACCCATCAATGCAGTTAGAGCTCTTGAGGAAAAGCCTTTTGGTACTGTAATTTCTAAACTACAAGTATTGACTGGGCTTTACGTTACAAGCAATGGTGTTTACCACGCACCGAATTTCGATGAAAGCCAATGGATGTGAAGGACTGTAATTACGAAAATTAGTTGAGCTCTCAATGATGCTAACTTTATACAAAGCTTTCACTTCGAACCCCTTCCTGAGTGATTAAAAGTATTTACGGTACCGATATAACCCAACGTTCAGCACATCATTAGAGCAAACAGGTGGGTAGCCCGTTGGCATGGTGAACTGAAAGGCATTAATATTGGTTGTGAAATGTGTATGGCTTATTTTCCGATTGACTGGTATTTATTCCTTTAGAGATGATATGATTTTTTGAGAAAATTCAAGCTAAGAATGATTTTCAATTCGTCGGCTTCAGCTGACATTGCAGAGAAAAATGTGCAGAAAATTTGAGGAATTTTTAAAGGTATATTTTTTGTCAATTATACCCCTACAATTAGGTAATATTTTGTGAATAAATGGAAACTGTCCACTTAAATTTCCAGCAAAGAGTAGTAGGATTCTCGTACAGTGTATCCAGGAAAAAATTGGTAATTAACACCATCTCTGTTAAAATAGCCAATGGCCGTAGCCGTGTTGAAATATCGGATCGCGTGAGATCTCTGAAGTTGATCAACATTGGGCGTGGTCAAGATTTGGATGGGTTGCCACGCGCTGTTGAGGGGGGAGGGGGGGGGGTAAGGGATTGAAGAAGCGGAAAAGAATTGGCCACACTACTGTACGTAAACTCCGGCTCAGGCACACCTCTGCGGAGTTTCGGACCTACATTCGGGCAGAATACGCCCTTACCGCACCTTCCACATAACATGAAAATAAACCTTACTCAAACTCTCATTTTTCCCATAATTTGTTACTGAGATGTCATATTAACCGATGCACCTGTAGAACAAACTATGTCGTCGCCATAAGACCTATCTGTGTCGGCGCGACGTAAAACCCCTAGCAAAAAAAAAAAAGAACAAACTATGAACCTTCAAAGGGCAATGAACTCTTGCATACAATTTATATTTTCTTTGAACTTTACGACACATATTTCCCCTCATTATGAAAAGCTATACTGGCTGAAAATCAATCAGCTAAGAAATGTACATACTGCGAAAATAATTTTTCGACTTCTGAACGAATCTACACCTGAATACCTATCCTCACATTTTAACTTCCTCTCAGCTTTCCATGGACATATTACCATATCGACATCTACCCCTATGATACCGGTTAACCATTCATCTGTATACAGTCAGTCTTTCCAAGTGTCTGGGGCAAGGCTATGGACCATTCTCCCTGTCAGTATACGTACTAGAACTTCAATAGTCTCATTTAAACGGTCTTGTCGAGAATTCCTCTTAAATACCTGATCAGCTTGTATGAATGTTAGTGTGTATGAGTGCAAGTATGATTTAGAGCTAGGTGATGTAGGTAGATAATATTAATCATTAAAAATAACAATTATAATAAATTATAGGCTAATATTACTCCATTAATTTAGGTAGTTTCTAAGAGACTGTTAACAATGCTATTTTTCTCATTCATGTGACTATGTACGGTATGTTATGGTTAAGTGTAAGAGAGGGCCGTGAGCCCCAACTTCGCCACATTCAAAGACATAAAATAAATAAATAAATAAATAAATAAATAATATTACAATACATATTTAAAATCACATTACACCAACACATTAGTTATGTTTGCTATTGTGTGACCAGACATTTTGGTTGCGTAATTAGATTCTTGTGCTCGATTTCATGAACCGACTTCATTTAACTTTTCGTTTAGGGGCGCTCAGCTTTGAGCTCGCGTCCGGGAGATAGTGGGTTCAAATCCCACTGTCGGCAGCACTGAAGATGGTTTTCCGTGGTTTACCATTTTTACACCAGGTACCTTAAATACCTCAATTAAGGCCACGGCTGCTTCCTTCCCATTTCTAGGCCTTTCCTGTCCCATCGTCGCCATAAGACCTGTTTGTGTCGGTGCGATGTAAAGCTAATAGCATTTAAGTTTTTTTGCTTTCATAGGCTATACCTTCGAGAAACGTCGGCAAGGAATTTCAATAAATGCTCTAAATGTATATTTATGTCAAATTCACCCATATAATTTGTCAATATGTTGTATACATCACAGAAGGTCATCCCTGAAATGGACAGCAATAAAGCAGATATTTTTTAGACTGTATCCACGAGAAATTCGTGTATAGTGTCATCTGTAATGTATGCATGTCCTTAATCCCGTTTCTAGATACGGAGTCGGAAATGAAGTTAGATGGATTTTTATGGAATGTTTTACTGCCGGGTGCAACTCCTGACACCAGCATAATTTGATGAGCTAATGAAAATGAAATGAATGATAGCGAATGATTGACCGAGCTCGATAGCTGCAGTCGCTTAAGTGCGGCCAGTATCCAGTAATCGGGAGATAGTGGGTTCAAATCCCACTGTCGGCAGCCCTGAAGATGGTTTTCCGTGGTTTTCCATTTTCACACCGGGCAAATGCTGGTGCTGTAACTTAATTAAGGCCACGGCCGCTTCCTTCTCATTCCTAGGCCTTTCCTATTCCATCGTCGCCAAAGACCTATCTGTGTCGGTGCGACGTAGAGCGCATAGCAAAAAAAATAGTGAATGATTGCGTAAGGACGTGGAAGGTGTCGAATTTGGCCTATGGACTAAAACTGTCACGGCATTTCCCTGGATGTGGAAATGGGACACGACAGGAAACCATTCTCCGAACAACCGACGGTGGGTTTCAAACCCAAATCGTCCCACGAATGCAGAGCTTTTCCTCCATAGGCCGTAGTGCGTTAACACGTGTCACCACTCCGCTTGGTATAACGTCATCTCTATTACCACAGATAATTAAAATGACACTACAGCAACCAACATATGAACTCTATTCCTTAAATTGTGTGACCACATATTTGGTAGCGTCATTAGTTCCTTGTGTTGGCTTTTATGAACCAGGACTTCATCCCATTTCTCTTTGTAGACTTCCCGAGTGCGGCAATTTAAGTTGTGGAGGGTACACGCCAGCAGCTAGACTGCATTTCTTCTCTTCCGCTGCGTTTTAATTCCAAACAACACCTAATTCGTGACACTGGAGCGCAGTGCGAGAACGGAACATGTATGAGGCTATATTATATAATATAATGTAATAAGTTTTCCACGGTGGCACACAGGCTGAAGGGTTCAGCCGAAAAGTTTAGCGAGGCGTTGGCGTGCAAGAAGCGAAGCGAGAACGGCTGCCTCTAGTGCTGCCTTCTGGTGGTGACACATGTCACCAACATGCAGTCCCTGCCTTTCATTTTGTTTCTATTTGTCGCACATTGTACTCCGTGGCACGTTCCTTCTCTCATATTCACACGCGTTTCACTAAATTCTATCACACAATAACGATTTATTTAAGCATTAGAACATATGGAGTAATAACGCATACAAAATTAAATTCTACCAGTGTTATACTCATTCGATTAAATACGATACGTCGCAATAAAATGTAAAAATATTTTTGCTCACAAAAAGAGAAAACTGCAGCTCTGTATGAAAAAATAAGCTTTTGTGTACCTTACCCTTCACTACACATTACACTGCGGAGCTATTAAAATTTTTACCTGGATAAGGAAATATCAAACTGTGGCTCTCACGTTCAATATTGTGGTGAAGTTATATTTTGAGTACACTCTTCTAACGAATTTGCCTTAATGGAAATTTAGAAACAAAAAGGAATGAATTATTTTTCGCACATTTCAATGAAAAGAATGTTTGATAAGCGCATGGAAGGCATAAACCTCTGTGGGATATTAATTCATGACATGAATGTAGGTGAGGGAGATTAATTCATGACATAAATATTCCATGTCGCCCCCTCCCAAGACCATGTTTAATGATTTTAAATTTAGGAATTACATACTGATAAAATTTAAACCATACTGATCTAGAGGCTTTCAAAACAGCTAAGCCTGTCCTCCAATGGAATGCCGCAGATGTTCTAGATACAATGAATTAAATCACTCGTAGAAAACAAAAGGAAATTCTGAAGTGGGAAAAAGCTTTAGTAATTATTCCTATGAAATTCATCATTATACGAGAATTTGTGCGTTCCATTAAGAGGAGATTGCGAAATGTATAACATCATTTTTCCTTTTAACTATGCGCGCGCGCTAATCCTATCGCTTGTTTAAAGTAGAGGAACAATATGTTCAATATGACTGCAAGGAATGTAGGGGGCAAGAATGAAATCCACGAACATCACTCAAAACATTAACTCATGCTTTGGTAGGAACGCTACTTTCCCAATGAGTTTATTGCTCGAGTCGGTACTCAAAATTGATAGGAATCACCAGGTACACAATATTTGCACAATCATACTTTTGCAGAGGCTTACTGAATTACGCAATGCAGAAAGCTCATTGAACGAGTGATGTAAGAGTGTACGCGTAGTCGGGAAAATCATGAAGATTGCATGGTATTGCATTTACCTCGCATTTAATATTTTATTAAACTTAATTTCAATTATTATCAAAATATAATTCACCTTCAATATACATACAAACCTTGTGGATATCCACAACAAATATTAGTATATATCTGTAGGTTCAACTGCTTCTGAGAAAAATATACCTGCTGCGAACTTATACAATACCAAGCGCTCATTCCTTTTCTGAGTGACTGTGCATAGTTTAACAACAGTATATGAATGCATTTTTTGATGACACCCCATAGATTCTACTACGAGTCGACGTGGTGTTTAGTGAGACCTGTTCTGTCGAAAGCTTACCATGCACCCAGATACGCCCCACCAATAGAGATTAATTGTATAGCATTAAGCGTTGAACAAACAGCTCGTCACGCAGTCGATCAAGGAGCCATATTTATGTATATCAGACAGTAATCTGAAATATTGTCTTTGATTTGATATTCAACAACTAGAAGACTGAGGCTGAATTCAAGTCCATGTTCCGCTCAAAGTCAACTTATCTGTTGCCTCCAATGCGGTCTTCCTGCTCAACAACACGGTTCTCTGGTTTTTTCTGTGTAGCTTTTCCCTCCGGTGTTATTGGTTTCTGTCTGTTGTATTTATGCCGATGCTTAGGATACTGCCGGTACGCTGTATTCAAGGGGAAGTGGGATGCCGGGGGCGACATTGACGGAGGGGTGCATACAGCGTGACCTTGAGCAACACAGTCATGACTTGATCAATTTTATAGGTAAATTCATCCCTCTGAAATGGTTGCTGTGGACACAAAAATTCTCGAATATTATGTCGAAATTTCATCATAAGCCATACACATGATGGCTTCCGTGATAAAATTTCCTCATTTGAACTCGATGTACATGCTCGGAGGCCACAACCACTTCCTTTAAAATTAATCTATCAAGCCTATCCAATTTTTCATACGAATAACTGTCTGTTATATCATAGCCACGCTATTGTCGGCAACCATGACGATGGTTTTCCGTGGTTTCCCATTTTCCCACCAGGCAAATGCTTGGGCTGTAACATAATTAAGGCCAGAGTCGCTTACTTCCAAGTCCTAGCTCTTTCCAATCCCACCGTCACCGTAAGATATATATGTGTCCGTACGACGTAAAGCAAAGTGTATCTTAGCCTCGAAGGTAGTCTCGTCCACATTTCATCCTTGTCTGAAGGCGACACTCCGGAGATAAAAAGATATTTTACCTAAAACATGGATTTTCACGAAACTTTGTGCGAATGTCACCTACATAAAAGTAGAGATATCACGAACATTTCTTTCATATACAATTAATATTTTTTCCAAAATAATATATTTTGAAACATTTAATTCCATTTTTAATTAAATTTAATTAACATGTTCATGTAAATTCGCAATTAGGTAGATAATACTTCTTTTAAAACCACTATGTATCGATTTTTCTGCACATATTTTATATAAGGAGATATATTGTACTAAAGTTTGTGTAATATTTACGTTATAAAATTTTGGACTTATAATTCCCTACTACTTGAAAAAAATCTGCAATTTCATACGCAGGTTTCATAATATAGCTATGATACATGTACCATAAAAATTTTAGTTACATTTGTCAGAATATTATGGGAGAATGGGATTTAAATATAAAATTACAATTGACAAACAACGCATTGTTACAGTGATAAATTGTTTGAATTCAGCGGAATAACTTCGTGACAAGAAAGAAGAAACACAATCCCTTCAACTTCAGACTTTGAAACATTACGAATATTACCAAAATATCGATTTTTATCTCCGGAGTGTCGCCTTAAATCACTCCTAATACTCAAAACCAGGTGTAAAAACAAGCATGGTGGATAATATACCTATAAGCAAAGTAAATACGATACAACGGAATATCTGATTGCTATTCTCGTCTTAATAGTAGACAGACTGCTCGCCACGTGGGCTCAAGAGAATACTCGTTGAAGACATTAGTTCTTAGGGATCCTTGGCGAAAGCGGAAATTAAAATTTGGACGACTTGTTTCCTTTTCAATCTGTTTAAGGTCGTAAAAACACAGGAAGGATTCCGGTAACACAGCAATTGAGAAGGTCCAGGACTGGTGAGATAGTAGCCATGGTCTTCATAAAGATGTTGTCCCAACTGTTGGCATATATGAAAATGGGAAACAACGGTAAACCATTTCCAGGGCTGCCAAGGGTGGAATTCATACCCATTATCTACCGAATACAAATGACTCAACTACTTGCTGAAGTAATATCCATAATTGATATTCACAATTGATGACGACTTCGTTTCACACGCAGGTTATACGATGACCTGTAGCTCATGGAGTGTGGAAATATAAGTGATTTTAAACACAACTTAATGATTAAGACTTTCATCAAGGAAACAGTGTAGTTCCATTTTATAAGACTTATAAAATAATAATAATAATAATAATAATAATAATAATAATAATAATAATAATAATAATAATAATAATAATAAACATTTCTCGTGGATATTTCCCCCGATGAGGTTGGGTGACAGTAGCAACAATAAAGGGGAGGGTATATCAGCATGTGGAACGTGCAGTGAGCAATGAGCAATCTTTGGATTTTTTTGTTAATTTTACCTGATTTGGCGCGTGTTAAGTGACTTTTAGAATTTTTCGAATTTTGGATATTTGAAATTTTATGGAATTTGGGGATTTTGGAGTTTATAGCAATTGAAGCTACTGAATGATAACCTTTTTATACATATTATGGTATATATATCATCCTTTTCCTTCTCTCTTCGTAAATGTATAAACTACCGGGAAAGAAAATACAGGATGAAGTGAAATTCGCGCGCTCGGGCGCCGCAGCGCAACTCCTCACATGCCAGCAATAAAAAAATGTCTCTCACAAAAGTTCGCCCTGCGAGTATCTCCGGCAGAAAAAGGTCGTTGAAGAATGGCAATCTGGCAACACTGTAACCACATATAGGGTAACTACCTCTGTCAGCAACTGAAGTTATGCTGTACAGTTGGAGCAGTGGGTAGAGTTTTGGGTTAGCATGCAGGAGGTCGAGGGGTCGATCCTGGGTTGAGGCGCATGATATTTATTTCGTAAATGAAGTCCAGTCCGCCTCTGTGGTGTAGTGGTTAGCGTGATTAGCTGCCACCCCCGGAGGCCCGGGTTCGATTCCCGGCTCTGCCACGAAATTTGAAAAGTGGTATGAGGGCTGGAACGGGGTCCACTCAGCCTCGGGAGGTCAACTGAGTAGAGGTGGGTTCGATTCCCACCTCAGCCATCCTGGAAGTGGTTTTCCGTGGTTTCCCACTTCTCCTCCAGGCGAATGCCGGGATGGTACCTAACATAAGGCCACGGCCGCTTCCTTCCCTCTTCCTTGCCTATCCCTTCCAATCTTCCCATCCCTCCACAAGGCCCCTGTTCAGCATAGCTGGTGAGGCCGCCTGGGCGAGGTACTGGTCATTCTCCCCAGTTTTATCCCCGACCACGTGTCTGAAGCTCCAGGACACTGCCATTGAGGCGGTAGAGGTGGGATCCCTCGCTGTGTCCGAGGGAAAAGCCGACCCTGGAGGGTAAACAGATGATGATGATGATGATGATGATGAAATGTAGTCCAGGTGGTATGGTATCTGGCAATTTAATCGTCAACAGCGATTGTAGCGGGTCCTCTAGAAACCATTTGCACTTGCATACTACGATCCTAGGAATGGACGAACATTCGTTTTCATTGGTCAGCTTTGAAAGACGCCCTTTTCACGTCGTGGGCGTGAATCTATTCACACCACTTCATCTACTAGATGCGTTACAACGTGTTCAGCGTTACTACATTTTGTAAATGTAGGATACATGTGACCTATGAAACGGTGTCTTACTGTATTACAGTATGTTATGTCCGATGGAAATTAGCAAATAAAAAATGCGCTCCAACCCACGATCGAACTCTCGACCTCCTGCATGATAACCCAAAATGCTATCCACTGCACCAACCGTACAGCACGACGAATACGTTCTGACAGAGGTAGTTACCCTACATGTGGTTACAGTGTTGACAGATAGCCACTCTTCAACGTTCTTTTTCTGCCGGATATACTCGCAGGACGAACTTTAGTGAGAGACATTTTTTATTGCTGGCATGTGAGGAGTCGCGCTGCGACGCCCGATTGCACTAATTTCGCTTCAGTCTATATAGTAACAATATTATACGTGAAAACGAACCAACATAACAGCAACGGTTTTATTTAACCTCACATTCTATGCTAGAGTGGTGAGAAAACAGGACTTTTAAGACAACTTTCAGTTTTAATGTTCATAAGTTATAACCGTACAACAGGGTTACAGATTCCATTGAGTATTGTTTATTATTATGATTATGATTATTATTATTATCATCATCATCATCTGTTTACCCTCCAGGTTCGGTTTTTCCCTCGGACTCAGCGAGGGATCCCACCTCTACCGCCTCAAGGGCAGTGTCCTGGAGCTTCAGACTCTTGGTCGTGGGATACAACTGGGGAGTATGACCAGTACCTCGCCCAGGCGGCCTCACCTGCTATGGTGAACAGGGGCCTTGTAGGGGGATGGGAAGATTGGAAGGGATAGGCAAGGATGAGGGAAGGAAGCGGCCGTGGCCTTAAGTTAGGGACCATCCCGGCATTCGCCTGGAGGTGAAGTGGGAAACCACGGAAAACCTCTTCGAGGATGGCTGAGCTGGGAATCGAACCCACCTCTACTCAGTTGACCTCCCGAGGCTGAGTGGACCCCGTTCCAGCCCTCGTACCACTTTTCAAATTTCGTGGCAGAGCCGGGAATCTGAACCCGGACCTCCGGGGGTGGCAGCTAATCACGCTAACCACTACACCACAGAGGCGGCTATTATTATTATTATTATTATTATTATTATTATTATTATTATTATTATTATTATTATTATTAACCCGATTCATGTGATTTTATGTTCTGTTTCTCATCATTTAGACTGTAATAATTAGGTATCACGCATATTATCATCATCATCATCTGTTTACCCTCCAGGTTCGGTTTTTCCCTCGGACTTAGCGAGGGATCCCACCTCTACCGCCTCAAGGGCAGTGTCCTGGAGCTTCAGACTCTTGGTCGTGGGATACAACTGGGGAGTATGACCAGTACCTCGCCCAGGCGGCCTCACCTGCTATGGTGAACAGGGGCCTTGTAGGGGGATGGGAAGATTGGAAGGGATAGGCAAGGATGAGGGAAGGAAGCGGCCGTGGCCTTAAGTTAGGGACCATCCCGGCATTCGCCTGGAGGTGAAGTGGGAAACCACGGAAAACCTCTTCGAGGATGGCTGAGGTGGGAATCGAACCCACCTCTACTCAGTTGACCTCCCGAGGCTGAGTGGACCCCGTTCCAGCCCTCGTACCACTTTTCAAATTTCGTGGCAGAGCCGGGAATCGAACCCGGACCTCCGGGGGTGGCAGCTAATCACGCTAACCACTACACCACAGAGGCGGCTATTATTATTATTATTATTATTATTATTATTATTATTATTATTATTATTATTATTATTATTAACCCGATTCATGAGATTTTATGTTCTGTTTCTCATCATTTAGACTGTAATAATTAGGTATCACGCATATTATTGTATTTAATCATAGGTTAAGGGAATTTGTTTGTAATTATTCTGTATATTAGTAAGTGAGATTTGTTGGTTTGATATAGTCATGCTGTGGCTTGTATCTCTGGCCAGATGAGCTGACAGAGTATTTTGAAATAGAGGCTAGGTTTAACTGAGAATGTAATGTGCAAGTAGGTTTCCCGGTGACGCATGCAGCATAGTCATCTGCAATCCGCTTGGGCACGCTTAGACGACACATGACTGATGACATCAGTGCGTGGGCACGTGATTGCGACCAAGTGTCTGTATTCGCCAGCTACTGTATGTTGAGGTTGAAGGGATGATCCGAGAGTAGGGAAACGAGTCGTCATCGCGAAGTTATGAAAGTCGAGGCAACGGTGGTGAGAGGTATCATATCAATCAGATCATACCAGTAAAATGGAGAAAATGGAAGAAGTGGTCTTAGAGTGATGGTCAGAGCTAAGAGTTGTGTTTGAAGAGGTCTTGTAATAATCGAGGAGGTCTACAAGTGGTGGTTGTATCCGAGCAGAGACGGGTACTATGCTGATAAAGAAACATCATCTTCTTGTGAGGATGGACTTCACAAGATGTTTCAATAATATTTTCCAATTTCTTATAATATATTGAGTGGACGTAACTACATTGGAGCTTACTACACGCGTACATGGCATGTAGGTCAACTCCTGGTTTAATAAGAAGATAACAGCAGACGGCTCCCGACTTCAGCTCATAGGTTTTTCCAGGAATTTCAAGTTCATCAGCGGTGTATGCAGACATCAGGTAATTAAAGCATCAGACATGCTCTGCATTCATAACATGAAGAAGAATGTAATCAGCGACGATATCACATTTCACTTCAAGTTCATGCCAATAGCTTTCTTTGTTTAGATTAAATTTTATTTTTAAATGTTACCGCAAATCTCACCATAAATATTTTTTGTTAAATTAAAATACGTTAATGCTTGTTCATTGTGACGTAAATTATAGTCATAAGCTCAGTTTTATTTTAGTTATAATAAGTGATTCTAGTTCCATGTACAATCCTCAATTGTGGAAATGCAACCGTTATCACCTCACGCCTTGAGATAATTGATATAAGAGGTATGCTCTACCAAATTTTGTTGTTTTTTCTTAAAAAGCAACTGGCGCTCAAACAAATGTTATGTATATTGTGTGAAGGAGATGAAGGTATAAGAGTAGTGGTTGGAGTAGCCACAAAGTATTTAAATGGAAGAATACATAAATGTTCTAAATATTTGAGTGTGATTTGATGGAATCGGTTGATGTTACGTCAAGAATGAAACTTACCATTCTAGTTTAATTAAGTCGGTTCTTCTGCTTTTCCGAGTATAATTCTGTTACCGTAAGTTTACTTTTCCAGGTATTTTATAAATATATTAGTAACAATTATTTTCGACAGAGTGACGAACCTAATATTTGTAAAATAACTGAGTCAAAACTGAAAAGAGATGGCTTCAGACATTACAAAAAGAATCTTACAGTAGCTGTTCTATTGGGTGAAATTATTATAGCCCTATTACAAAAAAAAATGTTATTACCGGTTTGTCGATTATTGCGTACTTAATGGAGACGAAGTGGACAGTGGTTTCTGAGCAGCTCAATACAGCTGAAGAATTTTAAAACAGAATGTCTATATTTTTAACGGTCAGTAAGTATTTGAGGTGGACAACTTAGCTGAAAAGCCCGGTATTTAACTCTTTGTCAAATTGTAGTTGACCGGGCAAGTTGGCCGTGCGGTTAGGGGGGCGCAGCTGTGAGCTCGCATCCGGGAGATAGTGGGTTCGAATCCCACTGTCGGCAGCTCTGAAGATGGTTTTCCGTGGTTTCCCATTATCACACCAGGAAAATGCTGGGGCTGTACCTTAATTAAGGCCGCGGCCGCCTCCTTCCCATTCCTAGGCCTTTCTTTTCCCATCGTCGCCATAAGACCCATCTGTGTCGGTGCGACGTAAAGCAAATAGCAAAAAAATTCGTAGTTGCGAGTTCTTTCATATTCGCCTTCTCGAAACTCAAACCTCTGCACTTAATATCAAGTTTAATACATATTATATATCATGGTAGTTCCTTATAAATTAGATCTTTCATCGTGGCAATTTCACATGAAAGTCGATCTGCATTATCTAGTGGAATACACAAAGTACTGTATCACCTAACGCACAAGCAAAGCTAGTGCATTCACTAAAGTGTACTGTTAATCATAACGATTTATTCAATAAGAATTCGAACACGGATGATATGTCTCTGACATCAGATTTCACGACCTTGTGGGGGTTGGTATACCACATGATAATACGACTGTTACAGACATTCGAAATATATCCAATGAGCTCAAGAAAATCAGATTTCTGTGTAGTGCTATGATTTCCAAAAATATCTGTGTTGAAAGAAATGAACATTCTTTACTAAATGTAAGGTATTTAAGAGGAGTTCATGACTAACGTTTCATTAAATAGTGAAGAGAATGAAGCATTCCTTCAATCGCATCAGTATTGGACGGTGATTTCCTTTTCCTTCTCAAGTAGTTTCGCAGGAGAAGAAAGGGATTCCTTTTCAGATATTAATATCACTCAGAAGGAGTGGAGATTCTTTATTGGCAGCCTGGCCAGTCCAGCTCCACCCACTCCATTTCCTCGTTCTGAAGCTATTCCGAGAGCATGGCATTTTACTGCAAGACTTAAAACCGGGGACACTGTTAAGACCACAACCAAAGAAACAATTTGCCAGCCAGCTTACAACTTCCTCAATTCTGCAAAGTAGAAATAAGTTCAATCACCGTAAATCTCGTGCAGTTCAACGAGGCGTATAACAACACACTATTTACATTAAGGTACCTGCAAAAGGTCGTTGTAAGCGGTACTACCCCCTGATGTACGTAACATCGTGAGGAAGAAATATCCAGATACATGTGAACTTGCAGCTGTAAGTGCTGTTTTATAGGTCTTAATGCTATCCTATGCACAAGGAGGTTACCAACTTAATTCATTCGAGAGAGACTCGGATGCAATTATTAATTATTCTTCTTTTTTGCTAGTGGCTTAATGTTGCCAAACAAATCAAATATTTTTGGTGAGGAAAGGATGGGAAAGTGATAGAACTAGAATGAAAGTGGCCGTGGCTTCAATTAAGGTACAGTCCGGTATTTGCATGGTGTAAAAATTGGAAAACCACGGAAAACCATCTTCGAACTCATCATCATCCAAATGCAAGCTAACAGCTACATGACCTGAACCACATAGAACTGAATTTTCTAACCAATTATTATTATTATTATTATTATTATTATTATTATTATTATTATTATTATTATTATTATTATTATTATTATATTGCACTTTGGAGACATCTCTGTGCCAGTGCTTGTTACAATATCACAGCAACGAAATTAAAACATGCATTGTATAACAATAAGAATAAATAAAGCAGAATAACGTAAGGAAAACCAAATGTTGCAAGAAACTGTGTCAGACACGAAGTTCCGTGACAATGATAGAACAAAACTAATAGAATAAGGAAAATACCCAAAAATACGCATGAAAATTGAAGAATTTTATTTTAGAGAGTGATTTCAATGTACTAAATATTAACTGGGAAATCATAACCATCGAATGGTGAATCAGTAAATCTGCGAAATATAGCTGAATCAGAAAGAGATGGAAACAACTTTTCTGCCAGTGGCTTTACGCCGCACCGATACAGATATATCTTATGGCGACGTTGGGGAAGGAAAGGCCTAGGAGTGGAAAGTAAGCGCCTGTGACCGTAATTAAGGTAAATCCCCAACATTTGTGTGGTGTGAAATGGGAAACCAGGGAAAACCATCTTCAAGGCTGTCGACAGTGGGGGTTGAACCCACTATATCCTGAATGCAAGCTCACAGCTGCGCGACCCTTACCGCAGGCCAACTCGCTCGGTAGCTTTCTCTTTCTTG
Organism: Anabrus simplex; assembly: GCF_040414725.1. NCBI lineage: Eukaryota > Metazoa > Arthropoda > Insecta > Orthoptera > Tettigoniidae > Anabrus > Anabrus simplex. The sequence continues at coordinate 583,994,619 of NC_090266.1, read as the reverse complement.
GCCACTTTAAATACTCATACTTCTAACATAAATATTGATATTTTCTCCTTCTATGCCTAGTTGGTCCCATTATACTGTACCTTAGTGTGTTCCAGTTTCTTTCCTAGCTATATTTGTAAATTGGATTCAGCCTAGTGCCGCTTACTGGACAGCATTCAAATTTTAAAATTAAAGAAACATGGAGAAAAAAACAATAATCTTCGACAGTAGTCAAAGCAATTTCATGTGAAGTCCTAGGTCTAACGTGTCTGTCCCTTAACCGGACGCATCTCGTTCGAACTGCTGCCAGTCCAAGGATTTCTCTTTTGGTCTGAGGAGCTGGGATGGAGTTTTACAAGGTCAATTGACGTTGACTATGCGGATCCTCACAATCAATAGGGCATCTGAATGGGCAGAAGTCGTCTTGGTACGCCAAGGAACTTTATCGGCTACATGAGCAATAGGTTTTCTAATGAGGACATATGCAATGGAACATAAGAGTGAGTGAATGCACGGTATGGGTCACGTAGATGTCAGCGTGCATACGGGAGGTAGTGGATTCGAACACCAATGTCAGCAGCCCTGAAGATGGTGGTCCGTGGTTTCCCTTTTTAACACCAGCTGTATGGGTGGACTGCACCGTGCTCAAGGTCACGGATACTTCCTTCCTACACCCGTCCCGTCGTCGCCATAAGACCTATCTGTGTCGGTGCGGCGTAAAGAAAACTGTTAAAACAAGCCGGAAAAACTGTGTATATTACTTTCTTGTTTTAAATGATGAACCCACTAGAGAGTGCCAAAAATAAAATGTAATACTCCCTCAGCATATCGGACGTAGCATTGTAGTAATCTAACAGCCCGCTTGGTGGCCATGATCGTTAAGGCGCTGAAGTTTAAACGCTCTGACACCGAAGTTAGCCGGCCCCGCGTTCACCCTCTCCCCTCCTAGTATCACATATCACGTCATTAATTTCATCTCATTAACTCCTTTGATGATGAGGTTGACGTCAGGAAGGGCATCCGGTCATATAAAACCAACCACGACAGATTCATCTCAACTCACCTCATACCAGATCCCGTAGAGAAACGGGACAAAGTTTGGACAAACAAAGAAATATTGTAATAATCTAACGTGTCATCTCTTCAGAAATCCTCGTGAAATTTCGTGAAAGCTGGCATCTTTAAACAAATATACTTTTTAGTTCAAATAGTTCAACGATATTTATTAAATATCATGTTATGTACTAAAAAGGATATTGACTGTCATAAAATTATCCCAAACTTTTGAAGATTCTCCTGCAAAATGGCCAGTCTGGTTATCCATCGACGTTTCCTCCCTACCATCATTTCTTTTCAATATATCGTAGTTCGACAATATTATTATTATTATTATTATTATTATTATTATTATTATGGTCCGCATGCCACCTAAAACTGAGGTACCTATGGCTGGGATCGCAATATCAACTGAGAGGTAAAATTACGTACAAGTTTGCTTTTGCCTTACGACCTCTGTGAATGAGCTACTGGTGGATGCTCCACCCTAGACACTTGTGAATACACAGGGTAGTATGACGTCGTAGTGAAATATCAGCGGATTTGTTCGATCACTGAGCATACACCCTGCTATGGATACAATCCACAATCGGTTTGCTATTATTACGATTGGAAAATATACAGGAACAGGAAAGTACAGAGTGATAGAACAAGTCGTCTCAAACAATCTGATATTGTACTGACAGACAAGGCAAAAATGTTACGTATCGGATCGATATTTTGAAATTCTAGCTCCTGGGAATGTCCAGAAGAAGATCAGGAGGGGTGAGTCATTAAGTACCTGCCTGTATAAAATGAAATAAGAGATATCAGACACCACGATAAATTTGTCGTTGTTCCGTTACTGATGGGAGCGAAAGGACACGTTTTCTACCAGCAGTAAGATGCCCATCAATAGCTAAAGCTCAAAAAGAACATATACAGAACGTTGAACTGCAGAACGTCCGACTCGTTGGCTGAACGGTCAGCGTACTGGCCTTCGATTCAGAGGGCCCGGATTCGATTTCCGGCCGGGTCGGGGATTTTAACCTTAATTGGTTAATTCCAATGGCACGGGGGCTGGGTGTATGTGTTGTCTTCATAATCATTTCATCCTCATCAAGACGCGCAGGTCGTCTACGGGAGTCAAATAGAAAGACCTGCACCTGGCGAGCCGAACCCGTCCTGGGATATCCCGGCACTAAAAGCCATGCGACATTTCATTTCAACTGCAGAACGTAGTGATATTAGAAACTTTCAACTTAGAGAGGAAAGTTCTGAATGGAAATTTGAAGGACCCGTAACCGAAGAAATGTATTCATAATTGTAATGACATATTTTAATTACATTACATAAATCTCGTGTGATATACTGTGAATCACGTTGCAACTATTACGTTACTATACTTGTAAATTTAGGTTACAGTTTGTATGTTTTATTTGTTCCTGTGCGATTGATTGTTATTATAAATAGTAAATCAGTCACCATAACTTGAGGAAATTTATCGAATACTTTCCTTCGTAAGTTACAGTACCTAATTCCTCTCCCTATAAATGAAAAAAAGTCATTCCAAAACATCTCTTCACTGACATCCCGTAATATACCGCTTAGACGAGCAGGTCGTCTCCTTAATTCCAAGTCTTCCCAGCCCAAAATTTTGGAAATAGTACTGCCTTCCTATGTCCGTTTTTCAGTTCTCGTATCCTTGATACTGGTGTGGGTCCCATAAATCATACACTGGAACCATACTCCTAATGGGGTCTTACCAGAGACGTGTACGTCCTATCTTTTACACCCTTACTACAACTCCGAAGTACCCTCATAACCATATGAAGGGATTTGCAATATTTATTTAAAACATCTTTATTGAGGTTTTCGTAATGGAGAGCTTTCCTTATATTAACACCTATGTACTTACAGTTATCCCCGTGAAGTAATTTCACCCCACAAACACAGTAATTATATCTGAGAGGACTTTCCCTCTTGGTGAAAGTTACAACCTGACTTCATCCCGTTTACGACGAAATAATTTCTGCTATCCATCTCACAACGTTGTCGAGATATTTTTGTAGTTGCTCACAAACCTGCACCTTATTTATTACCGTTTACATTATAACACCATCCGCAGAACTCCTTATAAAATGATTCTAGTTCTTTTACTCATATAATTTAATATCCAGTAATAGTGCCTTGCGGGAATTACCTCTCGATCGTTATAGGATCAGATAATGCTTCACCTACTCCACCTTTCTGAGTTCTCTTTACTATAAATTTAGCCACCCAATCAGTCACACGTTTCCATTCCATTATCCCTCATTTTCGCCAGTAGTTTCCCATGGTTTACCCCATCAAAAGCTGGAAATTAGCGACATAGTGATACCGCCCATTTGACTTCCTTAAGTTAAAATATCTGATATAACTACCTGGAATTCTGCAAGCTGAGACTCGCTCGAATGACCTTTACTAAACCTGAACTGGCTTCCCTCAATCGAGTTAGTAATTTCACTAACGTGTCTAATACAATCAGAACGAATGCTTTCTCAGAGCTTACACTCAACACATGTCAATTGCAATGGCCTGTAACTGTTCGTTTTACGTTGATCACCCTTTCTACTCGTTGGGAAAGCTCCTTCATGCCATAATTAATCATATGAGTATTTCAGATATGGCACTATGTTCTGCTATGTCCCCAGAAATGTTGTCAATCCCAGCTGCTTTTCTTGCTAAAATTCTTTACTAGAATTAGTAACATCCTCAACTTGGACGTTGTCCTTTTATCTAACTATCTTTACATTTAACATAAAGATTAATGTGGTGAGGTCCAGTCGAACAGCAGACATTTGAATTAAGCCTCTACAAACGTTCTTTATTTTGTTTGCAAAATTCAATTTTATATTAATTTCCTTCAGCCTCTCCTTACTTCCACAACCATTTCTCATTCTATTTCTTTCAAATCTGCACCTCCTTCTTAATTTCATTATTTCTCTGTAATAAAGTAAACTCGTGTCCTCATCCCGAGGTGGTGCAGCTCTCTTCAGGCACACCCCCATTGGAGATGAGCTGGGTGTACCATTTCAACCCCTTACCAGCCCTCCTGCCATTCTTAAATTTCCGGCAGTACCGGGAATCGAACCCGGGCCCTCGAGGACGGCAGCTAACAACACTAACGTTACGCTACGGAATGGGTTTTTCTATTCATTATCACCTTTAAGGTACGCTACAGTACATATCTATTTTCCAACTCCTGAATATTGCTTTAAACACATCCCATCCGCTGTTTACATTTTGATTTACTATTTTCCAATGATAATAATTGTAATACATTGTAAAAACTCCCGAATGCCTCGATTAACAGTCAAATGGTACTGTCTAATAATCCTAGTTTCACAACCTTCCTATTTATCGCATTTACATTTAACAACAACAAAAATAGTTTCGTGATAACTTACATCACCCATCACTCAACTTTCACTATAGAAATCATCATCATCATCATCATCATCATCATCTGTTTACCCTCCAGGGTCGGCTTTTCCCTCGGACACAGCGAGGGATCCCACCTCTACCGCCTCAAGGGCAGTGTCCTGGAGCTTCAGACTCTTGGTCGGGGATACAACTGGGGAGAATGACCAGTACCTCGCCCAGGCGGCCTCACCTGCTATGCTGAACAGGGGCCTTGTGGAGGGATGGGAAGATTGGAAGGGATAGGCAAGGAACAGTGAAGGAAGCGGCCGTGGCCTTATGTTAGGTACCATCCCGGCATTCGCCTGGGGGAGAAGTGGGAAACCACGGAAAACCACTTCCAGGATGGCTGAGGTGGGAATCGAACCCACCTCTACTCAGTTGACCTCCCGAGGCTGAGTGGACCCCGTTCCAGCCCTCATACCACTTTTCAAATTTCGTGGCAGAGCCGGGAATCGAACCCGGGCCTCCGGGGATGGCAGCTAACCACGCTAACCACTACACCACAGAGGCGGACACTATAGAAATCATCTAGTTTTATTTGCATCACTCTAGAAATCTTTTCCCTCCAGCTGTTCTCACCGGGCGAGTTTGCGGTGCGGTTAGGGACACGCGGCTTTGAGCTTGCATCCGGGAGATAGTGGGTAAGAATCCCACTGTAGGCAGCCATGAAAATGGTTTTCGCTGGTTTCCCATTTTCACACCAGGCGAATGCTGGGGATGTACCTTAATGAAGGCCATGGCCGCTTCGTTTCAACTCCTAGGCCTTTCCTATCCCATTGTCGCCATAAAACATATCTGTATCGGTGCGGCATAAAGCCACTGGCAGAAAAGTTGCTTCCATCTCTTTCTGATTCAGCTATACTTCGCAGATTTACTGATACACCATTCGATGGTTACGCTCTCTCAGTTAATATTTAGTACATTGAAATCACTCACTACAATGAAATTCTTCAATTTTCATGCGTATTTTTGCGTATTTCCTTATTCTGTTAGTTTTGTTGTATCATTGTCTGGGAACTTCGTGTCTGACACGGTTTATCGCAGCATTTGGTTTTCCTTAAGTTATTCTGCTTTATTTATTGTTATACAATGCATGTTTTAATTTCGTTGCTGTGATATTGTAACAAGCACTGGCACAGAGATGTCTCCAAAGTGCAGTATAATAATAAAGATAAATTGTCGGACTTGACCGATAGCGGTCTTGACTGCCGCCAATGTCCCACCGCAGTGAAAGCATCTGAGCTAAGTACGTTGTGTGTACTGTACGTGTATCGACGTGGAGTGAGCGATTAGAGGTTGACGGCGGAAATGCCGGTTGTCGTCTGCCGCCCACCCGCTTACTGAGCGCAGTACTGTCTGCGAACTGCCTTGGAGCACTGCCTTGGAACTACGTACCGTTGTGGAATCAGTGTGTGGAGCAACTACGTGAGTGTAATTGGAAGAGTGTTAGTGGTCGTTTTTGTGAGGGGTATTGTCCTCCTGATTAGCACTGTTGAACTGTTGCTATTTAGTTGACATTTAAGGAGTTCACTGTGCTTGAATGTGTGAATCACTGGACATTCTCTGGAGTCAAACCGACGAATTGTTATCGTGTGGCAAGGAGTCATGTGTCCGAGCCTGTCTGCGAAAATATTTTGTGTGTAAAATGAATGGACTTGTGAGCAAAAGTGAAAGTACGGCGAACCTGCCAACATTGAATATAACCGTCTCAGATAATACCAACGAGACGGACAACCTACTGTGACGAGGACAGGTACTTGTAAATGTTGTGTACCATTTGCGATCTGTCCCATCTGGGATCACAGCAAACTTTGTCTCATTTGCGATCGCTCCAATCACAGAAAAATAGAAAATGCGAAGAAGGACTACTTCGTGTCCCATTTGCGAACACTCTGAAATTTAAATTTTCAGCAGCCTATCAGTGTTTTCCAACGCGTATGTTGCAGGGGGACTAACAATTAGGGCGTATTCCATATGTCCATGTGACGAGGCTAGGCTCGGGGATTTTCCAAACTCGTCCACTTTCTCCTGAACTGTTTTTAGGCAAAAATAATCTATATTTTTCAACATCCTTTCTCCAGGTGTAGACATACTGTACATCGTTGATGTAGCTGTTGTTACGATATAGAGTTCATTGAGACGAGTAGAGGCAATCCCTGTGCCTTATATAATGGATACGCTTATAGAATGTTTCGGAAAAGTCAAGGATGTTTGGTGACATAGGTACGTATAAACAGAGGAAATCGCAGTGGAAAGGAAGACCAATGTATCAGAACGTTACAGTGGTGAGAACGATCGATCATAGCGCGGTCCTTACGAGGCGAACTTGGACGTAAAGAGTACGGTTGTCCAACGCGTATGATGCGTATGGAAAAATTCGATGAGACACTGAACATTATGAGGAGGTGGCGAGTGGAGCTGGCAGAACCCCAAGAAATGGTAAGTGACAAAGGCATAGTGAAAGTGAGAGGGCGATGAGAAGATATGCTATGACTAAAGGGAATAGTCTAAGTCTAAAGGTCCTGTGGTAAGGAACTCTGGAAATCTGCAGGGAGATAAAATATGGATTAAAAGGCAGGCTGTGTGTTGAGTTTAAGATTACTGAAATTATACTGAGAGGCCGTGCGTGTTAATGAGCTGTGGAGACAAGCTCTGTATTCGGGAGACGAGGGGTTAATATCCCACGGTCGGGTGTCCTGAGAATGGTTTTCTCTGATTTCATAGTTTCAGTTCCAGGCAAATGCCGGGACAGTCGCTATTCATAGGCCACAGCCGATTCCTTCCACCTCCTTACCTAGTTTCATTCACCATAGACTAATACATTACATCTTTAATACCTCCTCAACTGAGGTTGTTATCACGAGGGGCATCCGACTGTAAAATATGCCATATAAATTCATCTCACCTCATTCTCGCTCCCTTATCATGTAACGGAACTAAGTGGTAGACGTAGGACAGATGGAAGTAGACTAATTATAATTTGAACTTTTATTTACTAAACGTGTCAGTTTGAATATTTGAACAGTTTGAGCATTATTTACGCATTAGTTTAATAATGTCCCCCCAATGTATAATGAGAAAAATTATTTAAGTTTACTGGTAAGTTGGATATGAACTACAATTGCTTCAAAAAGGTCCCACCCGCAAGGGAGTAGAGTGATATATCGCAGAACTTTGTTTTGAATTTGAAAAGTGTAAAATTCGGCGGTATACATATGCTCTGCTTTTTAAAACACATTTGGCCGCATTTATACCCACAATCATCTGGTAACCCTAAATAAAAGGCACATATGGGTACTGTTTAGGCTCTGTTTGTCTGTCCCGATAGTAACGCATCAGACTCAAAAGATAAACATAAGTCATTTTATGTTTCAACATTATAAACCTACTGTAGCACGTAGTTTGCGCCAATTACTTAAGGGCTGTCTTCCTGTACCAGTCCTTCAACAGGGAATTTCCTCACATCAAGCTGAGTTTTTGTGTAGCGGCGAATAACCTTATGCTTGAAGAATGAATTCGTAACTGTTAATCACATACTAGCATGTAAGTCCAGTAAACGCTTCCTACTCCTGTTAGCTTCCTTATCTTCCCCGCATTTACCCATCACCTTTTCGTATCCTTCAGTTTTATTTCCAACCTTCGCATCGAAATCGCCCTATTCTGTCCTGACTACGATGTAACTCAATGCTTCATAAAAGTTGTCAACTTCATTCTCATCTGTAACCCTTACGTGGTGAAATCACCAAGACAGTTCTCGTCCTATTTCCTCCAATAATAATAATAATAATAATAATAATAATAATAATAATAATAATAATAATAATAATAATAATAATAATACATTTACTTTGACAATTATGCTGTTGTGCGCACTGGGGGTAAAATGAGTACTTGGTTGAAAATAGATAGAAGGACATAATTGTGATCTTTCATCTTTTACTATTAGTTGCAAATACATTAACTGAAAGATATAAAACAGTACTGAACAAAAGAGTGCGGTGCAAATGAAGTAGGGAATTTATCCTCTGCCGGTGGCTGGGCCTTCACAGCAAATGATACCGATATATGCTGCGAGAGTGACATGAAAAATAGCATATCCAAGACTGAAGTGGTGCCGGTTGGGAAGAAAAGGGGGAACTGGGTTAATATAAAGAAAATAGACAGACGATATGTACCGTTTCATGCATTTAGGATGCATATTTTCACAATGTGTTGGAAGAGTAAATGAAATTGAATCAAAGTGTCGCAAATCGGAGAGTATGCGATTGCGATGAATGGCATTTTACTTCGTACAAGGAGGAAGTGAATTCATAAACGAAACCATCCTTACATCGCTCCGTTTTTGGAGTGATTTTACTGAACGGCACTGAAACCGTTGTTGACTCAGGATACCTTGCACACAACACACGTGAACTTAACAAGAATGATTGCTGGTACCGGTAGATGTGAACAATTATAGGAGGGCATGGGCATGAAAGAGATCCGGTTAAATTAGGAATAGACTCAGTAGATGAAGCTGTGTACATGAAGCGACTTCTGTAGTATGGTCATGAAAGGTGAATAAGAGAGATGGAGGAAATGAGAAGCAGGAGACGCAGGAGACAATTGTTACGCTTGGCCTTAAACGATTTCAAGCTGAAGAAGTACAAGAGACCACAATGTCAGTTTAAAATGAAGGGCCTTGATAGCTCCTTGAGTATCTACGGTACCGAGCGGTTAAGGGCGCACAGCTGGTAGCTTGCATGCGGGAGATAGTAGGTTCGAACCGCACTGTCAGCAGTCCTGAAGATGGTCTTCCATGATTTCCCACATTCACACCAGGAAAATGCTGGGGCTGTAACTTAAGTAAGGCCACGGCCACTTCCTTCCCACTCCTAGACATTTCCTATCTCATCGTCGCCATAAGAACTATCCGTGCGCGTCCGTCGTAAAGCAATTTGTAAAAAAAATTCGGTGTCTAATATACTCAACACTGAAAGGCACGAGAGTCAGTAGTGAAGATATAATGTACAACAACAAGAAAGACAAGGATAATAATAATAATAATAATAATAATAATAATAATAATAATAATAATAATAATAATAATAATAATAATAAATTCCATCATGTATAACAGACTGTTCGGTAACTAAGTCGTCTGTGGACAATTTCCGAGTCCCAACATCAAACAGACGTATAGCCTTTTTCTATCAAAAACGGCAGGCTGATAGAAAATATATATCCCTATACGACCTCTATTACTATTATTATTGTCATTAATTTAGTATGTGTTTAACGATCTTCCAATTACTATCCGGTTTTATGTCAGCAGAAACACCGGATTTGCTCTGGAAAGGATTTCTTTATCCTGCCAGTAAATGTACTTACCGGATGTTTCACTCTGTCTTTGAATCAGTGGTAGAATGTTGGCTTCTGGATCCCAAGACCGTGGGTTCAAACCCGGCCGAAGTAGTCGGATTTTTAAAGGCGGAAAAATTTCCAATCGGCACCGCATGTCGTACGCACGATGTCAGAATGTACAAGATCACTGGTGACACTTTTACTGCTTATCCGACAAAATTAATTAAAACAGTCATATTACATAATCTAGGGGAGATCCATTCCTCTGCCATCCGTGAGAGTAAAACTGAATGTCGAAATAGACTCGGAAGTAGCCTATATTACTTCAAATCAAAATACCTCAGAGTGGTACCTGAATCCACACGAGTATTACTTTTATTATTATTATTATTATTATTATTATTATTATTATTATTATTATTATTATTATTATTAACTGGTCTCTCACGTTTATGCACACATGGATTAAATGGCAATCATTTTCAATGGCAATCCATCTCCCAATCTTAGATGAGAGATGAACTAACCAAATGAGATTCGGTGCCAGTCAAAATCTGCAAAGTAAACATCATTCACGAATTCGTTGGCACTATTACAATATAATTTAAAAATTACACGCGTTTAACTACAAAAACAGTGATGTTATTTATTTATTTATTTATTTATTTATTTATTTATTTATTTATTTATTTATTTATTTATTTATTTATTTATATGAACAATAATAAAAATAATATATAAGATGGGCACAAATTATTTCATTTTGGTATTTCTAAAATACGATTATCAGTCCATGTGTTCCTTATTATGTTGTTTCTAATGACATACTTCATGTACGTTGCAATCTTAATTGTCAGCTTGTTCACATTTCCAACAGGTTTACTACCCTTATCCCGGTCTCGAAAACCAAGAATAACGGCCGAGAGGATTCGTTGTGCTGACCACATGACACTTCGTAATCTGCAGGCCTTCGGGCTGAGCAGCGGTCGCTTGGTGGGCCAAGGCCCTTCAAGGACTGTAGTGCCATGGGGTTTTCTTTTTACTACCCTTATGATCTCGACGGCAGTGCTTTCGATCCCGGAACTTTCCTTCATTCTTTAAAAGACTGTTACCATAAAAGAAGGCGGTTTTGCAAATGCTTCCTTAAATAGCTACGAGTGGATAAAATATATCTTTAATACCCTTCCAAGTCTCTTCACAACTTTTTAAAAATATAAAAATGTTCATTCATTCTCCCACTGTAAACTTCTATTTGTTCTTATGGAAAAACTGAGACACAACGCAAAGAACGCAAGTTCTCTGCGAGGCTTTGAATGAGGCAATGGGCATAGAATATTCTAAGAGTACTGCACTCGAGCAAGTTGTAAAGTTTATGTCAAAGACTCCATTATCTACCTCATTTAGCAGAACATTCATTGTAATAAAAAGATGTGATTAAACCGCACCATACAAGCTACACATTTGGTAAGCTTCATTGTAGACATGACGTGGGTACAAATTAGATTTAATATTACAGTTGAAAATATTCCCGCAAATGAGCACGTACCGGTATTCCCTTTGTATGGTTACGCGTCTAGTAAGTTATACATATTTAGGGTTTAAAATTATGTTACCCATTAAATCCATGTCGTTTCGGGTATCACTCAGTGTACTTGAAGTAAAAAGTAAGCCAAGGTATAATAATAATAATGCCGGGCTGAGTGGCTCAGACGATTGAGGCGCTGGCCTTCTGACCCCAACTTGGCAGGTTCGATCCTGGCTCAGTCCGGTGGTATTTGAAGGTTCTCAAATACGTCAGCCTCGTGTCGGTAGATTTATTGGCACGTAAAAGAACTCCTGCGGTACAAAATTCCGGCACCTCGGCGTCTCCGAAAACCGTAAAAGAGTAGTTCCTGGGACGTAAAACAAATAACATTAATAATAATAATAATAATGTCAGCATCTGTGGTGTAGTTGTTAATGTGATTAGCTGCCACTCCAGGAGGCCCGGGTTCGATTCCCGGCACTGCCACGAAATTTGAAATGTGGTACGACGTCTGGAACGGGGTCCACTCAGCCTCAGGAGGTCAACTGAGTAGTGCGGGTTCGATTCCCACCTCAGTCGCCGTCGATTTGGTTTTCCGTGGTTTCCCACTTCTCCTCCAGGCAAATGCCGGGATGGTACCTAACTTAAGGCCACGGCCGCTTCCTTCACTCTTCCTTGTCTATCCCTTCCAACCTTCCTATCCCCCCGTAAGACCCCTGTTCAGCATAGCAGGTGAGGCCGCCAGGGCGAGATGCCGGTTCTCCTTCCCAGTTATATCCTTCCAACCCAATGTCTCACGCTCCAGGACACTGCCCTTGAGGCGGAAGAGGAGAGATCCCTCGCTGTGTCCGAGGGAAAACCAACCCTGGAGGGTAAATGTATTAAGAAGGAAAGAAAATAATAATAATAATAATAATAATAATAATAATAATAATAATAATAATAATAATAATAATAATAATAATAATAATAATAATTGTCCGCGGTAAACGGGTGATATTGTCATTCACTTTTCACCAATGAGGCCATGGATCGTATTCTGATCAATACATATGCTTTCTCAGAATTAAGATAAAGTCCCGTGGCTGAGATCATGACATCGACATGGAATTACATATTTAGTTAATGCCTTACTTAATAATAATTTTTAAAAATGCCGGGCTGAGTGGCTCAGACTGCTGAGGCGCTGGCCTTCTGACCCCAACTTGACAGGTTCGATCCTGGCTCAGTCCGGTGGTATTCGAAGGTGCTCAAATACGACAGCCTCGTGTCAGTAGATTTACTGGCACGTAAAAGAACTTCTGCGGGACTAAATTCCGGCACCTCGGCGTCTCTGAAGACCGTAAAAGTAGTTAGTGGGACGTAAAACTAATAACATTATTATTATTGTTATTAATAATAATAATAAATAATAATAATAATAATAATAATAATAATAATAATAATAATAATAATAAATTTATTGGTATTTAACATCGCAATAACTCACAAAAGTTTCCGGGGATGATGAATAGAAAAGGGAAAGTACCGGGAAGAAAACGGCCGTGGCCTTAATTTAGGTAAAGCCCCAACATTTGCCAGGCCTGAAAATCGAGTAACAATACCAAACTTTCTTCAGGTAGGCCAATGGTGGGGTTCGAACCCACAGCTTACACAGCTACACCACCTCCAACACAATAGACGACTCGCGTAGGCAGAAGTAGAAGGAGAAGTAAAGAAGGTTACTTTCGTCCTTCTAACCGATAACTCTTTTACGGGAATCCAGTATGGAGTAATGTAATGAAGGACGTCGATCAACGAGTCTGTAAATGTACTACTGTAGGTACCTCGCATTAAAACATCCTTAAATATTGAATTGGAACGAAATCCTCAACTTAATGCATAAGGGAAGTGCGATTAAACTACTGCATTATAGAGTTGGTCATCCAAAATCAGAGTTAGGAGTGATATTTTTAATAATTAACAATCAGTTCCAACACTCAAGAATGAAAATAATGTGTAACATAGATTAGTGCATTTTCACAGGCATAGGGAGCGACAAAATGTACTCCTTTAGTCTAATAGCACATCCGATGCCATCGATAACAGAAAGGATGGGCTCTTGTGACAAAATTCCATATAGACCTACTTGCGGCACTATCTCCGGAATGTCACTATGAACTATAGTGAGGTAAAGCGTCAATAAAACATAAAAGGTGGTTACTTTGGACAGCAACACCGGCGGTTCCATGGAGCATGAAATCGCATTCGTGCATAGGTCACCCGGATATTGTAGTCCATGGACACTCTGAAATACACCACCCGAATGTACCCCAAACATTCTTGATTGGGTTGAAATCGAAGAAAGATTCTGGTCAGTTCAAACGAGATATGTCCTTTTTTGTCCACCACTGGCGTCTTATGAATACAAGTGCACTTCTGTACGCCCCTCGCATTAAAATAAATACATTTCATCCACTGCACTCTTAAAAGACTGATATATTGTTAAAAAAATATATGTCTCTATAATTCGCTTGCTACAAGCCCAGGATCGAAAGCTTAGTGGAGTGACCGAGCTCGATAGCTGCAGTCGCTTAAGTGCGGCCAGTATCCAGTAATCGGGAGATAGTGGGTTCGAACCCCACTGTCGGCAGCCCTGAAAATTGTTTTCCGTTGTTTCCCATTTTCACACCAGGCAAATGCTGGGGCTGTGCCTTAATTAAGGCCACGGCCGCTTCCTTCCCATTCCTAGGCCTTTCCCATCCAATCGTCGCCATAAAACCTATCTGTGTCGGTGCGACGTAAAGCAAATAGCAAAAAATAGCATAATGGAGTGTGCACAAGGCGAATATTATGCCGTAGTAGATTTGGCCAATTTATTGATGTTCTTTGCATTGTAGCAGCTTCCCTGTTGTCACCAAGTGTAGACACGCCACGAATCACTTCTAACACTGTTCGGCTCATTGGCTAAATGGTTAGCGAGCCGACATCTGGTCCAAGGGGTCCCGGGTTCGATTCCGGGCCAGATCGTGGATTTTGATTTCATTTTCCTATTGCTTTGGGGCTGGGTGTTTGTGTCGCCTTCATCATTAGAATTCAACTTAGCGCCACATCCTCACAGACGCGCAGGTCGCCCATACAGCGTCAGCTCGCGAGACCTGCATCAGGACTCTTCGGAGGCCACACGCTATTATTTTATACTTCTAAAACTGACCGGGAACTCTTATAGAATCAGTATACAGTCTTACAATTCCTTGGTCTAAGCTTCATGTTTTCCACACCACGGTATTTCTTTTTTTGCTAGTAGCTTTACGTCGCACCGACAAGGATAGGTTTAATGGCGACGATGGGATAGGAAAGGCCTAGAGTTGGAAGGAAGCGGCCGTGGTCTTAGTTAAGGTACATCCCCAAAATTTGCCTGGTGTGAAAATGAGAAACCACGGAAAACCATTTTCAGGGTTGCCGACAGTGGGATTCGGACGCACTATCTTCCGGATGCGAGCTCACAGCCGCGCGCCTCAAACCGCACGGCCAATTCGCCAGGTCACTACGGTATTTGGACAGTGGTTTGTGCAGCCGTGAATGTAATACCCTTGTCCATCCGACATACATTTGAGGCAAACATCACTACTAGACGCATGCATAAACTTGTTTAGGCTACGTTCGACTTCGACTGGATAACGAATGTATTACGACGATTGTACTTTCCACAACATATCGGCCTTGCACATGCAGTACCATCGCTTAGGAAGCAACATTCCGTACCTAATAGAATGCAACCAAATGCAGTGGTTCGATACCGCGTAACTAATATAGGCCCTGGTCTAATACGTAGAGTAATACTTTCGTTTCCTGTTATTAAACCATTGCCATAAAGCAGCACGAATAGACGTAATTAGACCTAAAATGGTGATATTTAGTGGGAAGCCAGGGATGAAATGGCTTCATATAGTGATAGGATTAGCATGGAGTGGAAATGAAATGTCGTATGGCTTTTAGTGCCGGGATATCCCAGGACGGGTTCGGCTCTCCAGGTGCAGGTCTTTCTATGTGACTCCCGTAGGCGACCTGCGCATCGTGATGAGGATGGAATGATGATGAAGACAACACATACACCCAGCCCCCGTGCCATTGGAATTAACCACTTAAGGTTAAAATCCCCGACCAAGCCGGGAATCGAACCCGGGACCCTGTGAACCGAAGGCCAGTACGCTGACCGTTCAGCCAACGAGGCGGACAGCATGGAGTGTTAGTGAGGTATCTAATGATTGGACAAAAACTGTAATTGCATCTATCTGTGAGCAAGGGAACAGGAAGAATTACAACAAATATCGAGCTATTTCAATGATCAGTATAACAGGCAAAGTGTTCACTGGCATTCAATCAATCATTTACTACTGACCTGCATTTAGGGCAGTCGCCCAGGTGGCAGATTCCCTATCAGCTGTTTTCCTAGTATTTTCTTCAATGATTGCAAAGAAATAGGAAATTTGTTGAACATCTCCCTTGGTAAGTTATTCCAATCTCTAACTTCCCTTCCTAAAACGAATGAAAATCCACAGCCTGTTTTCAGTCATTCGACCGGGTCAGGAATGGAATGAATGAAGCCCCCATCTAGCGGCGAGGATAGGAAATGTGCCGGCTGCTGAAGCCTGTCGCACTCCTCTGCGGCAATGACTAATGAATGATTAATGAAGTTAAATGATCGTTGTTAGAATGAAAGATGACAGGAAAAACCAGAGTACCCGGAGAAAAACCTGTCTTGCCTCCGCTTTGTCCAGCAAAAATCTCACATGGAATGACCGGGATTTGGACCACGGTATCCAGCATGAGAGACCGGCGCGCTGCCACCTGAGCCACGAAGGCTTCATAAACGAATATTTGCCCCAATTTGTCCTCTCGAATTCCAGCTTTATCTTCATATTGTGATCCTTTCTACTTTTAAGGACACCACTCAGACTTATTCGTTTACTGGTGTCATTCCACGCCATCTCTCCACTGACAGCTCTGAACACACCACTTAGTCAAGCAGCTCGTCTCCTTTCTCCCAAGTCTTCCCAACCCAAACTTTGCAACCTTTTTGTAACGCTACTCTTTTGTCGGAAATCACCCAGAACAAATCGAGCTGCGTTTCTTTGGATTTTTCCAGTTATTGCATCAAGTAGTCCTGATGAGTGTCCCATACACTGGAACCATACTCTAGTTGGGGTCTTACCAGAGACTTATATGTCCTCTCCTTTACATCCTTACTAAAACCCCAAAATACCCCCATAACCATGTGCAGAGATCTGTATCCTTTATTTAAAATCATACCTATGTGCTTATCCCAATTAAGATCTTTCTTTATATTAACTCCTAGGTGCTTACAATGATCCCCAATAGGAACTCTCACCCCATCAAAGCAGTAATTAAAATTGAGATGACTTTTCCTACTTGTGAAACTCACAACCTGACTTTAACCCCGTTTATCATCATACCATTACCTACCATCCATCTCACTACATTATCGAGGTCATTTTGCAGTTGCTCACAATCGTGTAACTTATTTATTACTCTGTACGGAATAACATCATCTGCAAAAAGCCTTATCTCAGATTCCACTTATTTACACTTATTATTGATATATATTAGAAAACGTGAAGTTCCAATAATACTGCCTTGAGGAATTCCCCTCTTGATTATTACAGGAACAGACAAAGCTCTGCCTACTCAAATTCCCTGTGTTCTGTTTTCTAGAAATATAGCCAACCATTCAGTCGCTCTTTTTCTAGTTGCGCTCATTTTTGCCAGTAGTCTCCCACGATCTATCCTATCAAATGCCTTAGATAGGTCAATCGCGATACAGTCCAATTGATCTCCTGAATCCAGGATATCTGCTATACAGTGCTGAAATCCTACAAGCTGAGCTTCAGTGGAGTTACCTTTCCTAAACCCAAACGGCCTTCTATCAATCCAGTTATTCATTTCGCAAACATGTCTAATATAATCAGAAAGAATGCTTTCCCAAAGCTTACATGCAATGCATGTCACACTAACTGTCCTGTAATTTTGAGCTTTATGTCTATCACCCTTCCCTATATACACAGGGGCAACTATAACAACTCTCCATTCGTTTGGTATAGCTCCATCATACAAACAATAATTAAATAAGTACTCTAGATATGGTACTATATCCCAACCCTTCGTCTTTAGTATATCTCCCGAAACCTTATCAATTCCAGGTGCTTTTCTAGTTTTCAACTTTTGCATCTTACTGTAAATGTCATTGTTTTCATAGGTAAATTTTAATACTTCTTTAGGATTTGTGACCTTTTCTATATGGACATTATCTGTGTAATTAACAATCTTTACATACTGCTGACTGAATACTTCTGCCTTTTGAAGATCCACGCAAACACACTCCCCTACTTCATTAATGATTCATGGAATTTCCTTCGGCAATTATGCTTGCCAACATGTTATCCTTAGCTGACTTCCTTGCCAGATTCAATTTCCTAGTAAGTTCCTTCAATTTCTCCTTACTGTCACGGCCATTTTAAACTCTATTTCCTTCTAACCGGCACATCCTTCTTAGTCTCTTTACTTCTCTGTTATAATATAGTGGATCTTTACCATTCCTTACGCCCTTAATAGGTTCAAATCTATTTTCACATTCCTCAACTATTGCTTTAAATCCATCCCAGTGTCTGTTTGGATTTTGATTTACCGTTTTCCACCGATCACAGTTACATTTTAAAAACTTCCTCATGCATGTTTTATCAGCCATATGGTACTTCCTTCTGTTCACATTTATTTTTAACTACTACAATAACAGTTTAATGATCACTAACACCATCTATTACTTCAGTTTCTCTATAGAGCTCATCTGGTTTTACCAGCACCACATCCAGAATATTCTTCTATTTGGTTGTTTCCATCACTTTCGGAATCAACTGCTTTTCCCATATTAACCTCATGCTTTTAAGGTAACGATCTATCGGTACCCACGGTTCCTGCGGAAACTGACTTTGTAACGATCCATGGTTGCCGGCATTTGTTGTCCTTATTTAGTTACTTACATGCCAGATAGCAGGATTTTGCACGGAATAAGAAGAGTATAGTTTTAACTCACGTTATACTCCGCGGAAACTGCTGACTATCCGTATTTATCAATAATCTTAGAGTTTAAAACACGTGCTCACTGGAGTTCGGTGTCTTACTTACGTCGTGGTTGGCGGCAAACTTGCGAGCATTTCTCTCTGTTTTTGTTGATGATACTGATTATATAATTGAATTAATCAGTATCATATGCATTATACTTAGTTTACTTGCTATTTCATTATTAAATAGTTTTCTTAGGTAATTAGGTGCATGTTGTAAGCGAAGTGTTAGACATAGCCTAGTTGGATACAGTTCACTTAGGTTAGACCTAGTTATTAATCGCTTGCTAAATGGCAAAGAGAGTTCATTTAGCTGACGATATCACTGAATATCATGACAGTTATTCAAGTGATGATATTTCTTTGTCCGAATCAGAAAGTGTTGATGACGATGATTCAGTACCTCCAGAAAAATGGCCGACTTTTTCCAGTGATACATCACTTTACACAATTTAATCTATCCTTGGATCTAATGTACATAGAATCTTGTATTAACCATGCCAGTAAACAATACTATGACCTTTCTACTAACATCAATCACAAATTTGTGCATTGAACACCATTTCTCAGAATTACTTCAAAACGTTCAAAATCTGAAACTTGTAACTTTGTTTCCGCATTTTTTATTTTTAAATTGGACCCTTCTGGTTTAGTGGCATGACTTACATACAGTGATATGTAGTCTATAAGTTTACAAACTTTCATGTTGATATCTTTATTGGTGTGCCTTCCATGTAATTTTACATGAAATGTATGCATAGTGGAGCAAATATGGCTGAACGTTTCCACACATCCATCAGCTGAGAGCTTGAAAGCGAAAGGGTTAACTTTTTTGCCATTTGTTGGTCATGTTTCCTGTCTTTCGCATTATCTTCCCAATTGGCATTTGGTAAATTGAGATCATCCGCTACTATCACGTTTCTTTCCATAACGTTTCCCATCATAGTTGATTACCTTATCAAATAATTCTGAACCAGCGTCAGCGCTACCCTTTCCTGGTCTGTACACTCCAAATACATCAAGTTGCCTATTATCTTTAGATATGAGCCTTACACCAATACTTTCGTGTTTTTCAACTTTAACTTTTTCGTAGTTTACAAATTCTTCTTTCATCAGAATGAATACCCCCCCCCCCACCATTCCTATCCTGTCTTTACAATACACACTCCAGTTCCGTGAGAATATTTTTGCATCCATTATAGATTTTCTCAGCCATGATCCAACTCCTATTAGAATATCTGGCAAGAATGTACCTATTAAATTACTTGAATATAAATTATTCCTTTCTTTAAAATACTTCTACAGTTGAGCACTAACATTTTTATGTCACCCCTACTTGATTTCCAATTCCCTGTACCCTTATCATCGTAGAAAGGAGGGTGCGATCAGTGGATGAGAGGAAGTTGGATGAAAACCCGTGTGGTTTCAGACCGTAGAGGTGTTGCCAGGATCAGATTTTCAGTATGCGCCAATTAACTGAAAAATGCTACTAGAGAAATAGATAGGTATGTTTCGAGATTCACACAGAGTACCGAGGGAAAAGATGTTCGTCGTACTGGTGACTGTGGGATTAAGGGTAGATTATTAAAATCAGTCAAAGTCATTTGTGTTGACAATTGGGTTGAATTGAGAATTAATGGTGGAATGAGTTCTTTGTTCATGGTATTTACAGAAGTTAGACAAGGCTTTCACCTTTGTTCATTAACATGGATATTTTGCGGAAAAGTATGAAGTGTCAAGGAAGTATTCAGTAACGTAAAAATATAATTAGTAGTCTAGCCTATGCTGATGACTTGGCCTTAAGGGCAGATTGTGCCGAAATCCTGCAGTCTAATACCCTGAAACTTGAAAATAGGTGCAATGAGTGTGGTATGAGAATTATCCTTTTTAAATCTAAGTTGATGCCTATAGGTAAGAAGTCCAATAGAAGAGAATGTCATCTTGGGGATACAGAGATGGAACAGGTAGATAATTTCAATTATTTAAGATGTGTGCAGGGGGCAGTAAAGCTAATGGAATGAGATCGCAGTTGAGATAAACAGTATTCTGTAAGAAAGAAGTCAACACCCGGCTGAAATTATCTTTACATCGGTCTATTTTCAGACCAAGTTTGCTTTACATGACGATATATAACGAAATTAATTGAGTACATCTTTTAAACGTTAAAGGAAGACGTATCAGAAAACATTCCAAACAAGGACAGATGCAGACAAGGAACTGTACGCAGGAGAAAGAATCAGAGCAAAACCTGTATTTACTGTCGTGAATTTTACTTGTGTAATATGAAAAAAGATGAAACTAAGTTTGTGGAATGGTTAACTGAGGGTAGCTAGTTATCGTAAAAGGACAAGCAAGGAGGAGGAAATTAAATTGAACGATCTATTCGGAGTCTATTCCCTTCGAAGGCTCGAGATCATAATCCTGGCGCTGTTTGCGGCAACTTTGTGTGTGATCTTCCCATAGAATTTTCTACATTACTTCAAGCAAATTTATGAATAGTCACTTATTTCAGTTCCCAGAGTACCTCTTCTTAACGTCGGGTAAAATTAACGAAATCCATGTTTGTAGTCTTAAAGGAGCAGCATAGCACAAGAGGCCAAGGACGTAGGCTCGTTTCCCCATGACCGAAAATCCACAAGCCTCCTTCTGATCAGTCGACTGGGTCAGGAACGGAATGAAAGAAGCACCCATATAGCCCCTAGGATTGGAAATGTGCCGACTGCCGAAGCCTGTCGCACTCCTGAGGGGCAATTATTAGTGACTGACAGATGAAATGAAATGATATTGCTGAAATGAAAGATGACAGGGAAAACTGGAACACCCGGAGAAAAACCTGCCCCACCTCCAATTTGTCGAGCTAAATCTCACATGGGGTGACCAGGATTTGAACTACGAAACCCAGCAGTGTGAGATCGGAGCGCTGCCGCCCCAGTAAGTCTAGAAATTTAGAAATGAAATTTCCGTTTGTGGAGTGGACAGAACCCTGAGATTCACGCAGCCTACACCAGAAATGAGTTCCAGATTAATTCATGGGGGTAAGGGTACTCGGAAACAGTACCGAGTTAACGGATGTAGGAAGCATTAATTCCCCCCCCCCCCCCGCAAGGTTCTTCATGACCTGTATGAAAGTGACTTGGTGTTCTTATAATCATAAACCCTAGAATAACAAAGTTCATCAAACTTTTACTACGAACGCACACCGAGCGACTTGGCTGCGCAGTTCAGAATTGTTACACAAGCTGTACACTTATTAAAGCCACTGTAACTTCCTTCCCAGTCGTAGGCTGTTCCTATGCCATCGTCGTCAGAAACCTATTTGAACTCGTGCGATGATAAGCCAATAGAAAGAATGTTCACTCACTCACTAATAGCCAATGACGGCCGACATTCCAAATATGAATCAAAACAGAAATATAGCCGAGGAGAAACAATTTTTCAATAACTCATAGTTAGGTCTTTGCAATGTTAAGCGAAAGTAGGAAGTCCAAGCTTGTTCGTGTTTAGTTCCCGTGGATTCGTAGGGACAGTTTGGAAGTTACAACTCTCTACCCTCACATGTCGAAGACAGTAACATGTTATTTACCTCCGGCATTTGATAACCTGTCAGTTTCAGCTTCTCTGTGCACGAATCTAACAATATCATGGAAGATAAAGTTATAGAGAATATATCATTTTTTCCAAATACATAAACGTGGAATAAGGATAAACAGAGCGAGAAAGTAATATTCCTTTTAACAACCAGACTGTGACTGAATTAACATAAAGGTAAGTATTTTCAATTCCATTAATTTCCTAATACAGTAATGGGCCTATGTTATGCACGCCATTTATAATTAATATTTGTTGACTGCGCTTACTTGTAATTTTTACGGACATATACGAAACCAAACCGCATGCCGAAACTGCACCGAAGGGTCATGGCCGACCAACTGACCGCTGCTCAGCCCGAAGGCCTGCAGATTATGAGACGTCGTGTAGTCAGCACGACGAAACCTCTGGACCGTTGTTCTTGGCTTCCTATATCAGGGCCGCCATCTTATCCTAAGATAGCCCCTCAATTGTAAACACGTAGGTTGAGTGGACCTTGAACCAGCCATCAGATCCAGGTAAAAATCCCTGACCTGGCCGGGAATCGAACCCGGGGCCTCCAGGTAAGAGGCAGGCACGCTACCCCCACATCACGGGACCGGCTTGACGGACATATAAGGTTCCTTATTTCTATGTATAGGTTTGTATAGTCTAATGTCGGTCCATTAACCTGTGTTATTGGTATAGGTATGGTGGTTGTGTAACTGTGGTTGAGGTACATACCCTCGGAAATAAAATAAGGATCTAGTTTGAAAAACCTCTCCAAGAAGTCATGCCAAATTAGCTAATGAAAGTCAACCAGTTTAGTACTATTAAGTACGCGGTTCGTAACGCTTAACATATAAGAAAAACTGATTCGTGTAATTATAACACTTTAGCTTTAATTCGAAAACAGCAGACTGAAAAGGGAAACTTTCTGTAAAGGATCGCATAATTGATTTCTCAGTTGATGCTTTCCATATGAATCTTATCGAAATCAGTATTGGGTATCAGGTCCCAGTACTCGAATACGTCATTGAATCTATCTTAGACTACTGTAAGCAGAATCATTCAGCCAGTTTTGGACCAATTTGTCCAGTCATCAATGGTGACTCTGCTAAGTCTTGTATACTACGTGATCGGTTTGAACGTCCATAAATTACCATTTCCTGTTGACCTAATTCGTTTTCAATTGGGTTAATACCTGATGAATAGGCTGGCCACTCCGATCGTGTGACACCTGGAAGACGCAGGACGATGTTTATGGATAAGTGCTCAATGGACACACGAGTTATCGTCGAATAGTATGAAATATTTACCAAATTACTGGCGATAACGGTTCCATTATTCGTTGCAGAATGTCACACACTGTTGTACATTGAAGCATTTATTTTGCCTTCAACAACCAGGAGACGGGAGGTTGACACAGTGTAATCCCAGTCCAGAATATTAATGAGCCAGTACATTACTGGACACCTCGGTCGCAGTGTTTGAGACATGTGGTACTCCGAAGACGTTCTTTGAGATATTCCTGGTTCTGACAGATGCAATTTGTCTACATCAATTCTAAGGAGTCCATTCATGACTTCTTTCCTGTTTACAATGGGCTGACGAGGGGCAAGTAGATCTCGCCTTGGTTGTCAGCAATGCAGACTGTTAACGTGTAACCTGTTTCTAATAGTTCGATTGAAGAGTTGACATCCTGCAGCCCCCACAAACGCCAAATCAAGTCCTGTAGATTCCATTTCGGAATTTTCTCAAGCCAATAGTGAGAAACAGCTGTCAATGGCTGCTGTTATGTGAAGTAGGCAGCATGTGCAGGCTAATACATTAACACTCCCCACTCCTCTGAAGCTATTCCATGTCTGAGCGACATCCCTTTGATCCATTCGTCTTTGTCGAGCAGTTTTCCTTCTCGACGTAAAGTGATTATACAGACACGATGAAATGTATATATTAGCCTCCATGCCATCGTAGACCTCCACTTAACTCTTCAGTACACGACTGTTTTCTTCTCTGAAGCTACAGTACATCTTCAACTGAAATTTTGCCTATCATTTCAGTTAGACTTTCAATCTATTGCTAGTGCTACATACAGGTGGGATAATGTAAAAATCAACTTAAGTGTACATTTTTATGGACATTCAAGATAACTAATTTATTCTGCATACAGGGGTGTTAAAAATCTTTAAAATCGTTTATGATCTTCCCCTTAACCTGTACTATTGTATTACTGATTGTAAAAGTGTAGCAGTGACACTGGAGCTCCCTTGGAGACTAATGACTCTACATTTCATGCAGCCTGATTTATAAATGAAAATTATAACAGGGAGCTAGTCTGAGAAATCCGTTGGAGGAATCAAACTCAGATCAGACGTCGAAAGTTTCTGTTGCTCGGGATCCGGTCAGCCAAATTCAGCATTAGAATCGCATCATGAAACGTCTCGTATACACGGTCCACCAAACTAGTGGGTTAAGACGTATGCATATAACGTGACGTTAGGCAAGGAGGGTTTGGCTCACAAGGAAAGTGCCTTAGCCATTTCGTATAGCTAGTCATGTAACATAGACACAGCCATGGGAGATTCTACCGCCTAACTCATCATTAATTCCTCTTAATTATTTTACCTTAAGTGATATAATCGACTGTTAACATTTATTGCTTGCATGCCGAAGATTATGTATGCACCACCACATCATATGCAAAAGGGCAGTTTAGAAATGATTGTACTGATATATTATTGACGACGAGATCATGAATTCGAAATAAGAAGCCAGTGTGATGATTGAGTATCATCACAGCGTCCTCACCAAGATCACCACAGTTCGAATCCCGACCAATGCATATAAAAATTTCGAAAACAAATATCCTTTCACTGTTCATACTCTACACAAAATTATAGACTCATGGTTTGTGGCCACGAAATGAGCAGTAACGTAAAATTTCGAGTCTCCTTTCCACAACATGTAAAATTTTTACCGAAGTGATATGTGAAGAACGAAGTGGGCGTTATTATTCGAGGGCGGAAAGGCAGATTGATTCAGTCGGACACCATTTCCTTTAAAAAAAGTTGATACATTTAAAAATTTCACTTTTTTGGAGACTGATTGAGTTGAATGATTGAGTTTAATGTGAAGAATGAAATGAAAATTTTCCTATTCCTTTTTATGAGAGAAAGAAGGCAATTTTCACATTTTATAAGGCTGTCAGTCTAGCAGTAATATGTTAAAACACATGCAGGTTTATGCGTGAACTGAATCACTTGGACGTGGTTTTACGAGTTGGGATATATCACATGCACTTGCCGAGTTTCCAACCTCGGTCGCCTTGGTGAGTAACACGTGACGATGTCATCCAGCTGCCATATAAACTTCCTTTGTATACTACATGTTAGCTATTTATTTATTTTACTCTAGTAAATAGTAATTTTTTAACGCAATATTGTATTTAAATCTCCATTATTAGGAGCGGGATACCGTAATTCCACTTCAATATTAATATAAAAATTTGAAGTAAGTTCATCGTAGTATCTTGTTGCCTTATTTCTAAGAGGAGTTACAACAATTTTAGAACTAAATTAACCAATAATTAAACCTTTATCTACTAAGTTGGAATATTTGGTGCCAAGCGTAGAAAAATCTTGTTGGAAGTGGGAAGAATCAATGCTTAAGGTGATAAGTTGTCACAGAAACGAGGAGACTGAAAATATAATCAGGTACCTGATGACCCAGAACTGTGGTGAAACAAGTTCCTTGAAATGTTAAGTTTGAAGATTCCATTTGAAGTACATTAAATTGTATTGATCACCTGGAATATTTGATTAAATGATGATGGTAATAGTGAATAAATGAGTGCCGAATTTTTAAACAGGCTTCATATAGTGGAGGCGGTCTGTGATCATAAACAATATAAGGCATACTTTAGGTGCCAGAAAACTGAATCTCCAATTCAATTTTTTTTTAACGTAAAAATTTAGTCTCATGTCATATCCGATGATTCGGGTATCCGATTCCAGTGCTAAGCCTTATCTGTCCCACACCCGAAGAATTGCCTTTGAGGATAGGTAAACAGGTAAACAGGTCACTAATTTGATAAACACATTCGAATCATTACACTTCCAAAATGTTTTTTGAATGAAATTAACTAGTATGCCACTACGATAATTTGTGGCTGGATAAAAGGATTTACAAGATACAGACAGTGAATGGAGTGAGTTATACAAATATAGCCTAGTTATTCTTGCACAAACAGAAATATTTCGTCGTGAATTCTTGGATAAAATCGTGGCATTTAACACAGAACGGGGAGGTCCTAAAGCTTGGATGTAAATAATTCTGCGCACATTATTTAAACACACAATCAACGAGTCTTAGTACAGAATGGCAGAGTGACTCACCCATTTAGGACATTCAATATACTCCATTACGAAACCTTACAATTTCCATTTAGAAAAGAAGAGCCACCGAAGCTCCTTACAGAAGTATAATGGGGCATGTTAGGGGGCGTCGCTAAATTTGTAGATAATCAGATCACTTAAACATGGATGTTGTCTATTTCGTCTGAAGAGAAAATATTTGCACACTGTAGCAATATTTAACTTGTCATTTCCAACACGAGCAGGCTAAAGCAAAATAATTTACCCTTACTCAACGCTTCATATACATGTCCTTTTCAACACACCAAGCTTATAAAGTATACATATTAATGATTACTATGGACATCGACCTACAGACCTGAACATTATATGCGTATGATAGGCGTAAGTGTTAATGTCAGATATGAAATATTGGATAATTACAGTTCTCGTAGTTTTCCTACGGCTGAGCCATTTTCCTTTCCAAAGTCGTGTCCGATTCGAAAACAACTCAGTTTATATTTTCAGACACTTTATTTGTGGTGCACTTCGTTTTATCTGAGCAAACAAGGAATTAAATTATTATTATTGTAATTGTGGCCAAATACTCAACCCAATAGAATTCGTAGAAACCATGACGGATGTGCTGATCTATTTCAAAGGTGGTGAAAGATGCCTCCGCAGAGTGTTGCCGCAGCTTTCCTAGAAAATTATTCCGACATATTGTTGAAAAGTGCCCTCTGAGGTCCCTTGCTGAAAACTCCAGAGATTTCTTGGACTTTACATCGGAGGTGATAATGTTATCTTTACATTTGTAGATAGTTTTCCTATGGTTCACATTACTTCCTTTTTATTTGATATGTAATAATATTGTAATAGTGATTTGATATGGCATACGCTTAACAAAAGTAGTAAAATAATAATAATAATAATAATAATAATAATAATAATAATAATAATAATAATAATAATAATAATAATAATTTTACGTGGATACTTTGGCGCATGTCCTACTATTCGAGATTTGCCAGACCACAACCGATTCCTCCGGCGCATCGAAAGGTAAAATTAGTGCCAGCTAAGTAAACACTCTACCATGGGCGAACCTGCATGGCTGTAAACCTATTTTAACGCAGTTACAAACGACTGCTAGCTATGCGGGTAGAGTGAGGGTAGAGGGGTGGGGAGATTGCAGAGAACGAGAAATTGTTTTTTACTTTTGCTAACATACAATGATCGATGAACTTACTGACATCTTCTTCTTCTTCTTTTTCTACTGATTTTCCCACACCTGTGGGGTCGCGGGTGCGAACTGTGTCGCACATGTAGATTTGACCTTGCTTTACGGACGGATGCTCTTCCTGACGCCAACCCTATACGGAGGGATGTAATCACTATAGCGTGTTTCTGTGGTGGTTGGTAGTGTAGTGTGTTATAGTAATTTCGTGTGGCTATTAATAGCCGGGTGCAGCCCTTGAAAGGCAGACCCTCCGATGATGGTGGGCGGCATCTGCCTGTGTACTACTCGCGCAACTTTTAGTGATAGGTCTTTGTACGGGTTTGAGGAGTAAGGAGGGAGCTCACCCGGTTCCGGTAATACTGCCAACTGAATGGAAATGAAATCTGAATTGAATCGATAATATGATCGATCGATATGAATTTTCTAAACCTTTATTATCTTAAGCCAACAACTGTGTCACACACACATTGTATAACATTCCTCGATACGAATCTTGTTCCTAGCATGAATTTTGTAGTTTGGCTTTGCTGTGTAAACAACAACAGTACTAATACGAAACGTGTACGCCAGATGTCGCACAGCGATGCATAAGCGATTCATAATTTGTGTTTCAAAGGTTGTCAATACGAATCTCCAAGATAACCGAGGTCGACCCATACAGCACTAGGGTGTCCATCTATCACTAAAAGTTGCGCGAGTACTAGGTAACTGCACATTATTGTGGTGGAGGATAGTGTTATATGTGGTGTGTGAGTTGCAGGGATGTAGGGGACAGCACAGATACCAAGTCCCCGAGCCAAAGGAATTAATAACCTAACGTTCAAATCTCCGACCCGGCCGGAAATCGAACCTGGGGTCCTCTGAACCGAAGAACACTGCGCTGACCATTCAGCCAAGGAGACGGACAGTGTAGTATGTTGTGTGAATATGAAGAGGAAAGTGTTGGGAAAACACAAACACCCAGTCCCCGGGCCAGAACATTTAATCAGGGGCGATTAGAATCCCCGTCCAGGCCGGGAATCGAACCTGGGACCCTCTGAACCGAAGGCCTCAACGCTCACCATTTAGCTAATTAGTATGAACTTACTCTCATAACCCTACGTATTTCCTCCTGGTTGCCATTCGAACAACGATGTTAGATGCAGATGAAAATCACTTAAAAATAAACACACAATTGAATGGTTTTTTTTTGCTAGGGGCTTTACGTCGCACCGACACAGATAGGTCTTATGGCGACGATGGGATAGGAAAGGCCTAGGCGTTGGAAGGAAGCGGCCGTGGCCTTAATTAAGGTACAGCCCCAGCATTTGCCTGGTGTGAAAATGGGAAAGCACGGAAAACCATCTTCAGGGCTGCCGATAGTGGGATTCGAACCTACTATCTCCCGGATGCAAGCTCACAGCCACGCGCCTCTACGCGCACGGCCAACTCGCCCGGTGTAATTGAATGTTTAATCGAAATCGTAATTTCGCCCTTATGCTTATTTCAAGGCATTACCGCATGTTTCAGGATTGGACAATATGAGAGGTTAGCAAGCCATTAAGCAACTAGTAAACCGAACGATTTGGCCATGTGTTCATGGTCACGTAGCTGTGAGCTTGTATTCGGGAGATGGTGGGTTCGAATCCCACCGTCGGCAGTCCTGAAGATGATTTTGCATCGTTGCCCATTTCCACAGATGACAAATGCTTTGGCTATACCTTAATCAAGGGCATGGCCGTTTCCCTTCCAATCCTAGCCCTTTCCCAGCCTTGTTTTGACGAAAACCTCCAACTTGTTAGTGCCACGTTAAAAAAAAAAAAAAAAAAGGAGGCCACCAGCAGCCGGCTAAGTTGAGTAGTATTGGTATAGTAGGAGTGGTGCCACCTCAAGAGATGCAGTTGCTTTCAGACCATCTTACGCACTGAACTGTTTCATTTACCCCAGGATACTACGTTCAGTACAACAGCGTCTTTCCTGCTCGGATAACGAACTACGCTTTAATTTTATGATATGGACGTTAGATACACGTTCAAATTGGTGAGTTTGCACTCGTCCATGGCCGTAGACGTTACAGTTCCAATTCACTTGGTTACAAACAGAAAGAAAATAGATTTTATGTAGGTTAATTGCAGAAGGAAGTCCCCTTGTGCCTCTGAAATAAAATGCTCTTTGCACTCTACCTGTACAAACAATTCTTTGGTGAGAGCCGTAAAGCTGTCCCGAAAATGTTTTGATCTCCGTGCCACGAAATCTGCATGAATGAGTCTCTCCTATCCAGGTACCCTTAAATTCTAATTGACTGTATCTAGGGATAATAGGCGAGCGCTTTATCGGCTATGCTACGCATCGGAAGTATGCAGCAGGTCAAGATTACAGACAAAGTTTCGTAAAACTCACAAACGTAGGAATCTATTGTCATTTATGTGACTTGTGTTTTAAAGGAATAAATTAATGACGAAAAATTCATTTAAAAACATACTCGAATATTCTACAAATAAAATAAAGTTTTCAAATAACATAGTTTCAGGTATAATCAATAACAGAAAAAAAAACACAAATAGAATTGGAACAAGAGGAAGAATGCAATATATTCGCATATCAAGGATCTAAAGTAGTGTACTTAACGTCCTACTAACACAGGACCTAAAACAGTTTTACACGAATGTTGTATTTAAGCCCTCTTATGTTCGTTCTGATCTTTAACTTTATTCACCTTGTTCTGCGGAAAGCAAATTCGTTTCTTGTCAAGTTCATTGGGAAATCTCTACCCTATTCGCCGCTATTAGCTGCTGATATGACACTCAATGTCGAGTTGTTAGGCCATTTTTTGATGCTATACTCGAGAAGTTATGATGTGAGTAGAATATTTTTAGAAACTGTAATACGTTACAATGAAGGAAAACGTTGAAGTTCAAATTAACCAATGATTGCCATATTTCTCCCCTCAGAACAATAAACATTAAACACCATCATAATAATCATCACCGTCATCATCTATAGACAAAAGTAATACCAAAGAGTAAAACACAAATATTACTGGATGCGGAACAACGATCGTAGAACTAACAAATCCAGAGTTTAACCGGACGCTGTTAGACCTTTTGCGTAAATTATTTTAAATTCGACTACACATACTTTCACCACTATGTTGTAATATCGAAACAATTGTGAATATTAACAATACTCTTCTGCGAAATAAAAAATTTAAAATGGCCATGTTTGTTTATGAAATAATTTAATATAATAAATCTTCTGTTTGAGGACACATGGTATTGCCGTAAGGAATATATGTCATCACTGCGCAGTACTTTCAATATTACTCTTATACCTGCCGGTCAATTTTGTGCTGAAAAGTGCACAATAGCCTTCAAAAGTAGACGTATACCCATCAATCTAATGTGTTTGCCATTATGCAATCCAAAATTCACTCATTAAAAAATAAGAGAAATGAGATTAAGGAACCTTAGCTGATATATCATTCAGTTTCACACACTGTTTATTGTTCAGAAGCATTGTTATGATATTTTGTAGGCACGCATTTCCTTCTGAGAGAGCCTTCCCTTGCCACTAGCAAGAACGACATCTCCGTAACCAACGAGGAATAAGTCAGCCATTTTGATCAATTTCCCTTAACAGCCGTACTGCTCGTCATCAATATGTATAACACGCTATATCAAGACATCTTGCATGATTGGAGAGCTATGCGACCTATATTGAAGTTGCAAGGAAATTTAGTGAATTATTTATGAGACAAGGACTAGTGGAAGAAGATCGGGCCACTCTCCGTCAGCGGAATACACGTCGTAAACACAATATTACAAAATGGGCATTGCCATAGAGGATAGCTGAGTATGTTGCAAGTCCTAGCCAGCATCGTCATATTCGTGGACTTGGGACACAAGCAGCCTTCATTTACGCTGTCAGTCTTCTTTGACATATATTCCATGATTTCAGTTCTCAGAAGGAATGGATCCATTATTACGGCAGGCCTACTCTTACACTGTGATAAATTTATTTTTATCTTTTTTTTCTATTTGCTTTACGTCGCACCAACACAGATAGGTCTTATGGCGACGATGTGACAGGAAAGGGCTAGGAATGGAAAGGAAGCGTCCGTGGCCTTAATTAAGGTACATCCCCGGAATTTGCCTGGTGTGAAAATGGGAAACCACGGAAAACCATTTTCAGAGCTGCCGACAGTGGGGTTCGAACCCACTTACTCCCGAATACTGGACAGCGGCCGCACTTAAGCGACTGCAGCTATCGAGCTCGGTTTTATTGTCTTTTATTATTAAAGCACGCGCCATAACCGTACAGGTCAGGGTGTTTGGCTGAATGGCATTTTTTGCTGTAAAGAGTCCGAAGTTCGGTTCTCAATCGAACCGCGGATTTAACCGCGTCTGGTTAAATCTTCCGGTTTAGACTACGCACCTCTTCATTAATATACTTTACTACCAACCACTGCAGAAACAGGTAATAGTTGTATACGTCCCACCACATAGATCTGGTATCAGGAAGGGCAGTTTGGTCATAATACAAGATTAAATTCGACATACGGTGCCAACCCCCTCCCCTAAAAAGGTAAAGTAAAATCGAGTCCCCATTCTGAGATGGTTCAGCTCTATTCAGGCGCAACTCTAATGGAGCTGAGCTGCATACACCATTTTAACCACTTACCAGCCCTCCTTCTATTCTCACATCTCCGGCAGTGCTGAGAATCGAACCACGGGCTCCGAGAACGGCAGCTAACAGCGCTATATCCGTGGTTAAAATGGTACACGCAGCTCACCTTCATTAGCGATGTGCCTGAAATGGCTGAACCACCTCAGAATGAGGATACGAGGGCACACCCCAAATAATTAGTAATGACTGATTCAGAAGACGCATATACGAGGAACTAGAACAATTGTCAGATATATGACGAGAAATTTTAAACGCTATGGCGGACTGAGGGGCTTAGTTGATAGAATGCCGACCTTAAAGCCCAAGGTGGTAACTTCGATCCTGGTATTTGAAAGTGCTCAAACACGTCAGCCTCGTGTTGGTAGATTTACTGGCACATAGTCTAAAGGAACAATTATGCAACTAAACATCTGGCACTTCAGTGTCTCCAAAAACCTTTAAAGTAGTTAAAGGGACGTAAAATCAATATCATTGCCATAATCATAATCCTTTCTTGTTTTTATTCTTCTTCTTCCTAGCATGTAATATAATTTATTGGGTCAACACCTCATACGGATTTGGACCAGTTTACGACCGGTGCCCTTCGTGGTGCGAGCGCTATTTTTTTTTTTTTGCTAGTTGCTTTACGTCGCACCGACACAGATAGGTCTTATGGCGACGATGGGACAGGGAAGGGCTAGGAGTGGGAAGGAAGCGGCCGTGGCCTTAATTAAGGTACAGCCCCAGCATTTGCCTGGTGTGAAAATGGTAAACCACGGAAAACCATTTTCAGGGCTGCCGACAGTGGGGTTCGAACCCACTCTCTCCCGAATACTGGATACTTTCCGCACTTAAGCAACTGCAGCTATCAAGCTCGGTCGAGCGCTAAGTGGAGGGATATATTCACCATTACGTGTTTCTGTGGTGGTTGGTAGTTTGGTGTATGTGTGTGTGTGTGTGTGTGTGTGTGTGTGTGTGTGTGTGTGTGAAGAGATCTGCATTAAGATGAACACAAGCACAGAGTCCCTGAGCCATAGAATTAACCGGTTGGAGTTAAAATGCCCGGAGTGGTCGGGAATCTAACCCGGGATCCTCTGAACGGAAGGCCAGTACGCTGGCCATTCAGCCTATGAGGCGCACTTAAAATAATAATAATAATAATAATAATAATAATAATAATAATAATAATCCCTTCTTAATCCGTTTACCCTCCAGAGTTGGTTTTCCCTCAGACTCAGCGAGGGATCCCACCTCTTCCGCCTCAAGAACAGTGTCTTGGAGTCTTGGAGCGTGAGACTTTGTGTCGGGGGGATACAACTGGGAGGCGGCCTCACCTGCTATGCTGAACAGGGGTCTTGTGGGGCGATGGGACGATTGGATGGGATAGGTAAGCAAGAGGAAATGAAGCGGCCGTGACCTTACGTTAGGTACGATCTCAGCAATTGCCTGGAAGAGAATTGGGAGACCACGGAAGCACGATACCCGTACACCACGGGACTGGTGTAGGTAATATATACCATATGATCCAAGGCTGGATAGCTGATTGTATTTCATAGTACGTCGACTAGCACAGCTAACTGACACAACATTTGGTACAGAGGAAAAATAAAAGAAGGAAAGGTAAAGAAAAAGCTAATTTGTATTTTTATCCTTAGTTAACATAAGGGAATATTACTGATGAGTACCTGTAACAAATAGTAGAATAAACGAGGAGATCCTAATTAACTTGAAAGCTTTCATGCCCGCATGCTCTCTTCAATCTCGGAAACGTATACAATGTCACCTGAAAGGGTCCGCAAAATTTTGCCTTCACCCTGCAGAGAGTAAGAAGTTCCGAAGGCGGCTGGCATAGCTGACTCCTCAAGAGTGTGGTGTTGGTCAAACCAGAGGTCATTTTAAAATAAAGAGTATCTCATACTTATTATTGATTCTATGAGAACAAGCAGTCAAACGTCCCTGAAACTATCCCCATTGTCCCAACACATGCGTAGACACCGGCAGTCTGAGAGATTAAAATATTTTTGAGATACCATGAACTGATAATTAATTCAACTTTTGAACTTTCTTTTTTGATTGGATTGTGAAGCAACAAAAATTACGAACCTTGGCCTACCAAGGCAACCGCCGACATTGAAGTCCCACGTATTCAGCGCGGTGACCTCAGCCATATTACTTGGCTGACATAATAGATCCAAGATAACTTGTCGACGTCGCTGGAAACCGTAAAAGTAATTTATAGGAAATAAAACAAATAAAATGATTCCATTATTAGAACATGTGCGTCTCATATTATACAACACCTCAATTATAGATCTCACGAGGCAGGGGGAGCCTCGTTGCCTCCTTAGTCCAGGATTAAAATTGTTGGACGACCCAGGAATTGAACCAGTCCCTCTGGGTAAGAGACAATTACGCAGCATTACATCACGAGGCTGGCTACACCATATTCAGTGTATACGTATGAAATTACTAATTGTAATCCATTGTTGTGTTCTGGTCTAAATATGGAAATGGCGTGGTGTGACATAATTTTCTTTTTGGCCATTTTTCTTGTAAACTATTTTGGGAACTCCCCGAGCTTGAAACACTTAATAAGTTACGTGACATTTAGCGAGGTTCAATATTCGTGCTGACTGGGAGTGAATGACCTTTCATATTCTCTTTAACGTTCAGAATGGACGAAAAATATATAAGAAAATGAAATGAGGATGAGGTGAGTTAACATAGGAAGGCCTACCTCGAAGAAAAGTTACTTCTAAGAGCAACAGGCACATCCAGCAATATGTAAATTATGATTGCATTAATTTCTTGTTTAGGTTTGATTATTTCATGTAATAGACATTCAGACAGCCAACAATTTTCTTTTATAACTATTATTTTTAGCTTTTAGGAACATCGTACCTGTCCGCTACTACTACTACTACTACTACTACTAAATTGTCAGACCACGGTGCTCCACGACGGTTGGCGTCACGAAGGGCATACGGTCATATTACTGGGCTAAATCCACACGTAGTGTGAACTCCCGAGTAAATCAGGAATGGTCAGAATTAAGACGAAGAAGGGGACAGTCACATATATATAAGAGTTTACTCCTGATTAAAGGACGATCATGAACCAATCGCTTAGTTCAGATTTTTAAATGTTCGCTTTCTGTGCAGAAGGGTGTGAGGTCTAACATCGGCAGAAATGGTTCATATTTCTGATAGTCCCGTATCAATTGACTGACAATTCTGACAGTACTGTAGTTCTAGAGAATTTTTACACATGCCATTGTTATTATTATTTGCTGCTAAGGTGTAAATATACCGATATTAACACAAAACCACAGTCTCGTGTACACTACTATATCGCAAGGATTCTGTATTAATCTAACACGTTGTGGTTTATTTCTAGGGTTTTTATTAACTTATTTTACGGACAGACCTAAAGAAGAACTCTAGAGTTATGTAAGCTCTGTATTTAATTAAGGTTAATGGAGAACGACGTTACATCTCTTCAACATAGTAACAGGCGGTACTTCTTCATTATGATTTATGGACAAATAGAAAACTTCAGGAAGTACTTTTACACGACGGGGCTTTTAATTTATTTGTCGAAAATTTCTACTTCTGCTTTGTACTTAGGGAAGAGTCACCCTTGTTATCAACCTAAAGAGTAGCGTGTAGGACCTAACATGTACATCTACGTGAGTGCTAAAATCCCAAACGAAGGTCCACCTAATGAGTGAATGAATGAATGAATGAATGAATGAATGAATGAATGAATGAATGAATGTTATTTTTTTGTTAATTGCTTTACGTTGCACTGACTCAGATAGGTCTTATGGCGACGATGGGACAGAGAAGGGCTAGGAGTGGGAAAGAAGCAGCCGTGGCCTTAATTAAGGTACAGCCCCAGCATTTGCCTGGTGTGAAAATGGGAAACCACGGAAAACCATTTTCAGGGCTGCCGACAGTGAGGTTCGAACCTACTATCTCCCGAATACTGGATACTGGCCGCACTTAAGCGACTGCAGCTATCGAGCTCGGTATGAATGAATGAATGCATGAATAGAATACTCTTCACTCCCAATCACGAATGACCTCTAACTGGGGAGAGAATATTCATTTATGGTATTAGTAATTAATATATGCAGTTTGTTTTCAATAGTACTCAATATTAAAGATAATCGAACTGATAAAATGTTACAAAATGATTTCAGTATACAGTACATGCTAATATACAGTAAAACTCATAAATACTTGATATTATAAATTATAGTTAAGCTTAAAGTAAGGTCAATCTAATGCCCAATCGACCTCTTATTGCGTCCTATTGAAGATCAGAAAAAATCCTATAGCCTTGCATGGAAGTGTCATCGGTCCACTTTTCATATATTTTTTGTTGCACACAACAGGGTCTACTCTGTCGTCTTAGATTATGTTATTCTATAATAATAATAATAATAATAATAATAATAATAATAATAATAATAATAATAATAATAATAATAATAATAATAATAATAATAATAGTAATTCAGAAACTACTCTAGGCATTACAGTGTAAAAACTTAAATTACCAAAAGAGATTTTACTTCAATTTAAAGCACAGTGATGAACTAATAGAACAATAAAAGAAAAATAAATGTCTGGGGAGTCAGCGTTCCTAGTACAGTTGGTCTTCTGGCATCACCTAGAACAATTTTTGATACTTTCATTCATTTGCCTCGGTTGTATCGTTGGCTTTGACAATGCAAATGAATGAGGTGTGAGCAATACTAATAATTCCAGGTCCACCGAGCGAACGGCTGTGCGGTTTGAGTCATATAGCTGTTAGCTTGCCCTCGGGAGCTAGTGGGTTCGATACCCACTATCGGCAGCTCTTAAGATGATTTCCCGTGGTTTCTCAATTTCATAACAGGCCAATGCTAGGTCTGTATCTTAATGAAGGCCACGGCCGCTCCCTTCCCACTAATAGTCCTTTGCAATGCCATCGTCGCCGTAACACTTATCTGTGTCAGTGCGACGTAATAATAATAATAATAATAATAATAATAATAATAATAATAATAATAATAATAATAATAATAATTAATGACACGGCCAGTTTGTCCCATTCCTAGCCCTATCCTATCCCGTAGCCGCCGTAAGACTTATCTGTGTCGGTGCGACGTAAAGCAAACTGTAAAAGTATATAGAATACTAGTAATTACCCGCGGCTTCGCTCGCGTGGATTTCGTAATTTGATCAGAGTAATCGTTCCTCGGCATTGTACTAAGAGATTATCTGAAAATTCCTAAAGAATAAAAACTCACCCAAAAATTGAGTTACATTTATCCCAGAAATTCTTTGTAAGCCATGTTTGTGGTATTACCATTTGGGGCTAAGATGGCCATGAAAAAAATAACCGTACATGCGAGAAACAGTCTTCTCTCAAGTCAAAAAATGTATACATGTTTCTATATATTTTTTTTGCTAGGGGCTTTACGTCGCACCGACACAGATAGGTCTTATGGCGACGATGGGATAGGAAAGGCCTAGGAGTTGGAAGGAAGCGGCCGTGGCCTTAATTAAGGTACAGCCCCAGCATTTGCCTGGTGCGAAAATGGGAAACCACGGAAAACCATTTTCATGGCTGCCGATAGTGGGATTCGAACCTACTATCTCCCGGATCTATATTTTTAAAGGAGATTCCAAATACCTATTCCTACATATGTAACATATTCAGTTTTTGAGATATTCATAAGTATCCCCATAAAGAGAATTCAGCCCCTTGATCAGTCCGTCCCCTGCCCCCATCTAAGTGTATTTTCCGAAAACAAAAATACATGTCTCCTTATTTTTAAAGGAGATTCCAAATATCAATTTTCACGACTGTAACATTCTCAGTTTTTAAGATATGAGTATCCTCATAAAAAATAATTCAACTAATTTTCACTACTTTTCACCCCCTGTAGAGTGCCCTCTCCGAAAACAAAGAGGTACAGTTTCCTGTATTTTTAGAGGACTTTCCAAATACCAAGTTTATTGTCTCTAGCATGTTAAGTTTTTGACATATAATGTAATATGAAATAGCGTATGGCGTTCTAGTGGGGTGAGATCCCAGGACGGGTTCGGCTCGCCAGGTGCAGGTCTTTTTATTTGGCACCCGTAGGCGACCTGCGCGTCGTGATGAGGATGTTCCAAAAATGCGTGTTACTTTACTTGTTAAGATGATTCCAAGTAAAAATTTTCACGCGTGTAACCTTACGTTTTGGATATATAAGTTTCTCCATAAAATGAATTAATTATATTCACTTCCTTTCACCCTCCCCACTTAAGTGAATTTTCCGAAAATAAATAAACTTGTTTCGTTGTTTATGAAGGAGCGTCCAAATGCCAATCATCACGACTGTAACATCTTCAGTTTTGAGATATATGTATCCTCATAAAATGGAATTAAACTCCTTCTTCACCGCCTCCGCCCCCAAGTTGATACCTCCCAAAATGCGTGTTTTTTAATTTTTAAAGGAGATTCCAAATACTAATTATCACGTCTGTAACATCTTTAGTTTTTGTGATATAAGTACCCTCATACAAAGTATTCAACTAAATTTTCAATTCAACCCCCTTAAGTGGATTTTCCGCAGACAAAAGATTACGTGTTTCTTTAGTTTGAAAGAAAATTCCAAATGCTAATTTTCATGTCTGTAACATCTTCAGTTTTTGAGATACACTGTAAATATCCTCATGAAAAGAATTAAACTCTTTTATCACTCCACCCCCGCCCAGTAAGTTGGTTTCCCCCGACCCAAAAAATGCGTATTCTATATTTTTAAAGGAGATTTCAAAAACCTATTTCCACGTCTGTAACCTTTAGTTTTGAGATATAAGTTTCTCCAGAAAAAATATTCAATTTTTTTTACTTTTTTCCCACTCAAGTGAATTTTCCAAAAACAAACAGTACCCGTTTCTTTAAAAGAGCTTCCAAATACCAATTATAACTTCTCTAACATCTTCAGTTTTGAGATATATGTATCCTCGTAAAAGGAATTCATCTCCGTTTTCATCCCCCTCTACCAAATTGATCCCCCCTCGCAAATGCGTGTTTCGTTATTCTAAAGCAGATTCTAAATACCAGTTTTCACGTGTTTAACATCTTTAGATTTTTTGGTATGTGTATATACATTCTCATAGAAATAATTCAACTAATTTTTCAATCCTTTCACCCCCCCTAGTTAAGGGTCTTTTTCGAAAACCAAAGAATACATGCTTCCTGTTTTTAAAGGTGATTCCAAATACCAGTTTTCATGTCTGCAACATGTTAAATTTTGAGATATACTGTAGATGCGCTTATTTTAAAAACTCAGCCCCTTTTTCAGTTTCCCTTAAATGGATTTTCTGAAAAAATGTTTATGTTTCTTTACTTTTACAGGAAATTCCAAGTAGCATTTTTCAAATCTGTAATATGTTACGTGTCTGAGATAATTTGTAGATATAGTCTTTTTAAAAATTGTCTTTGTTTGTCACTCATGTTCACCCCCTATTCATCGGATTATCCAAAAAACACAAAAATATGTGTTTCTTTCTTTTCCAAGGAGATTCCAAATTTCAATTTTCATGTCTGTAACATCTTTAGTTTTTGAGATTTAAGTCTCCTCATAAAAGGTGTTCAACACTTTTTCCCCCATTTTCACCCCCCTTAATGGGATTTTCCGAAAACAAAAAATACGGGTTTATTTATTTTTAAAGAAGATTCCAAATACCAATTTTTACATCTGTAAACTTTTAAGTTTTTTAGATATAGATATCCTCATTTTAAATATCCCCCCTTCTCACCCCCTTAGCGACGGAATATCAAAAAATCCTCCCTTAGCGAGCACCTACATGTTAATATGAATGTATCTCAAAAATTTCATTTCTTTCTGTCCACTAGTTTTGGCTCGGCGATGATGAGTCAGTCAGTCAGTCAGTCAGTCAGTCAGTCTGTCAGTCAGTCAGTCAGTCAGTCAGTCAGTCAGTCTGTCAGTCAGTCGGACAAGTTATTTTATATATATAGATTTATCCAGTTCCTACCATGTACTGTATGAAGTGTTGCTCGCAGGTTTAGTTGCAGTGTGCATTTCACTGGACTTGGCTGACTGATACGTGACAGCGCCTTATGGCTTAGTGAGGAAAGTAAAATGAGACTGTCTCAATCCTCATTTCCCTCGTGTGCCTCCTCAATGACACCGAAACACTCTATGACAGCTGATGTTGAATCTGTTGGGTTCCAGCCAGCCTTCGAGCAGATACTGAGAACTCTACAAGATACATACATACATACATACATACATACATACATACATACATACATACATACATACATACATACATACATACATACATACATACATACATACATACATACATACATACTGAAACCGTACAGTGTTCTGAACTGCTCACTGGCAGAATCTGCTTATTTCCATCCCGTTAAAATCATTTCAGAAGTCGTGTTAATTGTAGCATGTTGGCGAAAGGAACATCCCCGGCGTTCGACCGGCGTGCAGCCAGAGCCGTAGCCACAAAAGATAGCCGGGCAGGCAATGGAAAGGCGGGGTTGAAACCAGCCCCCGAGAAAAAGGCGCTCTCTCTCTTAAGACAAAGTGGGAATGAGACGCGACGTAACGAAGAGTCTATCACGCCCAGAGTTGGGGCCTATTTACAGGGATCCACACTAACAGAAGAAACTTACCGTTTTTCTTG
The DNA here is from genome assembly GCF_040414725.1 of Anabrus simplex. Classification (NCBI taxonomy): domain Eukaryota; kingdom Metazoa; phylum Arthropoda; class Insecta; order Orthoptera; family Tettigoniidae; genus Anabrus; species Anabrus simplex. The sequence goes on along the minus strand of NC_090266.1, from coordinate 583,953,637 downwards.
CATGTTTCACGAGTGCCAACGTCGATTTTTGGCAGGCCAAATTATGTGATATTCTGATCCAGATATAGGAAATATATCTAGGGCACACACTTGAATAGAGCTGATTTTTCTGTCTAGTCCAGACTCAGAATATGGAATACATCATTCACGTGGTGAATTGAAGTCACCAGATGTCCAGTTGTAATGTGTTGTTAACAAGTGTGAATACACCGCGTCCACAAGCCGAGTATTGTGCTCAAAAGTTAAGTCCTCCCACAAAGGGACGCGACTGTTCTAATTAAAAGAGGGAGCTTAATTACGTAAAAACTGGCGATTGAATTCCGATCGCACTAGGCTTAAGTGAAAGAGGGACCCGTGATCTACATTACGCACCTTTTAAATGTTTCTAACTCCAGTTATTGACGGAGCCGATTTCCTTAATTCAGCGTGAAGGAGCCTCCAACCCCAAGTGCAGGTCAGTTGTCAATAAAAAACAAAGGCCCTGGCCCACGCTGGCCAGTCCCTTGACAGCTAACAAAAGACGAAGTTACAGCCCGTAGCGATCGTGAAACTTATAACCCGGGAGTGCATCTTGTGAACTGTGTATTAGAAAACTTGAAAAATATCCAATCGAGCTAGGCATAGGTCTCAGTTTCCGCACAGAATTAAGTATGTTGCTAGAAAAATTTGAATAAATAAACAGCGGGAGTTGGCTAGAACCATGCCGGCATAAATTACGGCCCGATATCAGTCAATTAGTTTTACCAAGTTCAGAACAGTAAAATTCGGCGGTAGAAAAGCGTGGACAGGGACAATTCCGCTATTCAGAGTTTCTCAAGTCTTATGACTCAGCCTACTCGTTATATTAGTGCGTGCCGCCATAAGGGAAACTCCTATGTTAAATTCTGTGTTTGTGTCGTTGTAGCCAGAAAGGAACGTATGACGAGTGCTGGAGCTGATACCGCTTGAATTACTTCAATATCTGTAGCATTTGGATGTGCCGGACAACCATGATGAGCTGTCGCAGACGAGGTTTGAAGGCTTGTACTCTCGTCTACATCGCCAACGGGATGAACGAGTAGAACTCCACCTTGGGCTTTTCGTGGAGGAATAAATGCCCACCAAATAGATGAGTTGACGTAATTTTACTTCTTAGCACGATAATGGATAACCGGGTTGACATAATATAAGATTTCTTTTGTTTAAAACATAAATGTTGTAAATAATGCATATCCCAATATTGAATTTCATCTTTCTTTTCTCATATTACCGTAAAATTAAGACAGCTATATTTTCCGGACGAAACCACAAACCCATGGATAAATAATGCAAGTATCGAGGTCGAATTATCATTATTATTATTATTATTATTATTATTATTATTACTTGCGATGTACATCAACTTATTAGTATTGTACCATTACGTTACATTAGCGGCCGTAAATGTCATGGAAACAGTGGACAAATATGGCGTACAATAGCTTCAGGCAATGTGCAAATGCACAGAGTAGAGATATAGTAAATCGATATCGACCGGTCGCAAAGAAAAGAATCTCAAGATTAAATAATGATGGACCATAAAAATATTTGAATGGAACCGATTCTTGACTACCTTGAGAAAAGTTACGAGTTGAAGAGGATCAGCACAACCTACTGAAGGAGAAGAAAAAGATTAGCGCAACGTTAAATATTAAAGTAATAATACACAAACATCGTTGAAGACTTTTTCTGCAAAATATCGGCAGGAAAAACGAAGATTCGAAGGAGAATATTTATTACTGCAACAGCCAAATTCAGAAGCAAAAAGAGACTACAACCGAGTCGAACATTGCCGAAATCCATATTATAGCGGCGAATTTATGCTAAGGAAGGCATAATTTATTGTTTCCAAGTGGGAAACAATATCTGTTTAGGCTAAAGAATTAACAAAATGTAGGCCGAGCTAAAGAAATTATCAAATTAAGAAATATATTTACGACCAATACGAGAATAACAAGACAATTAATACGTATTGAGTAACCTACTATTCACCAGTGAAATATGCATTCTACCATGTATTTGTTGTTTTATTTCATGAGAACTGGTGACAAGATGGAGTCAGCTTAAACAGATGGAATTGATCGCTCAAGATGAAATAGCTCAAGCCAAGATTCCCAGCCGGAGCCGCAGATGACGTAACCTTTGGACTGCAAGGGCTGCCTATTCCAAGATGTCCTAGACTAGGAAAAATCCAGCAGCAAAATCCCGTTACGAGATAAGTATTATGAGTTGCATCGTATTGAATTTGAAATTAGTTGATGAAAAATATTTCGTATGTGTGCAGGAGTGCTAGAAGTAAGAGATTTAGTGCCAATGAACGGATATTAGAGTATAAATGCCAATTATTAACCGATGATATGTGCCAATTTCTGCAGTATAACTATGGTGCTTATGAGATTATTTTAGGTTAATGGAAACAAGGTTAGATTGAGCACATATGCATGTGTAGTGCTAATCTATACGAGCAGACCGTGAAACGTTAAACCAGTTGTGGTTGTAGAAAATGCATGCGAGATACGAGACGTAACCTAACATTTGAGGTCAATATGAGTTGAAGTCATGGCCAGTATGATAATTGTATTGTAAGGAAATGTTGAAATATTACGGAGTTGCAGTGTGTGAAAGAATATTCAGGCTATTAAGTATTTCTACCGTAACACAGAGGTTATTTAAATGGAGTTAAATGAATATTCTTTTAAATATGGAGGTATATATAAAGAAAATGGAATATTAATGTGGCAAGATGTAGTTAGAATGAGGAGATGTTTTCTGTTCGTTGCATGAGTAAGGGATAGCTGATTGAATTGCGAATTCCTGTGTTACATATAATATTTATATTAGGATTAGCACTGCAAGTGAAGGATTCAGGCCATGTTAAGTTGAGTGTATGACTTGAGCCAAACATAATATGTTTCGTAGTGACTTTCAAGATGAAGGTATTGATAGGTTACTTGTTTATTATACGTTACGTAATATAGTATACAAGAATAAAATGGAGTCTCGCATATATATATATATATATATATATTTGAAGTTCAGCGCGTCAACGCTAATATGAAGAACGGTTTTCTTTGACAAAATCGTGGCACAGCGAAGAGATATTTGAGAATAAGTAAATACATTGGCATATGATTAGGAATTCGTGGCACGATTTTCGCAGGTTAAACTGACTTATTATTATATCTATGGCACTCTGTAGTAAGGATATTTGGTTTATTATGTACATATGATGGTGTACAGTTTTAATTTACTCAATTTTTGGCTATGATAGGAATGTTAATAACTGCATGGGTGTTTTTGAACCCAGATTTAAACAACGTAATGCTTATCTCGTAACGTGATGAGTCAGATGTGAGAATCCAAACAAGTATCCAAATAAATTCAGACAAATAGACTGAAAAGAAAGATGAAAACCTAAATGATGCCCCAAAGACAGTCCCAAACAGTAATAACAGGAAGATATTCCACTCCTCCTTGATGAATAAAGTTTTGGTCCCTACCTTTCCCCATGAATCAACTTAAATACTGAAAATATGATATATTATTGAAGGTTAACGGAAATGTAAACAAATATAATGGTAACTTAAAGATTTTCAACTATGTTTATCTCAGAAGTCAAGAATTTAAGAATGATCTTTGTAACTTCGTATGATTTTCTTTTCTTTATTGCCGATAGATGCATTGATATTCCAATTTATAATATATTAGCATGCTAATAAACTAGATATAGTATTAATATTGCGTTTCTATTCCTAAAGTAACTTATAGTACGTAGTAATAAGATAATATATGGATCAATTGAGTTTGTTTATGCCGAATACTAAGCGTTGATCAGGCAATTTCCTAAATGTATGGAGACTGAATGACTGGTTAAGCATATAGCTACTCTTCAACGGAATCTACGACTTATCTAGAGTATACGGGAATACAATGAAAGTAATTTACCCTGAGAAACGAATATGCACCATATTGTTATTGCTCATGTTCATACATGATATCCCAGTTTTCATGTAAATTATCCGTAAATGATATAATACAGAGTCTAGGTATGATTCTTAACACGATGTTGTGAATTTCGTAGGCGGAGCAATGTTTAAATAGGTGTATATTTAATTAATGCTCCAACGCGGCGCAATAGAGGAAGTCACCGCGGGAACATTAATAAACCAAATGGTGCAGTATTAGTATCATTATTATTTACGATCGCATTGTTTGTGAGGTTATATCATGAAACGTGCTGTATACGAGTATATATATATATATGTAAGTTTAGTTAATCTAAGTACCTGTAATTAACAGTATATACTTTATTATTACCTGTATATGTGATGTGTAATCCACTACTATTGTGCAACACATTGTAATTTCCAGAATAACACTAGGTAAGAAGAGAAATTTGTAGAATATTCCTTACATTATATCTAGGCTTTAGGCACTCTAGAAATTACTAGAAGACATGTTATGACTTATGTCATATCCTTCAAGAAGCCTGGCCAGGCATCCTTTGTAAAGAGACGGTCTCGATGGTTTTTTTGCTAGGGGCTTTACGTCACACCGACACAGATAGGTCTTATGGCGACGATGGGATAGGAAAGGCCTAGGAGTTGGAAGGAAGCGGCCGTGGCCTTAATTAAGGTACAGCCCCAGCATTTGCCTGGTGTGAAAATGGGAAACCACGGAAAACCATTTTCAGGACTGCCGATAGTGGGATTCGAACCTACTATCTCCCGGATGCAAGCTCACAGCCGCGCGCCTCTACGCGCACGGCCAACTCGCCCGGTGGTCTCGATGGTGGAAAGGAGTTATTGTTTAACAGGAGTTGTGTTGTGTCTAAGGCCAACATGCTAATGTAAAAGCAGTCGGCAGTGAACTGTTTCAATGTTACGGTCTCCATGTGCTTAGTGCTAGGAAGTTGTTAAAACTGGTGGTTTGTTGATGTTTCCGTAGTAATGTTTTGTTGGTGACGGCAGTTGAATAGGTTATGTGCGTGTTCAATGTGTAATGTGTAAATAATAAGTTCTAAATAAATAAGTGTACCAACTGACAGCGTTTTGTGTGCGTATTTGTGGTTACATCAATCTGCACTACATAATTCTCACAGTACACCTTACGTAAGAACTTTTAAGCCTGTACGCCCTCACGCGAACACTTTTCTGAGCTATATAAAATTCCGATAGGTAGCTAATAAGATTAGGGACAGAAACATTAATGATGGGAGACTGAAAGTATGTATACATTTGAACAAGGCAGATTTTTAATGCGAACACATGAATTCCATTACATATCTACGAGGGCGAATCAAAAACTAAGTTACAGTAGCTCGCCACGAGACCACGCTGTGTGTCGTGACAGTGGCCACTGGAGAGCAAGCTACAGTAACTGCTGACACGTCTGGTAGGAAGGTTGGTTTGGTATCCCGTCGTGTTGCATTTGCAGAGCGGGCTAAGCTCAATGCCGCGTTAATTCGATGTTCACTCCAAATTGCAGGTGCGTGCAACGATCAGATTTCTAATGGCTAAACGGCTCAATTGCACGGATATTTATCGTGAAATCACTGCTGTATATGGTGAGCGTAGAGTTTCTCGCCCAAGTATTGTACTCGTAAAGTGGTGTAAGCAATCTGACGATGGACGCGAGGATCTGAAGGACGAATATCGCGAATTCAGATCCACAACGTCCAGTACCGTTGCAAATGTTGACAGTGTAGATGGGATAATTAGAGAGAATCGGCGCATAACACTGCACGAAATTGCCAGCATGCTGAGCATTTCGTATGGCATTGTTTTCTCATTGTTCACCAGCACATTGGATTTCGTAAACTATGTCAAAGAGGGGTCCCCCGTTAGCTCAACGTTGTTCAGAATGGACAACGTTTCCAATCGTCACTGGAATAGTTGCAACGGTATTCTGCGGAGGGCAAAGATTTTCTGAGGCGAATCATAATAAGAGATGAAATATGGGTGCACCACTTCACCCTCGAAACAAAGAGAACGTCGATGGAAATGGTGCACTCCACATGAGCACCACGAAAGGAGGCCAAGGTCCAACCTTCAGCAGGAAATGTAATGGTGAAGGTGTTCTTTGACATGGAGGGTGTACTGCAGGTGAAAGTTATGCCGAAAGGTACGACAATTAACTCGGCTTCGCATTGTCAAACGTTGAACCGGTTGCGTTAGACACTTAAAGGAAAGCGGTGGGGAAAATTGAGCACTAGTGTGATTTTGTTGCACGACAACGCTACACGTCACACGGCCCGCCAATCGACCGAAGTGCTGCAGCGATTCAAGTGGGAGGTATTGCAACACCCTCCATACAGTCCACAATTAGCGCCATGCGATTATCAGCTGAAGAAGGATCTCACAAGAGAACATCGGCAATGGTTAAGTCGCCGATCGCGATGAAACTTGGAAAACACATTGAGGTACGCATAAAAACGATGTCAGCATCAATTTTGGGTGCCAACATTCATTAGGGCGTTAACTACGGGGCCTAAAAAATGCGACATTTCAAATTCCGCGCCATCAGCGATGAATACCTGCTGGCCAATGCTAAGCCGGCACACTGCATGCTTGGAGACACCGCCTCTGCACCTCCACCCCTAGACACCTCCGCCCCTCCTTCTGGCTTAGCCACCGCAAGTTTCCCTTCTCCCCGCGCCAGCCCGTCTGCTTAGCTGTCGAAGTGAACCGGTGCTACACTTTGCGTACTCTATCAGCCTTCCTCATATCTCTCCTTTGTAATTTCCACATTGTATTGGTCAGTTTACGTTTTCTGAAATGTTTATGAAAACATTTGCACCGGGCGAGTTGGACGTGCGGTTAGAGGCACGTGGCTGTGAGCTTGCATCCGGGAGATGGTAGGTTCGAATCCCACTGTCGGCAGTCCTGAAGATGGTTTTCCGTGGTTTCCCGTTTTCGCACCAGGCAAATGCTGGGGTTGTACCTTAATTAAGGCCACGGTCGCTTCCTTCCAACTCCTAGGCCATTCCCATCGTCGCCATAAGACCTATCTGTGTCGGTGCGACGTAATGCAATTAGCAAAAAAATGTACTATGGTGCCTGTTGTTAATTGTGTTTTGTTTCGGTTTGCTTTTCAGAGTTCTTTAATGTTTCGAATAGACCAAAGGTTGTTTTTTAGGGCCTAGTATCAGTTATTGACGGGGAGTTCGCCCGATTAATGTAAACGGAGTCATTTATTGTGTTGCCTTGTAATTGTTTGTTGTTGTACCAGATCGTACAATAGCCATTTCACTTTTTGCGTATGTAACTGCAATTATACCCAGAATACTGTAGTGTGATACTTTAATATCCGTACTTGTTGAATACATAGACCTTCGTCAGCTATAACGCAAAAGTACCGGTACAGTAAGACTACAGGTCTGCCTATGATTACTGTATATCTACTGCATATATAAAAGCACATCTGTTTTATTTTTCAAGGCTTTTCTTATTACGTCAAACTTTACTACATTCCATGTCATACTCATATCGAAGTTGCCTATGCATTAAATTAATTTATATTCGACAACCATTGCTGCAATTGAAATGTGTCGTGCCTGTCACTGCAAAACATAAATAAATCGTTCAGTACAAGCACAAAAAAAACATTCTACCTATAGGCCTATTCCTTATACCAGAGTACGCAATACGGAAAATACCAGTAGTTTCAAACTCGGAGATTATAATTGTTGTTGTTGTCGTCCGCGATGTCGTTTCGTTATGACACAACTGGTAGCATACAAAAAATGGGTGGGGGGAAGGGGTCATAAAAAGAAGAACTGGACCTATAACCAGGTTTTGATATCCCGAGGTACCGAATCTCATTACATTCATTGAGATCCTCTACCCGGGCACTTAATTTCTTTACATGAAAAGGTGTTTAACGTTGTTTAAAGGTGGGAGTTTTATTTGGTGGTGGGTGATTTAATTTAATTAATTCCACATGTATGTCCACTCTAAAGGATACTATCGACAGCTTTAAGGCGTTTTAGAAGTAAATAATAATTTAAGCGTAGGTAGGACGTGGTACCCCATCCGATGTTTCCGTGATACTTAACTCGGAGTTGTACCCACGAATGTGACAACTCACCGGAATTAGCAGGAATGAAAATATAACATTTGAATAAAATATGGGCATATTAGTGTAGATTATTTATTATCATTATGTGTGAAACGGAACGTAATTGAAAGGATTTCAATAATTACAGTACGAAAAGAAGCAGTCGGTCCCGTTGAATAGCTAAGCAACCGGCAAGCGCGGGTAGAAAGGGAACGTGCGGCGGCGAACCAATTGGAGCGGGGTGGGGAGGAGGTGCAGAGGCGTGTCTCCAGATACGCAGTGTGCCAGCTTAGCATTGGCCAGCAGGTATTCATTGCTGATCGCGCCGAATTTGAAATGTCGCAAGTTTTAGGCCCCGTAGTTAACGCCGTAATGTACGTTGGCACCCAAAATTGATGCCGACATCGTTCTCACATGTACCTCAATGTGTTTTCCAAGTTTCATCGCGATCGGCGACTTAACCATTGCCGATGTTCCCTTGTCAGTGGACAGCGATTCTGAAACGATGAGGAGGTGAATGGCTGTAACTTGGAAGTGTAACTTACTTCTTGATTCACTCTCGTAGGTAGCATGGTTAACAAATTCTAGGCGCTGGATAAACGCTCAAGTAGATTTCAATTTTTGCTATTTTGCCTTACGTCGCACCGACACAGATAGGTCTTATGGCGACGATAGGATAGGAAAGGCCTAGGAATTGGAAGGATGTGGACGTGGTGTTAAATAAGGTACAGCCCCAGCATTTGCTTGGTGTGAAAATGGGACACCACGGAAAATCACATTCAGGGCTGCCGACAGTGGGGTTCGAACCCACTAACCCCCGATTACTGGATACTGGCCGCACTTAAGCGACTGCAGCTATCGAGCTCGGTCAAGTAGACTTCAGAAAGTACGAGTTATCTTTTCACTTCGTCTCACTAGAGAAAACGAAATATATCAACGAAAACATGAAGGAGAATATTCACTCCGTTTCAGTAGTTTTACTGTATGTGGCAACCTATGAAGTATGGGTAGTATGTAAAGCAAGTAAAATATTTTATGAAGCAATGCGTTCTAAATTAGTTACATTTAAAATAACAAGAAATAATAACTTCTCTGGTAACAGATGACCAGACGACCCAGTGGCCCATTTAAAGTTTGTGCAACGAGGTAAGGTATAGCAGGATTGTATGTAACTTGTGAAAGGACAATGGAGATCTAAATAGGACAGCCCATGACTAAACATGTCCTGTAAATAATCTATCAAGTACACTGTGAAATTTGGTCTGCTGTCGAAACTTCATAAATGCAAGAAGTAGGACTTCATACGTTTCATCTGATTACGTACCGTGCAGAAGATTGTAGTGTTTGTTTCAGTAGGGCAACCAGTTAAGTGCGGAATACGTCTCCGTGTGCCCAGTGTTCTGAGGTATACCCGCAGAAGTGTGTGATAGTGCATCTGATTGGTACGGATGTCTCCAGGGGTATGAACACATGGCCTATTGTGATAAGCAGCTAGCACGGACTGAGTACTATGGATCCTAGAACATCAGATAACGAACTGTTTCGAAATATAACACGCTTCAGGAGGAAGGTAATTACTGAAGTCAAGCTTTGTTCCTTTCCAATCATAATTGTGTTCAGGAACGGAAATGAATTTCAATCATTTGGCAAAGTTTAAATCGCACACAGAGAATTATATCAAACATCCGAAGTATCTTACCAGTGAATACAGAAACATTCAGCTTACGAATTCTCCAGGTCAGATCATGTATTTTTTTTCACTCGTCTTGTCCCCTCAAGATAACAGTATTCCCATTCTCACAATGCCCGTGAATATTTAATCTAGAATTTGAATGGAGAGATGTCTCAGCCATTCGTGGATTGTTCCCACGTTCTTTGTCTAACCCTGATTGGTATCATTTGTGTTTTGGTAAAATCAGAAGGTATTGCAAATCAGAGAATTGTTTTCCCCTAAGAAAGTGATTTTACCCCATCGCTACCGTTACACTGTTACTATAGTTGATTTCATTCTATCTTATCCTGTTGTTATTTGACACATCAGTTATTTAACTGTCTCTCTTCCTTTGCAAAAATAGTTCCATTTTTACCTATCTATGACATTTAAGAAATGATACTAGTCACGAAAGATCTACATCAGTGTTGTGAAGGTCACGAGCTGACTGGTAACTCTAGGTGCGTTAGAAACAGCTGTTACGAGAGCTAGCCCAGGACGTTATAAGACGGGGCATGCCCGGAGGGGTGAAAATGACACGTTCATAAACATGGTACTCCTTGTGATACATGAATATATTCTTTCAAACACGGACATATGTAAAACATGCTAAATACCATCTTTTGTAGTTGTATCAGTGGTACACTTTGCTCGCTTATTTAATCTGTGCGCCTTCTCCAATATGGCCATCACTGACAAGGATTGAGAACTTCTAAGACTGTGGCTATTCCAACCACTACTCTTATACCTTCATCTCCATCACACAATATACATAACATTTGTTTGCGTGCCAGTTGCTTTTTAAATAAAAACAAAAAAAATTGGTAGAGCATACCTCTTATATCAGTTATCTCAAGGCGTGAGGTGATAAACTCACATATTTGGCAATATACAGGGATATGGATCAGGACAATATTAAATTACTGTTGCATTTCCACAATTGAGGATTGTACATGGAACTGGAATCACTTATTATAATTAAAATAAAACTGAGTTTATGACTATAATTTACGTCACAATGAACAAGCATTGACGTCTTTTAAATTAACAAAAAAATATATCTAGTGAGATTTGCAGTGATATGAAAAAGAAAATTTAATCTAAACCAAAAAAGCTATTGGCATGAACTTGAAGTGAAATGTGATATCGCCGCTGATTATATTCTTCTTCATGTTATGAATGCATAACATGTCTGATGCTTTAATTACCTGATGTCTGCATACACCGCTGTTGAACTTGAAATTCCTGGGAAAACCTATGAGCTGACATCGGGAGTCGTCTGCTGTTATCTTCTTATATAACAAGGAGTTGGCCTACATACCATGTACGCGTGTAGGGAGCTCCAATGTAATTACGTCCACTCAATATATTATAAGAAATTGGAAAATATTATTGAAACATCTTGTGAAGTCCATCCTCACAAGAAGATGGTGTTTCTTTATCAGCATAATACCCGTCTCTGCTCGGATACAACCACCACTTGTAGACCTCCTCGATTATTACTTCTTCAAACACAACTCTTAGCTCTGACATCACTCTAAGACCACTTCTTCCATTTGATACATCTGACTGATACGTATGATCTGATACCTCTCACCACTGTCGCATCGACTTTTATAACCTCGCGATGACGACTCATCTCCCTACTCTCTGTTCATCCCCTCCACCTCAACATACAGTAGCTGGCTAATACTGACACTTGGTCGCAATCACGTGCCCACGCACTGATGTCATCAGTCATGTGTCGTATAAGCATACCCAAGCGGATTACAGTGACTATGCGGCATGAGTCACCGGAAAACCTACTTGCACATAACATTTTCAGTTAAACATAGCCTCGATTGCAAAATACTCTGCCAACACATCTGCCTAGAGTTACAAGCCACAGAATGACTATATCAAACCAACAAATCTCACTTACTAATATGCAGCATAATTACAAACATATTCACTTAACCTATGATTAAATACAATAACATGCGTGATACCTAATTATTACAGTCTAAATGATGAGAAACAGAATATAAAATCTAATGAATCGGGTTAATAATAATAATAATAATAATAATAATAATAAAAATAATAATAATAATAATAATAATAATAATAATAATAATAATAATAATAATAATAATAATAATAGTAAATACTGAATGGAATCTGTAACCCTGTTGTACGGTTACAGAACGTCTCGCTCATGAAATAATCGATTAAATCAATCGATTGATTCATGAAATATATACATAATCACCTGAAATCGAGTACACCATAGATACATGTATAAAAAAGCCCTTTACAAATTGGGTACATAGTATCATCCATCTGGATGTTCGTTGTTACACATATAAAACATTGATCAATTATCATTTTCACTTTGATTATACAGTATTATTTATATGCAGATTACATTTCTTTCTCACTTCTGTCGTTTCAAACGTTCATTTAGTGTTCAAAAGTAATACTCGAAGACATTTCATTATATACACTGTCTCCAAGCATTGGAGTTTATTGCACTGCCGTGCTTCACTTAATATCACAACACACGCTAATTTCACTGAAGTCCTGTTCGCAATGCCAGCTTCATAAAACATGGTGAATTAACATAATAATGAAAATTAATCAACAAACTCACATGATATATTTCTTAAGATTTCTTATATTGTATGTGCCTACGATATTTCCTTCCTTGTCTTCTAATGAATAAGCACATTTCACAATCCGTTTCACAACGGTGAAGTATCCCTGATATAACAAGAAAAATTTAGAAAATTGACCAGCTTCTACTGATGACGGGAGTGGCATTTTGAGTAAAACCTTATCACCAAGTTCAAATTCATCCAATTTAGCCTTCTTCTGCTGGCGAATTCGTTTATCTCCTGCTTTCCTTAAATTCTCCTTAGCCAGCTGGATAAAAAATCCTTAGTTTTCTCCTCTCCCAAGTCCAAGCCTAACATGCTCGCAATTTCAGCAGTAGGCTTCCTGCCGTAAATCCAGTGGACTCGTGCAACGTGATGTTACACCCACGTTCGACATTACTCAACTGTGAAAACCGCGAGTTGTGTTTGTCATGCACATATGTCCTAAATATACGTCCTATTTCACGCATCGTTCTTTCAACCATATTGCTTTGCGGGCAACGTACCGATGAAAATATAGTTTTGATCCCCAGTTCATTTAATTTGGTATTCCAGATCTTCGAAATAAACTGGCTGCCATGATCAGATAGTATTCTGAGGGGACATCCGAACTCAGGAATATATCTGTCTACGACCTGTTTGAGACAACCCCTCCCTGTAGCTTTCCTCAATGGGTACATCTTGACATATTTGCTGAAGGCATCAATCAAGACAAAAACAAATTGGTAACCATATCTGGATTTAACTAACGGTCCAAACAGATCAACACTAATAAGCTTCCCGGGTCTATCAACAATAACAGCCTGCCTGGGCCCCTCTAGAAGTCTAGTCGGGTGCTTAGAGCGTTGGCAGAGATCACACGTAGCGAGTATTTTCCTCACGTGCCTTCCCATATTCCTCCACAGAAAGTTACCCTGAATAGCATATAAGACCTTATTTGCTCCAAAATGACCCAGCTCCTTATGATAAAACCAAATCATATCCTCTTGCAGGGCTTTAGGTACACATACTTTGAACTTCCCAGAATAACATTTCCGAGTGAGAAAACGATTACATAATTAATACGTAAGTTTGCCGTTCTCTAGAACAGTACCTGGTTCCTTATCTCTAAGCGAAGTCAACAGTCCCGCCAACTCTTCTTCTCTTTCCTGCTCGGACAACAGATAACGAAGTCTATCTCTTTCTGCAGTATTATCAGTCATCGAGCCAACACAAATCAAAATATCTTCTTTTACCTCTAAAGAGACAGTATTTTCCTCCTTAGGGAGATACCTGCTGAGAAAGTCAGCCATAACATTATCTTTCCCTTTAATATGACGTATCTTAAAATCATATTCACTTATGGCTAAAATCCAACGAGTCATACGATTACTAGTTAGTTTGTAAGTATTTAAGAATACCAAGGCCTGATGGTCAGCCCATATCTCGAATTTATTACCTAAAACATACATTCTAAACTTACTTAATGAATACATGATTGCAAGAAATTCAATCTCAGTGATCGTATATCTCTTTTCTGCCATAATGAGCCCACGACTTGCCAAGGAAACGATGCCTAAATTGCCGTTATCATCTCTCTGACATAAACATCCAGCAACTCCCTTCTCTGAACCATCAGTCATGAGAATAAATTCACGATCTGGCACTGGATATCTCAACATAACTGCTTCATTAAATCCATCCTTCAACTTCTGGAAAGCCTCACCATGTTCTGTCCTCCACTTAAACTTCGCACCTCCTTTCAATAGCTCACGAAACGGTTCTAACAGCGCAGAATATTTACCCACAAAACGTCGAAAGTTATTACACATTCCCAGAAAATATTTCAATTTTTTAACATTACGTGGAGTAGCAGTGTTGTTTATCTTGTCTAATCTCGTCTGTTCCGGTTTTACCCCCTGTTCAGATAGAGTGTGTGTTCCAAAAATGTAATCTGTTGTGAACACAATGTCGATTTACTCAGTTTTAATGTAAAATTCCCTTCCCTGATTTATGTAGAACATTATGTAAGTGTTTAATGTGTTCCTCAAACGTGTGGGATGCTATAACAATGTCGTCTATGTACATGGTCACAAAACTATCCGTATCTCTCCCTAATACTTTACTCATGGCCCTAATTAATGCTGCGGATGAAGTACGGGTACCGAAAGGCATCCTGGCGAACTGATACAAGCAATTCTTGTATGCAAACGCCGTAAGTGGACGGTCGCTTTCTCCAAGTGGAATCTGCCAGAAAGATGACAAATCAAAAGTAGAAAACCATTTTCTACCTTCAAAACGTTGAATAAGTTCCTCTACCGTCTCCGCCCTTTGCTGATCGGCTTCAATTCTCATATTCATTAATCTGCCATCAATGCACAATCTTACCGTGTTATCCTTCTTAGGTATAATAACAAATGGATTCAAATTAGGACTACATGATGGTTCAATTATATTCTAATCTAGCATAATGTCAATCTGCTCTTCAACAGCGCTAGCGTATTTTAACGGAATTGGATATTTCGGTCCTACAAAAGTTGAGTTATCAAGAACATTAAATTTGTGTTCGTAAAGATGTGTTCTACCAGGCCGGTCACTAAAAACATCACTATGTGATATCAACAATTCACACAATTCATCCTTCTGACTCTCCGCTAAATTACATTTCTCCATTGTCTCATACAATTCATCTCTAGAATCTCTCTGTATAGACACATGGCAGACATCAATATTTTTCCTAATATTAGGAATTTCACAAGGCCCTTCCGTACTAGAACACACTTTATTCGCACAAATTTCTGGCAAAACATCATATGGTAACCTGACTTCCCTGCTACTCTTTCCCCAAATAAGATTGACATTACACAGATCAAAATGTAATTTAGCCTTGTGACACGTTAACCAGTCAGCACCTAAAATAACGGCATAAACTAAATTAGGCACAACTAAGCATGGTTGGAAAATACATTCTCCACTTATGTTAATGGGGACAGCTATTTGCTTATTCACCCTTTGAGACTTGTTTCCAACAGCTGTTACGATGAACGTATTCCTCACTGGAATTTCCGCTACATCATAATTCTCTCTCAAAACTTCCTCATACAGCTTGGAATTTACACATGATTTCTCACTACCAGAGTCTAACAAAATCTTAACTTTTCTGCCCCATATCAGCAGTTCAATCGTCCGTGTAACAGTAACACTACTTAAATTATCCTCATTACATAATATAAGATCACTTAACAAATCTTGCCTTATATCTAAATTTAAATTACACTTATAAAATTTTATTGTCTACGATTAAGTCGTCACTTAAAACATTTGAATTATTGCTACTTAGGTCACAATCATGTTCACTTACAACTATAGGCTGGTCGACATTAACATACTTATCTACCTTATACGTGAACTCACCATTTACGGACTGTCTCAGTGACCTGTTTATACAGTCCGTTGCGCATTTAAATTACTTGGTTCGGTTACGACTTGTTGGTTACACACCTCAGTCGGCCTCCCCTGTTGCCTATTTCCTCTAGCGTCATTATTATTATTATTATTATTATTATTATGGCCTGGATTCTCCCGCCTCCCAGCTTCTGGTTGATTTCCATAGTCACGCCTCCCAGTCCTGAAATGTTCCGACTATTTTGATAATTTCTCTCCCTGTGGAAATTATCATTAGGTCTCTCCTGATATTGTCTTCTGTAGTTACGATTATTCATAGGCCTGTCTTGATTATTAGATTGGTTACCCCTTCCTTCAACATTCCTATTTAGTGTCCTACTATTATTCAAGCTACTACCTAAAGCATCAAAACTTTCCAACAAAATTTCCATTTCCTTAATAGTCTCCACTCTTTGCATACAAACAGCTCAGGTCCAATACATTCTAAATTTCTCCACACCAAAACATGAGCCAAAAAATATTCTGTCATTCTAACACCCTCGTTAGAATTATACCTGCCAAACATTACTCTCTCTCTCTCTACTCTGAACACCTTCACTCCAAAATTTAGTCATGAATTTCTCCTTAAATTCAGTTAGATTAGACATCGAGCTTTTATATACCTGAAACCAAGACTTAGTCTCTCCTACGAAAGCATTAGCTAAGATCTCCAATACAGTTTCCCAGCTAATAATATTGTCTCTTAATTGAACAGCAAATTTCTTCTCTACTACTCTCATAAATTCCATCGGGTTAAATTAATTCCCAGAAAACTTAGGTATATCATGATCTCTATCGATTAAACCATTAATTACAATTATCTCACGTACATTCTTACTATTACGCACTTCTTGCTGGAGTACTCTCTGGCAACTCAGAAATTTTTCTCCCACCGTTTCCTCAGACTTTTCTTGAATTTTTCTTAATTCTTCCAAATTTTTCCCATTCTCTCACCTTCTGTGATAATGATTTTTGTTCACTCTCTAGATCACCTACTTCTCCAAGTTTTCTTTCCACATGTTCTACCCTACTAATACATTTCCTAGTTTCTTGCCCCACCGTATTGGTTATCTTATCAAACCTTTCTTCTACTAACTCATTGATTTCTCCTTTATTAGACTCGATCTTGGCGCCTAATTCATCAATCTGTTTGATGCATGTCTCACTAATTTGCTTTATTTCCGTATGGAGATTGCTCCGACCCAATTCCATCTCAGCTCTGATGTTACTACACTCCCTATTTACCTTACTTTCTAAATTATTAATTTGCTTACTTATTTCTAACACCTTATGATCTATCTTATTACTAACATCATCAATCTTCTTATTAATACTATTTATGACATTATTCTGAGCTTCAATTTTCCCACTCATAATATTATTCTGAGATTCAATTTTCTCACAAATGACCGCTTCAATTTTTTCACTCATAATATTATTCTGAGATTCAATTTTATCACTAATAACCGCTTCAATTTTCTCACTCATAATATTATTCTGCTCAGTCATTTTGGACATCAGCAAATTAAATAAACCAAGGTTAGTCACCCCTTTACTTTGATCTTGCGTGACAGCGTTTTCCTGAGTTTCTATTATTTTCTGACTTTCAGCAGGTCCCAACTTAGTCACCAACTTCATATTTATGTTACCACCTTGGATTTCCTTGGACACAATAACCTCAGCCTCATCACCTGACTGCATATTGCTATCCTTGTCCATCTTCGGTTTCCTACTAATTTTTCGCGATCTCAAAGCTATTTCCCACTGCACTTCCTCTGACATTACCCCTTAAATACAAACTTCAACAAAATGACCTTCCTAACATTACTCGGTGAATTTAACATCTGCATACTCATTAAAAGAACTGATCCATGTATATTGCCAATCAGAATCACTTTTTCTGAACCTTTCGAGTCCCACGTTGCTGGCGACACGTTGTGGCTATTCCAACCACTGCTCTTATACCTTCATCTCCTTCACACAATATACATAACATTTGTTTGAGCGCCAGTTGCTTTTTAAATAAAAACAACAAAATTTGGTAGAGCATACCTCTTATATCAATTATCTCAAGGCGTGAGGTGATAAACTCACATATTTGGCAATATACAGGGATATGGTTCAGGACAATATTAAATTACTGTTGCATTTCCACAAGTGAGGATTGTACATGGAACTGGAATCACTTATTATAATTAAAATAAAACTGAGTTTATGACTATAATTTACGTCACAATGAACAAGCATTGACGTCTTTTAATTTAACAAAAAAATATATCTAGTGAGATTTGCAGTAACATGAAAAAGAAAATTTAATCTAAACAAAAAAAATCTATTGGCATGAACTTGAAGTGAAATGTGATATCGCCGCTGATTATATTCTTCTTCATGTTATGAATGCATAACATGTCTGATGCTTTAATTACCTGATGTCTGCATACACCGCTGTTGAACTTGAAATTCCTGGGAAAACCTATGAGCTGACATCGGGAGCCGTCTGCTGTTATCTTCTTATATAACAAGGAGTTGGCCTACATACCATGTACGCGTGTAGGGAGCTCCAATGTAATTACGTCCACTCAATATATTATAAGAAATTGGAAAATATTATTGAAACATCTTGTGACGTCCATCTTCACAAGAAGATGATGTTTCTTTATCAGCATAGTACCCGTCTCTGCACGGATACAACCACCACTTGTAGACCTCCTCGATTATTACTTCTTCAAACACAACTCTTAGCTCTGACCATCACTCTAAGACCACTTCTTCCATTTGATACATCTGACTGATACATATGATCTGATACCTCTCACCACCGTCGCATCGACTTTTATAACCTCGCGATGACGACTCATCTCCCTACTCTCTGTTCATCCCCTCCACCTCAACATACAGTAGCTGGCTAATACTGACACTTGGTCGCAATCTCGTGTCCACGCACTGATGCCATCAGTCATGTGTCGTATAAGCATACCCAAGCGGATTACAGTGACTATGCGGCATGAGTCACCGGAAAACCTACTTGCACATAACATTCTCAGTTAAACATAGCCTCGATTGCAAAATACTCTGCCAACACATCTGCCTAGAGTTAAAAGCCACAGAATGACTATATCAAACCAACAAATCTTACTTACTAATATACAGCATAATTACAAACATATTCACTTAACCTATGATTAAATACAATAACATGCGTGATACCTAATTATTACAGTCTAAATGATGAGAAACAGAATATAAAATCTAATGAATCGGTATAATAATGATAATAATATTAATAATAATAAATACTGAATGGAATATGTAACCCTGTTGTACGGTTACAAGACCTACTGAAACTTTCTTCTGCCTTGGTTAGATGGCTCTAGAATCTATTTCCTAGCGATCTCTGGTAGCCTAAGCCCAAATTATTTTAGGAAGAAAATTAATTTGTCTTATTTGGTAAACGACTTTACTGGTTATTGGTTTTTTAATGTGCAGAAGTTGTCAGTACTACACCTGGATCCTCCTATAATGTAATCTGCGTACGGCATGCCTGTGACTAAGTTCTCTAACCAATCAGAAGGGAGTATATGGAAATTTAGTCTATCAGCGCTCTGGATTATAATTTGGTCTAGAATTTACTCCTGCTCTTCTATTTAAGCAGAGCGCTTTCACACCGTCTAGTGTGATTTGCTCCGGTGATAAAGAGTGCGATATGACGGAGCTTAGAGGGGGAAGGAGGCAGGAGGCAGGATGCAGAGTGTGGCCGGCTTGAAGAAGACCTAGCGCTAACAGGTAAAGGCAGAATTGGCCTGATTATGGGATTGTGCCGGCGTGTGTTTTGAGGAAAAGATTTCAGCAATTTTCCTTAAAATCTAATGTTATCTTTTCATTTTTCGCTGAAATGTAGAACCTTCTGCGCAGTTTATCGACTCAAATTATATTCCCTACTGGGAAAATTTTTATAGTATGGGAGTAGGAGTGGTGACCCTCGGAACTCTCCTCTTCTACATTTGAGCCGGCTGACGAAAGTTTTTCAACATCTAAATTTTGGAAATTTTTCTCGGGCTTTGAACATTCCCCTTTAGTCACCCTTTTTAGCATGGGATTAGCCTCTGCGTCATTGGGCCTTAAGGCCACCTAGATTCTTGTTTATCCTGAATGGTCATTAAGGACTACTGGTGTTTCACCTCCTTTCCTCTTGTTAATGGCTTACTTTTGCTTTCACTTTTTCTTCCTTTACGCCTATATAATGGGCAATATGCACCTGTATATACAGTATTTTAAGGATTTGTATGTAACCGTGTATATATTTAGCTTCCCTTGGGGAACAGTACTCTCTCCTTTTGTGAAATGTTGTAATTGATAAGCCCACCATGGGGCAACCTGCGTATAAACAAGATGAATTGGGGTCACTCAATTGTTTACTAGTGTAATTGAGAATGCTACAAGTGACACTTCTCTTTATTAAGGCTAGCCTGCATATATTTGAAGCTCAGCTGACATCTCATTTTCCATGGAGTGATACCTGTCTCTCTGTAAAACATTTAAACCACTCAAACACTGGTGCACGGCTTAAACAACTATTTCTGTAAGCCTTTTCCATGGACTCAAATGTCTTCGTAGCCGTTTTACCGAGTAAAATGTGAAACCGAATCACTGGTCGTTGCTCCATTGCACTTTGTGACACAACAATGTAGACACACTTCGGCCGCACATCCACTATTTAACAAAGCCTCCTCACAACTGACTGCTCGAATGCACATCTGCTGTTTACAGTTGTTAGTTCAAGCTGCCACAGTAGTTACTTCGCTGACGTTGATTATATGCCAATAATAAAATCAGTCTCGGAACATTTTTGGACGGACGGTTTAAATATACCTCCTGCAAAATATATTCTAATATTTATTTCACTTGATGAAATTAGTGGCCATTGTTACATTGGAGTAAATAAGTGACATATTGTCCGGCTCCATGGCTATATGCTTATCGTTCTGGCCTTCGGTCCGGTGGATCCAGGGTTCGGTTCCCGGCTGAGAACGGGATTTCAACCGTAATTGGTTAATTCGTCTCGCTGGGTGTCCTTTACGCCTTCATCATAAGAAATGATATTCACATAAATCATCCCCAACCTCACAGACATGCAGGTCACTTATATGCGGTCTACTAGAAGAAGACCTGCACCAGACCTCTCTGGAGTCCATATGCCATTATTATTATTATTATTAGTATTGACATACTCTAAATTGTTGTTTCGAGCAGATTATATATTCCAAGAGAAGCCAAGAGTAGCCGCGTTCTAAAATCAGATCATGTAATTCACGGGTTGAAACAATACAACGTATCTGACAATGCTCTTCCTACCTATGATTCTCCTTAGGACTGGTCACGCCTCCTAATCAATTATGGGTATGCAGGGCATCGAAGAATTTTCGTTGTGTTCATTTTCCAGTACCTGTGTGTACAGTTAAATGAACATTGGCATATTGTAGAAATGCATACATACGTCATGCAAACATGCAGTATATTCCTACAGTACGGTACGGTAAGGTTCAATTTTACTTTACACATAGGCCTACCCATAGGAAAACACATTTTCTTCCATCCAAATGTCAGTCGGCCTCTCAAGATTCAGTTTTGAAAAGGGGAAAAGCCTATTCCGTACTGGCTGTGAAGATCCCTGGGGGAGAGAAAGGTAAATGTTTCCTATATTCGTAACCTTAGCACCCGGTGACATGGGATAATTCAACTATATACCTCTTCACTATTTTCCCCGTCATTATCTTGACAGGGAATCGAATCATTACTTTCTGGTGTACCAAGAACGTATTTTGTACCTTGGGAAACAGTTCCCTGGATCTACAATGGAGGAAGGAAAACTTGATTGTCTTAAAAAGGATCAGCATAATGGACGTTGCATACTATTTCGTACAGAGAGATCTAAAAAATAAACAGAATAAACACATAATGAGACTTACCTATGACAGTGAGATTAATTTTCAGATTTCTGGTGGGAGAGTTCCGGAAGTCCACTCTGCAACGATATACGCCCTCGTCGGATAGTTCGAGGTCATCTACCAGCAACTGGGCAGGTGTTGACGCGGTACGGAAATAGGCGCGTGGACCGAAAGCGTTTGGAGCAGACCAAAGTTTCGCTTGTCCGTATTGGCGGCCACGCACATCGAAGCTGAAAGAAAACAAAATAAGACTAGATTTTTTTCAATAGTTATTCATTAATCAGTACAATAATTCAGAGTTGTGACCGAATAGCCATACTATTCCTGCTTAAATTGGAAGTATCACCGTTATGTTATGACCATACATCACAAATACGAAGGTTGTGAATAAAGTAGCGGCAAATTAGTACAGGACACCCGCAGGAGATTGGGCATGCGTAAACAGGCAAGGGAGCGCTACGTCGACTCTTAACGGGGTTAAATGTCAGGTTGTCAGTTTTACGAACAGAATTACTGCGTTGATACGGTGAATGATCTTTTGGGGGATCATTTTAAGTATCTAGGTGTTAATATAAGGAAAGATTTTCATTGGGGTAATAATATAAATGGGATTGTAAATAAAGTGTACAGATCTCTGCACATGGTTATGAGGGTATTTAGGGGTTTTAGTAGGGATGAAAAGGAGAGGGCATATAAGTCTCTGATACGGCCCCAACTAGAATATGGCTCCAGTGTATGGAACCCTCACCAGGATTACTTGATTCAAGGACTGGAAAAAATCCAAAGAAAAGCAGTTCGATTTGTTCTGGATGATATCCGACAAAAGAGTAGCGTTACAAAAATGTTAGAATGATTGGGCTGGGAAGACTTGAGAAAAAAAGGAGAAGAACTGCTAGACTAAGTGGGATGTCCCGAGCTATCAGCGGAGAGATGGCGTGGAATGACATTGGTAGACGAATAAGTTTCAGTGGTGTATGTAAAAGTAGCAACTATCAAAATATGAAGAAAAGGGAATTCAAGAGGAAAAATTAGGGAAAGTAATAGTTTATAGGAAGGAGAATTAGGGATTGGAATGACTTACCAAGGGAGATGCTCATTAAATTTTCAATTTTTTTGGAATCATTTAAGAAGAAGTTAGAGATGTAACAGATATAGAATCTGTCACCTGGGTGACTGCCCTAAATGCAGATCAGTAGTGATTTATTGTGTAGTGTGCATTTGACAAGCATACAGTTGGGAGTGTTGTTACTGTGTGGCGTTGAAGTGAAGAGTGTCGATTTCACCGTTCTTAAGCCTGTTTTAAAAAGGTGGTCAGCGTTCGTGGATTAAAATAAAAATCGAGTTTGCCCGTGGCAAAAAATGCATCGAAGAATACGTGAAGCCTGTTGTGAGAATGCATTACCGTTGAGGACGGTTGCACGATGGGTCAGGGCGTTTCGTGCAGGTTGAAATGAGACGGCGGTCCATTCCTCAAGATCGGATTGCGATCGTGAGTGATCTCGTTTCCGTAGACCATGGATGGACTCTACGAGACTTATGCGTAGATGTTAGTCTCAGTCATCAAACGGTGTGGCATACTGACGAAATGTCTTAACATGAGGAAAATAGCGTCCCGTTGTATTATACATCAACTCACCGTCATACAGAAATGGCACCTGTATGCACTGGCTGGCACCCATCTGGACAGATACCGCAACGAAGGAGACGCATTTCGGCAGCAAATTATCGCCATTGATGAGACGTGGGCACGAGCCTACGAGCCTGAATTAAATCGTCAAATAAATGGCGTCAGCCGGGTTCGCCACTCCCACATATATTCCGGCAGATATCCAGTCGGTTGAAGAATATGCTGATAGTGGCATAAGACTACGAGAGTGTTATTCTTACGCATGCTGTGCCTGAGGGTCAAACCGATTACAGTGACTACAATCGCCGATTATTTGAGCGACATCTGCGTCCGGCTATGCGGTGCAAACGTCCACGTTTGTTGCGAGACGATTGCCCTGTAATATTGCATGACAACGCAAGTCGTAATGTCCCAAACAATGTCAGGCTCTTATTGAAACGATGGCATTGAGTGGTCTTTGAACACAATCCGTTGTTACCAGACATGACTTCTTGTGACTTCGACGTGTTTCTAAATTTGAAGGAACCCCTCCGTGGCTGCCATTCTCCCGACTTGGCATCTGTACTCCGCGCAGATATAAACATTCGTCGTATACGTTTAGTGCTAGGCAAACTGAACAAGTTTCAAGTGTTCTTACGGAACAGCCAAAAATCGACGAAACTATAAAACGTGGAATTAGAAAATCCATTGACCCTATACCAAAAATTGAGTTCCACTATACCAGAACCAATACGTCTAAACACTTCATCGATGGGTGTAAAATCATTTCAGAAGTGCATAAAGATTATATAGCACATTGTCGAAGATAAGGCCCTTTGCGAATAATGTAATTCTGTATAGAGCAATAAATAAGTTCCAAGATTGTGAGCAACTGCAAAATGACCTCGATAGGGAGACTGGAATGGAGTGTTAGGCCAAGGAAGAGAAGGTAGTACAGTAGGAGAATTTGGATTGGGACAAAGGAACGAAAGAGGAAGTCGGCTGGTTGAATTCTGCACTGATCATAATTTAGTCCTTGCCAATACTTGGTTCAAACACCACAAACGACGGCTGTATACGTGGACGAGACCTGGAGACACTGGAAGGTATCAAATAGACTTCATTATGATTAGGCAGAGATTCAGAACCCAGGTGTTCGATTGTAAAACTTTCCCAGGAGCAGACGTGGACTCTGACCACAACTTGTTGGTCATGAAATGCCATCTGAAGTTGAAGAAATTGAAGAAAGGAAAGAATGCAAAAAGATGAGATCTAGACAAGTTGAAAGAAAAGAGTGTGAGGGATTGTTTCAAGGAACATGTTGCAAAAGGACTAAATGAAAAGGCTGAAGGAAACACTACAGAGGAAGAGTGGAGAGTCATGAAAAATGAAGTCAGTAGGGCTGCTGAAGAAATGTTAGGAAGGAAGAAAAGTTCAACTAAGAATCAGTGGATAACTCAGGAGATACTAGACCTGATTGATGAACGACGAAAATACAAGAATGCTAGAAATGAAGAGGGCAGAAAATAATACAGGCAATTAAACAATCAAGTGGATAGAAAGTGCACGGTAGCTAAGGAAGAATGGCTGAAGGAGAAGTGCAAGGATGTCGAAGGCTGTATGGTCCTGGGAAAGGTAGATGCTGCATACAGGGATATCAAGGAAACCTTTGGAGAAAGGAAATCTAGGTGTATGAATATTAAGAGCTCAGATGAAAAGCCACTTATAGGGAAAGAAGGCAAAGCCAAAAGATGGCAGGAGCATATCTAACAGTTGTATCAAGGTAAGGATGTAGATAATTTGGTTCTGGAACATGAGAGGCTGTTGATGCTGATGAAATGGGAGACCCAATTTTGAGGTCAGAATTTGACAGAGCTGTGAGTGACCTAAATAGGAACAAGGCACCTGGAATTGATGACATTCCCTCTGAATTACTGACTGCCTTAGGAGAAACCAGCATGGCAAGGTTATTTCATTTAGTGTGCAAGATGTATGAGACAGGAGAAGTCCCATCTGATTTTCGGCAGAATGTTGTTATACCTATTCCCAAGAAAGCCGGTGCTGACAGGTGTGAAAATTACCGCACCATTAGTTTAGTATCTCATGCCTGCAAAATTTTAACACGTATTATTTACAGAAGAATGGAAAAACAATTTGAAACAGAGTTGGGAGAAGATCAATTTGGCTTCAGAAGAAACGTAGGAACACGTGAAGCAATACTGACCTAACGTCTGATCGTAGAGGATCGAGGAAGGACAAGCCCACGTACATGGCATTTGTAGATCTAGAAAAGGCATTCGATAATGTTGATTCGACCAAGCTATTTATGATTCTGAAGATGATAGGGATCAGATACCGAGAACGAAGTATTATCTACAATCTGTATAAAAATCAGTCTGCAGTGATAAGAATCGAGGGCTTTGAAAAAGAAGCAGCAATCCAGAAAGGAGTGAGGCAAGTCTACAGTTTGTCCCCTCTCCTTTTCAATGTTTACACAGAACAGGCAGTAAAGGAAATCAAAGATAAATTTGGAAAGGGAATCACAGTCCAAGGAGAGGAAATCAAAACCTTGAGATTTGCCGATGATATTGTTATTTTATCTGAGACTGCAGAAGATCTCTAGAAGTTACTGAATGGTATGGATGAAGTCTTGGGTAAGGAGTACAAGATGAAAATAAATAAGTCCAAAACAAAAGTAATGGAGTGCAGTCGAACGAAGGCAGGTGATGTAGGAAATATTAGATTGGGAAATGAAGTCTTAAAGGAAGTAGATGAATATTGTTACTTGGGTAGTAAAATAACTAACGATGGCAGAAGTAAGGAGGACATAAAATGCAGACTAGCACAAGCCAGGAAGAGCTTTCTTAAGAAAAGGAATTTGCTCACTTCAAACATTGATATCGGAATTAGAAAGAAGTTTTTGAAGACTTTCGTGTGGAGCGTGGCATTGTATGGAAGTGAAACATGGACGATAACTAGCTCAGAAAGAAAGAGAATAGAAGCTTTTGAAATGTGGTGTTACAGAAGAATGCTGAAGGTGAGATGGATAGATAGAATCACGAATGAAGAAATACTGAATCGAATTGGTGAGAGGAGATCGATTTGGCTAAATTTGACGAGAAGAAGAGATAGAATGATAGGACACATCTTAAGACACCCAGGACTTGTTCAGTTGGTTTTTGAAGGAAGTGTAGGTGGTAAGAATGGTAGGGGTAGACCAAGGTATGAATATGACAAGCAGATTAGAGTAGATTTAGGTTGCAAAAGTTACGTAGAAATGAAAAGGTTAGCACAGGATAGGGTGGCATGGAGAGCTACATCAAACCAGTTTATGGACTGATGACTCAAACAACAACAATGTTGTGAGATGGACGGCAGGCAATGATATGATGATAAACGGGGTTAAATATCAGGTTGTGTGTTTCACAAATAGGAAAAGTCCTCTCAGTTTTAATTACTGCGTTCATGCGGTGAATGTTCCTTTTGGGGATCACTGTAAGTACTTAGGTGTTAATATAAGGAAAGATCTTCATTGGGGTACTCACACAGATGGGATTGTAAATAAAGGGTTCAGATCTCTGTACATGGTTATGAGGGTGTTTAGGGGTTGTAATTAGGATGTAAAGGAGAGGACATATAGGTCTCTGGTAAGAATATGGTTCCAGTGTATGGGACCCACAACAGGATTACTGGATTCAAGAACTGGAAATAAATCTAAAGAAAAGCAGCTCGATTTGTTCTGGGTGATTTCCGACAAAAGAGTAGCGTAACCAAAATGTTGCAAAGTTTGGGCTGTTACGACTTGGGAGAAAGAAGACTAGCTGCTCCACTAAGTGGTGTGTTCCGAGCTGTCAGCGGAGAGATGGCGTGGACTGACATTAGTAGACGGATAAGTTTGAGTGGTGTCTTTAAAAGTAGGTAAGATCACAATATGAAGATAAGGTTGGAATTCAAGAGGAAAAATTGGGGCAAATGATCGTTTATAGGAAGTGGAGTTAGTGATTGGGTTAACTCACCAAGGGAGATGTTCAATAAATATCCAATTTCTTTGAAATCGTTTAAGAAAAAGCTAAGAAAACAACATATAGCGAATCTGCCACCTTGGCGACTGTCCTAAATGCAGATCAGTATTGATTGATTGATTGATTGATTGATTGATTGATTGATTGATTGATTGATTGATTGATTGATTGATTGATTGATTGATTGAACAATACTTGCGTGAAAAAGAACGGATAAAGAAGTGGCGACGGAAGATACCATTGTGCCAGTTTATGATTTGCAAGCAGTAATGCAACTGCCGAAAAGTGAAAAATCAGTCTTCTATTATAAATCTAAATGAAAATGTCCTGAACTTCACTATCTACAATTTTCAAAACAACTCCTGTGAGTCTTATGACTGGAATGAAAGCAATAGTTATAGAGGTGTAAATTAATTGGTGACGTGTGTACTTTGAATCATGAGAGGGAAATCTACTGAAAATAAAGAAATGCTTTTTGCGAAGTATTTTACTCTGACAATTCCGCAGGGCATTAAAGAAGTAAATTTATGAATGCCTTGATTGACGCAGTTTATTCCCTGGATGTTGAAAGTGTTGTGCACAAATACCACATAGCAGTGCACACACAAAACGAAGGCGATTCAGCCATTCCTTGATAGAACGAAACTTAGAAATTCTATTGAACGGTAGCCCTATATACTAACCAGAAACATTTAACCCCGCGATTACCACTGCAAGAATGTTTGGACAACCGTTTCTCGTAAATGAGATGTGCTATGATGATTTCTACAACATGAAACAGTTGCATATGGACATTGTCTAACTAAGATGGGAGCTGTAAAGTTGTCGGATGTAAAAGTCCAAAAAGTTGTGAAGAAATTTCCCAAATGACCTTTCTATAAGATCCCTTAATTTCGTGTATGGATTTCCAGGAAGCTGTAGTCCCCAACAAAAAGAAGGGATCGTGTAACAGTGATGTGAAGCTGACCCTTGCATTAACTAAAATTTCGAAAAGAAGGAAAGTGATCCGAGGGATTTGGTGCATAAAAATTGCATTCCGAAATACTAACAGCCTTTCTATGACAGTGTGGTGAAGAGATACATGGAGGAAAAGTGTTTTGCAGTATTTCATAATATTTCAGTTTTCACTAAAATGGTTCTAAAATTTCCATAAAATGTAAACTGCTCATATTTCAGTGTTACCAAATCGACATAACTTGAAGTAAGCGAATATTTTTCTGGTGAGAATAACGTCCTACTAGTTAATTGTGCTTATCTTCAGTACAGACTTCAGCAACAAAACTGTCACAAGTATGACAGAGGGTATTATAGACGATTCTCGGCGACGACTCACCTATTTATTGACTATTAGTGTATAGAATAATATTCGTAAATCTCAGTTCCATTAAATTATTCAATGAAACTATTAAGAAATATCTGGCTAAGTATGTTACCCCAACCTTAAACCTTAAAACGTCTCTTCTGAAAAATCATGAATACTGAGTTGTGATATTCTTGTCGAAAATGAGCGACGTCATGGCTCAAATTAGAGGAGGCCTGAGCAGAAAGGGAGGGAAACATTCGCACACACTTAGTTTTCTCGGTTTTGATATCATTCTACTGGGGATTGACGTTGCTACCAAACCATAATGTAATAGGTATAGCATATTCAGAAAACATGTGGGGTATAACAAAATTTTAGGTCTGCCAGCTATTATACTCACTGGTAAACATCAGTTTCAGTATGATGAAATGATGATGATGATAATGAGCTCCGTAAGACGAAGAGAACAGCTTGGTTATTGTAATTAACTGAAAGTATTATTTCCTAATCATAGTTTATGGAATTAATATTAACTAAGATTAATACCCAACAATGGTTAACGTTACGTTAGTAGTTAGGAAACAGCACATGGAACATAACTTTGAAGATTTATTTATGGCCGAGTTGTATTCTCGTGATAATAGAGTGTAGTGTTTTACGTTCAAGAACAGATGCGGTCTCATGGCAAGCTTGGCAGTAACAACCTTGCATGTAGGTCGATATAAATGATGCCGCCGACACGAAGCAACTTTGTGCCCTTTCTTCCACACATGAAGGGTGACACGACTACAGTTAAAACGACCTTCATTAGACACCTGCTCCCTGCCTTTGAAGAAGCATTGCATTTCCTACAGTGCTTGCCAGCATATTTATCTTCCCTTAGAACATCGAAACTCATCAAAAGACTTGAGTTTTGTCGAATGTATGTACATGAGCTAATATTCAAGTTCATGGTTTGATTTATTTCATTAATTTAATGGTAACCTGTACTTACTTCAACAATGTTCGACATCACCTTTGATATTGTAAAAGTTCAAATTAATGTTGTCATTATAGTATCGTTGAAGGAATTGATGGAACAATTAGCCCATTTAGGCACGCTGTTGATTATAACGTTCTCACCTGTCGGCATTTCGTCCAAATTCATTCACATCACTTTGCAACTGCTGAAGTACCGTATTGACGGATATTCCTGCTTACGTTTTTAATAACATAAAGAACTTGATGAAAGTAAAACAACAAGCGAACAAAGGCTTATAAGCATGACTGGAAATGGATCATGCAGTACAAACTCAAAAATGTGGATTCCTTACATGTATACCTACATAGATACATATTCATTATAGACTGTTGTATATTTCAATGTATTGTCTGCAAGCCTCTGTGATTTAACACTTTTCCGGTACAATTCCCTTTTATCGTTTATGTATGATGAACCCGAGTGACTTAGGCCCATAATCAATCATGATTTGATCGGTAAAATAATATGGTACATTTATTGAAATACAGAAGAGTGTATTTGAAAATATTTCGTTTAGGTAATGTCGAAATCAGAGCGAAGGAAGGACGACAGACTGGAGCCTGACGGATTAGCTCAACACGACAACTTTTAGCTACTTCACAGCAGGGAATATCATTAGTTGGCGTACAAGGAAATACAGAGTCCACAAATAAGTCTTGGTCAGAAAGAGGAAGGGGGGAGAGTCATACAAAGAAAACCCACCACATGAGTAAGACCTTGGGATATTTTTGGTAGGACGGAAATTCCATGACCTCATGGAAAATTACAGCGGCTGAGTGTACGTTCGCTAGCCTAAGTTCGAGCAGGTGGAGATTTAAATCACGTGACCGCTTGCCGGCCAATAGTAAAAATTTGATGGGAGACTCAGTGATACCATCTTAAGGAATGATGGATGAGATATTTTCGTAACTACAAATGTATTCAGTAATAAATTAATATGAGTACGCGGATGGATGTAATGAATTTATTAGATGTCACGCATGGAAAAATAATCAATACTTATTGGCAAATTAATTAAATTGAAGGCTGGATTTCTTGGAAACCGGACAGCTTGAATCTCATTGGCTGAAAGGAGACCACGTTGTCAGGGACGCTTACAAAGGCGCGAAATGTGAGGAGCTAAATCCACCCATATCTCCTAAATCTGTGATCACCTGGAGTTCATATTTTATCCAGCAGATATGCTAGCGGAGTGGATTAATTTGATGTAAATTTTAACTTCCAATTCGGAGTGCAAGTACCGATATTAAAAATCCACCCCCTCCCTAAGGGGCATGACGTCAACAAATCCGCGGGAAAAAGGCTTCATCCATATATACGGAGCTGAACTGACGGTCGCGAGCCACTTGTCTTGAATCGTTGGAGCTGAATTGACGCTCGCCAGCACACTTGTCTTGAATCGTTGGAGCTGAATTGACGCTCGCCAGCACACTTGTCTTGAATCGTTGGAGCTGAATTGACGGTCGCCAGCACACGTGAATTGAATATCGGGAGTTGAACTGTTGGTCGCCGGTAACTTAGAATTCTACGGACGTACAGTCATTTAATGGCGCGAGCATCCGCCAGTGTTTGTAAAGTGTGATCGCGCTCAAGCAACATGTTAAATCTGGAAATAGTTAACGTAGGATAGTGTTTTTTTTATTTATGAATAATCAGTGACGTAAAGTAATTACCCTGCAAGAGAGTAGTATAAAATATATCACCATAAGTACGTACATAATAGACTGTGTGACGAACAGTACTTTAAGGAAGTGGTAGCCTGTACTTAGCTATACCGAACCGATGTAATGAACACGTCAAGAATGCCGTATAAATCGGGCGTATCGCGACGGGCGAAATAGTTGACACCACGTCGTACGTGTCCAGGTCCATTGTGCGGTAGGTGGACGAAGATTAAATAGTGTAAATATATTAAATTCTTGGGTCTAGGATAGAAATTTGTTGTATCCAAATTAAAGTATACAGTGTTAACGTAGTAAATGGTGAAGGTTTGTGGTAATCAAGATATGAGTGTAAAATAATAATAATGTGCCAGGAAATCTTTTGTGAAACTACGCCATCAAGGATGGAGGAGTAAAACGCAGAGAGGGGCTGGATGAAGCCTCTCGTCTGCAAAGCTGCAATGGAATACCGATAACTAAGATGAGTACTAAACTGTAAAATATATTTGGGAAATGTTATCGTGATGGGAAAAATGGGAATAATTTGATTATACTTGGTTACCTTCTGTAACAAGATGGGTCGCTTAACGACCCCATCCTAAATTTATAGCACGGACAGTAGTAAATCATAATAATGTAAATAATCGGGTCTTTTATGTATTCAGTTTGTTGGAGATGTAAATTTGTATATATAGTGTAGTACGTTAAGTCATGCATGCATTCATATTTTCTTTGTAGTCGATAATTTTCTTTACATTTGATTTTGATTATGCTAGTTAAATAAGACCCGATATGTGCTTTTATGTTTTGTCATTTTAACGAGCCATTTAATGACATGGAAGGAAAATCCAGCTTCGCCATACCAAGAGTGTTTTGTTGAAATTAATATGGTCATATTTTCAAAGTGAAGTTGTTAAATTTGTGAGATGCGATTAATATAATATTTCCAAGTAAATCATATCTGGAGTGTTTAGTGCCAGAATAAATTGAATTTGTAAAAGGGGTTATGCGTTAAACATATTACGAGTGGACTACCGTATTACAGGCGAAATTATTATTTTTTTAAAATATTAATAATAATAATAAATAAATAATATAACTACTTTTTTTGTGAAGATATTTTTTTTAATACGATTTGGAGATAATAATAATTCATGTAATTTATGTGATCAAGTGTTGAGTTTATTGGGAATCATTTAATGACGGGAGGTCGTTTTAATTTGGAATTAAAGTGCGTGATAACTTAATTTGATCGATTAATAATATTGAAATGTAGATCGGTGTTAATAATCCGTACATGTTAATGAACGTGTGGTTTAAATTACGGTCCAATTTTTTTTTACGTATAAATGTCGCGTTTTGAAGTTGCGATTCATTAGCCGGAACATGTAGTGCTAATATTACGAGACCATGATTGTCAAATTTTGGTAAATATAATTTCAAGATGTTACGATTATTTGTGGAGAATGAACTAAGGCATAGATCCAAATGAGATAGAAAATGTGAAAGAATTTGCAGTCAGATAATAAAAGGTCGTACGATGTCCGAAATGAATAAATAAGTCAGTTGATAATTCTGTGAGGAATAAATAAATGAATCGAGGAATATTGAGATAGAGAGGAAAATAAATTCCGTACGAGAGACACTTAGGATATTGATATGAGTGTAAAATGTACGGGCAGTGTCACAGAGAAATACTGAGTTACGCAGCGGGTAGAATTCGAACCCGTGACAGCATGTACGAAATAAATAGACTGCACAGCTATTCGTTGAGATACAACGGATTTAAGGATAATAAGAGTTCAGATTCCACAGAAATGGTCGTATATTGTATTCATTGTAATAACGAGTGTGAACAATCATGATGTCGTGATAATAATAAATATAAATATTGCAGATAAAGGATTGGACCGCCTTAATTAATTGAGCGTTGATAACGATGTTAAACGGGAATCTAAATGATAATATGCAACCGATAATAATAATAACAATGTAAGGACGATGTTAAATCACCGCGGTCGGATCAATAATAATTGTCATAATAATAACTGTAATGATGTCGTTGGTTGATCAGTGAATTAATTTGTAATTGCGACCGATATCTTAATATATAATTTGGCGGAAGTGACCGGTCCATTAATAATAATAATCTCTTAAGTGACGTGAATAGTAATAATATCTTGAGTCACCTATTCATTAATAATAATAATAATCACGAGAGGGATATAATAATGATAACAGTAATAACCATTTGTGTTTGCGTCCCGCATAATAATGATGATATTAATCAAACGTGACAGTGCCAGGAACCGTTGAATAATAATAATAATAATAATAATAATAATTTCGAGGATGATAATTTCGTGGATTAAATTGTTTGGTGACAATATCCCTCTATTAGTATGTTGAATATTGAGAATGATAATATTAGAGTCATTTGGTATCTCTTTATTATACGGTTTCCGTATGGGACGATGTGACTGCATACTTGGCGTGTTTGTTTATTTCGCTCGCGATGCGAGGGGGGTCACTGGCACGGTATTTCCCATCGCTTCTCGTTATCTCATCTGTGTCAGTAGTCTACTGAGGCTAACTGGTAACAATTCAGATCACATGTAAATAATATATAAATGCTGATTCAGTGGTATGGCATCAGCTGGATATCGTAAGATAGGGACTGTCCGTGGAATCCAGTTTTCGCACTTCACGAGAAACATTACCCAGTCCGAGTACCGGTCTCGGAAAAATGTATATAGCCGGAGTACGTCATCTTAGTTAAATCGGGAAGCCGACCGTAACATGGGTTATGCTCGGGCTCCCGATAGAAGGAAGCTACATCTTTGAGTGACGGTTCGATTCAAATGGAATCGATCCGTAAATTATACCTCCAAAATGTCATTTTATTTCAGAAGCAACACAGCAAGATATTGATACCACTTGCGGTATGGCAAGTGATTTATATATGTAACATGTGTGTAAATTCAAATATTGTTGCCACGTGTATCAAAATTTTATACGTCAAATGGCGTAATAAACCGCTCCTCCTGGCAAATTATTTCAAAGGAAACCAATCTCATAATCTTTTTATTGTAGTTAGATGATGCCCTTTTTAAAGTAACAGTCACTTCCTAGTCCTATCATGGAGTCCTTAAATTCAAGTTACGATCGAGCCTTCCCCCTTTTAATTTTTAGTTGCTCCGTTCATCCCCGTGTTCTATTATGCCGTTATATTTATATTTGATGATTTAAATAATGAACCGACACCCCTGAGATAAATGCTAGTCTGGGACTCGGGAGGTGGACGGGTGCAAAATGGCTGGCCCAAAGTGGGGCTTTAAGAACGGCAAAGTGTTGCTTTAATAACGGCAGAGAGGCCAATTTTTTTTGCTAATCAATTTTTATATTTCTATACTTTTTTTTCAAAATTTTATATTTTTAAATTTTTGATTTTTTATTAATTGATGACCGCATCACGGTCAAGTGTGTGTTCACTTGTAACGTAATATCATGCTAGAGTAAGGTTAGTTTCGAACGGAGCTAGATTTGACTAGTGTATTATTATAATCCATTGCTAATCTCTTCAAGTTTGGCAATGATTCAAAATTCAATAAGCTCGAAGATTTGATGTTTCTCTTTTCCCATATGGAATTTAATATTTTTTTGTTATTCAGGACTCCATTTAAATGTCATTGGACATGAGATGAATATTATAAACAGTTGTTTAGGAAGGCTTGAAATGGTAAAAATATTACTGAGCACCAGTTCAAGTTATTAGTTAAAAAGAGGTTGAGATGGTATAAATTAAAATTAACGTATTTCAGGGCAGGAGATTTCCAACTTCATCGTTGTTTTTAATGTTGTTGTTGTTGTTATATTGGAGCGGTTTATTGTGAAATCTTAGGCACAGGCCAGCATTCAAGTTGAATGACCGGCTATTGTAAACAAGTTTTATAGTCAAAATTTTTTTTGTTAAATGAAAGTTAGTGTAGGGGTATAATGTCATAGGATAGGGCCTAGACCCAATAGCGTATTCCTTCGTGTGCAGCAAGGCGAGAGGCCGATCGGCCCTTTTGCTTTCTCAAGAAAAGTTATAATGTCTGACGACGGTAGGGAGCGATCCCAGGACATAGTGGTAGAAGGACAGGGAGAGGTGAAAACTCTCACGTTAGAGGACTTGATGCAAGCATTGGCTGCAAGTATTGGTCCAATGGAACGAAGGTTAGATCAATTACAGACTAATAGTGTTTCGGTAGAGAATAAAATAGACCAAGTACAGGCCGATAGTGTTTCTGATAGACAGGAAATTATTTATAAAATAGACAAAGTACAGGCCGATAGTGTTTCTGATAGACAGGAAATTATTCAACAAATGAAGGTTAATAGTGTTTCATTAGAGAACAAAATAGACCAGGTACAGGCTGCGTGTGAAATAAATAAATCAGAACTCAAGGCACAAATAGATGCAGTTCAGGCCGCGAGCGTAGCGATGGGACAGGAACTTAGGGACAAATTAACTCAAGTCCAGGAAGCATGTCACTTCGCGAAAGACGAATTAAAAGTGCACATGGATGCGTACATTACCATCGTTAATGAAAAGGTTGACCGCGTTAGAGATGAGGCTCAAATGGAACGCGCAGAAATTAAGGAAAAATTGAACGCTAGTGTCAAGGAACTCGCCGCTCTGCGATTAACTGATAAAAAAGACATAGAATCACACATAGAGGAAATTCGGGATGAGTGTAGGAAGGAGAATGACATCGTCCGGGGACAAGTAGAAGAAAAATGCGCGCAGATAGCTGGCACCTTGGACAAGCATGACAAGGGCATGAACGAGTTACGTGGGGAAGCCGCACGTACACTTGTCATCGTAGCAGGACTGAAAAACAAAGTCGAAGAACTAACTATAAATTTAGAAGACCGTAGCCAGAGAATAACCAAGTGCGAAGACGCAAACTTAGCGTTATTCCAGCGGACGGAAGACTTAATTGAACAGGGCCAATCATTTGCCGACACGGAAGTTCGCTTGTTAGAACAATGCAAGGCGTATAATGGGCAAAATTCCGGCACAAAAGAAATAGCAAGTTGTAATCCCGACGGAATGGATGACATCCGAAAAGACTTGGAGATGTTGAAGGCTAGGTTGGAACCATCAGCGTCTAGCCAAGATTTTAACCTCCAATATCGCGAATACGAACCCCATGATAACCAGGGGATTCATAAGAAAGGAGGCCTATCCCATGCTGATACACACGGTTTCAAGTTTGAAAACAGAGATGGGTCGTCTACGTCATCAAGTGCTATCCCGACATCGGTGGTACACGTCATTAAGATGTCTGATGACAAGCCACCAAAGTTCGATGCCCGTGGGCATATTACCCCGAAAGGTTTCATCCGGGAAATCGCCGGTTATATAAATGAGAATAAAATACCAGTAGAGCGACAACTGCGAACGGTAGAGAAATTCCTAGACGGAGCACCAGCTGTATGGTTCAGGGCTTTCTTGTATACTTTTGAAGATTTTGAAGGATTTCGGCGGGCTTTTCTCCAAAAGTTCTGGAGTATTCAGGAACAGCAGGAGTTAAGGCTGGAAGTATACTCCAGACGATATTCGACATCTTCACCAACGAAATTCTCTGATTACTTTGTGGCACAATTTCACAAGCTACGGGAGCTTGATAATCCAATGAGCGAAACAGAATTGATTAGCGCCATTGGAAAGCAATTGCCATTCGAGGTCCAACGAATGATGATAGCGTCAAATGTCCAGACAGCTGTCGATGCGGAGGCTTTATTACGTCAATTAGACCTCACAACGCATCATTCAAACCCAAGACAAATTAGGAGCCGGGACCAACAGGTGAATAATATCGAACGGACAATCGAACCGAAGACCACTAGTACGAAGAACCAGGGAACTAGTACTGATCCGGAACCTCGTCGAACATATAATACGGAGTGGAAGCCGCGACAATGGACGAGACCAAGGAATTTTGCGGAAGGCAACCGGCAAACCAACCAAGGGAACTTTCGAGCTGACAGGGGATACCGTGGATTCCAGAGAAGTAATTATAGGCCGTATCCAGCTAGGAATCAAGGGAACCCGAGATATTACCAGGGAGGATCTCGTCAGGAGAAGGATGACAGATACCAAGAGTCTAGGCGGTATATAGAAGAGCTGAACAAGAGAAAATGGAAGGAGGCGATCCATGATCGAGGCCGTGAGGAGGAAGCGACAGGAGCGGAGAGCTTGCAGTTCCAAAGAGCAAGGAAGGGTGGCAGCAACTTGAACCCGAATGCACCGACGTTCGATTCGGGACAAGGAAACAAAGAGATGTGACTAGAAGCAGAGGATGAACGAGAGGAAGCAGATGACGAGCCGGAAGAAGATGATGTCGAAGAAGAGGATGAAGAAGATGACGGAAGGGAAGAAGAAGTCCAAGTAATCCATACACAGATTGAAGCAAGGCCATGTCCAGAGTGTGGAGAGATAGACAGAGACGTGCAGGAATTTGTCAATGCGATCCATGATATCGAAAGACAGAACGAGGAGTTAAGGTTCAGGAACCAGATGTTGAGAGACGAAATCAACAGCCGTCGCAGAACAGAGGATCCGATGTCAAATCATGATAGTGATGATATGGACACATCATTAAAAAAAAATCTCATGATACTCACTAGATTTTTTTTACCTGGGCAAGAGGAAGATGAACCCGAGTGACTTAGGCCCATAATCAATCATGATTTGATCGGTAAAATAATATGGTACATTTATTGAAATACAGAAGAGTGTATTTGAAAATATTTCGTTTAGGTAATGTCGAAATCAGAGCGAAGGAAGGACGACAGACTGGAGCCTGACGGATTAGCTCAACACGACAACTTTTAGCTACTTCACAGCAGGGAATATCATTAGTTGGCGTACAAGGAAATACAGAGTCCACAAATAAGTCTTGGTCAGAAAGAGGAAGGGGGGAGAGTCATACAAAGAAAACCCACCACATGAGTAAGACCTTGGGATATTTTTGGTAGGACGGAAATTCCATGACCTCATGGAAAATTACAGCGGCTGAGTGTACGTTCGCTAGCCTAAGTTCGAGCAGGTGGAGATTTAAATCACGTGACCGCTTGCCGGCCAATAGTAAAAATTTGATGGGAGACTCAGTGATACCATCTTAAGGAATGATGGATGAGATATTTTCGTAACTACAAAAGTATTCAGTAATAAATTAATATGAGTACGCGGATGGATGTAATGAATTTATTAGATGTCACGCATGGAAAAATAATCAATACTTATTGGCAAATTAATTAAATTGAAGGCTGGATTTCTTGGAAACCGGACAGCTTGAATCTCATTGGCTGAAAGGAGACCACGTTGTCAGGGACGCTTACAAAGGCGCGAAATGTGAGGAGCTAAATCCACCCATATCTCCTAAATCTGTGATCACCTGGAGTTCATATTTTATCCAGCAGATATGCTAGCGGAGTGGATTAATTTGATGTAAATTTTAACTTCCAATTCGGAGTGCAAGTACCGATATTAAAAATCCACCCCCTCCCTAAGGGGCATGACGTCAACAAATCCGCGGGAAAAAGGCTTCATCCATATATACGGAGCTGAACTGACGGTCGCGAGCCACTTGTCTTGAATCGTTGGAGCTGAATTGACGCTCGCCAGCACACTTGTCTTGAATCGTTGGAGCTGAATTGACGCTCGCCAGCACACTTGTCTTGAATCGTTGGAGCTGAATTGACGGTCGCCAGCACACGTGAATTGAATATCGGGAGTTGAACTGTTGGTCGCCGGTAACTTAGAATTCTACGGACGTACAGTCATTTAATGGCGCGAGCATCCGCCAGTGTTTGTAAAGTGTGATCGCGCTCAAGCAACATGTTAAATCTGGAAATAGTTAACGTAGGATAGTGTTTTTTTTATTTATGAATAATCAGTGACGTAAAGTAATTACCCTGCAAGAGAGTAGTATAAAATATATCACCATAAGTACGTACATAATAGACTGTGTGACGAACAGTACTTTAAGGAAGTGGTAGCCTGTACTTAGCTATACCGAACCGATGTAATGAACACGTCAAGAATGCCGTATAAATCGGGCGTATCGCGACGGGCGAAATAGTTGACACCACGTCGTACGTGTCCAGGTCCATTGTGCGGTAGGTGGACGAAGATTAAATAGTGTAAATATATTAAATTCTTGGGTCTAGGATAGAAATTTGTTGTATCCAAATTAAAGTATACAGTGTTAACGTAGTAAATGGTGAAGGTTTGTGGTAATCAAGATATGAGTGTAAAATAATAATAATGTGCCAGGAAATCTTTTGTGAAACTACGCCATTAAGGATGGAGGAGTAAAACGCAGAGAGGGGCTGGATGAAGCCTCTCGTCTGCAAAGCTGCAATGGAATACCGATAACTAAGATGAGTACTAAACTGTAAAATATATTTGGGAAATGTTATCGTGATGGGAAAAATGGGAATAATTTGATTATACTTGGTTACCTTCTGTAACAAGATGGGTCGCTTAACGACCCCATCCTAAATTTATAGCACGGACAGTAGTAAATCATAATAATGTAAATAATCGGGTCTTTTATGTATTCAGTTTGTTGGAGATGTAAATTTGTATATATAGTGTAGTACGTTAAGTCATGCATGCATTCATATTTTCTTTGTAGTCGATAATTTTCTTTACATTTGATTTTGATTATGCTAGTTAAATAAGACCCGATATGTGCTTTTATGTTTTGTCATTTTAACGAGCCATTTAATGACATGGAAGGAAAATCCAGCTTCGCCATACCAAGAGTGTTTTGTTGAAATTAATATGGTCATATTTTCAAAGTGAAGTTGTTAAATTTGTGAGATGCGATTAATATAATATTTCCAAGTAAATCATATCTGGAGTGTTTAGTGCCAGAATAAATTGAATTTGTAAAAGGGGTTATGCGTTAAACATATTACGAGTGGACTACCGTATTACAGGCGAAATTATTATTTTTTTAAAATATTAATAATAATAATAAATAAATAATATAACTACTTTTTTTGTGAAGATATTTTTTTTAATACGATTTGGAGATAATAATAATTCATGTAATTTATGTGATCAAGTGTTGAGTTTATTGGGAATCATTTAATGACGGGAGGTCGTTTTAATTTGGAATTAAAGTGCGTGATAACTTAATTTGATCGATTAATAATATTGAAATGTAGATCGGTGTTAATAATCCGTACATGTTAATGAACGTGTGGTTTAAATTACGGTCCAATTTTTTTTTACGTATAAATGTCGCGTTTTGAAGTTGCGATTCATTAGCCGGAACATGTAGTGCTAATATTACGAGACCATGATTGTCAAATTTTGGTAAATATAATTTCAAGATGTTACGATTATTTGTGGAGAATGAACTAAGGCATAGATCCAAATGAGATAGAAAATGTGAAAGAATTTGCAGTCAGATAATAAAAGGTCGTACGATGTCCGAAATGAATAAATAAGTCAGTTGATAATTCTGTGAGGAATAAATAAATGAATCGAGGAATATTGAGATAGAGAGGAAAATAAATTCCGTACGAGAGACACTTAGGATATTGATATGAGTGTAAAATGTACGGGCAGTGTCACAGAGAAATACTGAGTTACGCAGCGGGTAGAATTCGAACCCGTGACAGCATGTACGAAATAAATAGACTGCACAGCTATTCGTTGAGATACAACGGATTTAAGGATAATAAGAGTTCAGATTCCACAGAAATGGTCGTATATTGTATTCATTGTAATAACGAGTGTGAACAATCATGATGTCGTGATAATAATAAATATAAATATTGCAGATAAAGGATTGGACCGCCTTAATTAATTGAGCGTTGATAACGATGTTAAACGGGAATCTAAATGATAATATGCAACCGATAATAATAATAACAATGTAAGGACGATGTTAAATCACCGCGGTCGGATCAATAATAATTGTCATAATAATAACTGTAATGATGTCGTTGGTTGATCAGTGAATTAATTTGTAATTGCGACCGATATCTTAATATATAATTTGGCGGAAGTGACCGGTCCATTAATAATAATAATCTCTTAAGTGACGTGAATAGTAATAATATCTTGAGTCACCTATTCATTAATAATAATAATAATCACGAGAGGGATATAATAATGATAACAGTAATAACCATTTGTGTTTGCGTCCCGCATAATAATGATGATATTAATCAAACGTGACAGTGCCAGGAACCGTTGAATAATAATAATAATAATAATAATAATAATAATAATAATTTCGAGGATGATAATTTCGTGGATTAAATTGTTTGGTGACAATATCCCTCTATTAGTATGTTGAATATTGAGAATGATAATATTAGAGTCATTTGGTATCTCTTTATTATACGGTTTCCGTATGGGACGATGTGACTGCATACTTGGCGTGTTTGTTTATTTCGCTCGCGATGCGAGGGGGGTCACTGGCACGGTATTTCCCATCGCTTCTCGTTATCTCATCTGTGTCAGTAGTCTACTGAGGCTAACTGGTAACAATTCAGATCACATGTAAATAATATATAAATGCTGATTCAGTGGTATGGCATCAGCTGGATATCGTAAGATAGGG
This sequence comes from Anabrus simplex, assembly GCF_040414725.1. Taxonomy (NCBI): domain Eukaryota; kingdom Metazoa; phylum Arthropoda; class Insecta; order Orthoptera; family Tettigoniidae; genus Anabrus; species Anabrus simplex. The sequence goes on along the minus strand of NC_090266.1, from coordinate 583,911,593 downwards.
ACTGTCCGTGGAATCCAGTTTTCGCACTTCACGAGAAACATTACCCAGTCCGAGTACCGGTCTCGGAAAAATGTATATAGCCGGAGTACGTCATCTTAGTTAAATCGGGAAGCCGACCGTAACATGGGTTATGCTCGGGCTCCCGATAGAAGGAAGCTATATCTTTGAGTGACGGTTCGATTCAAATGGAATCGATCCGTAAATTATACCTCCAAAATGTCATTTTATTTCAGAAGCAACACAGCAAGATATTGATACCACTTGCGGTATGGCAAGTGATTTATATATGTAACATGTGTGTAAATTCAAATATTGTTGCCACGTGTATCAAAATTTTATACGTCAAATGGCGTAATAAACCGCTCCTCCTGGCAAATTATTTCAAAGGAAACCAATCTCATAATCTTTTTATTGTAGTTAGATGATGCCCTTTTTAAAGTAACAGTCACTTCCTAGTCCTATCATGGAGTCCTTAAATTCAAGTTACGATCGAGCCTTCCCCCTTTTAATTTTTAGTTGCTCCGTTCATCCCCGTGTTCTATTATGCCGTTATATTTATATTTGATGATTTAAATAATGAACCGACACCCCTGAGATAAATGCTAGTCTGGGACTCGGGAGGTGGACGGGTGCAATATACCTCTTATTATTAAATGAATAGAAACTGAGTTTAATCACTGTCGTCTTGGTCTCCCTCTACTTCCTTTACTCTCCATGACTAAGTCCATTATTCTCCTAGATAACCTATCCTCCTGCATTCACCTCATATGATCCTACTAAGGAAGCCGGTTTACACGTGTATTTTCATCAACTTTCATCCCTAACATAGCCGTCTCTTTCTCCTCATTGCAAGTACCATCCTGCCATTGTCCCTACCTGTTCGTATCAGTGGTAATTCTCGCTCCATTCATGTCTGTTACTTCTAACTTATGTACCTTACCCTGTCCTTATGACGTTGGCCTAGCTCAGCCGAGAACCTGCGTGCACCGTCCGATTTAACATCGGGTTAAAATCTATCTAAAACATAAACAAAATAGGACAGGTGCAAGACTACATGTTTTAGTAAATGAGAAGTCACTGAAATAAGGCTCGGAACAAAGTTTACTGGATAAAACGCATGAGTAAATACGATAACAAAACAAAATTATAAAACAAGTTTACAAATTTACAAAGCAAATTACAAATTTTGACTTCACAGGACTGAGTCGTCATGAGGGTGACGAACCCTGTCAAAACAAAGTCGTAAGTGGCGAGTAACGAAGGTGAATGCGTGGGTGGCATACAGCCATGAGATATCAAGACATTGCATTGATACACATAAAAATACTCACGTCTCGCCCAAATATTTACAGGTGAACCCGGCCTGGCCAGTAGCACATACATAGAAACACACACAGTCTTGTAACAGACACACTATCCCCCAAAATACATTGATTCTACTATCTCGGGTCCGCCCGGATACAATTGGATAGGTCAGAACCTGCGACCATAATAGAGAGCGTGCTGTTCCACACTTAAACAACGTCTTCTACACCTATGCAAAATAATACAACCAAATAAACAAGAAAAATACACCCAAACAAGTATAACACACTGAGGACACCTCCTCTAAAAAGAAAAAAAACATGTAAATACCTTTGATATCACATCCTGATATCCTGTCTGGACTCACAAAACATCATCACTTGTGTCCGCCCCAAAAGTGGGCGAGCCCTGGGACGTCAATGGCGACGGTTACAGCTGAGCGGAGAATGCAATGAATGAGCAACGGACATAAACAAACTTTCACTGTAGACAGCCCGATCGGGTCTAGCTTACTATAATAACGGGGAAATTTCGAACGCACCCCGAGGATCCTTCGGGTCGCCGACACTTCGAGTACCTGCTCTTGACACAATGTATTTGCCCCAGTGGATTGCACAAATACGTTTCAACCGCACAACAGGCAGGAAAACAAAATGCATTTAGCATTCCTTGCAATTCAACATCTGCGTCAATAATATCGCCATCCAAGAGCGAAATAACAAGCCGTATATCACACAAATCCATACATCGGCACTAATGGCTTCTCATATCTAGAGTAACGCAGGTTTATATCACAGTTTATTCTCAGCCGCTCAATAGAGTCGCCTCGCGACTAAATCACATCTATATCAGAGATCATACTCGAATTTATAGGCTCAATCCGGGCTCATAATTTGTCCCGTCTAAATTCTCATCTCATCACGACTACGCTTCGGTCCGTTGCTTTATTAATTTCAAAGAACCTAGCTCACAATGATGGAAAAATATGATATAATTGCAGGTTTGGCTCCAAGCTGAAAATAGCAAGCTTCGTGGATAAAGTAGCCTTAACTACTGAGAACATAACCCAAATTCCCGCACAAACACTAGAGGTGACTTTACCTCGTGATTAAATAAAGACAATGACATCATAACTTGCACTAAACAAAAGGTGCTCCCGAAATCATACATCTAATCATAGTACTAATGTTTCCACAAAGCTTATAATCAAATCTAAATGTAAAACACACGCGTGTCTGCAGCCCCAAGTTGAATTATTTTAAATAAAATGAAAACGTCACTATGCTTAAGGCATATAACTAATTAAATTATATACAAGATTAATTAAAAGAAATGAACAGGGCATCGCGAGTCTCTATTGTATATCATGCTTAAAAATATAGATTAAGTCATCTCATTGTCATCTGTCATTGCCTCCAGCCACCCGGCTGGAACACGTGGTTGACTTAAGCCATCATATTGGCTTGGACGTTGATTCTGGAACACCGGCAATCGATCCCCTGGACTTGTCATCCGCTTCTTGCTTGAGCTAATGCTTTTTGGAACTGACTGCTGCAGACAGAAAACTCTTCTTGTTATTTTCCTCGTAATAATCACGTGCGATACTGTGACTTAGGCGAGACCAATGGACAAATCTCACTACTCTTAATTCAGTTCGTTAAAAGTACCGCCTATTACGGTTGGAAAACCAGTCACAGACAAGTTCGTAAGGCATACACTACATATTAGAGCGACCCGCACTCAAAACATCCGCGAACTCGATTATCTTCATGTTATTCATATACACAGTTTGAGCTGGGATGAGCTATTTACATCTGAATATACAGTTTTTAATCACATTCAATATTCGTATGAGTTAGTTACTTTCTGTAACACTTTGAAGTTTACAGAGTTCTTCCAGTTAGACAAAAGGTATGCAATCTTACATTTGAAAGCGAGCGTTATGCACTGCACACTGTCAATCACGGACGGACAACGGCACTCAAGGAAATATTAGAACGAATGAGGCTGAGCTCGCCGGCTGCCCTCGCTTTATACGGGTAGGCATTGTCCGTTACGGTCGGTGAATCCCAGGACTATCTCCAACCGCTCTTTGTGAGGTGGCAGTTGCTATTCAACGTTCATTTGAATTTGAAAACATACATATGAAATCTTTCTGGATCTTGCCGCAATGACATAACCTTTCCATAAAATAATATAATACGGTCCGATGTCTCTTATAATTGATGGGTGTAGAAGCAAAACTCACATTCTCCATTTTTGTCAATTTTGAGCTCTGTGTGGAGGCATGTTCTCTACCTTAATGGTCATCATTTCCAATGAAACACTTGTAGCGAAACTAACATTTTACTTGTATAAAATCATTCTGAAATTCAGGGTTAGTTGCAAAACTCACATTATCCACTTCCCAGCACGAAGCAAAAGACACTCTCCGGTTACACCAATCATGTTGCTACACTTGTTTCCGAGAGCATTGTGTGTATCCCATGTTTACATTAGGTTACAGGTTATGTCATATTGTTAGGTGAAGGCTTCGTCAGTACATCAGTTATTGAATTAAGATAAATAGTTCCCAAAAATAAGGGTTATAAATGGAAGAAGGTGTGAAACCATGTTCTCCAGAGGAAAGAAGTCGCAACAGGAGTAAAGAACAATCTAACTGAAAATGAAACAAGGCGAAGCAAATGAGGTGAGTTGGATGTGCACTTTCTTGCTCTGGAGGTTGAGTATTAAGGGAAGGTTTCACTATTCCAAATTTTCGTATTTACATGTTTTGAATTTGTTTTCTTCCAGATATTCTTAAAAGAGGTTACCAAAGTTTCCAGAATTCAATCACAGTCAGAGAGCCTTCTTATGCCGTAAAATTGGAGCTCAAGACCTTAGCAGGTTTCATGAGAGATTCTATTTTCATAAGGACAAAGTTTCCCAAGACAACTATGTTTCAAAATTATGCATTACTCTTCAATAAACTGTATTTTTATTATTATTTTCTTCCAAGTGTCCGGCATTTATTATCACATTCAAGATGTCAATAGAAACGTATATAGCAAGATTCGTCCAGGTGTGCACATTTGAGAGTTTTTTCAGCTTTACGTAAATCATGAAAAGTGGACAATGTGAGTTTTGCTTCTATACCCCTCAATTGGCGCCTACGTAGAAACATCTATAACAAGTGACGATCTGCACAACTTGGAATGCTCGTGTTCGTCTGCATGGAGTTGGCACACTCAGCTCAATGTGACAAATTCAAAGTTTTCTCTTGCACTCCCACAACTGCTTTCTAAACGTTCGTTTGCGGCCGTGGTCTACATGAATACTCTCTTGATCCTATACTGGCTCTGGGGGATGACACCTCCTAAAACACAGAGTTCGGGCTCCAGTTGGTGCTGTATTTTAAAAAAGCAGGCAAAATAGATGATAAAAAATTACCATGCCATTACTAATATGATGGAGAATTATTATTTCATCATTAAATACGATGATTACTGGACCATGAACAGGTGATACAGTTCACTTATGAATAATATATCCTGAATCTACCCAGATTTCACTCCCGTAAAGCAAAGTTGGTCTGAAAACAGACCAGTTTAAAGATGATTTCGTCCGAGAACTGTCTTCTTTCTTACAGAATACTGTTGATCGCAACTTCGAGATCACTGCATTACCTTTTCTGCACCTTGATTCAATCTCACTTACTATACTACCATCCAGGGAGAATACATATCCGAAATACTTGAAGCCTAATTGGTTCCCATTTTCACATCAAGCAAATTCCGAAGTTGTATCTTAATTAAGGTGACAGATGCCAATCTCTTTCTGTTTCATGTTTAGTAACTCGTGACCGAGCTCGATAGCTGCAGTCGCTTAAGTGCGGCCAGTATCCAGTAATCGGGAGATAGTGGGCTCGAGCCCCACTGTCGGCAGCCCTGAAGATGGTTTTCCGTGGTTTCCCATTTTCACATCAGGCAAAGGCCGGGTCTGTACCTTAATTAAGGCCACGGCCGCTTCCTTCCACTTCCTAGGCCTTTCCTATACCATTGTCGCCGTAAAACATATCTGTGTCGGTGCGACGTAAAGCAAATAGCAGTAACTCGTGAAAGCATAAGTTGAACTCCCTGGCTAACCTGATGGATTCATGTTCGTCACAGGGATTATAGGTAAAGTTTTCTGTTTTGTTGTTAGATGTCCTTCTCTGTTTGCGTTTATTAACTTAACACGCGGAAATTTAGCCTTCCGACCGTGACTTCTTCTTCCTCCGCTTTTTTTCCGCACTCCCAGTGGGATGGAAGGTGTGATCTGTGCCGTAATGTGGAGCTGAGCATGTTTTGCGGATGGATGCCTTTCCTGACGCCTTCTTTCTAAGCCTATACCTTTACTTTCGTTCCACTTCTTAACACAAGAGATTGATCTTCAATATAGTTTTATAACTAGATGCCCTTCTCGGTTTCGTCTTTAATATTTCGTGAAAGCATATGTTTAACTCTCTGGCTAAACTTACGGATTCGTGTTCGATACTTAGGTGTTATCAGTGTCGTAATGTAGAATTGATCATGTTTTACAGCCGGATGCTCTTCCTGACGACTCCTACCTTTTGATCTATCTCCGCCTATACCTTTACTTTTGTTTCGGATCTTAACACTAGAGACTGAAAAAAGCTACAGTAGGTTACCGGAAGTCTCTGGTGTTCAAATCTGTAAGGTAGAGGGGATATAAAAATTGAGAGTTCCAAGCATCGAAAACAAACAAACAAACATACGTTCGGACGTAACCGTCAACTACCAGAAGATTTTAAGTCGACTGTTGTAAGCATGCAAGCAACATATAGCGACATAGACTGTTCCAAGTAGTTGTAGTAGGTTACTGGAAGTCTCTAGTGTTCAAATCTGTAATCTAGAAGGTATGTAATAAAAAAATTGAGAGTTCCGAACATCGGAAACGAAACATAGGATCAGGGGTAATGGCCAACTAACAGAAGATTTTAAGCCGACTGTTGTAAGCATACAAGCAACATATAGCGCAATATGTTATTAAAAACCAAACTCTACACGTAGCAAATAACTCACAGGCTAACTATCAGAAATCATCGCTGTGATGTATGAGTGCACACCCCGACATCTTGATTACTTTTGTCCATTCAATGCCATATAGTGGAGGACACAGAACGAACTGCTAACTGCTAAGCGCCATCAATTAGTCAAATCTCCACAATGTAGCTAACTCACGAACTAGTCGTCAAGATGCGCTGTGAGGTTGGGTTAGCGTTCTCAAGAAGCAAGGTTGGGTTAATACCTCATAACGACGTCCTAACTTCACCTACAGGTCACCCGACCGATTGAACTCCGCCAAGGTCACTAACCTGACCAATAAGGTTCCTCCATAAAGAGCCTGTGTGAACTTAAGTTAGCGTTAGTGGGCAAGGATAGATTAACACGTCATAATGACGTTCAAAACTCTCCTACAGATCTCCTTACTGATTTGGCTCTTCCAATGGGATTCTCAAAGAGCCTGTGTGGGGTTATGTTAGCGTTTATGAGCAACATTAGGTTAAAAACGCCATAACGACGTCCTAAGCTCACCTACATATCACCTGACCTATTGGGCTTCTCCAAGGGGAGCCAGAACAAAGGCAATGTAAGGTTAGGTTAGCGTTCATTCGCGTGGTTAGGTTGACACGTCGTAATGACGTTTTAGCCTCACCTACAGATCACCTGACTGATGCGACTCCTCGAAGGGGAGTCGGTAATGAGACTGTGCGATGTTAGGTTAGCGTTCGTGAGCAAGGTTAGGTTGACACGTCATAATGACATCCTAACATAACCTACACGTCACCTGACTGATTCGGCTCCTCCAAAGGGAGACCGTAAAGAGCCTGCGTGATTCTAGGTGAATTTAGGTTAGCGTTCGTGGACAAGGTTAAGTTAAAACGTCATAATTACGTCTTAACCTCACCCACAGGTGAACGGACCGATTCGGCTCCTCAAAGGGGAGCCTGTGATGTTAGAATTGCTCTCGTACGTTAGGTTATGACGTCATTATGAAGCCTTAACCTCACACTGGGTCATTGCAACTATCGAGAATGTACATTATCCTACTACTAAAAATAGTACTGACTCTCCATGGAAAAATGCTGATTCAGGACCCATTGTTGCAGAATATACTCTATTCATACTACTCACTATCTCCCGAATAAAATGCCACATCTGCGCGGCCATAACCACGCGGTCTATTCACGCGGTATTCTGATTTGTGACCATTCCTGTACTAAGATTGTTAGGACAACCTAATCCACCGTTCTTAAACAGTTAGTGCTAAAATCACGCAAGTACTATGTGTAAGCAGGGCATGCGTCCTATTTCACAATTTCACTGACTTTTACATCATTTATGATGTTTTCTAAACCTCCAGAATATTGCAGTGATGCGACCTGTTAGTAGTTGGCAGATCAAGGCCTTTTTGGGGACGACTTGAAAAACATCCTGATAATCACAGCAAGCAATGAGTGTCATGATAGAAGTTTTCCGGGGTGTTACCCGACGCTTAATTGCGATTGAAGCTCCAAACGATTCACTGAATATTCCACCCGGCATTTACAAGGATTTGCTCTCTCAGGAGATTAGCTATAGACAGTTCAATTGGACAATGGCATACAAGACAGAAACACTTCTGTTATTATTCTAGTATTTACAGGGGTACCATCGACATCAGTTAAGCTTAAAGAGGGAAGCAGTGACGTGAATGGGAATTTCCTGGATGTTGCCCGTGCGAAACTGGTACCGTAGACGAAAGGATGCATTTTTTTAGCATTCTAAGTGTTTCCAAATACAATATCCAACGTATATAATTACACGAAAAACAAGATAATTATAAGAATAGTACTAATAAATGTGTGTATTTTTTTTTCATTTTCGAAGATGTGACCATCATAGGAAAATAATTCATCAGTCAATTTAGATAACATACTTACAGAGTGTGTAGGAAGAAAGGAAAACACCGTTTGCCTTTGTGTCTAGCCGGCAAATAATGCACGACACCAAGCGCAATAAACTCTCACCATGTCACTGAAGGTCACTGATACCCAGCCTGGGCGAGTTTGCCGCTGAAGCGTTGCAGGCAACACGTAGCGTAAATAGGAAACATGGGAGATGCCTTTTGTATAAATTGAATTATTTGCGCTAGATGGCACATATCTTTTCTGGCATCTGATGGGTTTAGATTGCTGATAACAATACAAATTATGTAATAAGAAATATAACTAAACTAATATTTTTCTGTACGTAGCCGGCGGTAGACTGCACACCCATAGAAGGAAGAATTTAGCACTAGCTGATTCAGGGATCAGGATTAATAAGATATTCGGATAATGGAATAACAAAACTCAATTAAATTAAATGGGTACGGCAGCATGCAGGTGTGGAGAACTCGTAACGAAGCAGGACAGCAAATGCTGCTGATGATGATGATGCTTGTTGTTTTAAGGGGCCTAACATCTAGGTCATCGGCCCCCTGGACAGAAAATGAACAAATGAAAACGAAGTAGGGCCTATATGAGAAGGTATGGAAAAAAGAAGATAAAATGTGTACACTTAAAGGAAAGTATCCAAGTATAATCGCTATAAGTATCACTGTTGCACTACCTAACACAATGTTTGAAAACTTGATTTTTCTTTGTTTCCGTCAACTATTTTGTCTGCATTAGAGTACTGTTTTGACGTAAGAGGATTGAACTGATATCTGTAAAATGTGTGAAATACTTCGGAATAAAGTTATTAATCAGGAATGCATGACATCTGTGAGTTGGCCCAAGGAACAGGCAGTATATCAAATATATTGAAGCAGGATTGTTGGCGTATGTACAGTGCTATTCTACAAAATACTATTCGAACACAGTATATCTGGAAACAGTATATGTCAAAACAACGGTGCATAAAATGGGAAGTATCATACATTTCGGTAGAATACTGTAATTTTGAGAGCATGTGACATAAAGGGCTGAGCAATGAAAATTGTTCCAGAGAAGAAAAATTTCGGAACGAAAATATTACATTGAATAAAGAAAAACAGTCAAATCAATTATTTCAGAACCCAAATAGAAATCCTAACACAGAAATATTACGTCAGGTGTATGTGAAGAATTTTTCGAGTTAACTAGTAAACCACGGAATGGTAAAGGCTGTGAAAGGGAACAACGTTTCCATCATTTCCTAGGTAGACCTATAGTATACTTTTCAGAAATGTGTCCCTTCTTTCATTCAAAAAGGCCAAATTAAGCTGTCGGAAATGTGTACGCAAATGTTGATTGCTCTAATAATAATAATAATAATAATAATAATAATAATAATAATAATGCTACTTTACGTCCCACTAACGAAGTGTGCATTTTAGGCGTCCGAGGTACCAGATTATGTCTTGCAGGAGTTCTTTTACGTGCCATTAAATCTACCGTCACGAGGTTGACGTATTTGATCATCTTCAAATACAACTGGACTGAGCCGGGATCGAACCTGCGAATTTGGGCTCAGAAGGCCAACGTTCTACCGTCTGAGCTACTCAGTCCGATTAATTCTAAAACAATTGTTTTCGAAATAACATTTAAATATTTGGTCTTGGTGTGAAAAAATGAACTTCCGCTATCCTTTGTTTGACTACGTTCAACACTCCTACTCTGTATTTCCACCTTTTTTTTTTACAATTTGTTTTACGTCACACCGACACAGATAGGTCTTATGGTGACGATGGGATGGAAAAGGCCTAGGAGTGAGAAGGAAGCGGCCGTGGTCTTAATTAAGGTACAGCACCAGCATTTGCCTGGTGTGAAAATGGGAAAGCACGGAAAACCATCTTCAGAGCTGCCGACAGTGGGGTTCAAACCCACTATCCCCCGAATACTGGATACTGGCCGCACTTGAGCGACTGCAGCTATCAAGATCGGTTTTCCAGGTTTCTAAGAAGCTTAACTTACCCCTCATAACATTACATATTCTTCCATGCTTAATACTTACAACATTGTGATTAATTTTGAAATTCGAAACTAAATTTGCCCTATAATTAGTTGATGCTTGCCTTGACCTGAATAACAAAGATTAATCAGATGATGATGATGGTGATGTAAATCAGACACTAATCTGCTTTCTATCGCTTTTCACGTCCAATTGGTGCATCGTAACATTCGAGATCTCAGATTGTTCTCTATAAATTCAAGATATGAACATGAAAATACATCTTCCTTATACAAGAACTTAAGTGAATGATAACGAAGCACGTGCTATTAATAGGCCTAATGAAATTCGTCCTAGATGTGATTGGCTGGTGAGCCGCAGGAGTCTTCGCGATAAAATTCGTAAATTTCCCAACTGATTGCTTTACTTTTTATTTTATAGATTTACATTCCCCTTTTTTTGGGTCTCTTCATTGTGATGCAGTGGATTGTCTCATTAGAGTATTAAAAGGGTCGTTGGTGCGATTTTATCTTCACTTGTTCTTACAATTTAACAATGATAATGTTAAGCGCAAGTTCTAAACGGAAATTGTTGTGAAGCAGTCAGTTGAGCTGGCAGCTGTCTTCCTTCGCTCTAACAGTTGTTATGCCATCCTCACTTACTGTTAGGCCAACACCTCGCAAGAACATGTTATCTTTTTGTACGCTTTCTGAACATCCCTGCACAGAAACTGCTGACATTGCCATGCATATCGATCGACTGGCATTTCTCCCAACTCCGATATCGAATATTGCTTTTTTTTATACGTCTAGAGGCGCCGCTGTTCAACCCATCTCCTTCCACAACCTAGTTCCCACACCTTCAAGTCCCTCAGGTCAAACATGAAATGTCGCTCGCTGCGGCTTGACGCACGTCGCAACAGGCGCACAAACAAAGAGACATGATACTACAGATCACCACAGACATAAATTATTCTGATCGGTGTTAAGTGAATAATAATAGTGAGTACTGAATTCGAAGACAGGTTTAGAACTTGTAAGGCGTCCTTACCTAGGGATAATAATTCAATGAGTTCATCTATTCTGAGGAGAAATTGTCACAAGGACACACAAGAGTATTTGCTTTAGTCCGTGGTGACCACGTCTTGGGACGTACTGTTACTGGCATTAAAACTAAGCAGATTATTGTACGGAAGAATCAGATTCAGGCTTCGAGTACATTGTGCCATGCTCTGGAAATTCGTAATAAATTATTGTCTTACACTTCAATATACATTTGTACAACTAACACTTTAACAATTAACGTACCGAGCTCGATAGTTGCAGTCGCTTAAGTGCGGCCAGTATCCAGTATTCGGGAGATATTAGGTTCGAATCCCACTGTCGGCAGCCCTGAAGATGGTTTTCCGTTGTTTCCCATTTTCACACCAGCCAAATGCTGGGGCTGTACCTTAATTAAGGCCAAGGCCGCTTCCTTCCCACTCCTAGCCCTTCCCTGTCCCATCGTCGCCATAAGACCTGTCTATGTCGGTGCGATGTAAAGCAAATAGAAAAAAAAACAACTAACGTATGTACTTCTAATACGTTAGGGGTGCGACAAGCAGGGCTTAGGGATTTTTGCAGCTTATTTTACCAATAAACTTATATAAAAGTACAGAAATTCATCCTTTTATCCACAAGGTGTAGATGGACCTTCCCATATTAACTAGACTAGAAATATATAGGATAACATTCCCCTTCCCATCGGTCGTACTTGTTATAAGAAGGGAATCAAAAGGAAACTATCCCAATTGAAAGTTGGGAAAGCCTTGTTGTCGATATTGTGGAAAGTGCTACATAACGTCTGGTTAACATTGCAATATCACCTGATAATGGATAACGTTGTCTACAGCGGAACGACAGAAACTATCTTGAATTGTGCGAAAAATAACTGCTGCTGAATAGGAAGATGATCTGTAGATCTCGGAATTAATTTTACAGAGTAGTCATGGTCAGAGTTCAAAAATGTAACCAGAATGGACTGTTCATTTCTACCATGGGCAGCGAATGAAGAGCGAGATACTCTGCTATTCAGAAAAGTTCCCTTCATCTAAATCAGGAACGTACGCTAGGGGTACGGTGAAGCATTCATACTCGTAAACCGGTGAAGAAGGCACTCGAGGAGAAGTCCAACACCAGGTAACCCTTGTATTACCATGGCTATGTTGGATGGGCGATTAGCGAAAGACCTGACGGCCCTTGGCGACCAAAATTGTATAATGTAGTGAATCTTCAAGAGTCCAGATGGTCCTGAATGATTTTCCACACCAAAGAAGTTCGCTTTTTCTCCTAGTACAAGTTAAAAGTCTGCTTTGATCTGACGATGGTGAGATCGTGAAAACTTATTCCTATATTTCATAGGTAATCTTCTTATTTAGAGGCAGAAGGTTTTTCTACCACGTGAAGTAAACTTTCCATCATTCTGGAATGACAAAGTTTTCCATTAGCAGGCTAACATCCCACATCTGAACTAAAGGTAGTGTAGCGCGATCAAACAATAACATTGTGCTTTCTGGATCTCGAAGTGGGTTAGTTTCCTCGAAATAAATTACCAACCGATCACATTTAGTCTAAGAAATTATTCGTAACACTACTAAATGACTACTTGTTTACCGTAAGAATGTGTATGTTAACTGTACATTGTAATGGACGTGCGTGTTTATTGAACTCTTGTGACCATGGGAGCATATCGAAATGAATCAACATCTCCTGCCTTTCAGAGGCTGGTTTAGCAAGGGGATTTTGACTTAGTTAATTCCCACGTTCCCACCGAGAATAACTCCATCGAGGCCTTCGATTTCTTCTTCTTCTTCTTAATCTGCTTACCCGCCAGGGTTGCTTTTTCCCTCGGATTCAGAGAGGGATCCCATCTCTACCGCCTCAAAGGCAGTGTCCTGGAGCTTCAGACTTTGGGTCGGGGATAAAACTGGGGAGGAGGACCAGTACCTCGCGCAGGCGGCCTCACCTGCTATGCTGAACAGGGGCCTTGGTAGGGGATGGGAAGATTGGAAGGGACAGGCAGGGAAGAGGGAAGGAAGCGGCCGTGGCCTTAAGTTAGGAACCTCTCGGCATTTGCCTGGAGGAGAAGTGGGAAATCACGGGAAACCACTTCCAGGATGGCTGAGGTGGGAATCGAACCCACCTCTACTCAGTTGACATCCAGAGGCTGAGTGGATCCCGTTCCAGCCCTCGTACCACTTTTCAAATTTCGTGGCAGAGCCGGGAATCGAACCCGGGCCTCCGGGGGTGGCAGCTAATTACACTAACCACTACACCACAGAAGCGGACGGGCTTAGATTTATGAACGCAATAATCTATTTTCAAGTCTCCCCTGATCCAAAGGCCTCTTAATCCATAGATCACTTTCTCGTCTTCCTTGGACGACCTCTCCCTCGGGTTCCTTGGAGGTTCCAATCCAAAGGAAAACTTCTCCACTGATCTCTCTCAGTATGAGACCACTCCAGCGGGAAGGACTGCGGTTAACTCCATCACTGTCTGTAACAGCCGATGTTGTGACCATGTCATTCATAAATATAAGATTATTGTTCGTCATCCATGGATAGTGTAGACGTAGTTCATGCCACCAACGCTGTTGTCGGGAACGACTATGAAGAAAGATGGTGAATGTAGTCGTTGAAAGTAAACCAGTAGACCGCCAGAGAACAGAGAAATCTTGTCACTCAGTCAGCTCATGTCTCCGGTATATAGAAGTAATTTTCAGTTTAATCTCACGCATTTAATAAAATGGTAGGAGGTTGAATAGATAATGAAGTACATAGCCCATAATAATGTGGATTTGATCTAGTGGTTTAGCTTATTGGTGGGAGAAAAGTAACTGTGGCCTCAAGATTACAGTTTTCTTATTCAGGCAGTATCACAACACGCGCTGTTATTGAGTCGAATCTTCTCAAAGCGCTTTAGTATTTACCTCACAACTTCAGCAGCTTTCGAGTCGTCTCTACTCCCAATGATAGTAGTAGCAGTGATCAAAATTATCTTCACGTTCCTCAGCAATACGTGCTTCTAATGAAACCAAAAGTCTCCAGGGAATATTTGTCATCATCTGGTGTGCTGTATGATATTTGAAAGAGAGGAAGAGACGACAAGCTTTTGATACCCACACTGGTATTTAAAAAACAAGTGACTTCTTTCAGCGCAAGCTTCCTTCCCCTTACGATCACACAGTGCTGGTCTAGTGGCAACTCTCCGTATCCCTACGCGTTTTCTAGGAGATCCCGGGTTATTATTTTCCACCGCCGTTCACCGTCTGCCGAAGGTCAAATTGAGAGGACACAGACAGTATGACCATCAACAGAGAGGACATTAAAGCGATGGTCTTAGATCCCACTATTCGCTTTGAAAGGGACCTTGACCAGGCTCGGGATGTGGACCTAGAAAAGCAAGCTATTTATGTTCCATGCTTGCCTTACCTTTCATCTAAGTATAAAATACCTATCGATCGGTGGATTGTCAGAGGCCTGCTATTCGGAGCAAGAGGCGCCCTCCCTAGTCAGATATCGAACTGCCTACAAAACTTGAAAGTTCCATTCTGCGAGTTAGAAAAAATAGTAATACAGATACTGGGGGACTCTCTGCAAATCATTCTCTTCCATCTGTACCTGAAAACGTGATTGACATTTCTCCCCCACTAACCCTGGGAAAATAGAAGTAACAGCTTCAACGATTAAATTTTCATTTCTTGATATTTTTTAACTCCATTGAAATAGAAACTGTATTCCGGATCCGAATGGTCACCCTCATTGGAGGACGGATGATTTATTTCTTTAATAAATCTCTCTCTCTATGATTCGATACCCTGTGCTAACAGTGGGTGTCCATTTCTTACTTATATCTCTGTGTGAGGGTGAGGGAGTGAAGGAGAATATGCATGATAACTTTGGTGTCTATACTATATTTAACGCAATAACCAAGGTGGGCTTCCATCACATTCTGAATCACTCAACATCTGTTTCTTAAAATTTGTTGGACGACTAATCTGTACATGGCTAATGAGAGTGGTAAGATATAAGTTAGCAACAGTATTTGCAAGTGAATCAGTTATCCTTAATTAATGACTTCCATACAGGGAATGACTGCGTCACCAATGTTCCTCACCTGTACAGTGGCTCGCCGTCAGCCTCCTTGAACCACAGCACCATGTGGGCAGCATCATCCTCCTTGTTGGGCACAATGTCGCATGGGAGGTTCGTTTTCTTGCCAAGAACTCCCTGAACATCCACAACTGGCACTGAAACAAAAGAAGTATATTATTATTATTATTATTATTATTATTATTATTATTATTATTATTATTATTATTATTATTATTATTATTATTATTGCTGTATTAGCTCAACATTAGGTTCACTGGTATCTGATATTAATGCGAAACATAATACAGGTACGTTGTATCCCTTAATGATATTTTGGAGTGATGTTTCCTTGAGTAGACAACATTCCAGGTTAATCACCTGCCCTACCAATATTGTTTCAGGCAAGCCTCAGTCTTACGTCTTTCCTTCCTAATCCGTTTACACTCCAGAGTTGTTTTTCCCTCGGACTCAGCGAGGGATCCCACCTCTACCGCCTCAAGGGTGGTGTTCTGGAGCGTGAGCCTTTAGGTCGAGGATGACAAGTAGCTCGCCCAGGCGGCCTCACCTGCTAATCAGGGGCCTCGTGGGGAGTGGGAAGATTGGAAGAAATAGGCAAGGAAAAGGAAAGGAAATGGCGTGGACTTAAGTTAGGTACCATCCCGGCATTTGCCTGGAGAAGAAGTGGGAAACCACGGAATTCAAACTCGAGGATGGCTGGTGTGGGAATCGAACACCCCTCTACTCTGTTGACCTACTGAGGTTGAGTCGACTCCGTTCCAGCCCTCATACAACTTTTCAAATTACGTGGCAAAGCCGGGAATCGAAACCGAGCCTCTGGTGATGGGAGGTAAACACTCTAACCACTACACCACAGAAGCGGACGCAAACCTCACTCTTACGTACGTTCTGGAAATATCTGTCCTTCCGGTACTCGCAGTAGGCATAAATATAGTAGAACGGATACCTTTACATTTAAGAACTACGCTAAAGGAGGAGGCTGGTTTCCCATATTATCAAATAACAGAGACCATGAGTATGCTCTCTGAATGATATATGTGAATGAAACATCTGTGAAACATGAAGTGGACATTGTGACCGTGTTAAAACTATCACATGAGCTGTACTCTCCGCGCGTAGTGAAGTATAGCGCAGATGGTAAGAAAAGTCAAACGCTACGGTGTGCCAGTCCTACGTGTGGTAGGTGCGAGTCCGGGACAGGGATTTGTTTTTAATTTTTTAATTAATTTAGTTTTCACCGTCTCTTAATGTATGTGAAATATACACTTTTATGCACATTTCTTTCTTTCTTAATCTGCTTACCATCCAGGGTCGGCTTTTCCCTCTTAAGGGATCAAATGGACATATGCGGTGGTTAGACGGTTTGAGTTCCGTTGGTGGATGACATTTTCACTATGAGAATACTGACCGGCAGGATAATTAATTTCGTATGGCTACTTCTAGCCGAGTGCAGCCCTTGTAAGGCAGACTCTCTGATGAGGGTGGGCGGCATCTGCCATGTGTAGGTAACTGCGTGTTATTGTTGTGGAGGATAATGGTATGTGTGGTGTGTGAGTTGCAGGGATGTTGGGAACAGCACAAAATCCAGCCCCCGGGCCACTGGAATTAACCAACGAAGGTTAAAATCCCCGACCAGCCCGGGAATCGAACTCGGGACCCACTGGGCCAAAGGCGAGCACGCTAACCATTTAGTCATGGAGGTGGACACCGGAAGGATTGCGTTCCAATAGCCTGGATTCAATTTCAAATCTCTCCACAGTGATCATATGGGCATATGGCGCTGCTTGATAGTGATAAGTCCACCTAGTGGGGATCTTAAGCCATGAACAGACCGTTTGGTGTTATTCGACAGGAGTAGGCTATGTGCCGACACCGGGTTCCCTTTCTCGATCACATTACCATCATCATCCCACACATAAAACGAGCTGTGCGTCAAATGGGAAGACCTGCACCAGACGAACTGAACATGCCCCCGGAAACTCTCGGCACTGTATGCTATATACTAAATAAATAAATAAATAAATAAATAAATAAATAAATAAATAACAGACTACGTCAGAACATGTTGTCGAAGTTCATGTACTATAGCTGTATGTGATCTGTGGTGAAACAAGTGTTGTACGATCATACAATAGCATGTTTTCAATATAAAACAAATATGGCACTGGCACGACCTAGCGATGAATTGGACATTGTTGGTCATTCACGAATTTCTCATCACGCGAGTCCTGCATTGTCCTATTGATGAATGGTCCCAGGTAGGACCTGAAGTTAAAGGACAAGAGATCAATACCTCATAGATATAAAGGTGTCTTGTTAAACATACCGATGCCGCATACCTGGCAAGAATGGGACTGGTATCCAATGATATCTCAAAAACATAGAACGAAATACCGAATTCATATGGTGGAGCATAATACAAAACTCGGTCAACAACCAGATATGGATGGGACAATCATGTCCCTTCAAATAGATGCGAGATTCGTTGAGAAATAACGACGCCGTACTACTTGTCCCTAAATACACGGTGTTATAGGGTCCACTGTAACTGCAGACGCCTGTGCTTTATAGCTATGGTAGTAAATTAAGGCGTGTCTTGAAAATATGCCCTAACACCGCGGGCGACGTCGAACCGTGCACGCGGAGACAACGTACCCACCAAAACACACGAATTCTTCAGAGAATGTTCGTGGTACGATTACCATTAGTAATGGATGCAGAATGTCTGCTGTCTAGCTCGGTAATGCGACGGGCCATTGAATCTGCCTCTCAGTAATTTCTTCCCTTAACGACTCAACATTTTCACATTCTCATTATTTTGGCGGCGACCTGTATTACACGAAGATCAAGGCTCTGGAATGCTAATTACCATTCACGATGATACAAAATTATCCAAAAATCTAAGTATACAATCTGCTGATGTCGTATTCTTCGACAAGATATACGTAAGCCTTCTGTACACACACACTTGCTCTATGTCCTCCCATCTCACATTTCCGCGGGAGTGACTTGTCCACGAGATGCGTAGCGGTACTGCACCATAAATCATGTTAACGTCCTACCTTGTCTACAATCATGTCTATTTGTTGAATGTGTCTTTCCTCGAATTGCAGTTTCAATACTCAGGGGTGTAGGCCGAGCTTGTTGGGCTAGCAGTTACTTTTGACCAATTATATATATTTTTACAACTTCCAATACTTGAAACTCTGCATTCTATGAAAACTAACTCATTTGAAATATAAGTAATAGCAATTAATACCTGAAATACGTTTCCTTATTTTGAATCAGATTCTAGAAGGAGGAATTGAATATCCGGAATTTATTGGAGGTTCCAGGCCACGATAAATTTCTTCAAGAATGAAGATGTGAGGTGACTTCTTTATAGAAATGTACATGATGATGATGATGCCTTTGCTGGCGAGATGTAGTGTTTACAGTGCACTATGTCTTCTGGTATGGGCTATATCAAATTTGTTACTTTCATTGACCTGTCACAGTCTCATCCTTGGCTTTGACAATATGAAAGTGACTGAGGTATGAGTGATGCTAGTAATACCCTTCCTTATGCAGCCAGTCCCTGTTATGAATGGTGTGAAAATATCGCTCATAGGGTCAGTTGGTGCATACATTTCAGTGGGCTTGGCAGACTGATATGTAAGAGCAACTGCTGGCTCGGTGAGGAAAGCAACGGGAAACTACCTCACTCCTCGTTTCCCTAGTACGCCTCTTCAGTGACGCCTAGGCTATTTATGACAGCTGTTGGCGAAGCTGCAGAGGATCAAACCAGCCTTCGGGCTGATTACCCAACATACATACATACATGATGATGATGAGGATGCTTGTTGTTTTAAGGGGCCTAACATCGAAGGTCATCGGCCCCTAATGGTACGAAATGAAAGAACAAAAATTGCAAAGGCATCCACTGACCAAAATAAAAATAAAATATGGCATGAAGAATGAATGGATGGATAGGAACTCAACAAAACACAAAACAAACAAACAAAAACCAGTGGATCGGACTCAATACAGATCGAAAATAACATTGTTACCGACCAAGGAACCACTTAGAAAGCACAATGATGCTTGGTGTCTAAAGGGGGTGCAAAATCCACGTCTAAGGCCCCACAGAATGGTACATGTCGCGAGTAAAATAGAACCATGGTATGTGTCATGTTGGGGTATTAATCAGAAGTAGCGAAGACTCACGGTGTTCCACAAAAGATGGTACTACTCACAAGTATTGCAATACGTACAAGTAACGCAGACCTATGGTGTGTCTCACACAATGGCCCAACTCAGAGTCAACGCAAACCGAGAAGGTTCCCCACCTAGGTGTACTAAACACGGGCGCCGGTATTCCCGTGGTGTTCCTCACATAGTGGGTACTAATCACAGGCAACGCAGACCCACGGTGCTGCTCATATAGTGGCACAACTCACAGGCTACGCCCAGACCCGCGGTGTTGCGGGGTACGACGCACGGGTACTGGAATCCACCAGGCCAGGCTTTTACTGCTACTAATCACAAACCTATTTCGTACCGAATTTACTGGTACTACTCGCAAGTACAGGCAACCTATGGTGTTCCCCGCGTGATGGTACGATTCAAAATTAGTTTCATGGTTCTAATTCAGTCAGCCCTTGGTCGCCGCTTTTAGTCGCCTCTTACGACAGGCAGGGGATACCGCGGGTGTATTCTACATGTGCGTCCCCCACCCGCAGGGGGTAGTGTGTTTGGTCCGCGAGAGGTATTTTATTTCCCTCAAGTCCGCCGGCAAGCCGGTTAGGACCCCCCTATCCGCCACCTGGGACGCGCCACGTGGGAGTATCACCTCTCCCCCTGCTACGCCTGCGTAGCAGGTTCGTGGATAGAAATGTACATATTCTATCTTCGTTGACACAATAGAACGAAAGTCACGAGTGGCATCGAGTGGCATTGCTACTGCCTTCTCAACTAGGTGGCCGGGATTCGCATCCCTACCAATGAATGTAGCATTTTTGGAATGAAATATATCATTTTTATGGTTCATATTTGGCCTGAAACTTAATATTCCGTGGCTATTAATCTTATCAGCAGCAACGTGAAAAGACAAGCTCGCTTACTTTTATAAAGGCTTTGTTGTATTATTTGTTATCCTTTTAACAATTTGCTTCACGTCGCACAGACACAGATAAGTTTTATGGCGACGATGGAATAGGAGAGGACAAGGCGTGGGGAAGGAAGCGACCGTGGTCTTAGTTAACGTACAGCCTTTCCTAGTGTGAACATGGGAAACCACGTAAGACCATCTTCAGGGCTGCCAAGAGTGGGGTTCGAACCCACTATCTCCCAAGTGCAAGTTGACAGCTACGTGACTCAAACCACGCAGCCACACGCTCGGTCGTATTACAGTATTTGTATGGTGCAGTATGCTCCCCGTATGGTGGATTATAAACTTGGCGACAATCCTACGTAGTGTTTAGTACAATACTGCTTTACCTTCATTGTAAACTCAGGAGCTTTCCGAGAGTGCTTGAGATGATAAAGACGTTTTCGATTTTCCGTGGCATAAATTTCCGATACATTTCATCCGTTTCCTTTGCAACACCTCGTTGGTCCGATCCCCGTCCTTCATTCGTTGAGTTGTTTTAGTTGTTATGTTATTGTGTCTTTGCTTGACCCTAGGGATATCATAGTCAACAGACCCATGTACTTAGCGTGTGACAAGTACTAAAGCCTGTGCAGCTGTCGTGTATCTACTGGTGAGTGTATCTATATCAGATTCGTCTAGCATTTTGAAGGAAACAATAGTCAGGTAAATATGTTTGTTATTGTACTGGGAGGTACACCTCAACCCCGTGCATTTAAAAGAAGCGCCTTGAAGAACGTTATCTATCATACAAAACTTGAAAGAGCTAGTGCAGGAAGTTGGGACATTGATCAACAGATGTCACTATTAAAGGGATAGAATACTGTGACATTTTATGGTTGCCTAAACTGACTGGATTTCTTTTGTATTTGAGTGTTTGCCGCAATTATTTAAAGAAGTTTTGGACTTTTCTCCATAGATGTCTCTATTAACAAACTGATGTCATGCACTCTGGTGCGAAGTGGACCAACTAGTAATTGAAAGAAATTTCGTGTTTATGGGTTTTCTGATATGAATTGACTTTGTTAGTTTTTGATATTTCAAGATTTGCAATACTTCTTATTCATCCCGCCAACGTGGGATTCTAACCAATCATAAATTTCATGTATTTATCCTTCAGCCAATCATACGCTTCTTGTACCTATTTTATCCGCCAATAAAAATGAGAGGGTGTGCCCGGTTTTATACCAGAGCCTTCTCGAACCCTCCTCTCGGGTATAAAAGCTGACGCCTTTTCGAGTTAACTTGCCTTTCTGATCGTCGTCTTACTGAGTGTGTGTGTTAAGACGGGAGGCGGGGGCCTCATTCTTCGTCAGGCAGAACATCCTAAAATAATGGCCAACAGTTTTTCCATCTAAGCAGTTATCTCCGCAAGCTTACCGGAGGGGAATGTTCCATTCCTTAACTATGTTAACTGTCAGTTTCCTAAAATGTAAACTTTCTTCCTTCTAATGTAAAAGTTCAAGTAAGTCGAGTACTTAAACTGTAAATCGGGGATAGAGAGTGCTTTACCCTCTCGATTTCCCCTTTCAATTAATCTTGAGGTGACTATGTTTTTGTAACCGTTTCCGCTTGTAACTTTTAAATTGACTTGTCCTTCTAGTCACCTGAGTAGTGTGGGATTAGCCTCTGCGTCGTCGGGCCGCAAACCCAAGTATGGTTTTAGCTTCTTGATTTCAAGGAGCGCAAGTGTCCGCCTCCATATATTTTGTTTTTGGGGTCAGTAATTGATCCTGTTATTTCCATAAAGGCCCAGTAGATTGGGTATTAGATACCCCTTGTAAACTGAAAGCTAATTAATATGGTGATGTAAATTGTAGGTTGTGCCTAGAGAGACCTAGAAATGTAGTTTTATTGAGCAAAGACTCTCTTTTCCGTCTTGTAATAGTTAATGGTTGCCTTGAGTAGGTCGCGAGAGTTCGGAAGCGCTGTCTCCTTGGTAGAAGTTGTTGAGCATGTAAGCTCTTTTGTGGTAATGTAATATATATTTGTGCAATATTGAGTGGTGCCATTGGAAGGCCGTAAATTGTAACCGTTGGAGCAAAGTGCTCTTCAAAATTGTGTTTTGGAAGATATCTCTCCTTGTCTATGTAACTAAACGCAACATTGGCGATGTTGGGACCTTTGAAAATTATGAGCTTGAAGCTCAGAAGTGTAAATTACAAATTCTTGGTTTTTCTGTGTTGTACCAAAATTCCTCCTTACCTGTAATCTTGTTCTTTCACCAAGTGAAGATTTTGTTAAGATTTAAGATCTGAAAGAAATATAACCTTTATTTTAAAGTTTTACATTAATCCTTGACTATCGTAGATAGAACCATTCCAACCCACACCTTCTTTCACCTCTGCGTTCCACAGAATATCCCTGAACAGGTATACTGTAATCTTGGTATTCAGTGGGAGTTCAACCTGGAAACCACGGAAAATATTTTCCCAGGAGCCGACCTAGCACAAACAGGCGGGAAGCTGCTTTACTTATCCCCATGCTTAGCAAGTTATGTACTCCTGTACGATGGACGTAACAAACTAGATTGAAATACGAACACTCTGACTGTCCACTACGAAAGAATAGGCAGATTAAATGATCCTTTTCGATCCCTTAAACTCTGTTTGAAGTGTTTCAACTACCTCAACTGTATATGGGGTGTTGAGTTACCTGCTTGAAAGAGAAACACATTGGATTTTCGGTTAATTGTGCTGTTCACGGCGAAGGACCACAATGTGAAGGTAAAGAGCATGCTGGTACAATGGTCTTGTTTCATCTTTCTTTATTTAATGCTATTTGTTCGGGGCGTCGACCTAGGAAGATATTTTGCCCCTACTTGCACCATTATGTAAATGGCGGAAGGGTAACGTGTTGAATGTGTGGAAAGGAACATTAAGGACGACACAAACACCCAGTCCCCAGGCCAGGGATATTAATCATTTTCCAATTAAAAACCCCTGACACGGCCGGGAATCGAACCCGGGGCCGCCGGGTGACAGGGGACCGAACATGGTACATGGTACTATTCGTTCTAAATATATTCCGCACTAAGTTGCAAATGAACGGAGTTCGTTGTCACTTGCATTTTAAGCTCGTGAAACCTACAGTTACAAGATTAATCCAAGTACATTTTCACATGATTCATACTGTGAATCGAATCATCTGTATGGTCCAGAGTAATAATATTAAGGATCTGACGCTCCGCTGACTACTATCACGGTTTTTGGGGACGCCGAGTCGCCGGAATTATGCTCCTCCATGTGTGATTTTACATGCCAGTAAGGCTATTCTCAAGAGATTGGTGTATTTGACCACTTTTAAATACTACCAGACTGGGCAGATAGAACTCCACCGTCACAGGCACTCGGCCCGGCAACAGTTCAGAGAGCTTAAGAACTGACCACGGATTGTACTACTTTCAAACTCGAGGACTCTCGAAAATTCTCAGGCTTCCATGGCACTGAGCATTACCTCAGAACGAGGAAAGCGGAATGGAGGAGGTTTATGTTACTTTAGAGATCAACGATGAGGGTTGTACAGAGCAAGGTAAGCAGACACCTTCGGCAGCATGGTTTTTCATTATTACCTGGTAATAAAAGAGAAGCAACGATATGGGCAGTAAATTGAGGTTTGTGGAGGTGCTTGTTTACAGATAGAATGTTGAAGAGCACATTATATCATGAAAATATACTCGTCTATTACTTTTTGAATTATATGAGATGCTGGGGTAGCAACTTTCACATAACCTTCAACAGCTCTCTTCCTAGACCTCTGCCCTGATAGTGTATACATAATTGATTTCCCTATCAAACTGATTAAGGGAAGTCGTAAAGGTCCAAATCGGTTGATTTTTATATTTTCATTTTTTTTACACATAAATAATATATGATTCATTCTGATTACTTTGCTATGTGTTTTACTATAATAGTCCAATATTTACTATTTTTTAGTTTCTTTTTATAAATATTACTGTAATCCTTATTTTTTCTTTAAGAAACCTTGCAGGGTTTTATAAACAGCATATCTCACGAACTATTTATCTAGAAGGCTGTGGTTTGGCTTATATTTCAAAGAAAGTTCTGATACATAAGTTTGCTATTCTGTCAAATCAATATGGCGTCGGCTTTGAGCAGTTAGCATGTGTTTGAATGTAAACAATTGGCGATATAGTTGATTTTTTTCTTTATTTGTACATTACGCTCCTCATTTTGTGTGTTTGCACAATGACAAAGCCTGTAGATGTGTTTAAAAAGAGATAGAACAAAGGCAATCAGCATTATAGAACACAGCATGATGTAACTGCAGAACAAGGTGAAAATGTTATGCGAAAATCCTAGTGGAAATGTTTAAACTCCATCGAGTACTTCTAAACAGAAACGGCATAATATAGGAGAAAAGTATAGTGACATCAACGAAGATGAAACAAATATTAACATATTAATTAGTTTAAATATATTGATTCAGTTTTCACTGACACTGTTAGTTGTAAAATTTGTATGTAGGGGGGAGGGTGAAATTCTGTGAAAATGGTTCAAAACGAAATAGCCTCCTATGTAACCTTACAATAAACTGCAGGATTTGTAAAAGCATGAAGAGTTTTCATAGATCAGAGAAAACAGAGAAAACCCGGCTGTATGAAAATTATTTGAAGTTATTTTATGGACCCAGATGTATAGGAAAGGGTTTATCAGCTGTCAAGGTGTTGTGTGGTATGCTAAATCTTCCCATCCCACCAACTGATGTTATTCGTTACACATCAGTTGCAGGGAAAAGTGTAAAGAATATTGCTGAAGACTTATTGAAGGTGGCTAAAAGTTAATCTGTGGTAGAAAGTGATAAACAGTACTGACTTAGCTATGTCTTACGATGGATCTTGGCAGAGAAGAGGTTTTAGACTAAAAATTCCTGTGCTTCTGCCATTGGCATTGACAATGGTAAAGTTCTAGATGCAATGCCTATGACCAAATATTGTCACGGTTGTGTTCAAGCTGGCAAATACATTAAAAATATATTGGAGCACAAGGAATCTTGCACAAAGGTCTATGAAGGAACAAGTGGGAGGCATGGATGTTGCTTCTGCACTGAAAATATGTCAGCGTTATGAAGAAGAGCAGGGTGTTCGCTGTGTACAATTGCTTGAAGATGGTGACTACAAAACTTATAAGGCAGTGTCAGAGAGCATTCGTTATGGTGATTTGACAATTACAAAATTATAATGTATCAGTCACGTTCAAAGGAGGATGGGCAGACGTTTGAGGAACGTGCGAAAACAGCTGGACAACACCGTTCCATCCGATGGTTTTACCATCAAGCATCGACTGACAGGAAAAACCACTGATGAGCTCACAAACTATTATGGCATAGCTATCAGGAGCAACAAAGATAATTTGGATGGCATGAATAAATCAGTTTGGACTATTTCTTTTCCTAAAGTATTCACAGATTATGA
Source organism: Anabrus simplex (assembly GCF_040414725.1). Classification (NCBI taxonomy): domain Eukaryota; kingdom Metazoa; phylum Arthropoda; class Insecta; order Orthoptera; family Tettigoniidae; genus Anabrus; species Anabrus simplex. Next base: position 583,885,641 of record NC_090266.1, on the reverse strand, counting down.
ACCTATGTTCTCAGAACTGGTGTAAATACCTGCAGGCCAAAGAAGCTGGTACACTAGGTACATTTACATACAAAAATGAAATAACGAAAGCTGTTACGTTTGCCATCAAGCCTGCATTTAAGTATCTAGCCCACCCAGATATACTAAAGGAGTGTATGAAAGGAAAAACCCAAAACACAAAATAATGAATATTTCAATAACATTGTATGGTCTATAATATCAAAACGTGTATTTGTGTATTTGCCAACACTGCAGTTGGATGTGCACGATGCAGTTCGTACATTTAATGATGGATATACTGCAAGACTACTAGTATAGGAAGATCCTGGATTACCAGCAGATTTCAATAACGTAAACAATGTCAGAGCGTTGGACAGAGAGATAATTATGAAGGCGGAAATTCTTGCAACAAACATAACCAAACAGGCCATATCCAAAAGAAGGAGAGAAGCAGTAGGTGATAAAGATGGAGAATATGATGATTACCTACCAGGAGGATTTTGAAGTAAATAATATATGATTTCGCTAGTTTATATGGAATTTTATCAAAATTACGTCTTTCAAAATAAAAGCCCCGTTTACTCCGGAGCTATTGGTGATATCTTCATAATTATTCCGACATATAATGTACTGTATATTGCACACTGATACTGTGGATCTTCGAAGAGTCAATTTGCTCACGTAGATAGTTTTAAAAAGTCTCCAAATATTTAATACAAAATCAGAGGCTCAATGAAATTATATTTTAAAATATATATTAACGTTTTCCATATGAATGAGGTTCAGTACACTGAAGAAGAACGAATAAACAATCTGTATGAAAATTAATTCATATACACTGACTGACAGAGCAAATGCAACACCAAGAAGGAGTGGTCAGAACTTTATGCCAATTGCAGGGTGGACTGACGTCACTGAGGTATGCTCATGATGTGAAATGCGCCGCTGTGCTGCGCACGTAGCGAACGATAAATGGGACACGGCGTTGGCGAATGGCCCACTTCGTACCGTGATTTCTCAGCCGACAGTCATTGTAGAACGTGTTGTCGTGTGCCACAGGACACGTGTATAGCTAAGAATGACAGGCCGCCGTCAACGGAGGCATTTCCAGCAGACAGACGACTTTACGAGGGGTATGGTGATCGGGCTGAGAAGGGCAGGTTGGTCGCTTCGTCAAATCGCAGCCGATACCCATAGGGATGTGTCCACGGTGCAGCGCCTGTGGCGAAGATGGTTGGCGCAGGGACATGTGGCACGTGCGAGGGGTCCAGGCGCAGCCCGAGTGACGTCAGCACGCGAGGATCGGCGCATCCGCCGCCAAGCGGTGGCAGCCCCGCACGCCACGTCAACCGCCATTCTTCAGCATGTGCAAGACACCTTGGCTGTTCCAATATCGACCAGAACAATTTCCCGTCAATTGGTTGAAGGAGGCCTGCACTCCCGGCGTCCGCTCCGCTCAGAAGACTACCATTGACTCCACAGCATTGACGTGCACGCCTGGCATGGTGCCGGGCTAGGGCGACTTGGATGAGGGAATGGCGGAACGTCGTGTTCTCCGATGAGTCACGCTTCTGTTCTGTTAGTGGTAGTCACCGCAGACGAGTGTGGCGTCGGTGTGGAGAAAGGTCAAATCCGGCAGTAACTGTGGAGCGCCCTACCGCTAGACAACGCGGCATCATGGTTTGGGGCGCTATTGCGTATGATTCCACGTCACCTCTAGTGCGTATTCAAGGCACGTTAAATGCCCACCGCTACGTGCAGCATGTGCTGCGGCCGGTGGCACTCCCGTACCTTCAGGGGCTGCCCAATGCTCTGTTTCAGCAGGATAATACCCGCCCACACACTGCTCGCATCTCCCAACAGGCTCTACGAGGTGTACAGATGCTTCCGTGGCCAGCGTACTCTCCGGATCTCTCACCAATCGAACACGTGTGGGATCTCATTGGACGCCGTTTGCAAACTCTGCCCCAGCCTCGTACGGACGACCAACTGTGGCAAATGGTTGACAGAGAACGGAGAACCATCCCTCAGGACACCATCCGCACTGTTATTGACTCTGTACCTCGACGTGTTTCTGCGTGCATCGCCGCTCGCGGTGGTCCTACATCCTACTGATTCGATGCCGTGCGCATTGTGTAACCTGCATATCGGTTTGAAATAAACATCAATTATTCGTCCGTGCCGTCTCTGTTTTTTCCCCAACTTTCATCCCTTTCGAACCACTCCTTCTTGGTGTTGCATTTGTTCTGTCAGTCAGTGTATATAAAAGATGCTGAGAAAATGGTCAGTTTATATTTTCATTTTAACATTGTCAATATAGGGCTTTACGACTCCCCTTAAACACTCACACAAGGTCAAATCCCGTTATGTCTTTGGCATTTAGCTGAAATTCCAGTAAGTACAATAAAACTCATCAAGAAAGTTATTGCAAATAATATATGGTCAAATCATACCCTCATAAATTTTCTGAGGCAATGAATTTCCCGTTCTACAACTCACTAAATATAGCCTAAGGGACAGCAGTAGACGTGGTTCAAGAGCAGAACCGAGTTGGAGTATATTTTTCCTCATGTGCTCTCAGTACATAAGGATTACAATACTCTACTTGTATACCCACAAACTAATCTCCCCATTATTTGATTCCCCCTAACAAGCTACTGTAATTACGCCCTGATTCCCTTTATAATTGACAGACAGTATTTAATTACTGCTATTCCGTTTGCCAAATCCACCACAAACCTGCATCTCCTGCAGCGTATTGCTATTGATCTTGTATTCGTGGACTGCTTAACTCTACTGCAATATTCAACACATCCAAGTTTCAAACGTCTGGGACCTCATTTCAAGATGTAACTTGGCCAAGTGTATCAAATGGACTTCATTAACTTCATTCAGGTTCGCTTCATTTCAGACCTCCAAACCAAACCAAACGCCATGGCACTACAGCCCTTGAAGGGCCTTGGCCTACCAAGCGACCGCTGCTCAGCCCGAAGGCCTGCAGATTACGAAGTGTCGTGTGGTCAGCACAACGAATCCTCTCGGGCGTTATTCTTGGCTTCCTAGAACGGTGCCGCTATCTCACCGTCAGATATCTTCTCAATTCTAATCACGTAGGCTGAGTGGATCTCGAACCAGCCATCAGGTCCAGGTAAAAATCCCTGACCTGGCTGGGAATCGAACCCGGGGCCTGCGGGTAAGAGGCAGGCAAGCTACCCCTACACCATGGAGCCGGCATTTCAAAAATCACGGACAATAAATATGCAGTAATGATGAAAATATTTGTTCGAGAATGAAAATTAGAATTATGTTGACTTAGTTTAAATGAACTTCCATTTAGTACTGTGATATCTTGTCCTAAATTGCCCCAGAAAATTCCAAATATAGGGAAAATCCTCTTTTGCTAGATTTTTCATTTTGTACTAACACAATGGGTGAGGAAGTATCGAGGACTGAGATGCTATTGGCCATTACGTATACTAAGATACGGCAACCCCATTTGTCTGGTGTAACAATGAGGAAATAATAATATCATTCATCAAGCCTGTCATCAATTGGATGAATCTCCTGAATGTGAGGTTACCGTTAGACCCAATAGTCAATTCACTCAATAGAAGGAAGGACGTTACGATATCCCAAAACCCTCACAAATATTCGTTATATTTGCTTCAAACCAGCCTTCTATTACATACAAATTTGCGTACATTACCGTGTGTGTTATTCAGAATGAATGCAGGTTACTGAGAGAAACCTATAAGAAAATACATACCGGTAATACATCGCAAATACAAGATACGAATACAAATTACTTGTCGATTTAAAGACTAATAATAGGATTTTACGAACACGGTGCTGATAACTACGTGCCCCTCTTCTCAGTTGAATGGATAGTGTCGTTCCCGGATTTGATTCGCGGGCAGGGGCCTGTTCCACCAACGAACTTTGAACGTTGCAAGTTTGCAACTTGGCATTTTTCTTTTTCTTTTTTTTTATTATTGCAAAGTGCAAAGTCTTTCTGTTCTACCATGAGCTAGTTTTTACTTTTTAATTTAATCGCAAAGTGAACAGTCTTTGCGTTTAAGTGATCCGATCAAGTGTATTGCATGGGCAAATGGTATAATACTCCATGATTTAAATGCTTTATTTGTCACGGTGAATTTGACGATATAATTGTGGTAACGGCAGTTTTAAAGTTTTGATCATGGGAAATAAAGGTAATCACAAGAAGCTGGCTGTGGTAGAAGTTGTCAAGGAGCATACGGGACATCCTTTTGGCAACTTTAAAAATAACCTATCACACGATGACAAGCGATCCGCTTTGACTGAAGTCCTATAGGAAGCTCAGTTTTTACAGTTACCTGGAGCCTAAGAATCTTGGATGTACACGAAATTAAGATCATAGAAATGTAAGTAAATATTTACGTTTCCATTAAATTCATTCGTCGATAATATATTGCTTAAATCAATTTATATAACCTCACATACGACGATGCAGCATGCCACATGAAGTTGTGATGTAGTAGTGATTGAATAATATATGTAATGATTTCATCTTACATATACATCAAGTCTCAAGCATTAAATTGTTGCTTTTAGCCGAAGAGAGATAATGCCAAGGAAACTCAAAGTGAAGGAGGGAAAGATAAGCAATTGGATGAGGTGGACGTTGCTTATATTTGACATCCTGCAGAAAGATTCAGGTTGAATTTCCAGAAAGCTACATGGGAGTGCAAGCTTTCGTAGTGCAAATACCGACTCGTGCTGAACTTCTCAGGGGCTAAAACCTCCAATATATACCGAGGAGAAAGAAAAAGACGCCGTCAAATTCTCCACGTCATATCGCTAATAGCGAAAAAGGTACGACAAAAAAAATCAATCTGAGGTAGGAGCTTCTCCGTGTGAAAATTTACCATAGGAAGTTGGAAGCTTTGAATTTGGAAAGAGAATTGGGGATACCACCTTCAAAATTTACGAGTGGCATTGCAGCTTCTGCTTCTAATGATATTGTATATACTACAGCCGAATGCTTAGAATACATAGCGAACGGAAGTTTTGGTTGATTCATTTGATGTTAAATTTCATGGCAACATGTCTATTGTATGTAGATCAGTAGAAATATAGCTTAGTAAATAAAAATGAATGTTTTAACGTAGAAACAGATATTATTTTTCAGTTTAGTTAGCAAACTATCTCAACAAATAATTGAGTTTAGCAACGGCGCCTAGATCGGGTGGCTCATCATTTCCAGGATTGGGGTCCACGCTTTCATCCATTATATGTGCAATATTATGCAATGCAATACATGGTAAGACCAACTTTCCCGCTGTTGTTGGACATAATCGTAAGTGGTGTAAGCATGGAAAACGTTCCTTCAGAATTCCGATACAGTTCTCAACAATACGCCGTGTTGATTTATGTGCCTTATTAAATCGTTATTGCCGGGCTGAGTGGCTCAGACGGTTAAGGCGCTGGCCTTCTAACCCCTACCTGGCAGGTTCGATCCTGGCTCAGTCCGGTGGTATTTGAAGGTGCTCAAATACGACAGCCCCATGTCGGTAGATTTACTGGCACGTTAAAGAACTCCTGCGGGACTAAATTTCGGCACCTCGGCGTCTCCGAAGACCTTAAAAAGTAGTTAGTGGGACGTAAAACAAATAACATTAAATCGTTATTCAGCAGCATCGTCAGGATTTCTATTAAGAGGGAGAATTAACCACTATTTTAGTCCACAGGCACTGTCATCTAATATAAATGCTCCTAGAAATGGCCCCAACCTGAGTCAAAACGTCTACATACGGCAGTGTTCCTTAGGACCCTGGAATCGTGCACACTACCCGGACAACTGGAATTAGAACTGAAAAAGGTCAAGTCTGCAACACTAATCGCCATAATATTAAGAGAATTATGCACATTTCTTGCAATATAAACCTCTTCGTGCTCAGTGAGGGAATCAATATTAACGAGAGTACCGTCAACTCAATCACACATAGAAGAAATGCCACCCTTCATTAGAAATTCCGTCGCCATATTATGTGAATTTTCATGCCAACGTACTCTGTTACGAAATATTTCACTTACTATAGCATCTATGACTTTAGTAACAGTTCTGAAAATAGTCGATTTTGATGTCCCATGCACTGCTGCTACACCGTGCAGCATGGCACCACTTCCTAACTAATGTAAGCATATAAGGATTTGTTCCTTTTCGGATAGAGATTAACTTATTTTTCTTGCAGGTTTCAATAAATGACCAATCATTTCAAGAATAGAGGCAGACTGTATTGGGTAACACGAAAACACTCGCGAAATTCCGTCGAAGTGAGGTTATGAAAATTAATCATGCCTTTGTACGTTATCCTGTTGGATTCATCATCACTGTCCTTATTTGATGATAACAAAAACTCTCGTTGTAACATGTTTATGTTACTAAATCTAATTCTACGCCTAGACTGTAGTATACATACTTGTTAATTAACAGTTGGTAAGGCAATCGTCTCTTTGCAAGATTTCTGCAAATTTTTCACTTCATTTCTTTGTTCCTTGCATTTCTGTACCAATGGAGAAACAAAACAGGCTTGAAAATTGAAAAGATTCCTAACTTTTCACTCTGCAAGATAAATGCCAAAGGTGATGGTGAAACAAAATCTGAACTGAAGAGTGCAAAGTGCATAGTGAATATCTGCAAAGTTCATTGGTGGAACAGGCCGTTGGCAAGGGCTTTTTGCTGTGTCTAGTTAATTCCTCTGGCTCAGGGAATGGATGTTTGTATTTGTCTTCGTACACACGTCTTTGTATATACACAAAACACACTACAGACACATAACGGTGTCACAAAGGGCATCCAACCGTAAAGCCGGGCTAAGTTCAGATATATAACTCCGTTTGCACCCGCAATTTTATCAAGACTGGGAAAATTGGGTAGGAGAGACGAAGAAAAAAAAGGCGGTTCTGATTACCACGTCACCGCTAACCACAGTTAATAAGTAGTGTACGGAGAGGAAGAGCAAACAGAACAACAACAAAGAGATCTTATGAGTGAGATCTAAACGTTGTTTTGTTCTTTTATTTTGTTTCATTAGGAGGATTGTCAGCGACGAGTCTCTGTACTTGCTGTAGTGTGTCCAATCGGAATTACTAGAGTTGCGAATTCCTGGTGAGAGTAACCATGTTCTAGTTTAATCTAGACTCAAAAGTTTAACCCTGGGAGTGGAGATAAATGAACATTGTTCATGAGGATAGGGGGGTGGGGTGGCAAAACCTCTGCGAGCCGCAGACATCGTCAGCTTGGCGCATTGGATTAACTTTCCACAAAATAAAGACTGACGTAATAACATATTTGGGATACTTCAAAGACTCCTTTCCTGAACATTAAATTGTTTAAGTCCAGGAAAACTATTTCATGGCATCACTAGATGAATCCCCCCTGTTGTATGCGAATACATAGTTTAAATAACGCTCAGAACAAAGACGTGTGTATTAAACAGGTTATTTCAAACATCCACATGTGAATTTAACCTTGTGAGCAAGTGAAGTATTGACCCAGGTTCTATTTATCTTAACATACTTCAGAATTCAGAAATGAAATGTGCATCCCATAACTGATATTTACTACTTTGAAACACACCTGTCGGTATCGGTTTTTTAACGAGAAAAAGAAAACGAAATTGATTTTCGAGTGGCCCGAAGGCCAAATATAATATGAAATTAATGTTAGACCTAAGAGATAAACACAAAGTGGTATGTTCCATCAAATCAACTGGACATCATCAGATCTCCCCAAGTCACAATAAGAAGTGAAGTGGATTACTTTCGAATCACACAATCAATCACAATCAATCACTACTGATCTGCATTTGGGCAGACGCCCAGGTGGCAGTTTCCCAATATGTTGTCTTCCTAGCCTTTCCTTTAATGATTGCAAAGAAATTGGAAATGTATTGAACATCTCCCTTGGTAAGTTATTCCAATACCTAACTCCCCTTCCTATAAACGAATATTTCCCCAATTTGTCCTCTTGAATTCCAACTTTATATCATCATATTGTGATTTCGTATTTTTAAAGACACCACTCGAACTTATTCGTCTACTGATGTCCTCCCACGCCATCTCTCCACTTACAGCTCGGAACATACCACTTAGTCGAGCAGCTCGTCTCCTTTCTCCCAAGTCTTCCCACCCAAACTTTGCAACATTTTTGTAACGCTGCTCTTTTGTCGGAAATCTCCCAGAACAAATCGAGCTGCTTTTCTTTGGATTTTGTTTTCCAGTTCTTGAATCAAGTAATCCTGGTGAGGTTCCCATACACGGGAACCATACTCTAGTTGGGGTCTTACCAGAGACTTATATGCCCTCTCCTTTACATCCTTACTACAACCTCTAAATACCCGCATAACCATGTGCACAGACCTGTACCCTTTATTTACAATCATATTTATGTGATTACGCCAATGAAGATCTTTCCTTATATTAAGACCTAGGTATTTACAATGTTCCCCAAAGGAAACTTTCACCCTATCAACGCAGTAATTAAAACTGAGAGGACTATTCCTATTTGTGAAACTCACAACCAGGCTTTTAACCGCGTATATCATCATATCATTGCCTACTATCAATCTCACAACATTATCGAGTCATTTGCAGTTGCTCACAATCTTGTAACTTATTTATTACTCTGTACAGAAAAACATCATCTGCAAAGAGCCTTATATCTGATTCCACTTCTTTACTCATATCATTGATACATATATATACAGAGTGGGCGGAAACAACGTAAGCCGAATATATGTGCGTTAGAGGGTTGGTCATACTAATAATTAAATTGAAAGAATGATAATACAATATCCCGCGTCGTCCTTGTATTATTAGCTTGTGAAGTTAGCCGATCAGATGGCTTCGCGGGTGAATTCAAATGGACTTTGCAAGGCAATGTTGGTAAATGTGCACGTGCTGCTTGAGAACCGCAAACACAAACACACCGTGGGTGTCAGCTGGTGTCATCGTAGCACACTTGTCATTGTGCGATCCTGTCTTCTCGGATATCCATGTTTCATTCGCACCCCGGGTGAGGTTTGTTCTTCCAATGGTATTCTCAAGTCAGTCATTAGCCACGTTCACATTTGGCAACATCGCCTCGCAAAGCTCACTTGAATTCGCCCGCGAAGAGACCTGATTGGCTAAGTTCAGCTGCTGATAAAATGACACCGGTGCGAGACATCCAGTTACAGTAAAGTCTCGTTAATCCGAACTGATTGGGACCGGAGTCTGTCCGGATTACAAAATTTTCAGATTAACCCGAAATATTTTCTAATAATAATGTTGTTGTTTTTACGTCCTGGTAACTACTTTTACGGTTTCCTGGGAGCCTAGGTTCCGGGATTTTCTCCCGCAGGAATTCTTTTACGTGAATGTAAAGGACGTGGGTTACTGGGCAGCAGAGGCATGGGAGGGTGTCAGTGAGCAGTTCATGAGGAAAACGTGGAAGAAATTGTGGCCGAGTCTCCCATTCATCGCCAGTCAAGCGGAAGCGTCTGCAAAAGTCAATCTCGTTGAAATTGTTCAAAAACTTCCTGGGTGTGAGGAAGCTAATGAAAATGACATTAGCGTGTGGATGGAAGCTGACTATGATCAATTACAAACAGACCAGAAATTGTAGCTATGGTGGAGAAAGAATCTGGAGTTGATGAGGAACAGAGTGACGACGAAGAAGATCACAATGAACAAGTAGTGTAACATTCAGATGACGCGGCCGCCTTAGAACTTGCCGTACACTACGTCGAGCAACACTCCGCTGCTACGCCCACTGATGTGATGTTTATGAGACGCTGGTTTAACACTGCATCTTCGAGTAGGTTCCAATCACTATGCCAAAAGAAGCTAACAGTCTTTGTAAAGATAAACGACCAGTGATTGATGGTTTATGATGTGTAATTATGTTTACATTATGTTATTCTAGTAAAATATGACTATTAAAATGCAAGGAAATCTTCGTTCTATAATATGTTTTTTCATTTCTATAAGGAGAAGAATTTTTAAAAAATTGAATATTTCAGTTCGGATTAACCAGACTTTCGGATTAACGGGGTTCGGATAAACGGGACTCTAGTGTATTATTTTCAAATTACTTATCAGTATAAAAACTCTTCTAACGCTCATATATCCGGTTCACGTTGTGTCACAGAAAGTGTCACAGTACTGATACGTTTATGAACAGTATGCTAAACATGTTATATGCTGGACTAAAAAATCGTCTTAAACTGTTGTAAGTTATTATTATGCTAGTGTGGGCTTAGTTTATTCCGCAGTTCCTGTCCACTCATTGTAACCCAGATTGTACAACATAGACTGGAAAACCTTACAGAGAATACGCGGACGATACTTCAAGAACAATGTCATTTTGTGGAGTTCCGTACTTCCTGAAAGTGAAGGATTAGAAACCTGGCACAAAAAGCAGTTATCCTTGGAGTAGATAATCATTCTAGCATATTTCCTGAAGACGTATCATCGTTCAGCTTTGAAATCTGACCAGAAAGGCTCTGTCATGTAATGCTCAGTATTGCATTAACGAATTTTCGTTGTAAGTGATACATGTGCTGCGCGTTAGTATTTCTCCCCTCGATATTGTCACATAGCCGCTGCTTGAGGAGCAACAACGATGTTTAGTTACGGCAACTTGATCCAAGTTCCAGGTCATAATTTGCAAAAGCAACCAAAAGAGTTTCAAGTATGGCTACTATATTAAATTTCGATCGCATAGATGCTGGAATTTATGGGTGTGGTGTGTCTACTAACTTAAATGAAGCAAAATTAACTACACCTGTGGTTAAAATTTCCCAAATAATAGTCTGTGAGAAGGAACCTTGAATTCATATATTGTTAACAGCGAAGCGACTTAAAGATTTACTCTTGAAATTGAGAGAGCAGGTGATGTTGTTGATGTTTTTGTTGTTGTTCTTGTTGTTGGAGGCATCAGTCCATAAAGAGATTTGCTGCAGCATAGCATACCACTGTAACCTGTACCGAGATTCTTACTTCTGTATAACTATGTATGTCTCTTTTTTTACTAGTGGCTTTACGTCGCACCGACACAGATAGGTCTTATGACGACGATGGGATACGAAAGGCCTAGGAGTTGGAAGGAAGCGGTCGTGGCCTTAATTAAGTTACACTCCCAGCATTTGCCTGGTGTAAAAATGAGTTACCACGGAAAACCATCTTCAGGGCTGCCGATAGTGAGATTCGAACCCACTATCTACCGGATGCAAGCTCACAGCCGCGTGCCTCTGACCGCACGGCCAACTCGCCCGGTACTATGTATGTCAATATTTATTCCAATGCACACTTCGTTTTCACATTTTAGTCTACTTTTACCATTCTTACTCCGAATACTTTCCAAAACGAATCTTGCGGTCAAATCTATCAAGTTCCAGTGATCATTCGGCCAAAGTGATTTGATATTACCACACCTGTTATCGAAGATACCTCTTTTATTTTATTCATTTTCCTCTAGCATGATCACATTTCAAAGGCTTCTATATATTTCTCTCACCAACGGTGTCCGACTCGTTGGCTGAACGGTCAGCGCACTGGCCTTCAGTTCAGAGGGTCCCGGGTGCTATTCCCGGCCGGGTCGGGGATTTTAACCTTAATTGGTTAATTCCTACGGCACGGGGGCTGGGTGTATGTGTTGTCTTCATCATCATTTCATCCTCATCACGACACCCAGTCCCCGTACCAGAGAAATTAACCAATTATGGTTAAAATTCCCGAACCTGCCCGGAATCGAACCCAGGACCCCTGTGACCAAAGGCCAGCACGCTAACCACTTAGCCATGGAGCCGGACACTTCTTATGATCATATCTATCTTTACGGAGAGTAAATTGCTGTTCTTTCGGAAACCACTTCTTACTCGAACTAATCTGCATTTGATATCTTTCTTCCTATTTAATCGTGGTTGTTTTAATACCTAAGCGGCAACATTTATCTACTTCCTTTACGACTCCACATTCTAAGGTGGTATTTTCATTTTTTTTTTACAATTTGCTTTACGTCACACCGATACAGATAGGTCCTATAGTCACGATGGGCTAGGAAAGAGCTAGAAGTGGGAGGAATGCAACCGACGCATTAATAAATGTTCAGCTCCAACAATTGCCTCGCATGAAAATGGGAAGCCATAGAAGCATCTTCAGAGCTACCGAGAGTGGGGTTTGAACCTACTATCTCCAGAATGCAAGCTGATAAACGTGATATTTCCCACATTACTTGATTACATACAATAATATTATTTTGTAAGAGATATATTTATTTCATTATTAAACTCCTCCAAGATTGCATACATTACACTCAGTAAATTACCTAATCCCTTCAAAGCTCAGACAAAAAGAAATGTAATCCAAACATCTTAGAATTTTGGATTTCCCTCCTTGAACTATGAAAATCCAAAGCCTGTTTCCAGTCATTCTACCGGATCAGGAGTGGAATGTATGAAACCCCCAACTAGCGGCGAAGATAGGAAATGTGCCGGCTGCGGAAGCCTGTCGCACTCCTCTGGGCCAATGATAAATTGGATAGATTAAATGAAATGTTAATGGAGAGTGTTTCTGGAATGAAATATGACAGGGAGAACCGGAGTACCCGGAGAAAAACCCGTCTTGCTTCCGCTTTGTCCAGCACAAACTTCACATGGAGTAACCGAGATTTGAACCACGGTATTCAGCGGTGGGAGGCAGGCGCGCTGCCACCTGACCCACGGAGGCTTCCTTGAACTATAATAATAATAATAATAATAATAATAATAATAATAATAATAATAATAATAATAATAATAATAATAATAATAATAATAATAGCTTTTTGTCTCACGAACTAATCTTACGGCTTTAGGAGTCCGTATACTTCAGAAAACACTGTGATACCATTTTATTTCTTTTTCATTTCCTACAATACCAGCACTGTACTGCATGTATATTGAAAATGAGGGGAGAGAAGCTAAAATTCTAGAACAGCTTCAATTATTCTATGAGTAATTCGCATAAGACGTCCACCTCCATAGTGAAATGGTTAGCGCTTTTAGCTGCCGTCCTTGGAGGCCCGGGTTCGATTTCCAATACTGCCAGAAATGTAAATATGGTACAAGGGCTCAAATGTGGTTAGAGAAGGTAAATGCAGCTCAGCTCCATTAGGGGACACTCATACAGCACACAAAACACTATCCCGCAACACAATAACAGGCAGCTTCCCACACACGGCAGATACCGCACGCCATTGCAGGAGGGTTTGTTTTCCAACAGCTGCAGAAGATTAGTAATAAATGAAAATTCACAGCCTGTTTCCAGCCATTCGACCGCGTTAGGAATGGAATGAATGAAGCCCCAAAGTAGCAACGGGGATAGGAATTGTGCCGGCTGCCGAAGCTTGTCGCACTCCTCTGGGGCAATGATTAATGACTAACAGATGAAAAGATATTGGAGATTGTTGCAGGAATTAAAGATGGCAAAGAAACCTGATTACCAGGAGAAAACCCTGCCTCGCCCCCGCCTTGTCTGGCACAAACCTCACGTGGAGGGACCGGGATTTGAACCACGGTACACAGAGGTGAGGGGCTACCGCCTGAGCCCCAAAGACTCTACAGGCTAGAAATAGACACACAAAATTACAAATATTGTACGCTTTAACTACTGAGCAACTGATACAGTAGTTCTCACGCATGTCTATATATGTTTTCTGAAGTACGTGGAATGAAATTCGTGTAGAAGTAGTTTATAATATCCTTTTTCAATGTGTCTTTATCTTGCATATTGTATGTAGTATTTCTGCCGTGACAAGGCAGTCAGTAATTTTTAGCAAATACGGTGCTCAAGAAAGGTTTTGCATGATATATGTCATGGTACCTCAAATACATTTAAAATATTTATTGTAGTCCAATGTCTGAGACACGTAGGGACGCGAAAATCAGATCAGATATTTACAGGAGGAACTTGTCATGTCGGTCGTTTAATAACATCACTTGTAAGAGAGGTGATATATAGACAGCACGTGTAGACCTGAGATAAACATGACACGAGTAACTTTTTGTGATAATGACCGCATTCGAATTGTGATATCGCTGCAAGATGGATGACAACAAGCGCATGTCGCCGCTCATGTTGGAGTGACACACAGTAAAGTCTCCAGGGTTCGAAACAAGTTCAGGAAAACAAAAATGGTTGCTGATAGGCAATAGGCGGGATTTTCATGTAAAACAATTCGTAGTTAGGTCCGGTATGTGTTTTTTCAGCAAGTCGTAGGCCCATTGCTACTGCCACATCGTTCCGCCAGGATCTTCGCAGGTACATTGGAATGAATGTGTCAGATCAGACAGTGAGAAATTAGCTGCATGATGGAGGACTGATATCAAAGAGGCCTGTACCAAAAGCTCCTCTTAAACCACACCACAGGACAGCTTGTGTGAGGTGAGGCACAATTCATCGCCCATGGTTTCAGGAACAGTGGAAACGCACGGTCTTTTCCGCTGATGGTGCCATACGTTTACTACCATACAACAAGAGCATTAGAGTCAGGAGGGTATCCGGTGAGAGGCGGAACTAGCTCTTCGTCCTGGAGCGCCGTCAGCAGCTGGAGGGTTCCATCATGTTTTGGGTTGGAATCTTGTTTAACGTATGCCTTTAATTCATATCCAGAGTAGCATGACTGGTCTGGTGTACAGCGATACCATCCTCCAACCTGTTGTTATGGGAGTTTCTGTCACTGTAGACGAGGGTGTTACACTAATGGATGGAAAGGCTGGTGTCAATCGAGTCAGGGGCGTCAATCAGTTCCTCGAGACGTATGCCATACGGCATATTCTGCGGATATGTAGACTGTGTTGAACATTCGTAGCGTGAACTGAAGAGAACACTTACCCATCGTCCTAATCTTCCTGCAAGCGTTCAGAAACTGACTAAAGTTGCTATCCAGGAGAGGGATAATTTACCCCAAAATTAAGTTGGATTCTCTGGTGCTGAGTTAGCCAGGTCCTGTTCAAGCTTGCCTCTGGGCCCGAAGTGCCAATGCACGTTATTGATCTGCCACACAGTGAACGAAAATGTTGTGTTGAATGCCCGCATTTCCAACTTTGCTTTTGTTAAATTTCTCTCGCTTTTGCATAATTGCCTGCATGCAGTTTTTCTTTTTATATTCCCTTCGTAATGTATAATGTACGTCCATACGCATAACAAAATAAAATTGCATTAAGCCAGGGTATGTAAATGCTTTCTTTAGCGCTGTATAATCTGATCATGGAGATATTGCGATGGACATTTGCTCGGTGCGTATATTTGCAGTAACAATATGTTCGGTGATGATACTTTCAATCATCAATGTTCGGTCAAATTCTGGTCACGAAATCTCGATACTCCACAATGTTTTTCCAATGAAGATGCAAATTTTCACGGGCCGACTTTTAATTTCTCCACATCGTCGCTTAAGGAACAATACCGCGTATATGTCAATGCTCTTCCTATCCATTATTTTCCTTAAACCTTGTCTCGCCTCTCAGCCACATATTTATATGAGGTCAATCAGAATAATTTTCGTTGACTTCATTTTTCTATGCTTAGATGTAAAGGAAAATGAACCTTAAAGTACTATACATAACATGTATGTTTACATCACACATTTACGCACTCTTACAGTGTAATGTATTTGAGGTTAATTTTCCTTTACATGGCAGCATAGGAAAATGTGTAGGGGGAAAGTAATGGACAGAAAGCCAATTGGAAGAATTGTTGTTTGAATCACATATTAGTCCTCACTAGAACTATTCAATCATAAACCTCTACTGTATATATGGCCACGACCTGAAGACATCGGAAGACACGAACTAGACTTCATAACTCATAACATAAATCTGTTGCAAAAAGTTGTGTTAATTAAAATCAATCATACTTTATCATTATATATTTCTTAATTTTTTCAAATGTGGAGAACTGCTGGACATTTAGTCTTATAATGTTGCTCAGTGAATATGTTTACAGTAACAATCTGTTCGCTACCTCACTCTTGAAGTTTTCTCCTTAATTTTGTGTTAAGAATTCTGTAGTTACCTGATCAGATTTACTGGTCTCCCTGCCGGCTCACCTCACTTACATACTACATGGTATCTTAGCGACGTTATGGAGATTTAATGAGGAGTAAGACAAATATGTATGTTCTAGAAAAAATTGTTTATAAAAATGATGATATACATAAATCAACCGTGCAACGTTATACTGTACATTTTTTATTTTGTCGGCTAGTTGGTGAAACTCTTCAAGAACATCCACACATAAAACACACACACACACAGCAGACCGTAGTTGGACAATGGTTATGTTTTCTTTGGTTAGATACCACAGCCCCATACTAAAGTAATGACTTACCTTCCGAAACTTATTTTACAAAACGTTATTGTTATCACGTTTTAATTTCTCTTTATCGATTACTCACCTATTATTTGTCTCTGATAGCTCATGAATACTTTTTCAAGCTGTTCATTAATTCAGTAGTGGCCCAAAGGACATTAACGAGCTTTTACAAGTTACTTTCGATATGCCGACCTCAGTGGCAAAGTCGGTTAGACGTCGTCCTGGTGTTTCCGTCGATGTAGGTTTCAATCCTAATTGATGTCGGTGGTATTTGAAATGGAATTAACGTACAAGTCCATGCTGGTGGCTCCCAGCGAGAAGGAGGATTTGTCTGAGATAAAATTCTGACATGTCAACGTCTCTTAAAGGTGTAGAAATGACTACTGTAAATTTCTGCACATGTATCAAATTCCTTGGCTTATACTCATAACACTCAAAATAAAACAAAACATGACATTTCGGGCTTCGGCATTCCATATCACCCTTGAAGCAGGGAAGTGCCCTCTCCCTCACGGCCAACTCGCTCGGTAGAGTAAATGTCACTTATACATTTCTATATTCAGGTGTACGTAATCAATAATGAATGCAGAAATCTGTTGGTATGACAGACGACTACTGTACACAAACTTTTGGGACTTAACTCCAGTACATAGTCCTACGGATGTTTATCGCGAGAAAGGTGATTGTGGTGGTGGTGGTGGTGGTGGTGGAGGTAGGGGTGGTGGTGATTGCTTTAAAAGGAAACTTACTTTGAGAGAATAAATTCGCCTCTCTGATTTATTTTAAATTTAACTTGAGTGAGAGATAAGTTACGTTCTTCTTCTTCCCTGTATTATTATTATTATTATTATTATTATTATTATTATTATTATTATTATTATTATTATTATTATTATTATTATTATTATTTCCGACTCGTTGGCTGAATGGTCAGCGTATTGACCTTCGGTTCAGAGGATCCCAGGTTTGATTCCCGGCCGGGTCGGTGATATTAACCTTCATTGGTTATTTCCAGTGGCCCAGTGGCTGGGTGTTTGTGCTGTCCCCAACATCCTTTCAACTCACACACCAAACATAACACTATCCTCCACCACAACACGCAGTTACCTACACAAGGCAGATGCCGCAGATCGGAGGGTCTGCCTTACAAGGGCTTCACTCGGCTAGAAATAGCCACACGGAATGTATTATTATTATTATTATTATCATTATTATTATTATTATTATTATTATTATTATTATTATTATTATTATTATTATTATTATTATTATTATTATTATTATTATTATTAAACTGCGAACCATGTAACCTTGCCGTAGTGGGGAGGTTTGTGCCTTCCAATGAATATGGTAGCTGCAACCATATCGGATGAGCATCTGTCCAGAGACCAGGCGTATGAATTGTTCATCGAAAAATGGGTAGTAGCCTCTCAGAAGTTACAAAGGCGCCAGTATGGATGATTAAATGAAATGACCTTGTAATATTATTTAACATGGCTTGTCAATGCTCATACTGCTCCACGGCTGAAAGGTACTGAGAACTGCAGCCGTAACTAATTTCCGAGGACACGCAGGTGTCTCTGTATGAATGAATGATGTACTGATGATGACTTTCACTCAAATCAAATGTTCCTTAGAAAAAATAGTCCTCCATTCGGATCTCCGGGTCGGGACTAAACAAGAGGTGGCAATCATCACGAAGATGAATGCTGACCTTCTGCGGTCGGAGCATGGAATAATAGAAGTTTGAATCGTTGAGACTGGTTAGAGAATGTAAAATTGCATAATTATCAGCACAAAATCAACAAGGGAAAATGCAGGAATTTGTTTCATAATGAACACGATATTGGGGCAGACGTAAGCTACTGCGACCAACATAGCGCATGTGTTTTTGTTGTCACGATAGAACCCCAAGACAGAGCACCAAAGTAATTCAGGCCTTTATAGCAACTTGTTCAGCAGATGATGAAGAATTTGAAAGAAAGAAATGAAGAGATAGAAGTTCTATTAAAATATGAAAAAGGAGACGACAGTCTATGATGGGAGGCCGGAAAGCAGTGGTAGGCCAAGAAAGGAAAGGAAATGTAGTAGAAGAATTTGGACAGGGCAAGAGAATGAAGGAAGAATTCGGCTGGTAACATTTTACACCGATGAAAATTTAGTCCTTCCTAATACTTGGTTTAACGGCCGTAGCCGTGTTTAAACACTGGATCCCATGAGATCTCTGATGTTAAGCAACATTGGGCGTGGTCAAGATTTGGATGGATAGCGATGCGCTGTTGGTGAGGATAAGGGAATGGAGGAGCGGAAAGGAACTGGCCACCCTACCGTATGTAAACTGCGGCTCAGGCACACCTCTGCGAAAGTTCGGTGACCTACCATCGGGCATAATATACCCTTATATTACCTTAATACTTGGTTTAACCATCAAGAACGACAGCTGTGAACGTGGAAGATATTTGAAGATATCAAGCAGTATCAAATAGACCTCATTCAGATTAGCAGGAGGTTAAGAAATCAGGTCTTGTATTGCAAGACAGTAGACGTGGTCTCCGACCACAACTTGGTGATCATGAAATGCCGTCTGAAATTGAAGATAGGAATATAAGGAGTTGGCAACTAAAAAAGTTTAAGAAAGAAGGATTGAGGGATTGTTTCAACGAAATTGTTGCACAAGGACATGGACTAATGAAAAGGCCGAAGGAAACATAATGTATGAAGAGTGGAGAGTCGTGATTTATGAGATCAGTATGGCTGCTGAAGAAAGGTTAGGAAGAATCAGAGGATGACTGAGGAGAAACTAGACCTGCCTAAAAAACGGAAAAAATACAAAAATACAGAAAACGAACTGAGCAGGAAAGAATATAGGCCATTAAAAATGAAAGAAGTGGAAAGTTTAGAACAACCAAGGAGTTGACATGTACGGTACTGTCTTGCTGAAAGTCTTCTAGCTAAACTCACTTGTTCATGATGTAAACTACAAGTTTTAGGCTCTGACAAAACAGAATCTTGAGTCCACTCACGAGGCACCTTATCCCAGTCCTTTACAGCATTCGCAGCTTCATTAACCAAAAATGCCTTTGGTAACGTATTCAACTCTCCTTCAGTCAAAGTTTTTAGTTTCTTTTTGTAAGCATAAACCTTTACGACTGCCTTTCCAACAGCGTTACGCTTAGTATCAGATTGAAATGACATGATGTCTTTACTCTACAAATGCTTCTTTCACACTCACGTCATTTCGACACTGCAATTTACATATGTTGTTCACATCCCGGCATGCACTGTAACACAACAAATCAAAGAGCATGCACACATGACGTGAAGACTGTTTAATTGTTTCTCTACCCTTGCGAAGAGATTTAAGTGATGGACATCCTAATTCATGCTTGTCGATAATTTCAAATTTTGATGGTTGATTCTCACGCTACCATTCCTTCTTTTCACATCCCTTTAAAAACAAGATCACTGCTCTTGACAAATGCGCGTCCATGAGCATAGTTAGAAAGCGATAATGTATTTATATTTCTTCCCACTGCAGACCTAATTCTTTTCTGCTTTTTGACATCATCGATTTGCAAACAGTAAGGGAAAGGCGGGCTAAATACTGAACTGACGAGTTCTCGCGCCCACAACACTGTGCAATCGAACAAGGCCACGTGTTCGAACACAAATTTTTTGCCGTTCAAGACTTGTACATCAACTATTAATGTTCTTGGCATGATGTAATAAAGCGCTCTACTGTCTATCATTCACACTTATGCCACATATTAAGGCTTGAGGTTACTAGTAAGTGACCGTGATAACGAACAAGTCTAAACATGCATAACCATGTCGACGTAATCGTTGCATGTTAAAAAGGAATTTTTAAATCGCCCGCGCTTAATACGTCACAGCTCTGTCACTACTCCAAGCGGGGAGACGAAAAAGTGCCTGTGTGATGTGCCCATCCAAAATGGCGTCGGTAAGGCGAAGGGCATCTAGCCGTAAAACTACGACAAATGATGATGATGATGAGGAGGAGGAGGAAGGAAGGATATCTGACCATAAAAATGGTCCCTGTAAACAAAATGGCATCTGTTGGGGGAAGGCATCTTTCCGTAAAGCTAGGCCAGATGAGGAGGAGTGAAGGGCATATGTCCGTAAAACTCGGCCCTCTGAACAAAATGGCGTCTGTGAGGGAGAAGGCAATCGACCCGTAAAACTAGGCCAGATGAGGAGGAGTGAAGCACATATGACCGTAAATCTGGGCCCTGTAAACAAAATTGCCTATGTGAGAGGAAAAGCATCATGCCGTGAAACTTGGCCAGATTAGGAGCAGGGAAGGGCATCTGACCGTAAAACTGGGCCTGTGAACGAAATGTTGTCTGTGAGGACGGAAGGGCACCTGACAATAAAACTGGGCTCAGAATGGCGGCTGTGCGGTTAGGCCCCTCCAAAATGACGTCTGTGAGGAGAGAAGGGAATCTAGCCGTAAAACGAAGTGCGATGACCTGGAGGGAATGGCATCTGACCGTAAAACTTGGCCCAAGATATCAACTGTGTAGTTAGGCCCCTCCAGAATAACGTCTTGGAGGAGGGAAGCGCATCTGATCGTAAAAACTGGGCCCAAGATGGCGACTGTGAGGTTAGGACCCTCCAAAATTGCGTCTGTGAGGAGGGAAGGGGATCTGGCCGTAAGTATGGGCCCAAGATGGCGACAGTGTGGTTAGACCGATCCAAAATGGCGTATATGAGGAGGGAAGGGCATCTACCCGTAAAACTCGGTCCAATGAAGGGGAGGGAAGGGCATCCGACCGTAAAACAGGCCGATGATGGCGACTATGTGGTTAAGCCCCTCCAAAATGACGTCTGTGTGGAGAGAAGTGCATCTGACCGTAAGACTGAGCCAGGGATGGTGACTGTGTGGTTAAGCCCCTCCAAAATGACGCCTGTAAGAAAGTAACGGCACCTGACCGTAAAACTGGGCCCCACGATGGTGACTGTGTTGTTAGGCCCCTCCAAAGTTTCGTCTGTCAGAGGAAATGGCGCCAGACTGTAAAACTGCGTCCAAGATGGCGACTATGAGTTTAGGCCCCTCCAAAATGGCCTTTGTGAAGGAAGAAGGTCATCTGACCGTAATACGGGGTCCAAGATGGCGGTTGTGAGGTTAGGCTCCACCAAAATTACATCTGTGAGGAGAGGAGGGGATTTGACCGTAAGAATGTGCCAAAATGGTGACTGTGTGATTTAATCCCCTCCAAAATGGCGTCTGTGTGGAGCGAATGGCATCTGACCCGTAAAAGCTGGGCCCATGATGGCGACTGTGAGTTGGGCCCCTTCAAAATGGCACCTGTGCGGGGAGAAGAGAAATGAAAGGCATGTGACCGTGAAACTGGGCCCTGTAAGGTTAGGCCCCTCCAATGTAGCGAATGTGATTGGGAAGAGGAGGGAAGGGCATCCGACCGTAAAATTGGTCTGTGAGTTTAGGCCCCTCTCAAATGGCGTCTGTGAGGTTAGGCTTGCTCTCGTTCGCAAAATTCGCGGACCACCATGGCCCTACTACTCAATTAGGGTCAATGATCTTGGATGAGAACCCCCGGGTACACTACTACGGGTCAAGGACCTCGTGGGAAAATGCTGACTCAACACCCATTGTTTTAAAACCGGTGGTGACCATACTACTCTAACGCTGAACCGTCTGCGATACTCAGCCCGGCGAAACATCTGGATGTAGGAATACTTCTGGTTTGAATATTATGAACACAGGTGGAAAAGCACATCTAGGGAAATAAGACAAAGCGTGAAGATGCGGAAACATATGGAACAATTTGTAACAAGGCAAGGAAGTAGCTGAAAACTTTCTGAAACATGATGAGACTGTTCATGTTGATGGGAACCGAATTTTGAGATCAGAATTCGACCGAGCTTTGGGAGACCTAAATGGGACCAAAAGACGTTGAAATGATGACATACCGTCATAGTCACTGACTGCCTTGGGAGAAACCTGCATACCCAGGTTATTCCATTTGACACAGGACAAATGCAGTCCGATTTTGGACGCAATAATGTTCTACATACTCCCATGAAAGCAGGTTCTGACAAGTGCGAAAGCTATCAATGCATTAGCACCTTATGTTTGCCAAATTTTTACACGTATTATTTACAGAAGATGGGAAAGGCAAGTTGAAAGTGAGCTGGAAGAATATCAGTTTGGCTTCAGAACAAATTAGGAACACGTGAAGCAATCATGGCTTTACGTTTGATCTTAGACGATCGAATTAAGAATGATACGCCCATGTACATGACATTCGTAGATGCAGAAAAGGCATTCGATAATGTTGATTTGACCGAGATATTTGAGAATCTGAAAGAGATCGCGATCAGATACCGAGAAAGAAGTGTTATCTACAATACATACACAAATCTGTATGCATTGATAAGAATCGAGGGTTAGGAAAACGAAACACCAATCTGGAAAGGAGTGGAGCAAGGCTGTAATTAGTATTCGTTCCTTTTCAGTGTTTACGTAGGTCGAGTCATAAGTCATGGCAACTTTTTTTTTCTCGCGAACAGGAGACAACACGGAAAATGTAAGGTATGCATTTGGAAACGTACGGTATGTACTTGAGTTTGATGCTTTATTACATCATGACAAGAACATTAATAGTTGATGTACAAGCCTTTAAATTGAACGGCAACAAATTTGTGTTCGAACACGTGGCTGTGTTGCATTGCACAGTGTTGTGGATCTAAGCATGCCCCAAGTTCAGTGTGTGAGTGAGAGCGTCACAAAATGGAAGTCAACAAGCAGGAGCAACGATCGTATATTAAAATAGCAGTTCTCCGCGATAGAAATGCACGCCAAAGTCCCCAAAGTCAAGAAGCCATTACGTGGACAACGGTTTGCTAACAAGGAGGACATCGTAACAGCATTTCGGAGAGAGGTGTCACACGTCAGCGATACACATGCAGCGAATGGTATTCAGCGCCTGCCCCACCGCTGGCAACGCACAGTGGAAACCTTGGGTGATTATTTCGAAGGTCTATAACCAATGGAGACCTGTCCGTTGTACGTAGTCTTGTATATTTACTGTCTATACAACAACAAAACAATGTTTACCAATGTCCTGTGTTCTGTCACTTTCCTACGAGAATCTCCTGAAGTGAGAATTTGCTTTCAGGCACTATGCAAAAGTACATGCCCTATATTTCCAAATGCATATCTTAGATTTTCCATGTTGTCTCCTGCTCGCGAGGAAAAAAAAGAGTTGCCATGACTTATGACTCGAACCTCGTAT
The DNA here is from genome assembly GCF_040414725.1 of Anabrus simplex. Lineage (NCBI taxonomy): Eukaryota > Metazoa > Arthropoda > Insecta > Orthoptera > Tettigoniidae > Anabrus > Anabrus simplex. The sequence continues at coordinate 583,861,984 of NC_090266.1, read as the reverse complement.
ATAGAATAGGCGGTACAGAAAATCAAAGAGGAATGTGGGAAGTGAATCCCAATGCATGAAGTGAAATCAAAACTCTGAGCATTGCCGATGATATTGTTATTTTATCTGAGTCGGCAAAAGATCTGGAGAAATTGCCGAGTGGTATGTACGTAGACTTGGAGATGGAGTACAAGATGACAGTAAATCAATCCAAAAGAAAGGTAATGGAGTCCAGTCGAACCACGTTAAGTGATGCAGGATATGTTGCAAAATGAAGTCGTAAAGGAAGTAAATGTATATTTTGTTTGCGTAATATAATAAGTAATGACGTCAGAAAAGGAGGACATAAAATACAGGCTAGAGCAAGCAAGGTCTTCCTTAACAAAGTAAATGTGCTCGCTTCGAATAATGTTGTAGAAATTAGAGGGGTATATTTGAAGGTTTTCGTGTGGTGCGTGGAGTTTTATGGAGACATGGATAATGAATGCTCAGAAAGAAAGAGAATAGCATTTTTTGAAATGTAGTGTTACAAATGAATGCTGTAGGTCGGATGGATAGATCGAATCACGAAAGAAGAGATACATGATCGAGTTGTTGAGAGGAGAACGGTTTGGCAAAATGTGACTAGAAGAACAGATAGAATGATAGAACAGATTTTAAAATCCCAGGACTTGATGAGATAGCATCTGAGGAGAAGAACCTTACGGATAGACCAAGGCATGAATATGACAAACATATCAAAGTAGATGCAGTAGATACGTAGAAAGGAAAATATTAGCATAGGATAGGACAGCATAGAGGGTTGAATCAAACCAGTCTATAGACTGATGAACTGATGACCCAAACACAAATATTATTTTCTTACAATTTGCTTTAGATCGCACCGACAGAACACGATGCGATAGGGAAGGGCCAGGAGTGGGAAGGAAGCGACCGTGGTTTTGCAGTAATTAAAGCACAGCCAACAACATTATTAACACATACTTGCGTGGATATATATACATACAATATGTCAATGAAGGAAATGAAATAACACGTCATTTAAAATTTACATCAAAATTATTGTACGTGGTTTTATTTTTTTTTCCTTTTTTGGCGTTCTGGAAAATATAATCCCAATTTAGCCGTTGGCGTAATCTTCTAGTCGTTGTGTGACTATAGTATCTCGGTGAGATATACGGATACTTCCTTACTGTCTCCATGGATCCTTCTGCTTAACGACAGCGGATTCCCTTTAAAATGTTAGAGTAGACATCTACATTGTAAATATTTGAACTATATTTATGATGTGTGTCCCGAAAAATAATGTACGTTGCCATTACGACCACTGTATTCCGTATATTGCCACCAGAAATCGTTAAAATACAACATCTAATCACCCACAATTTGCTTTTCAGTTGGATTGTCTTAACACGTTTGGCTACACAGATAATTATTTTGAGTTTTCTTTCGGGCACGGAATATTAATAGGTATAGAATATGCTTGGATAAATATTCATTGTGCCATCTAACTAATAAACATATATATATATATGAAACTAGCTGATGTATCCGTGCTTCGCTACGGAATTCTCAGAAAGACTGACTTTGTGGTTTTCCTAACTGAAGTCAACATAGGTCATTACAAAAATGTCAGTAGGAATGTAGCGATTAAAAGCAATGTTATCATATAAAAAGCTCAATCAAATGAAAACCCTCACTTTCATTCATTCATTCATTCATTCATTCATTCATTCATTCATTCATTCATGATATAGATGCTGATTCCCATAGGGAACATGAAATATTTGTCCTGAATGAGTCTATATCATCTGATGGCCAGGCAGGCATCAATTTTTGGAAGTGAGACATAGTCTTGCACAGTGCATTGGCACTGGTAGTAGCTTCAAGTAGCCTATGCACTGGCCTCCACGGTATGCACTAGCCTTGCGTCTTGGTAGGTGTGCTAAGTACCAACTGATGAGCCCAACTTAGCATACGAGGGCGAAACGCAGGCATCCAAGAATGAGTTAGCTGGAAAATTTATAATGTCCAATAACGGACCATTATATTGGTATTATTTCATTCATTCATATCCTAAAGGCAAGGCCTTGTCGCTGAACCACATTTGTCTCTCCTCTGGTGAGCATTTCAGGTCAACATATTTTTTCAAATTCAGCCTGTCCATCACGAAATCCAGATACTTCTTCCTCGGCCTTCCTCTTCCCTTCTTACCCAGAACTTTTCCTTCCAGCAGAGTCGTGAGGAATGTGTTATGTAGAAGTGTGTGGCCAAGGAATTTAGTTTTCCTCTTTTCTATAGTGTTGATCAATTATCTTGTTTCGTCTATTTCCTTAAGGACCCTATTGTTTGACTTTTTCTCTGTCCAATTAATTTTCAGCATCCTCCTCCATATCCACATTTCCATTGCTTCCAGGCGTTTTATATCCTGTTTTGCCAAGACCCATGTTTCGCAACTATACAACAAAACACTCCACACAAACACTTTGGCAAATTCCTTCCTAACTTAAATGCTAATGTTCCTGCTTTTCAGAAGCTGTTTCTTGTTACTGATGGCTGGGTTAGCTAGAGCAATCCTCCTCCTGATTTTTGTGGTGCAGCTGTTGTCTTGAGTGATAATGCTTCCCAAGTAGCAAAATTGACTTATTTGTTGTACATTTTCATCACCTACCTTAATGTTTATAGGTATTTCCTCAGTTGATTTCTTTACAACTAATACATTTGTTTTCGAGGTGTTCATTTTCAATCTTGATTCTTGTAGAGTTGATGTTAAAACTCGTAGAATTTTACTTATTTCCCTCTCTGAATCTGCAATTAATGCAATGTCATCGGCAAACCTTATACAGTGGATTTGTTGTCCGTTAATTTTAATTTCTCACTTTTAACGAACAGTAGTACAGTGCCGATCTAACAGTCCAAAGTTCCAGTGCTGGAATGACCAGGCCGCAGACAGCCGTGAACAATCCTCTGCCCTTGTGCCGTTAAATATACACACTGTTCATTCCAATCAGTGCCTCAGAGTAGGAAATGAATAGCTTGAATGCTACCAGTAGTATTAGAAAATTTATGAACCGGAGGAATGGCATGCTAAAGAAGAAAGTTATCTAACTCCCCAGCTACTTCACTCCAATATTCAGGCAGGTTGTTAAACTCGGTACGACCTGGCGAGTTGGCGTATGGTTAGGAGCGCTCAGCTGCCAGTTTGCATCCGGGAGATAGTGGATTCGAACCCCACTGTCGGCAGCCCAGAAGATGGCATTCCGTTGTTTCTTTTTTCATACCAGTTAAATGCTGGGGCTGTACCTTAATTAAGCCCAAGGCCGCTACCTTCACACTCAAAGCCCCTTCCTATTCCATCGCCGCCATGAAATCTGTCTGCTTCTATGTGACGTAAGGCAAATTAAAAGAATATATACGGTACGCAGCAGTAATCCTATCTATCGGAGATGAAAGGCAACAGAAGACACAAAGCACATCACAAAAAACAACGGTCAATGCGATGTTATTGTTGATCAGCCTTAAAAATATATTTAAAGCGTAGACTGTAGTTAATTATTCTCCGACTTTACATACCGATTTTCATTAAAATCTGGTTACCAATCTTCTTTGAACCGGCGCTGATATGGACTTAGTAACAACAATCCAAATTCATGAACATCTCTGTGATCATAGCCGGTACGGTAACAATGTATAGGACATAAATGATCGGAAATTTAATACTATATAACTTCAGTTATGTAGTATTTATCGATGCAACCAGTAACAACATAAATATTTGAGAATTAAATTTTTGGCCTTCCCCTAAACTACAATTTTACTCAGCGTGAATAACATTATTTATGGCCTGGATTATAGAGACTTGATCCCCGACTTTGCATACCGATTTTCATTAAGATAGGACCACTAATATAAATATTTGAGAATTAAATTTTAGGCCTTCCTTTAAACTACCATTTTTTCAGCGTGAACACAGTTATTTATAGCCTAGATTGTAGTGACTTATTCCCTGGCTTTTTCTACCGATTTTCATTAAGATACGACTACTAACAACATAAATATCTTAGAATTAAATGTTAGGCCTTCCCCTAAACTACCATTTCAGTTATCGTGAATAAAATTATTTATAGCCTAGATTATAGCGACTTACTTCTCAATTTTGTATACCGATTTTCATCAAGATAGGACCACTAATAACACAAATGTTTGAGAATTAAATTTTAGGCCTTCCCCTAAACTACCATTTTTCTCAGAGTGAAAACAGTTATTTACAGCCTAGATTGTAGCGACTTGTTCCCAGACTTTGCGTACCGATTTTCATTCAATTCTCTTCAGCCGTTTTCTCGTGATGCGTGTACATAAATACAGACAGATAGACAGACAGACAGACAGACAGACAGACAGACAGAAATTACGGAAAATTAAAAAGTGCATTTCGTTGTTACTGGGACATAACTGATACAGAAATACCATCCTTTTTAAATTCTGACCAATGTACAGACAAAACTCTTATCTATACAGGATGAAGGGAAATTCGCGCTCTTGGGCGTCGCAGCGCGACTCCTCACATGCCTGCAATAAAAAAATGTCTCTCACAAAAGTTCGTCCTGCGAGTATATCCGGGAGAGAAAGGACGTTGGAGATTGGCAATCTGGCAATACTGTAACCACTTGTAGGGTAACTACCTCTGTCAGAACGTGTTAATTGTGACGGACAGTTGGTGCAGTGGATACTGTTTTGGGTCAGCATGCAGGAGGTCGAGGGTTCGATCCTGGGTTGAGGCGGTTTGTTTATTTTCTAATTTCCATCAGACATTGCATACTGTAACACAGTAACGCACGGTTTCTTAAGTCACATATATCCTACATTTACAAAATTTAGTAACGCTGAACACGTTGTAACGCAACTAGTAGATGAAATGGTGCAAATAAATACACGCCCACGACGTGGAAAGGGCGTCTTTCGAAGTTGACCAATGAATACGAATGTTCGTCCATTTCTAGGATCGTAGTAGGTAAGTGCAAATGGTTTCTAGAGGACGCGCTGCAATCGCTGTTGACGATTAAGATGCCAGATACCATACGACCTTGGACTACATTTACGAAATAAAAAACATACGCCTCAACCCAGGATCGATCCCTCGACCTCCTGCACTTTAGCCCAAAACTCTATCCACTGCTCCAACTGTACACCACAGCTAACGGTTGTTGACAGAGGTAGTTACACTATATGTGGTTACAGTGTTGCCAGATTGCTACACTTCAACGTTCTTTTTCTGCCGGATCTACTTGCAGGACGAAATTTTGTGACAGACATTTTTTTAATGTTGGCATGTGAGGAGTCGCACTGCGACGCCCGAGTGCGCGAATTTCGCTTCATCCTGTATATATAAAATAACATGTCCTGACCGACTGACAGACTGACTGATTCATCATCGCCGAGCCAAAACTACTAGACATAATGAAATAAAATTTTGAGAATACATTTACAGTACAATGTAGATTCTCGCTGAGGGAGGATTTTTGGATATTCCATCGCTAAGGGGGTGAAAATTGGGGTGAAATTTTGAAATGAGTGTACCTATATCTCAAAACTTTAAAAGTTTACAGGTGTAAAAATTGGTATTTAGAATCTCCTTTAAAAATAAGGAAACACGTATTTTTTTATTTGGGAAAATCCCAATCGGAGGGGTGTAAAAGGGTGAAAAAAGGGTTGAATGCCTTTAATGAGGATATTTATATCTCAGAAACTGAAGATATTACAGACCTGAAAAATGGTATTTAAATCCACCTTTAAAAATAAAGAAACACGCATTTTTTGGTTTTGGAAAATCCATTTAATGGGAGGGTGAAACGGGGGATGAATTTTTAAAATGAGTGTATCTATATCTCAAAACATTAAAAGTTCGCAGATGTAAAAATTGGTATTTAGAATCTACTTTAAAAATGAAGAAACACGTATTTTTTGTTTTCGGAAAATCCCAATAAGAGGGGTGAATAATGGGTTGAATGCCTTTAGAGAGAATACAAATATCTCAGAAACCGAAGATATTACAGAACTGAAAATTTGTATATGGGATCTCCTTTAAAAACAACGAAACACGTATTTTTTTTGGGAAAATCCAATTAATGGCGGTTAAACAGGAGTGACAATTTGGGGCGAATTTTTAAAGAATATATCTACAGAATATCTGAGAAACGTAAAATGTTACAGACGTAAAAAGTGGTATTTGGAATCTACTGTAATTGTAAAGAAACATAGGTGATTTATTTTTGGAAACTCCATTTAAGGGGAACTAAAAAGGTCGTGAAAATTTAAAATGAGAATTTCTACAGTATATCTCAAAAAACTTTACATGTTACAGAAGTGAAAAATGGTAATTTATTATCTCAATTAAAAATAAAGGTGTATTTTTACAGCTTGCTTTTTTTTAAGGGGCCTAACATCGAAGGTCATCGGCACACGTGTATTTCTAGTTTTCGGAAATACCACTTGGGTGGAGTGGGGTGGGGTAAATGTGATTGAGAATGGTGTTGAATTCTTTTAATTAGGCTACTGATATCTCAAAAACGAAGATGTTACAGACGTGAAATTTGGTATTTGGTAATTGCTTTAAAAATAAGGAAACACGCAAGCACGCATTTGCGGGGGTGAGAGGGGGGGGGCGTGGGAATCACCTTGGTAGAGGGGGATAAAATCGGAGATGAATTCCTTTTACGAGGGTACAAATATGTATATATGTGTGTGATATATATATATGTATATATGTGTGTGTGTGTGTGTGTATATATAATTATATCTCAAAAACTGAGGATGTTACAGACATGAAAATTAACATTTGGAATTTTCTTTCAAACTAAAGGAACACGTAATATTTTGCCTTTGGAAAATCCACTTAAGAGGGGTGAATGAATTTTAAAATGAGTTGAATTCCTTGTGCGAGGATACATATATCAAGAAATTAAAAATTTTGTCCGGCTCCATGGCTAAATGGTTAGCGTGCTGGCCTTCGGTCACAGGGGTCCCAGGTTCGATTCTCGGCAGGGTCGGGAAATTTAACCATCATTGGTTAATTTCCCTGCCACGGGGTCTGGGTGTATGCGTTGTCTTCATCATCATATCATCCTCATCACGAAGCCCAGGTCGCCTACGGGTGTCAAATCAAAAGACCTGCACCAGGCGAGCCGAACCCGTCATGGGGTCTCCCGGCACTAAAAGACATACGCCATTTCATTTCAACTAAAAAATGTTAAGGGCGTGAACAATGGTATTTGGAATCTCTTTTAAAAGTAAAGAAGCACGCAGTTTTGGGGAGGGGGAAGCAACTTAACGGGTAGAAGGGGGTGAAAAGGGAGTTGAATACTTTCATGAGTATAATTTTGTCTCAAAAACTGAAGCTGTTACAGACGTGTAAGTTGGTATTTTAATTATTTTTTTCAAAATAAAGAAATAAGTATGTTTTGTTGTCGGAAAGTCAACTTAAGGCGGGAGAGGGGTGGAAAGAAGTGAGGAAGAGGAAGATGAATAATTCCCATGAGTATACATTTATCTCAAAAAGTGAAGGTGTTACAGACGTACAGGCATGAAAACTGGTACTTCAATATCCTTCAAAAATAATAAAACACGTATTTTATTTTTGCTTTCGGAAAATCCAATTGAGGGTCTGAAAAGAATCGGAAAAGCGGGTGAATTTTTAAAATGAGTGCCGGTATATCTATATTATAAGTCGTCCGGCTCCATGGCTAAATGGTTAGCGTGCTGGCCTTTGGTCACAGGGGTCCCGGGTTCGATTCCCAGCAGCGTCGGGAGTTTTAACCATCATTGGTTAATTTCCCTGGCAGGGGGGCTGGGTGTATGTGTTGTCTTCATCATCATTTCATCCTCATCACGACGCGCAGGTTGCCTACGGGCGTCAAATCAAAAGACCTGCACTTGACAATCCGAACCCGTCCTGGGATCTCCCGGCATTAAAAGCAATCCGCCATTTCATTTTACATTATATTTTAAAAAATTAACATGCTAGAGACAAGAAATTTGGTATTTGGAAAGTCTTTTAAAAATACAGGAAACTGTACCTTCTTGTACTGAAAAGTTGTTTGATTATTTTCATGAGGGTACTCATATCTTAAAATCTGAAAATATTACAGACTTGAAAATTGATGTTTGGAATCTCCTTTAAAATAAGGAAACATGTACTTTTGTTTTCGGAGTGTACACTTAGATGGGGGTAGGGGAAGGGCTGATCATGGGGTAGAATTCTTCTTATGGGGATACTTATGTATATCTCAAAAACTGAATATGTTACAGGTGTGGGAATATATATTTTGAATCTCCTTTAAAAATATGGAAACATGTATTTATTTTTTGACTTGAGAGAAGACTGTTTCTCGCATGTACAGTTCTATGACGCATGGTCGTCTTCGCCCCAAAAGGTAATACCACAAACATGGTTTACAAAGAATTTCTCGGGGTAAATTAAACTCAATTTTTGGTGAGTTTTTATACTTTAGGAATTTTCAGATAGTCTCTTAATACAATTCTGAGGAACGATTACTCTGATCAAATTACGAAATCCACGCGTGCGAAGTCGCGGGTAATTGCTAGTTTTATATATATAGATAACATGTCCTGACTGACTGACTGACTGACTGACTGACTGACTGACTGACTGACTGACTGACTGACTGACTGACTGACTGACTGACTGACTGATGGATTCATCGTCGCCGAGCCAAAACTACTGGACATAAAGAAATGAAATTTTGGGGATACGTTTATATTAGGGTGTAGGTACTCACTAAGGAAGTATTTTTGGATATTCCGGCGCTAAGGGGGTGAAAAGGGGGCTTTATTTTTAAAATGAGGATATTTGTATCTCAAAAACTTAAAAGTTTACAGATGAAAGAACTGGTATTTGGAATCTCCATTACAAATAAAGAAACGCGTATTCTTAGTTTCCGGAATATACAATTAATGGGGTGAAAAATGGGGGAAAACCATTTAACACCTTACATGAGGAGACATCTCAAAAACTGAAGATATTACAGGCATGAAAATTGGTATTTGGAATATCCTTTGAAAATAAAGAAACACACGTATTTTTGTGTTTTTGGATAATTCGAAGAATAGGGGATGAACAGCAGTGACAAATGGGGTGAATTTAAAAACAGACTGTATCTGCAAATTATCCCAGACAGGTAACATATTACTCATTTGAAAACTGGTATTTGGAATTTCCTGTAAAAATAAAGAGACATAAGTATTTTTTCTGAAAATCCACTTAAGGGGAACTGAAAAAGGGGGTGAATTCTTAAAATTAGAATATCTACAGTATATCTCAATAACTTAACATGTTGCTGACGTGAAAATTGGTATTTAGAATCTCCTTGAAAAATAAACAAACACGCATTTTTCGGGTGGAGTGAAACCAGCTTAACGGGCGGGGATGGAGTGAAAAAGAAGTTGAATTCTTTTCATGAGGATACTTATATATCAAAAACTGAATATGTTACAGACGTCAAAATTTGTATTTGGGATTTTCTTTCAAAGTAAAGAAACACGTAATATTTGTCCATGGAAAATACACTTAAGTGGGGCGAATTAATTGAAAAAATAGTTGAATTCTTTGTATTAGGACACTTATATCTAAAAAATTATAAAGATGTTCCACACGTGAAAATTTATATTTGGAATTTCCTTTAAAATAAAGAAACACGCACTTTTTGGAAGGGGGAATTATCTTAACGGGCTGGGGTGAAAAAGGATTTGAATTCTTTTTATAAGAATACCGTTACACATATCTCAAAAACTAAAGATGTTAGAGGCTTGAACATTTGTATTTGGAATCTCCTTTCAAGGTAAAGAAACACGTGTTCTTTTGTCTTCGGAAAATACACTTAAGGAGGTGAATGAATTGCAAAATTAGTTGAATTCTTTGTATGAAGATAATTACATATGTTAAAGAAGTGACATTTGGTATTTGGAATCTACTCTAAAAATAAAGAAACACGCATTTTTGGGGAGGGGTAATCAACTTTTTTTCTTTTTTTTTTTGCTAGTTGCTTTATGTCGCACCGACACACATAGGTTTTATGGCGACGATGGGACGGGAAAGGGCTAGGAGTGGGAAGCAAGCGGCCGTGGCCTTAATTAAGGAACATCCCCAACATTTGCCTGGTGTGAAAATGGTAAACCACGGAAAACAATCTTCAGGGCTGCCGACAGTGGGGTTCGAACCTACTATCTCCCGAATACTGGATACTGGCCGCACTTAAGCGACTGCAGCTATCGAGCTTGGTGGGAAACAGCTTAACGGGTAGGAAATTGGGGGGGGGGGGTGTTGAAAAAGCTTGAATTACGTTTTTGTGGATACTTATATCTCAAAAAATGATGTTACAGACGTTAAAATTAGTATTTGGAATCTCCTTTAAAAATAAAGAAACACGCATTTGTTTTTATTCGGAAAATCTACATAGGGGGTATAGGGTTGAAAATAAGTAAATAATGAGTTGAAATATGTTAATGAGGATACCTTATCTTAAAAACTGAAGCTGTTATAGACGTGAAAGTAGGTATTTTTGATTTCCTTTCAAAATAAAGAAACACGTATTTTTTGTTTTTGGTAAATCCACTTAAGGCGGGAGAGGGGTGGAAAGAAGTGAAGGAGAAGAAGAAGTTGAATTATTTATATGAGTATACATTTATCTCAAAAACTGAAGGTGTTACAGACGTACAGACATGAAAAATTGTATTTGGAATCTCCTTTAAAAATATTTTCTAAAAATCCAGTTAAAGGGCTGAAAAGAATTGGAAAAGCGGGTGAATGTTTAAAATGAGTACCGTTATATCTACTCGTACATTATATGTTAAAAACTTAAAATGTTAGAGACAAGAAACTTGGTATTTGGAAAGTCCTTTAAAAATACAGGAACGTGTACCTTTTTGTTTTCGGAGAAGGCATTTAACGGGTAGTGAAGAGAAGTGAAAGTATTTGAATTATTTATTATGAGGGTACTTACATCTTAAAAACTGGTATTTGGAATCACCCTTAAAAATAAGGTAACACGTAGTTTTGTTTTTGGAAAATACACTTAAGTGGGGTTGGGGTGGGGGGAATGACTCATCAGGGGGTTGAATTCTTTTTAGGGATATACTTATGTATATCTCAAAAACTGAAGATGTAACAGATGTGGGAATATGTATTTGTAATCTCCTTTAAAAATAAAGAAACATGTATTTATTTCTTCGCCTTGAGGGAAGACTGTTTCTCACATGTACAGTTCTATATCGCATGGTAGTCTTAGCCCCGAAAGGTAATACCACAAACATGGTTTATAAAGAATTTCGGGGGGTAAATGAAACCCAAATTTTTGGTGAGTTTTTATACTTTAGGAATTTTCAGATAATGTCTTAGTACAATGCCGAGGAACGATTACTTTGATCAAATTACCAAATTCACGCAAGCGAAGCCGCGGGTAATTGCTAGTATATATATATATTGGCCCGAGGTCTTTGAGATTCTCGAAATGATCGGGCTCAGATACCGAGATAGAAGTGTTTTCCATGTTTTATATATATGTGTGTGATATATAAAGTTAACTTATTATCTAAATATTATTCAGTTCTACCAATAATATATTAGTAACTCCTAAGATTCTCACACCAGTCGCTAGAAGAAGAGTGGCGCTTGAAGAAGGTTTAGTGCCTTAGATTTTGATGTCGCCGAAGGACTGTTGTGGCCGGGGACAGACGCAAAGCTATAATGGCCGTATCTTAAAGGAGATGTAGCGTAATAAAAACGTAGCACTGGAGTCAGGATTCCAGACCACAGCACACAATGGAACTTCTAGACAAGATATTCATTACTGAAGCCACGTCCTTAATTAACTACAGAGTAGCAAGTAGGGAAGGGAAAATTGAATTTTACAGCTTCGTCGTAAATTTACAATGAAGTAATAAAGAACTCAAAACTAATAAGGAATTAAACTTCCAGTTCAATATTATCTCATTATACCACGTAAAGGAATTACTTACGTAAATGAAACACTAATTCTATGCCATTATTTTATTACTATTCTCTGAATTTTTACTTTACGTCTCTCTCATTTTATATCGACTATACGTGCTCTACTTCTGATTTATCGGTTGTAGCTATACCTGCTGGAAGTAGTACTTACAAGCACTTGGTGCCGAGGATGATTATTATGAATTTGGACCGGCAGTTAACGTATTTGCATGTTTTTTTCTTAGGGGTAAAATTTTTTATGCTTATAAGTGTACAATTTTAAAATTTTCAGTTTTTTTACATGATTTTATGGTGCATATTTGCGTGATTTTTATAAATGCATTATATTTCAATTTTTTTAGTGCCCATAATGACATATTTTAACGAGTTTTACAGGTTTTTATTTTCTTCATTTTCATAAAGGTATCATATTTTAGTATCTTAGTGCCTATAGGGCATATTTTAAGAATATTTCTTTTTTTATTTTAATATTTATTCATCGGGATCATATTGACAGTAACTTTGCGCGTGACCAAGCAACTCATCACTTGGAGAGGAGTAACGCTGATGTGATGATGTCATGCAGCTAATTCCCTGTTATATCTTCCTTCCTTGGTAGGCCTATGTGTGTACCTGGCGCCTGCTGACCACTGGCGGAAGTTTTGTAACCAGTAATGATGATGTGAACTGGTTGCATGTCTGTTAAATGATATTAAGTTATTGCATAAAATGTGCCTTCAAAGTCCTTTAAATGTCGAAAGGACTACGAGTCGTAGATTAACTATTTTACGAAAAGAGTTAATTTTCAGGTGACAATATCTACAGATAATAGGGTACAGTTTTACGGAGCGTGCGAAAAAATTGCACGGTATCAGAACAGATTTCAACTAGTTCTGCACATGAAAGCAGAAAAACACTAGAAAAAATTAGGTCTAACTAGAAATCTCGCGAATAAAGTGCAACCAGTAGGGGGTGTTTACGAAGCAGGTTTACAGAATGTTCTTATGACTTGTTCCAAGCATGTTAGCTGTTTATGTGCCCTTGTTGAAAGAGAAAGTGAATTATGTAATTTCAGAAAATTGTTCTTAATAACATAAATGCGATATTTGAGACGTTCTCGAAGGAAACCCGTCTGTGACGCCAAGAGGCTCAGACCTGTCCGTGAAACAGTTAAAATCGTTTAAATATGTGTCCAAATAACTTCCTCTAAGGTGGGGAGAAGTTTCACACGTTAAAAAAGTGTTATCAGAGACAGCAGACGGAGTTTTGCAACTGACAATTCGTGCAAAGTAACGATTGCGAACTGCTATTCGTCAGTCAGTCAACATTGGTAACGGGACAGCTTCTGCTTCAACCTCCAAGGAATAATATAACATTATTAATTCTATATTAAATCCTCTTTTCTACTGCCAAGGGACATGAATTCTTTCAATTTAATGGTTCATGTTTACGGAGAAATCCTGACTTTACGTCTTAAAGGAAGACGATGGATATTGTTACTTAGGTAGTAAAAAACCAACGATGTCAGAATTAAGCAGGACTTAAAATGCAGACAAGCACAAGCAGCGAATGTATTTCTTAAGAAGATAAATTCGCTCTCTTCGAACATTGTTACAGTAATTAGAAGAATGTTCTTGAAGACTTTCTTCTGGAGCGTGGCCTTGCATGGAAGTGAAACATGCGCGATAACCAGCTCAGAAAATACGAGACGAGAAGAGTTTGAAATGTGGTGTTACAGAAGAATGCTAAAGGTGAGATGGATAGATCGAATCACGAATGAAAGGATACTGAATTGGTGAGAGAAGATCGATTTGGCTAAACTTGACGAGAAGAAGAGATAGAATGATAGGGCACATCTTAAGACACCCAGGACTTGTTCAGTTGGTTTCTGAGGAAAGTGTAGCCGGTACGAATGGTAGGGTTAGACCAAGGTATGATTATGATAAGCTGATTACACCAGATGTAAAATGTAGTAGTTACGTAGAAATGAAAAGATTAACACAGGATACGATGGCACGGAGAGTTGTATCAAACCAGTCTATGGACTGATGACTCAAGCAACAACATTTATGGACATCTCTTCATGTCTTTATGTGCATATGTTCATGCATATTTTCTGTTTATTTTAGAGCACGTAGTTCCGGGCCCTATATTCTATATATATATGTGTGTGTATAAAATAACATGTCCTGACTGACTGACTGACTGACTGACTGACTGACTGACTGACTGACTGACTGACTGACAGATTCATCATCGCCGAGCCAAAACTACTGAGTATAAAGAAATGAAATTTTAGACATTCATTTATATTAGGGTGTAGGTACTCACCAAGGGAGGATTTTTGGGCATTTCGTCGCTAAGGGGGTGAAAAGGGGGGCGAAAATGGGGGTGAATTTTTCAAATGAAGATATCTATATCTCAAATCTTAAAAGTTTTCAGACGTAGAGGTACCTGCAATCTCCTTTAAAAATAAAGTAACACTTATTCTTTTGTTTTCGGAAAATCCCATTAAGGGGGGTGAAAAAGGGGAAAAGGGGATTGAATACCTTTTACAAGGATACGTATATCTCAAAAATTGAAGATATTACAGACATGAAAATTGGTATTTTTAGCCTAAATTGAAAATGATGAAACACGTATTTTTGTGTTTTTTGGAAAATCAAATGAATAGGGGGTAAACAGGAGTGAAAAATGGGTGAATTTTTTAAAAGGCAATATTTGAAAATTATCCCAGAAACGTAATACATTACAAACTTGAACATTCCTATTTGGAATCTCCTATAACAGTAAAGAAACGTAGATAACTTGCTTTCAGAAAATTCACTTAAGGGTAACAGGAAAAGGGGGTGAATATTTTAAATGAGCATATCTACAGTATATCTCAAGAATTTAACTTGTTACAGACGTGAAAACTGATATTTTGAATACCTTTTAAATACAAAGAATTGTGTATTTGTTTGTTTTCAGAAAATCCTATTAAGCGCGGGCGGGGGAGGGGAAGAATTGAAAAATTAGCTGAATTATTTGTATGAGAATACTTATCTCTGAGAAAACTAACGATATTACAAAGGTGAAAACTGGTATTTGGAATCTCAGTTAAAATAAAGAAGCACGCATTTTTGGGGGTGTGGGGGATTAAAACGGAACTGAGTTTTTTTTACGAGGATACATATATCTCAAAAACTGAAGATGTTACAGTCGTGATAACAGGTATTTAGAAGCTCCTTTATACGTAAAGAAACACTTTCTTTTCGTTTTCAGAAAACTCACTAAAGGGGGATTATGAAAGGAAGTGAATCTTGAATTCTTTTTATGGAGAGACTTATATCTCAAAAACTGAAGGTTACAGACATGAAAGTTGGTATTTGAAATCTCCTTAAACATTGAGAAACACGCTTTTTGGAGGGAAATCAACTTAGGGGAGGGGGCGGTTTAAAAGGAGTTAAATTCTTTTAATGAGGATACATATATCTCAAAAACTGAAGATATTACAGTCATGATAATTGGTATATGTAAGCTCCTTTATAAATAAAGAAGCACGTATTTTTTGTTTTCAGAAAAGGAATTTACATCTCAAAAACTGAAGTTTACTGACATGAAAATTTGTATTTGGAATCTCCTTTGAAAATAAAGGAACATGCATTTTTTTTCGGGAAGTCCACTTAAGAGCCGAGAGGGGTGGAAAGAAACACGCAGTTATAGGGGGAGGGGGAAATCAACTTTACAGGCCGGGGGGGGGGGCTGTGTGTGTGAAAAAGGAGTTGAATTCTTTTACGAGGATACTTTTATTTCGAAAACTGAAGATCTTACAGACATGAAAATTGGTATTGGGATTCTCCTTTAAAAATAAAGGAGCACGTATATTTTTGTTTTCGGGAAGTCCACTTAAGAGCCGAGAGGGGTGGAGAGAAGTGAAGATGAGTTGAATTCCTTTTATGAGGATACATATATCTCAAAACTGAATGAGTTACAGACGTACAGACGTAAAAGCTGGTATTTCGAATCTCCTTTAAAAATGTTGAAACACAGAATTTTTTGTTTTCGGAAAATCTACTTAAGGGGCTGAAAAGAATTAAAATATCGGGTGAATTTTTAAAATGAGGTAAAAATAAGTGATAAAAGAGTCGAATTATTTTATCAAAATACTTATATCTAAAAAACTGAAGATGTTACAGACGTGAAAATCGGTACTTGGAATCTCCTTTAAAAATAAAGAGATGTATTTATTTTGTTCGACTTATGAGAGGACTGTTTCTCACATGTGCAGTTCTGTGTCGCATGGTAGCCTTATTCCCTAAAGTCAATACCACGAACGTGGTTTTCAAAGATTTTCTGTGGTAAATAAGACTCAGTTTTTCATTTAGATTTTATACTTTAGGGATTTTCAGATTATGTTTTAGTACAATGCAGGGGAACGAATACTTTTATCAAATTACACAATCCACGCGAGTGAAACTGCGGGCAACTGCTAGTTTAGTAATAATTTACTTTGAACACATACCACCAATCATTCAGATCGTCCTTAATTACCAAGAAAGTAAATTTTCTCTCTTTAATACATGCTTTACTCCGTGCAAGATGCCGTTTCGTCTGTGGTAAAACAACCAGAAAATCTTAGTACAGCTCATAGAAAATTGCGTCTTTGCAAAAGCAGAAATCTTAACTGCGTGTACAAGGGAATTATCAATTAACTCGTATGGAAATCATCCCTAAAATCTTACAGAAAACATCGACATGCTATAGGAAGTTCATCTATCAAAAACTGCTGCAAGTTTTAGCTGGAAGGTTCCAAAATATAAGTTGGAATCACGAGAACGTAGTACAGACGCCATCATCCCGTAAGCAAGGTGTGTTAATAGCAAGTGGACGCTTCTCAAGGTTACTCGCCTGTCCCAGCGAGAAATATGAGTCATTTAATTATTCACACGTAGCTTGCTGCTTATGATAACTTTTATTGTTTACAGGAACCGAACATCTAGGTTATCGGCCCCTGTCGGAGGAGACAGACAAACACTCCCAAACAATTTTTGACATGCTGCATCATCCACCTCTTCCTTTTCTTGCAATACGACATTTCCTCTAAGTTTTTATATCTATGTAGAGAGTTCTTTATTTTCAAAAGCTGCTTAATCGCTAGCATGTAGTGTATTAAAGTGACGCATAAGGTTAAATCGTTTCAGGACTTGCAATTTTTGTGATAAATTAAACAAATGGGACCACCGCTACATTCCATGAAGGAGTACGGTACCCTGTTTCCATTCAGGCCTGAAATAATTTGTTGGCATGGAGGCCTTTCGCTGTCATGAGATTCTACCCATGTCAAAATGGCGCTCATATAGTAGCCACCACTGCTACTGAGAACAAACTATATGTACTCGTTGCTCAGCGTGCAGTGAGTGATAGGATAATATTTATAGCGTTGGAAACGCAAACATAGAAATTCGTCCTCAATTTAATGAAGAAATTCAAGAAATAATCTAGGTAAAGACAAATGGTGCCCGCCGCCTCTGTGGTGTAGTGGTTAGTGAGATTAGCTACCACCCCCGGAGGCCCGGGTTTGATTCCCGGCTCTGCCACGAAATTTGAAAAGTGGTACGAGGGCTGGAACGCGGTCCACTCAGCCTCTGGAGGTCAACTGAGTAGAGGTGAATTCAATTCCCACCTCAGCCATCCTGGAAGTGGTTTTCCGTGGTTTTCCACTTCTCCTCCAGGCAAATGCCGGGATGGTACCTAACTTAAGGCCACTGCTGCTTCCTTCCCTCATCCTTGTCTATCCCTTCCAATCTCCTCATCCCTCCGCAAGGCCCCTTTTCAGCATAGCAGGTGAGGCCGCCTGGGTGAGGTACTGGTCATCCTGCCCAGTTGTATCCCTGACCCAGAATCTGAGCTCCAGGACACTGCCCTTGTGGCATTAGAGGTGCAATCCCTCGCTGAGTCCGGGGGAAAACCGACTCTGGAGTGTAAACAGATAAATAAGAATATGATATGAAAGAAAACATTTAATATATTCATATGAACCACCCCGAAAATGGACCGAATGACTTGCAATGTATTATGATTGAGGTAATGCCGTATTGGTATATTTTATAGAGTGTAAATGGACTGAATACACTGAATCTAGAAATGGCAAAGAAGTAAATGCGATAAAGCTAACTTTTTGGATTATGATGCTGTTGTTTGCGAGGCTGATAACTATTTGGAATTCCAGGTATTGTTTAGCTATCTCTAATAGAAGTGTATTAATGTGTGTAATTGTACAGGCTTGAACGTCAACATAGTGTCAATGGAATAACAGTTTCATTTCATTTACCACTGATGTGCATTTGGGGCTTTTACCCAGTTGGCGGAAACCCTATCGGCTGTTTACCTAGTATTTTCTTAAATGATTTCAAAGAAGTGGGGATTTAATGGAACATATCCCTTGGTAAATTATTCCAGTCCCTAATTTCTCCTTCTATATGCGAATATTTGCCTCAATTTTTACTTCTGAATTACAAGTTTATCGTCAGATCATTATCTTTCCTGCCTTTAAAACTCCACGAAAGCTTATTCGTCTAGTAATGTATCTTCAAGCCAACTCTCAACATAGAGTGGTGTAGAAGGTGTGGAATGCATGTGGGTACTAATAATGTTATTTGCTTCACTTCCCACTAACTAGGCTACTTTTACGGTTTTCGGAGACGCGGAGGTACCGGTTTTTAGTACCTCAGGAGTTATTTTACGTGCCCGTGAATCTACCGACACGGGGCTGACGTATTTCAGCACCTTCAAATACCACCGGACTGACCCGGGATCGAACCTGCTAAGTTGGGGTCAGAAGACCAGTGCCTGAACCGTCTGAGCCACTACTTGTTGCTTCTTGTTTAAAGGGGCCTAACATCGAGGTCATCGGCCCTGTTGGTACTACTGAGTAGCTTAAAGATATTCGTCCTATTAGTGGAAGGGATTTCTTCCCATTAGAGGGGCTCAGTACAAACAATGTCCGGCTCCATGGCTAAATGGTTAGCGTCCTGGCCTTTAGCCACGGGGGTCTCAGGTTTGATTCTCGGCAGGGTCGGGAATTTTAACCATAGTTGGTTAATTCAGCTGGCACGGGGTCTGGGTGTATATGTCGTCTTCATCATCATTTCATCCTCATCACGACGGGCAGGTCGCCTACGGGAGTCAACTCATAAAACCATTATCTGGCGAGCCGAACTTGTCCTCAGACACTCCCGGCACTAAAAGCCATACGCTATTTCATTAGTACAATCAATGTTTTGATCTCGCCACCTGGCGCTTTAAAAAAAATAAAAAAAAAATAAAAAAAAAGGAACTGACTCGAGAGAAAGCGACGTACGAAAATACAGATCTCCCCTTCCAGCAGTTGTAAAATTATCCGTCTCTATACTCGTATGCAAGAACAGTTGCATATGTTCGGTGCATTCGGGTTCCCCAAGGGCATTATCGGCACTGCAGTTTTTAACGTAAATTCATGCACTGGCATGCCAGGTACAGAAATAGAATCGAAGAACTCAACTGGCTGAAGTTGAACTGTATAGTCACTGTTCACGATCGAGTTAACGGATACGAATTTTCCTTCTTCGCACGGAATTCGCATGAAGATTTTTCCCATTTATTTAGGCAAACTATTCATATATTGAAGTCGAAACAGCTCGTTCACAAAGCCACGTATTTCGAGCATCATGGATAATGTGAATGCCTTGAATAACACCGTCAATTGAGCCATTCCCAGACTGAACGATATCAGCGAATGATGCAATGCAAAGACCGAAATTATCCTGGTACTTTTTTGTGTAGGCTGAGACACATACTGTGAATAGCAACTTTTATATTTCTGACCAAAGAACAGACAAAACTCGTATTTAATTCATATAAATTACAGTTCTCATAACAATTACATAACCTGCCTTCCAATATGAAGGAAAGGGCCATTACCTTCCTTCTACTAAAAGGGAGGGGTGGTGTTACTACAATAATAATAATAATAATAATAATAATAATAATAATAATAATAATAATAATAACGGCCGTAGCCGTTTTGAAACACCGGATCCCGAGAGATCTCCGAAGTTAAGCAACATTGGGCGTGTTGAAGATTTGGATGGGTTGCCACGCACTGTTGGTGGGGGTAAGGGAATGGAGGAGCGGAAAGGAACTGGCCGCACTACCGTACGTAAACTCCGGCTCAGGCACTTCTCTGCGGAGGTTCGGACCGGCCTCCGGGCAGAATACACCCTTACCTTACCTTTATAATACCCCCATTGCACTACAGCCCTTGAAGGGTCTTGGCCTACCAAGCGACCGCTGCTCAGCTCGAAGGCCTGAAGATTACAAGGTGTCTTGTGGTCAGCACGACGAATCCTCTCGGCCGTTATTCTTGACTTTCTAGACCGGGGCCGCTATCTCGCCGTTAGACAGCTCCACAATTCTAATCACGTAGGCTGAGTGGACCTCGAACCAGCCCTCAGGTCCAGGTAATAATCCCTGACTTGGCCGGGAATCGAACCTGGGGAGTCCAAATAAGAGGCAGGCACGCTACCCCAACACCACGGGGCCGGCTACCTTTATAATAATAATAATAATAATAATAATAATAATAATAATAATAATAATAATAATAATAATAATAATAGTAATTGCTTAACGACGTAGAAATTTAGAGACTCCGTGCTATCAAAATTCTGTCCAATGGAAATTATCTAAGGGGCCGGAAGCCACCCACATCGATCTCTCGAAATGCAAACAACCTCGAATGCCACCAAATAACCAGAGTCGAGTCCGGCTCCATGGCTAAATGGTTAGCGCGCTGGCCTTTGGTCACAAGGGTCCTGGGTTCGAATCCCGACTGGGTCGGGAATTTTAACCTTAATTGGTTAATTTTGCTGTTACGGGGGCTGGGTGTATGTGCCGTCTTCATCTTCAATTTCATCCCCATCACGACGCGCAGGTCGCCTACGGAAGTCAAATAAAAAGACCTGCACCTGGCGAGCCGATCTTGTCCTCGGACACTCCCGGCACTAAAAGCATTAAGCCATTTCATTTTTTCGTGATGAGGTAGACTACGGCATAATATGACAAGCAGATCAGAGTACACGTAAGATTCAGTGCGTATATAGATACGAATAAGGTTGCAGAAAACAGAGTGCTATGGACAGCTGCATCAAAAAAGACCACAGACTTACTACCTGAAAAACGACAAAAACAACGAACTACGGGTATTTGTTTAAATATCGACCTCGCATTTCAAGTGATATGCACTTCTGGATGACATTTACCATCCTTCTACTCACGCACATCCGTAATGCACATAAAAGTATCGCTGTAACACTGCAGCACACTGTGTTTGTGTCCCACATTAGCAATTATTAACAGGAAGTCATGAAAACAATTAGGAGGGGGCACTTGTATTCAAAGAGCTAGTCATGAAATACAGCAGCTATCCATTAGGAAAGAGAAGCAGGCGTTCATTGAGCTGTGCGATATTTGCTAATTGGTCGTCTCACTATGGAAATTAATTTGGATGTTACATAATGTAATGTCTTGGGACACATTCAGCTCGCTAGTTAACATCTTCATAAGAAGTTCAACAGGACGGGGCCATGTTCTTAGTTGGTATAAGAAACGCTTATCATGACATAATTCAAGCGGTATTGCGCTTGTTCACCCGTGTAGCAAAAATTCTGTATGGTAAAGGGAGACAGAGAGAGGTAGTCTAGATAGTAAAAAACAACTGTAGAGCTTCCTGGTTAAAGTGAGGGCTGTCGGAGTTCAGATCTGAACTGGAAATGTGTCCTCAGGCGCGAAAGAACACGTTTGTCCCCCCATTAATCATCCATAGTGGACAGCGCGGAGCTCTTCAGGCAGGTTACACAATTCGCAGATCGCTTCAGATATTACCTTTTCGAATAATGCTTTGTGATTTCTCCTATTGAATGGAAAATAACGCAGAAATTATACTCACATATTCCTTAGTATTCGTAGGATAGATTTGTGGTTCAGGAAATTAAACTCAGATACATACATACATACATACATACATACATACATACATACATACATACATACATACATACATACATACATACATGTATACATACGTACGTACGTACGTACGTACGTTCGTACGTACATATATATATATACATACATAAATACATAAGCCAGGCTGAGAAATTCAGATGGTAAGCGCCGCCTTCTGAGCTCAAATTGGTGGATTCGATTTCGGTGCTATTTGAAGGTGCTCCAATACACCAGCCTCGTGATATTTTCCGTCACATAAAGGAATACTGCGGGGAAAATTTCCCATACGCCGGTTTCTCCGGAAGCCGTAAAGGTAGTTAGTGTGGCATAAAATCAATATTATTATTAAGTTATTATTATTATTATTATTATTATTATTATTATTATTATTATTATTATTATTATTATTATTATTATTACACAAATACAGTATCGCTTCAGATATTACCTTTTCGAATAATGCTTTGTGATTTCTCCTATTGAATGGAAAATAACGCAGAAATTATACTCCTCGTCCGGTACAAAGCATCTTGTATCCAGCACATACTTACATTTTACACTTTTATGGTTTATACGTACAGTATCATCCATCAAGTTCATTCCTAAATTAGCCTTTACTTCTTCATTACGAGAACCATCCTAACATTACTCCTATTAATTTGGATGGGTTTGAATAGTGAACTCACATGCAAGTTTTACGGTTGCAAAGACAATGACACGATTGTTTGGAAACAGGTGTACCTCAAGCATGGTGTAAAGTCTAAATGTCTGGGATACTTATTAAACTTAGTGAATGAAATATTTACCTGTAGATTTTCTTCACTTTTGGAGCGACTCTTTCCTCGTCCGGTACAAAGCATCTTGTATCAAATTCAGAATCTATCAAAGACGTTTAAACCTGTAATTTTCTTGATTATGTTTCGAGTTCTTTTTTAAAAACAATATATACGGTACTGTGGCCCATTCCGTTGTACTTTTTATCGCCAATCATATATTCAGTTAACACTTATGCTTCATTCGTTTATAAATCTCAACACACCTTTCAAATATTACACCGAATATGCAATCCCGATATTACATAAATATATGAATTAACACTTACCTCTATATTGTAGTTTGTGAAGGTAAGAGGAACTTAAATGTAATTAATATCTCATCGAATGTGTGAGAATATCAGACGACCAATGTAATGAATAGTAAAGCTATTAATGCTGGGAGTATCAACTCTTATATTATGCAACTTCTCAACTTCTTAACAGGATCCGTCAACCGAGTAACAGATCCCCTTAGAGCCGATAAGAGAATGGGCACAGAAGGAAGCGAAATCACGATCATTCAGCTAATTTTCAGCAAAGATGGTTATCAAATTGCCATATTGAACCATTACAGCAGATTACCAGCTACAAAAATCATAATAATAATGAGCATAATCATATGAAATTCCAAGAAGAAGAAGATAAAAAGGTGAATAAGAATACGAGAAAGGTACTGGAACGTTAAACGTAATTGTTCTCGTCTTATTATGCTTTGCGAACATGAAGTTAATATTTTCTTCGTTTAAATTTTACTCAAATAGGTTTTATGCTGACGGTGGGGTAGAAAAGGGCTAGGAGTAGGAAGAAGCGGCCGTGGCCTTAATTAAGTACAGCCCCAGAATATGTCCGGTGTGAAAATAGGAAACCACGGAAAACGATCTTCAGTGCTGACGACACTTTCTCCCGGATGCAAGCTCACAGCCGCGTGACCTTAACCGCACGGCCAACGTGCTGGGTGAATCTGATAAGATTCGACCTTATTTTCTCTTCGTTACTCCTTCCTAACTCAAAAAAACACCGTGACGCTACCGCCCTAATGGGCCTCGGCCCAAAATGCTATCATTGTTCATTCCGAAAGCCTGCAGATAACGGAGTATCGAGACGTCAGAGCGACGAATCCCTCATTGCTGACTTAGAACCGCGGCTGCTATCTGAACGTCATATAGCTCTTCAACTGCTCTGACGTAGTCTGTGTGGACCGGATGCGTGGTCGAGGCATACGTGTTCGAGGCGTACAGCACTTTAAGGGTTCATATAAGGAGCAGGTGACGGAAAAACCAGAAGCAGCATTTCCCAAGCATGCTACGGATTTTGGGAGAGGCTATTCCTTACAGTAGTGTACCTTTCTAAGGACTAACCAGATGAACGTCACATAAAGCACAATAACAGTTTTTGTCATCAGGATTTAAACTTAAGGTGCAAGCGTTCAGAGGAAACATTGAGTGTTTTCTTCTAATGAATATACGGTTGACTCTACTGAACTGTACTTTACCATAACGTAAGGAACATTATTTCTACTGTCATACTTGCTCACAGTATCGGTGAGTTGAAGATAGAATTCTCAAAATAATATAACCTCCACACTTCGCCTAGGTTTAGGATTGGCAACATCTTTTAAAACACGGGCGTGTTTAAAAGTTGTGGAGAAACTCAATGTCAAGTTATTATACAAACAAAAATTCAGAATTTTGGTTTCTGGTGTATAAACGACAACATTTTATCACGCCCACGTCATATTTATAAAGTGCTGAGGAAACTTCTTGCCAGTGCTGCTGAAGTATTCACAGATACTCATTGATACGAGTATATCTGTGTGCAGGCCAATGCTCTCGAACACGTCCTAAGTTTACCGGTTTCTTTCAATGTCAGCAACACTCACTTCAGCCTTTCAGCCTTATGCATATGTTTTTCTCATACCTCTCTGTTCCGTTTGTTCAAGAAACTTGTGAGAACTGCTTCATATTTCAAGCCATTTTATTTAGTTTTCTGTGCCAGCCTTCAGAACAATTATTTGTGAGTTTTTGCTGCCCAAAAATATTCCACAGTTCAACAGATACCTTCATATTATCCAGCCACTGAGTTACAAAATAACCTGCGAATGCTGTAAATATATCTGACTGTGGAGCGTCCGATGCGATTACCAACCAGGATTCATCACCGAAATCCGGTGGTATTAACGCCAAAGCAGAACACATTTTGCAAAACTGTTGAACCCACACATCTTCCTTGCATTCTGGAATCAGACCGATGACTTGGATCTTTCTCCAAAGACACTTATTGAAAACTAGAAGTTACCCTCGGCTTCGCTCGCGTGGATTTCGTAATTTGTTAAAAGTAATCGATCCTCGGTACTGTACTAAGACATTATCCGAAAAACCCTAAAGTAAAATTGAGTTTCATTTACTCCAGAAACTCTTTGTACACCACGTTTGTAGTATTGCCTTTTGGGGCTATGAAGATCATGCGACATGTGATAAAGTCAAGTCGAAAAAGAGAAAAAAGGTGTTTCTTAACTTTTACAAGATATTCCAAATACCAATTTTCAAATTTGTAACATCATAAGTTTTTGAGATGTAAGTATTCTAAAAATATATAATTTAACTCATTATTTCACTTTTCTTCACCACCGTTAAGTGCATTTTACGAATAAAAATTACACGTTCCTGTAATTTTAATGGACTTTCAAAATACAAAGTATTTTGGCATATACTGTAGATATACAGGTACTCGACTCATTTTAAAAATTCACCAGCTATTTCATTTCTTTTCATCCCCTTAAGTGGATTTTTCAAAAACAAACAAATACGTGTTTCTTTATTTTTAAAGGAGATTCCAAATACCAGTTTTCACGTCTGTAGAATATTCAGCTTTTGGAATATAAGCATCCCTATAAAAATTATTCAACTCCTTCAATTCTTTCCACACCTCTCGCCCCTTAACTGGTCTGTCCGAAAACAATATTTACGTGTTTATTTTTAAAGGAGATTGAAAATGCCAACTTTCACGTCTGTAACGTTATCAGTTTCATATATACATACATATATATATATAAGTATCATCATAAACAGAATTCAACCCATTTACTTAATTTCACCCCCATCCCTTAACTGGAATTTCCGAAAAATGAATCTTTATTTTTAAAGGCAACTCCAAATACGAATTTTCACGTCTGTAACAAATTTAGTGTTTGTTTAAGTGTAAGTATCCTCATACAAATAATTCAAATACTTTTCAATTCTTTCCTCCCCCCTTTAGTAATTTTCCAAAACAAAAGAAAACGTGTTTGTTTATTTTTAAAGAGGATTCCAATACAAATTTTCACCACTGTAACGTCTTTAGTCCTTGAGATATAAGTACCCTCATACAAATAATTCAACTAGCTTTCCAATTCATTCAACACCCTCTTCCTTTAAGAGGATTTTCCAAAACAAAGGAGTACTGTGCGGAGATGAGAAGAATGCAAGAATGAAGAATGTGGCCTGCAAGCACGAACTTCCTGTTCTGCCCAGACAGATCGGCTCTTATCTGCTACACGAAAACATTGCCTCACACCTTGCAGTGTGCTAGATTACAACTGACAAGAGCGAAGAGTTGCCAGTAGAAGATAATATAAAGTCGCCTGGGTAGTAGCGGAGTTGCTATGGTAACCATTGCGTCACTGGCTCTGCTGAAGAAAACCCCTTCGCCCCGTGTCTCACCAGGCATGTGCATTCTTCTGATCTCCCAACAATACGTGTCTCTTTACGTTGAAGGAAGATTCCAAATACAAATTTTCATGTCTGTGACACCATCTTCTTTTTAGATATAAGTATCCTCAAAATATAATTCAACTCCCTTTTCATTTCCCGCTCCCTCAAGTTGATTTCCCCCAAAGAGGTGTGTTACTTTATTTTTCAATTAGATTCCAAATACCAGTTTTCACGTCTGTAACCTGCGATTTTTAGATATAAGTATCCCCATAAAAAGAATTCAAACTTTTCACTTCCTTTTACCCTCCCCCCTTAAGTGGATTTTCCGAAAACAAAACACACAGGTTTATTTATATTTAAAGGAGATTCTAAATACCAATGTTCACGTCTGTAAGCCTTAGATTTTGAGACGTAAGTATCCAAATAAAAAGAATGAAATTTGTTCTCCTCCTTTCACCCTCCATCTTAAGTGAATTTTCCGAAAACAATAAATACGCGTTTTATTATTTTTAAAGGAGACTCCAAATACCAATTTTCACGTCTTCAGCATCCTAATAAAAAGGAATTCAGCCCCCTTTTCAATCTTCTCTACCCCCTTAAGTGGTTTTCCGAAAACAAAATGGTACATGCTTCTTTATTTTTAAAATAAATTCCAAATACCAATTTTTTGTCTATAACATCTTTAGTGTTTGAGATACAAGTATCCTCATAAAAGATATTCAATCACTTTTCACCCTCCACTTAAGGGGATTTTCCGAAAAAAATAATACGTGTTTATCGATCTTGAACAGAGAGGCCTGCGCGCTGCCGCCTGAGCTATGGAGGCTCTTGCTATTATACGTATTCATCCGTTTACTAAATATTCTTCTTTCGGTTTTTCAGCACAAGTGGTGAATGGATTTGATTACTTGGATAATACGGTTCCATCCCTCTGGCCTCTCCCTCTGAGAGACCTAAGCACAGGCCCTGTATAATTCTCTGGTAAACAAAGGAACAAATTGAATGCTGTTGGTGAGGAGAACAAACATGCTGAAATTCCGACTTCACACGGCACTAGGAGAACAAATTTCCGTATTCGAGTTTGTGTCATATGGAGAACTTTACTTTCCTTCAGTTCTAAGCGAGAGGTGAAAATGTGAGTCCATTGACACGATACAGTCATACTTCGTCCACGTGAAAGGACGTGGGGTAAATTGCCCCGAGATAGATAGATAGATATAATTTATTTTTACTGGCAAAGTTAGGGACACGTGTCCCTGTCTTACACCTAACCAGTGAAATACATAGGTAATTAACATAAAAATATATAACATACTGAATAAATGAAAAAAGAGACAAACAAATTACTACGGTACCATGCTATCCTGCTGTACATAAAAATAACTATTATAATACACAATATAAATTAACATTTTGCTTCGTACGAAGAAATTAACATACAAAAAAGAACGAAATACAATTTCAATAATAATAATAATAATAATAATAATAATAATAATAATAATAATAATAATAATAATAATAATAATAATAATAATAATAATAATAATAGTAATAATAATAATATAGATAAACATACTAATATTTACAATTAATTTGTCCAATTCCAGAAGTATATCACATTGACGAATGTTCAGTTTTCATGTGTTTACTGTGGGTGAAAAACATTGCCAAATGGGGATAGGGATAAGGATAACTATGCAGGAAACCACAGCTGAGTACTTTCTAACACTATTGATGAATAATAATAATAATAATAATAATAATAATAATAATAATAATAATAATAATAATAATAATAATAATAATAATAATAGTCTAATAATGATAATAAGAAGAGGAAGAAGAAGGACCATGGGGAGAATAATGATAATAATATTAATAATAATAATAATAATAATAAGAAGAAGAATGGTCATGAGAAGAAAAAGAAGAAGAAGACTGTCCTACTACGAGCTCGTTTCATAGAGATATTTTGAACACATACTTTTAAATCTTCCGTGGTTTGATATCCCTCTGACCTCCTGCGGAAGGAAGTTCCATTCACTGCTGGCCACAACAGTGAAGGAATTGTTGTAGGTTGAATATTTATGCTTAGGAATAGCGAGCAATGTCGAGCTCAGCGCTCTGGTGTTTTTATCATGGTGTTCAGAAAGGCTATGAAATCGTTCATACAGGTTAGATGGGGATTGTAAGGTAAGGATTCGGTGCAATGAAGTCAGGGTATACAGCTTGCGTCTGTCTTCAAGGCGTAGCCATCCGAGGTCGACGTAAGACTGGGTAACATGATCTGAAAATTTCAGATTACATATAAATCTTACACAGGCATTCTGTGCACGTTGTAGTTTGTCTCGAAGCTCGGTTTTCACATCTTTGTAAACTACGTCGCAATAATCGAATATTGGAAGAACGAGGGTTTCAACTAGTTTCTTCTTTAAAGTGAACGGAAAAGTAAATTTGAAATTGTTTAATGTGTGCAACGTAGCAAAAACTCGTCTACTCACAGATATTATCTGATCCGTCCACGAGAGGTGCTGGTCAATGGTTACTCCGAGATTTTTTACGCTTTTGCAAAAGGGCAACACTTGATTTTGAAGTTGTACGTCGGGGATGGACATGCGGAAATTGTCGGAAATAAGTCTTGGGTGGGCAATTACTATAGTTTGGGACTTTTTCGGGTTCAAAATAAGTCCATGCTGGTAAGACCATTTACTTATGGCCTCTAGATCCATGTTAATTTTCTCGATTGCTGTCAAAACGTCTGTTGGTTTTTCATGGATGTAAAATTGTACGTCGTCAGCATAGATGTGACGTTTACAATGTGTCAGCTGTTTAGCTAGGTCGTTGATATAGACAGAAAATAGCAAAGGAGCAAGGGTTGACCCTTGTGGGACACCTCTTATTACATATTGCCACGAAGAAAATGCACCTTGATTGATGACACGTTGTTGACGTTCGTGTAAATAAGCTCCCAACCATCTCAGAGTACTGTAGGAGAACCCTAGGTGATAAAGTTTGGATAGGAGCAACTCATGGTCTACAGAGTCAAATGCTTTTCTGAAGTCCAATAATACTAGGATAGTCAGTTTTTGCTCATCAATAGCCTGTCTTATATCGTCAGTCACGCTTAGTAAGGCAGTGCATGTACTGTGATGGCGTCGGAAACCTGATTGGTGTGGGTCTAATATGTCGTGGTCGTTGAGATAGTTGGTGATTTGATTATGCACAATGTGTTCGAGTCCCTTGGCTACTATTGACAGTATATTTATAGGTCTGTAGTCACTGTTTAGTCTAGGAGATTTTATCTTTGGTAAAGGCTGCACCAGGGTCATTTTCCAGACAGTTGGAAATACACTATTTTGAAGGGAGAAATTGTATATGAATGTCAATACTGGAATAATAGCGTCGATAATTTTCTTTAGCATTATAATACATATGTTGTCCTCACCAGTGGATTTAGTTTTGATTCGCATGATAGCCGCTTTCACTTGAAGGGGTGAGACATAACTAAAATAAAATTTGTCTCTGCCTACGGGTGGTGTGTTGTAATTTGCACACAAAAGATTTTCTTTTGCTTCTTCGTTTAATTGTACATGGGAGGATACGAAGTGATTATTCAGTTCATCAAGAGAAACTTCCAAATCGTCTACCTTGTCCTTCACCTGCAGGACAAACAAATTGCCCCAAATTTAATTCAGCCTATAACAGAAATAGCCTAAGTACCTGGGAAAATCCTTGGGGAAAGGCGCCATATCAATTAAACTCGCCTTCTTCACATAACCATATATCACTTTCACATATATAAACTGGTTTCTAGAAAATAGAATATAAATTATTATAAGTCACTTTAATGGATTTAGTTATCACTAAGTGGATTGAGGATGTTTCACCGAAAACTGCGAGCGACAGTTTCACGGACCGCTCTCTCTGAATGTCAGTGGTCATCGCTGGGAACTTTAAACCCAATTTGACCACGTCCAACTAAGGCTCTATAAGATGCAAATGCTTAACCGCAATTTGGTTCTTACGTGCGCGAGGGTCATTGATCAACATTTAGTTTCTCCTACAAGCGCTTAATTGTATTCCTTTCTTTACAATACTTCTACAGTTCAGCACTAATATTTTTATGCCATTCGTACTTGACTTGCAGATGCCAGTACTTTTATCACCGATCCCTAGACCACCCCATTTCCTTGAATGCACCTCCCTATAACACTTCTAAAGCGAAATTCCTAACTTATAAGTACCACTGCGGTTTAAGTGACGGCCATCTGAGTGTAGATTCATATCTTCTACCCACCCCTTAGGCTCTAGAAATCTCTCTCCCAGTTTCCCACATACCCACTCCATAATCTCCCTTAAATCACCAATCACATTCCAGTCAGTATCCCTGCTACACAGAACTCCACTGATAACAATCACCGTTTCCTTAAACTTCACCCCTGCTGCATTTACCAGATCCCACACATCCCCAACTATGTTGGGACTTTTACCTGATTGCCTTACGTTGTTGGTACTGACGTGAAACACTACCACCTTCTCCTTTTCCTCCTACTTCTCTTCTACGTTCCACAACATCTGCCTTAACCTAATTCCTGGATAGTACTCTATCCTGATTCCCTTTCCTACACACACTTCCCGACATGTCTAACAATGGAATCCCCTATGACCAGATACTCAAACGTACCCACCTCATTTGATCCCCTTCCTTCCTGGTCCTCCCTGCATTTTCTGACGACTGCAGAACCTACTTCCTGCTACCGTTTCTCCCTCCCTTGACCATGTTCCACCTGTCTTTTCCTATCCTTCACTCTGCATTTCCCGTTCGTTCTTTTTCTTTTCCTCCTACCTCCACACTTCACAGCAACAGTTCCTTGTTCCTCATCATCCATCTATTGTTCTACCTGCAGTGACTCGTACCTATTTCTCACAAACTCCTGTCCTGAATTCTGATCCTGAATAGTGCCCTTAGTCTCCAATATCCTCCCCTGTCTTGTACAATTCCCCCCTTTCCTTCCCATCCCTCTTTTGCACCTACTGTACATTGTTTGAGAGATGCCTACCTTCCTTCCTGTCCTCTAAGAGTATGCTCATTGCCTCCCTCAAACTATCCAACTCCTTCCACATACTCCTTAATACCTGGCGACAGCCACAGTTCAGACACGTTCACTCCTTAGCCAATATTTAGGGAACAATGGAAAGGAAAAGAAAAAAAGAAAAAGTCATTCTGTGCAAAAAATTTAAGAATGATTGTCTACCATAGTGCAAAAAGATCACACGGCAATAAGGTAATTAATATACTACCACACTACGATACTACTTAGTCGTATTATATTTTTATTCTACAACACTCTAACAGGATGAAAACTACCGTTAATTACTGAATACCGAAAGAAATACACAAGAATTACACAATTCTAAACTGCAGTTAAGCCTATCCTAATTACAAAAACATAATTCTAGTAAGAGAGTTTCTGAAGACACTTCTACTGCGCAAATACTTCCCAATAATAGAATAAGCACGCTGATTTCTAATAGGATAATAGAGTACACTACAATCAGTTTTAAACTATGTTCAAGCGTATCCTAATTACAATAGGTTATTACTAAGAACAAACAGAAATGAAAACTGACTATTAATTTAATGTGTGAAATTCGCAAGAACTACTCAAAGATTACCAAAAAAGCTAAATGCGTAGACAGATAATTATCAGTACTATTTTATCATACTGATAGAAATGAAAACTGCCTTTTCGTTAAATGCTATAGTATCGAAAGGGTTACCGTACACAAAGATACACACGAATATAGCAGGCAATATACTATCTAATATACCGTTTGTACACTACAATTCTCAACTGAAATGTGGTTAAGCGATTATTACAGCTGGTGGATTACTAATTATTTTCTCTACTCCGTGGGACGGAGAATTCCCATCTGTATATTTCCATTTGTCTGGTAGATCCCGCATTCGTGCGAAAGAAAGTAGTTGCAATGACTTTTGCGCCAACCTTCGCACAAAGTTGATCAGTAATAATAGTGAAAAATATTGCTATATGATTAAACACTGGAAGAGTGCAGTTCTAAGTAAAGGTGTTCATCTCCCTCAGTCACTTGTACCGAGTAACATAGATTTGTGTCTGGAAAATTAATTTACTGGTACTCGGAAATTGATAAGAAAATATGAATTGAGATTGATTCACAATTTGCTGAGAGATGATGTGTAATCAACGCATTTTAGTAAAACAAATGTAGGCGCAGCTCTTCGTTTCTCTTCCGTATATACAGCAGCAGCACTGGAGTTTTTCGTAATATTGTCATCACCCGAAGCATTATTTACAGGAAGGAAAATAAAGTATTTGTTGTCTGGATGCCATATAAAACTGGACGTCACATGATTTCTACTACAAAAGTTAGGTAAAATTACAAGAAAATGTAGAAAACTTGTTCGAAAACTACGTTATTTTAAATGTTGTGGAAATAATAAGAAAAATTTTCTTCGAACAATGTTTTTTAAAAGTAACCCTGAAATGTGAGGATGATTGAACATTATTTCCTGTAAAGGAATAGACGGATATATTTCCATTATGTAGTAGTACTCCTTTGAAACTTGTTTTCGAGGAGTCTATGAACAAACGCCAATCCTGAACTTTATGATCAACGCCGAGTGTCTGGAATAAATTCTCAACATAATTGCAGAAATCCAGGTCCTCTTCTTTAGAAAACAAATGCTCCGATTCCCTTTGGCGTTTGCGGATAAAACTTATATTTGGCGTCACCCTGCAGTAGCTTCCATCATTTCAATCTTGAGGAGAGTAATTCTGCCTTGCTTTTACTTAAACCAAGATCACGAACCAAATCACTTTAATCCTCCTGTGTTACAAAGTGGGGTTCATTTATAGTATCATCTTCCTCAAAATCTGGCTCCTCCTGTAAATCATCCTGATGTTCGAAAAATTCTTCAGTCTTGTTATCCGGTGGGGTTGGTATGGGAAGTCCTGGCCCATGAGGCACCGGTCGAATTGCTGAATCCAAAGATGGATATGTAACAGTATGTCTGGACTTCGAGCTTATTCCAGATACACTTGTCAAGCAGAAGTAGCAGTCTGTCACATGATCCTTAAGTTCGCGCCATATCATTTATTTTTTGCTATTGGCTTTACATCGCACCGACACAGATATGTCTTATGGAGACGATGGGACAGGAAAGGGCTAGGACTGGGAAGGAAGCGGCCGTGGCCTTAATTAAGGTACAGCCCCAGCATTTGCCTGGTGTGAAAATGGGAAACCACGGAAAACCATCTTCAGGGCTACCGACAGTGGGGTTCGAACCCACTATATCCCGAATACTGGATAAAGGCCGCACTTAAGCGACTGCAGCTATCGAGTTCGGTGCGCCATATCATAGGTAATGCAAAAGGCATATGGCGGGATTCTTTCAACCAGCCAGTTAAAAGTGTTCCACATTTCATACAACATATTTCTGGGGC
This sequence comes from Anabrus simplex, assembly GCF_040414725.1. NCBI lineage: Eukaryota > Metazoa > Arthropoda > Insecta > Orthoptera > Tettigoniidae > Anabrus > Anabrus simplex. The sequence goes on along the minus strand of NC_090266.1, from coordinate 583,827,984 downwards.
CCATGTCTTGTTCTGGTCATTTTTTTTTTTTTGCTAGGGGCTTTTCGTCGCACCGACACAGATAGGTCTTATGGCGACGATAAGATAGGAAAGGCCTAGGAATTGGAAGGAAGCGGCCGTGGCCTTAAGTAAGGTACAGCCCCAGCATTTGCCTGGTGTGAAAATGGGAAACCACGGAAAACCATCTTCAGGGCTGCCGATAGTGGGATTCGAACCTACTATCTCCCGGATGCAAGCTCACAGCCGCGCGCCTCTACGCGCACGGCCAACTCGCTCGGTTCTGGTCAATTTGGTTGTAAAATAAATGTGATAAGCCCTTCTAGTAAGAGGAGTAAACTTCCGTCTCTGCGCTTTGAAAGTCAGCTCACCGCACACGTAACAGAAGTTGTTTTTATCATTTATGCACTTTCGAGACATATTTCTTATACACACTGTACACACAATACACTTTTACACTACTCCTTACGATGCACTACTATGGATCATATTACACACTTCTATCAAAATCCAAATGACAACCGGAAGAGAGCACAGAATTAGCTTCTTCCTTTTAAGAAAGCTCCAGCTCGCAGTGTGCCCGTAGCAAAAGTCGCTACGGGGAGTCTGAAATTCCGCTACACTTCACCACGCAGTGTCGGAAGGTAAATTCTAACAAGCTTTCTTCCAATATGGAAAGGTATTGGAAATACAATTGCGAAGTTTACTATTTTCCAACAAGTTTAGTTTATTCTTCTTCGAAGTGGTCTTGTATTCATTTGTGGACAATATGAAATACCTTTTCAAGTACTTATTCTGCTCCTTGTTTCTGATCGTTCAATGTAAGTTGTTTGAAATTAATGAAGCTAGATAGAACCTACCTCTTGGTGTACTAGACCCGTCTAGAATACGCTACTTAGCAATTTAAATACATTGCAACAACACATTCCGTTACAGTTGGGCACACTGACTCATCTGCAAACTTTATCATAAAATCATTGTTTTGTAGGAGAATATAATTGTTGTAACTCGTGAATTCAAGGCAACAATCACCAAACGTTATATGTCCACTGTTGAGGAAATGTAATGAAATTTTCATATAAAATACTCCTTCTAATCAGCAACCTATACACCTCCAACCCTAATAAACACAAACATTTTTTGTTCAATATTACAAGAAAAGAAATGGTGGGTGATGGACAATTTCTGACTTATTTTTTGTAATCAGCAGATGTCTCTATTTTCGTTTCTTTACCGCTGCCTTTAATGTTTAGACCTCACGTAGTTTATTATTAAACCTTGAGAGCACCGCCATGAAATATTGTGCAATAAATGGTAAATTTACGTAAGACACACCTGAATTTGTTTCTTTAACAAATTCATTGTCGACCAGTGTTACTGGAGCATAAGTATTCCATGCTTATGCATTTTGGTGCTGTGTAATTGTAGTAAGTCCACGTGTTTACAGCTACTGTTTTCAGCGTTGTTGTAGTAATTCTACTAATGTCCACTGTCTCCATGTAATTCATCTCTTATTGTTTTATCTGATGGTGCGTATCTGAGTTGTGTCTGTACTGAAATATGTAGACAAGAGCATGCAGAGGATTAAAATACGTTAGTAAGCTGCACTCCAGCTGACCTCTTCAGGCTTGATAATCAAAGAAAACAACCTACACAAACTCCCTTCAATTCTTCTGGTATTCATATTGTCCGTTAGTCACTTAGTATTTCTTTCCATGTTAAACAGTTAACGTTAATGCTCTTAAATAATGTGCATGACGTACAAAATGTGAAGCAATGTTTGCAAAAACAGAGAATAGTAATGCCTTGTGATTATTTCTATTTTCGTTTCTTTACCGCTGCCGTTTAAGTTTAGACCTCACAGTAGTTTATTACTAAACCTTAAAAGCACTGCCATGAAATATTACGCAACAAATTATAAGTTTAGTACTTAATTTTCGAAGATCATAACAACTTCGATATCAGTTCAATTTTATAACACAATAATTGATTTAAAGCGTTTGAAATGTACATGTTTGGAGTTATCAGACATTTAATCCATTTTATTAATCGCATAAATCGACGTTTCCTCTAGCCCAATAAATGAAAATATTATCTAGTTGTAATCCTTAATAATATTATAGAATAAAATGATACCATGTGATAAACTTATGCGTGTGTCATTAACAATAAATCATTCTACTTATTATTATTATTATTATTATTATTATTATTATTATTATTATTATTATTATTATTATTATTATTATTATTATTATTATTATTATTATTATTCGTCCGCAGATTATCCGCACCCTGGTGGAGTCGCAGTTAGCGTACCGTGTCGCACATGAGGATTTTTTTCTGTTTAACAACCGGATGACTATTTTGTGTTTCAGTGAGTGTTGGTAGTTTTTATGTATTTAGAGCGGTGTGTTTTGAGAGAAACATAATTAACTACACTCGGCTAAAATCGCTGAGCCGGTTGGAAATCGAACTCGTGACACTCTGAACTGAAGGCCACGACAAAGACCATTCAGACAAGAAGCTGAACCTTAATAACAATCGAATGATATATCGAATATGCAAAAATAAACTGATACAATTTTACTGTACACAGGTGCAATTCCATAGTAACATTGCTGATAGACTCTGGAAACATGAGAAACAAATTTAAAGTAAAGAAGAATAAAGAGGAAGAGAGGCAGAAAACGTCATCAATAATATTAATAATAATAATAATAATAATAATAATAATCATAATATACTTTATGTCCTTCTAATTGCTCCAAATCAAATCCGGAAGACTCTGAACTGAAGGCAAGAGTAGTGAGCGATCGGCCTAGAATCCGAAAGCTTAATAATAATAATAATAATAATAATAATAATAATAATAATAATAATAATAATAATAACAATAATAATAATAATTGAATGATGTGTGGAATATACACTGACTGACAGAGCAAATGCAGCACCAAGAAGGAGTGGTTCGAAAGGGATGAAAGTTGGGGAAAAAACAGAGACGGCACGGACGAATAATTGATGTTTATTTCAAACCGATATGCAGGTTACACAATGCGCACGGCATCGACTCAGTAGGATGTAGGACCACCGCGAGCGGCGATGCACGCAGAAACACGTCGAGGTACAGAGTCAATAAGAGTGCGGATGGTGTCCTGAGGGATGGTTCTCCATTCTCTGTCAACCATTTGCCACAGTTGGTCGTCCGTACGAGGCTGGGGCAGAGTTTGCAAACGGCGTCCAATGAGATCCCACACGTGTTCGATTGGTGAGAGATCCGGAGAGTACGCTGGCCACGGAAGCATCTGTACACCTCGTAGAGCCTGTTGGGAGATGCGAGCAGTGTGTGGGCGGGCATTATCCTGCTGAAATAGAGCATTGGGCAGCCCTTGAAGGTACGGGAGTGCCACCGGCCGCAGCACATGCTGCACGTAGCGGTGGGCATTTAACGTGCCTTGAATACGCACTAGAGGTGACGTGGAATCATACGCAATAGCGCCCCAAACCATGATGCCGCGTTGTCTAGCGGTAGGGCGCTCCACAGTTACTGCCGGATTTGACCTTTCTCCACGCCGACGCCACACTCGTCTGCGGTGGCTATCACTGACAGAACAGAAGCGTGACTCATCGGAGAACACGACGTTCCGCCATTGCCTCATCCAAGTCGCTCTAGCCCGGCACCATGCCAGGCGTGCACGTCTATGCTGTGGAGTCAATGGTAGTCTTCTGAGCGGGCGCCGGGGGTGCAGGCCTCCTTCAACCAATCGACGGGAAATTGTTCTGGTCGATATTGGAACAGCCAGGGTGTCTTGCACATGCTGAAGAATGGCGGTTGACGTGGCGTGCGGGGCTGCCACCGCTTGGCGGCGGATGCGCCGATCCTCGCGTGCTGACGTCACTCGGGCTCCGCCTGGACCCCTCGCACGTGCCACATGTCCCTGCGCCAACCATCTTCGCCACAGGCGCTGCACCGTGGACACATCCCTATGGGTATCGGCTGCGATTTGACGAAGCGACCTACCTGCCCTTCTCAGCCCGATCACCATACCCCTCGTAAAGTCGTCTGTCTGCTGGAAATGCCTCCGTTGACGGCGGCCTGGCATTCTTAGCTATACACGTGTCCTGTGGCACACGACAACACGTTCTACAATGACTGTCGGCTGAGAAATCACGGTACGAAGTGGGCCATTCGCCAACGCCGTGTCCCATTTATCGTTCGCTACGTGCGCAGCACAGCGGCGCATTTCATATCATGAGCATACCTCAGTGACATCAGTCTACCCTGCAATTGGCATAAAGTTCTGACCACTCCTTCTTGGTGTTGCATTTGCTCTGTCAGTCAGTGTAAAAAGCAGAGAAACCAATGAACAAATAAAACTACACGCAGATGCAATTTTATTGTAATATTACAGGTAGATATTCAGCTCATGGGAAAGTGAAGGGAAGAATAATAAAACAGGAGAAAATTAAATAATAATAATAATAATAATAATAATAATAATAATAATAATAATAATAATAATAATAATAATAATAATAATAATAATAATAAGAATAAGAATAATAATGAAAATACGTATTTCATGTCCCTTTCATTGCTCAGATTGTAATAAACGACAGTGCCGAAAATAAGTCTGAAAATAAGTTCCTTAATGTACAAGTCAATATCCTGACGTTGATCTCACACATTTGAACAGCCGATAACATCAGTCGACTGCACCAGGTTTCAGTATCACGTAACTTGAGGAGAGAAAGTGATTATCTGATGAACTGTATTGCGAATGTTTTATTGAATTTGAGTTTACCTAACAGTTACTAGGGACAGGCAGCATGTTTCAATTATAATATTATGATTGAACGCCGAGTTCATTTATATTATGTCGAATTAGTCATCATCGGTTACAACGGTTGAATTTTGCTCATCTGCTTGAGAAATTCTAGTTCGAATAAAGTGTGAATCACTCTCTGACGGAAGGGTAAGGAAAGCTACTGTCTGCCAATTAGAACAAGCGTGTGATCGATCCAGAGTCGCTTTCTCGTTATAAGCAGTAATGATAAGGAGGGGGATGGAAACAAATTTAAGACAAAGCAGTGGAGTGAAACAGACTTCCTTGGCTAGGAAGTCATCCGTTTGGCATGTTGAAGGTTGCAAAATCGACTCCCGACTCAGCCAGCTGTAATTTTTGAGCTTATATACAAGAAGACTACTTCACTACCTTAACTCGTACATGGATAGAGCTCACTTACAAAACGATTTCTGAATAATGGTAAAGTGTACTTACCTGAGAGTAAGAAGATAGCACGTTGAGCCTAATTTTCAAACACTTAGAAATAGATCCATCAACGTTGTGTGTAATGCTGGCAGTTTTATGACAATCAGTCGTGTGACCATAAATTCAACGATATATGGTTTGACATGAAATTAGAACCTGAAGGACGTGCCTTTGCATTCGTAAATTCACGAATGCACTGGCGGGATTCGAATTACTTTCGATGAAACTGAGTGTAATGAAAGTACGGTCAGTGCACATCTGACCTTTGTATATATTAACTGTGAATAACAAACAAGCAAGATATTTTATAAGCAACCTCTCCTATTGATGATAACAGCTAATTCTATTTTAGCCGTACTTCGTACTGATTTAATACTATTTCGTACAATCATTCTACTCTGTGTCAATGCTGACAGATTTTTAAATGAAAATATTTGGTCTCTAATAACTGTAGATACTTACAAATTTTCGAGTTACCTTTTCTTGAAAATCATATTTTAAACTTTCATTCTTCTCCATGATGCCTACGCAATCGATAGGCGATCGCACTTCCTCGGCATTTCTTCTTTTCAAACACAAGATCTAAATTTCATTCGTCTATATTTTGTACAGGTTGAATGATACCTGTGGGCACTCGCACAGGTAAATTATATTTTGTGTCAGTTCTACAAACTATTCTTGAAGAAAGATTTAGTTCTTGGTTCTAGCTAGGGCAACTGTTCCTATTTCAACGAAAGTTGACTTAATTCTCATGAATGTTTATTTATTTATTTATTTATTTATTTATTTATTTATTTATTTATTTATTTATTTACTAACGTTTTCATTCAAGTGGCCTAATTGGGCACTGTTGCTCTGTTACACTTTACCTCATCAAATTATCTCATTGTAAAACCTCACTGGCGGAAAATGAAATTCCAACAACAAGACATTGAACTGAAAATGGTGTATAGCTTTTAGTGCCGGGAGTGTCCGAGGACAAGTTCGGCTCGCCAGACGCAGGTCTTTCGATTTGACGCCCGTACGCGATCTGCGTGTCGTGATGAGGATGAAATGATGATGAAGATAACACATTCACCCAGCCCCCATGCCAGCGAAATTAACCAATTATGGTTAGAATTCCCGACCCAGGCGGGAATCGAACCCGCGACCCTTGTGACCAAAGGCCAGCACGCTAACCATTCAGCCATCGAGCCGGATAAGAAAACAATAGTTTAGAGGAATGCAATGTAGGCTAAGAAATTGACTAGGTAACATTTATTTGATTAAATCTCCCAGATCACAGTTCAAGTATGCGCAAAAAGACATGTGCCATGGTTGTACATTAATAACCGCTTTATTTACCATGATTTCGAATGCAAACATGCTAACGTGCACGCATTGTTTCGTACAGGAGCCGTGTGTCATTTTGTGGGCCTGTCGTACTTGGTCAGTCAAAACAGGAACGGTTAATGCTGTTATTGGATGGCGCTATACTTTTCGTCTAATGCGTGCTCAATGGGTGAAAGGTCTGGTGATCTCGCAGGCCAAGGCAACTGGTCGACGCTGTATAGAGCACGTTAGGTGACAGCAGCGGTATGAAGACGAACGTTATCCTGTTGGAACCGCACCCCCCCCCCCCGTGAATACTGGCTGAATACTGGCAGCAAAACCAGTCCAGTCACCAGGTTGACATACAAATACCCAGTCAAGTTTCTTGGGATAACAACGAGAGTGATCTTGCTATCAAAGGAAATCGCTCCCCAGGCCATATAAATGCTGGTGTAGGTGCAGTGTGTCGACGCCACAGCCACTTTGTTTCCAAGCGCTCACCTGTCCTCCTTCTTTCCAACCTACGGCCATCACTGGCACCAAGACAGAAACGGTTCTCATGTGAAAACAGAACGGATATCCATTCCGTCCTCCTGTGAGCTCTAGCTTGACACCACTGAAGTCGCAGATGGCAGTGATTTGGAGTTAGTGTCATGAGAACGACTCAGGCCGTCTGGCTCGGAGCTGACCGTCAGGTACCATATTTTTTACAGTTCACTGTGTCATTCAGGTACCAACAGAAGCTGTAATGGCTGCTACAGATTCAGTACGAACCACTACAGCTATGCGGTGAATATGGTGATCTTCACTCTCGGTAGTGGCCCATGTGTGGCCGGACCCCGGTCTACTTGAGACAGTGCACTGCGTATACATGCCTCCGAAGACTTTGTGCAATATCGTGGAATGTACATCCAACTCGTAGCTCTATCACACGCCATCGTTCAAACTCTGTAAGCTGCTGCTATTGCCATTATCTTCTCCTTAAAGGCATGCTTGACTCACAACTACCTCACAACGTCGACACCGGAGGATGACTAACGCTCACGAAGTGAACAGAACGTATTGAATTCACACATGCTTTGCAAGGTTATAGTGGCTCTACTATCACCATTCTTCGTCGATTAACGCGAAAATCTCAATGGGCATCATCTCTCAGATGTGCACACACGCCACCCAAATTGTGTATATCTGGAACAACTCCTTCTTAATATTAGGAATTCATTTTCCGCCAGTGAATTATCTGCAAACACACTGACTTTTAATCCAAGAGAGTTGTGTTACACTGTTCATGCATACACTCACGCTCACGCCTATAGGGAAGATTAAATAGTGCAAGTTAACCAAAATGAATATATGGCGGGTTACGGAACAACACCACGTATCTGACAATGCTCATCTTAGGTATTAGTTACGTCAGGTATGGTCACGCCTCTCAGCCACATATGGATATTCAGTCCATCAGAACAATTTTCGTTGAGTTCATTTTCTTATGTTTGTAAGTAAAAGAAAATTAATTTTAAATATATTATATGTAGGAGTGTGTAAACGTTATGCACACATACATTCTTACAGCACGGTACTGTAACATTCAACTTAGCTTATACTGTATATAGGCATAGGAAAATAAACACGAGGGTAAATGTTCTGATGGACTGCACATCCATACGTTGCTTGAAGGCGTGACTAGTCTTAAAGAAAATAATGGATAGGAAGAGCAATGTCAGATACGTGATATTGTTTCTTAACCGCTTTGTATTTATCTTGATTGATGTGCAATATTTAAACCTTTCTATAGATGTGAGCGTGTGAGCGTTAGTGTACGAATGACTAAAGTAACACAACTCCGTTGAATTGAAGGACTGAAGAGACCGAAATATTTGAGAATTATGTTTACCTGAACAGTTCTCTAAACGAGCGTTGGAATCAGGGTGTAGAGATTAAATAGCGCATAGGCAAAGCGCAATCCACATTAACTAAAACGCGTCATCTACTACAATGCCGTTAACTTACCCTCGATATGAAGATCAGAACAGCGAGCTGTGGAGTGTTTCTGGTACTGACTTATGGAGTTGAAGCTTGGACGTTCACCAAAGTATCCGTAAAGAAGACTGAACCTATTGAAACGTGGCTCTACTGAAGAACATTGCGAATTTCATGGGTGGAACAAGTGAACAGTGTCGAAGTATTAGGTCACGTTGGGAGAGAAGAAGAACTTCGCAAATATATTAAGCAGAGGAAGCTGAAATATTCTGGCCACACAAGTAGAAAAATAAGAAGAAGAAAATGAAGCAAAATAAGCAGAAGAAAAATAATCAGAAGAAGAAGAAATATTCCTCTCTATCTCTCTCTCTCTTTCTCTCTCTCACACACACATATATATTAGGCCTACACAAGTATCAAATAGGTCTGTTATACAAAAATAGTGCTCTCACAATCCATTGTTATTCACACGCTCAGCTGAACAGAGCACACGTCAGTCGATAGCTTTCAAAGGGTAGTCTCAATCAATCACCACTGATCTGCATTTAGGTCTGTCACCCAGGTGATAGATTTGCTATTAGTTGTTTGCCGAGTCTTTTAGTAAATGAGTCGGTTAGTACCAAAACTCAACATGCCCATGTTAAAGTGAATTGAGAAAAACGCGAAAAACTGTTATCAGTGTTAATATCAGGAATAAACCGATGTGAATATGTGTTATGATAAAGGCAATTGTTATGATTGAAATAACAACAATGACAATCTTGTAGGATTCACCTACATTTAAATATTAATTAATGTTTTTTGGACAATGTTGTTTGCAATGGATTCTGTGGGAAGTTGCGGACTTATAACAACTAAACATTCTTATTGAAGTTCAAGATAGCTCTTATTTCATGGCAATGCTATATTTTACAGTCGGAAATATGGGGAAATTTCCTTCTTCAATAATTACTTCAACATTGAGAGTAAATTAATATTGTCTTCTTGGAGAACACTTTCAAATAGCATCGCTGTCAATCATTGGGCCATCTTCTTTCTCCTCTTCCTCCTCCTCCTCCTCCTCCTCCTATTATTCTTCCCGCTATTGGATGTCCAATTGTCTAAAATTTGGCAGTTGTTCCTTGTAGCAGCTGAGATCTGGATTAGACTTCCATCCACTACTATACATTTTTTGAGCAGATGTAGAACGTCACTGAATTTTGTAACTTTCGGTAAAACACCAAGCTGTATCGATTCACTGAATATTTTGATTATGTTATTGCCTCTCTTGCAAAAACCTTTCGGCTCCCACAGGTTTGTTAAATATGTTGCTTCGCCTTGAATGGTTACTGTGATTTTGTTTCTTTGTATGATTAATCTTTCCGTGGGAGCAAATTTGAAATACCAGTTAGGAGTGGTTTTAAAACTTCAGTGACTGCTTCTCCCAGTAAAAGAATTATCAGGGCAGATAAATAAAGTTCTACATTTCTGAAAAATGTCTCTATAGTACCGTTGCTTTAGAATTATATCCCGTCTTCAAATTTCTTTTTGAATGCGACCAAATAGTATGTCTGGTGGTGTGAAAGGATGAGCTGGTTCCGCAAATACCACAAGTAAATTTTTATGTGATTTGGAGCCTCACATTACAACCACTTACTTAACACATCAATCATAAGTTGAATTTTTTTGTTTTGCTCCCCGCAACCATAAATGAAAAGGCCAATAGTTGCACAGTCACAGCGATGACCGTGTTTTTTAACCTGTATGAAATGTCGTATGGCTTTTAGTGCCGGGATATCCCAGGACGGGTTCGGCTCGCCAGGTGCAGGTCTTTCTATTTGACACCCGTAGGTGACCTGCGCGTCGTGATTAGGATGAAATGATGATGAAGACAAAGCATACACCCAGCCCCCGTGCCATTGGAATCAACCAATTAAGGTTAAAATCCCCGACCCGGCCGGGAATCGAACCCGGGACCCCCTGAACCGAAGGCCAATACGCTGACCGTTCAGCCAACGAGTCGGACGTTTAACCTGTGATGAACACATATAGCTATTCGGTTTTGGTTTTTTAAACCGTCACATTCTGTCCAGCAATAAATAAATGTGTTTTCTTTGGATTGTGCGACCGTAGATGTTCTTTCGCTATGGTAAAATTATACATGTAAAGCTGGCAACTTTGGCAGCTTGGTCGGGAAGCTTTTGCTTCAAAGCACTCTTCTGACAGTCAAATAAGTAAGTAATTTCAGCATCTTTCTGTGTTCACAAACGTTTTTAAAATGCCTTTGCACGTAGTTTGTAATAACCAAGTTCAGCTAGTAACTTATCTTTCAGTGTTATATTCCTATCAGTCTTCCTACTACTGCGTGGCTCGGCAGCTATAATGCTGTTTTCACAAACACTTAATCTCTTGTTCATCTATTTCACTAGTTATCAAAGCCACGTTAGTGTGCACACTAGCTTCTCTATAATGAAAGAAGTCAGTGTCGATACATTGAACTACGCATTATTAACAGCAAACCTTTCTTACAAGTTTCCTTCTGTTAGCAGTTTACTGTGGACATGTCACGTTATGAAACAGAACATGTTGTGGACTTGCTAAGTTTTGAAACAAAACCGAAAATTTAAGTTTTAATATATAAGGAATAAGAAAAGTTATGGAACAAAACGTTCTTCTTCTTCTTCCTTTGCTACCGCTTTTCTGACAACTGTGGGGTCACGGGTGCTAACTGCGTCGCACATGTGGATTTAGCCCTGTTTTACGACCGAATGCCCTTCCTGACGCCAACCCTGTATGAAGGGATGTAATCACTATTGCGTGTTTCTGTGGTGCTTGTTAGTGTGGTGTGGTGTCTGAATATGATGACAAGAGTGTTGGGTGGGACACATACACCCAGTCCCCAAGCCAGAAGAAATAATCAGAAGCGATTAAAATCCCTGACCCGGCCGGTAATCCAAGCCGGGACCCTCTGAACCGAAGGCCAGTACGCTGACCATTCAGCCAACGAGTAGGACTATTGAATAAAACATTATCACATATTAAATAGAGAGCCCCAAAGTTGATGAAACATACAATACTTCATTTTTAAAATTTTTGTGGACATGTTGAGTTTTGGAAATAACCGACTCAAATTATTTCAATGAATTCACAAATTTATCGAACATCTCACTTGGTAAGATATGAGAGTCCCTGATTACTCTTCCTATAAACGAATATTTGCCCCAGTTTGTCCTATTGAATAATCAAAATTAATCTTCATATTATAATCAGTCCTACATTTAACATATTCCATTCAAGTTTTTTCGTCTACAAATGTCGTTCCACAGCATCTCTCCACTGACAGCTTGGAACGTACCGCTTAGTCGATCTGTTCGTCTCTTCATTCCCAAGTTTCCCCAGCCCAAAGTTAGCAACATTTTTCTAAAACACTGTTTTTTTGTCGCAGATGAAGTAATGATGGATGCCTCGGCAAGGATTTTTTGAATTCAATTAATGAGTCACTGTCCATGGAACTGACTGGCAAGGAATTCTAAAGTCCAGATCCAGCCACTGTAAAGGCATAAAAAATACATTGGATGGTTAAATTTCATCAGTTCCATAACTATGAACATAGTCAATACAGTATTTTCTGGAAATGTCCCCACCCGAAAGGAAAACTAATCCAAATCGTTCAGTATTATCTATAGTTCTGGTACTATTCATTGACATTCATTCACGTTACTTTGTCTTTGTCAGTGCCATTTAAACCAGCAATGCAAGATATTCACTTTCCACATTTCCTTTGAGTGTTTGTACTCAACAATTGCACCTATTTCAACGAGACTTTGTACAATTGATGTTCTTTCCTTGTATATGTAGACTATATATTCTTTTTACAATTACTCTTTACGTCGCACCGATACAGGTAGGACTTACGGCGACGATTGGATAGGAAAGGGCTAGGATTGGGGAGGAAGCGGCCGCGGCCTTAATTAATGTACAGTCACAGCATTTGCCTGGTGTGAAAATGGAAAAGCACGGAAAACCATCTTCAGGGCTGCCGACAGTGGGGTTCGAGCCCACTATCTCCCGGATGCAAACTCACAGGTGCTTGTCCGTTACCACATGGCCGACTCGCCCGGCTTTCCTTGAATATTCAAACCCTGCACTTTAAAATTTATTTGGAAGGATATGAATACGGTATCTGCTTCTTTCTTAGCCCCTCCACCCTCTTCTTAAGAAAACTATTCCAATTCAGCTGAACTTAATAAGTTGTGTTTTGTTGTGTTTTGTTAAAATGTCATACCCTTGGAGCTGTAGTTCTTCAATGCATGTTCCATTTTGAAAGCAACTTTTCATATAAAATAATCATATCTCTCACGAGGAATGATTTTTTTCTATTATATTTTTTCTGAAAACCTTCGTAAATAGTAGACGGAACTGTTTTAGGCCTTCATGTCAATTACATCACCTAATCTAATTTTACTGAAATGTATTGCCTTTACCATAATTCTATTTTTTTCAATTCTGGTGCTTTTACAATATGTAGGATAGGATTTCAACATAATGAAAATGATAAATACCGTGCAATATTCAGTAAACATAGTTTATTGTTCTGTTTGTTACCAGTTTACTTCGAGAAATATCGCATCAATATCATCCTATCTAAAAAATGCATAAAATTAGCAACACCGTGCCTAGGAAGCAGTGAGTACATTTACATGTAAGCAAACTTTATAAAATGAACTGGATTATTTCATTCTTAGCAAACGCAAAGTCGTCTCCGTAAAGGCGAAGAAGGCTTTTGGAAGGGTGTAAGGAAAGGGTTCTACAAACCATAAACTCGGCACTTGGTAAGGTAGAATTGTCAGCTCCACGCTCGGCCGCCTCTTACTCAGGAATTAACCTGGAAGGTCCTAATAATTTTCGGTGTAGACTGATTTAAACTCAGGGCCATGTGTAACTTCGGAAGTGGAAATCTCGTTCCTCATTTTTTTTCAATTTCTGACGGATTTTATTTTGAGAATCGTGCATTTATATTAGTTACTTACAACCTTAATTACTAACTTAGGATGCTGACCCATTGATGAAAGTGCTATGATTAAAGTCCAAGTACAATGGACAATTTAGTAATTGTATACTTCCCAACGAACAGACTGGCAGCGCGTGTAAACGCGCTACGGATGCGCAGCCAGTCTCTGCAAGCGGGAGTCGCGTGGGTTCGGAACCTTGATAATGGTTTTCTGTTGTTTCCTATTTTCAATTCCAGGCAAATACCGGGACAGTTCATATTTACAGACCAAAGGCGATAATTTTCAACTCGCTACCCAATTTCATCAACATTAATTTCATTAGGACGGACATCCAGCTGTAAATACGAGCCATACAAATTCATATCGCCTCATCCCCGACACTGTATCAATAAACGGGGCTAAGGAGTAGATAAAACACAGTATTTCCCTTTCCGGACTCGAACTGATCGCCAATAATTAATACAGGCTCCCCAAGTCATAATATGGGCTACTTGCTGAGATTATCAATTCGGTGGTGACGACTGGCGATTTCAAACTCAGTATGACTAAGGAACCCGCAGTGTTTGGTAGTGAAGCCCCCGGAGTCACCAAGATAAAGTTAGCCTACAAATTCTAGGTACACCAACCACTGATGTCTATTCCTACCGGCATTTTTGAAGCTGACGGTGCAAGCACCCGCCCCCACCCGAGATGAGCTCGTGTACTGAGAACCATTATTTGTTCTTTGTTCGATGAGCACTCTTTTTGGAAAAAAGTTGTACAGGTTAAATTTAACTTTATCCAGAGCTAGGAGATTTTGATATCAGGTTGTGTGACAATGGACAAGCATACCGATCCATCACATATGTTGAGGTGACTGTGTACATTATTATTAATAATCACCCGCAATGACAAGAAACAGTACTTAGCCGACCCGCGAGTTAACAGTAAATCCTGGTTAATAAACCGAGGACCACATAGTTCCACGCTTAAAGATCAGAGTTAATAATTTGGTGACTGCGGTGTGGCGTAAAAGTTAAGGGTGCGTTATTCTCCAAATAACTGACTTCCTTTCTAGATAGAGACGTACCAGCGGCGTAAGTGAAGTTCCAAGACATCAGTAGATGTCTCCTGCAGCAAGTTGGGGTCCACGATTCAGACCTCGACCATGGTAGTAGCCATAATGCCCAAAACCTGAAACCAGCCGTGGTTATCGGAATGTGAGAAACTAAGCCTTTGGCTCATTTACCTAGTATGTAGAATTGTAGCCTCAACGCCTTGTATATAATGTTAATAACATTAGAGCTAAATGATGATCTGTAGCTGAAGATCTTAACCTGAATTGAGACTCGTAGTTTAGTTGCATGCATTACTTCATTCTTGTGGGTTTCCCTTATGAGTGAACCCTTCATTTTTTGTAGTGTAGTCATCATGCACAGTTCAGTGTTATTTTCTTGACATACTCTACGGTGATAGTTAGGCAGTCAAGGTAATTTAGGAACATGAAGGCTTATTCCAGATTTGAACTAAAGACTGTAGAGAGACAGGCATAAGGGGATTCAGGTTTTGTATGTGCATGAATTTTTAATATATGTAAATAACATTAATTAATAACCAATTAATCGAAATATGATTAAAATGATCGAATATGAATAAAACAATATACTTAATCGCCTCACACTTGGGCGTAAATTTTAATGTAATTCGAAATATAGGCTATGAAGAAATAACTGAATAAATTACTAAAATAAATTAAATTAATAAAAATAATTAATGAAAATGTCCGTAATATGGGCGACACAGTTCACCAGAATGGATCTCTCGAATTTTGATAGAGCATGATAATTCCTTTTCTCCCAGGGCGTGTACATATAGCTGCGTACTGGTGCATCTGCTCCAGCCCTTACCTAATCTACTGAAAACGACTAAATAGGTAGAAAGTGCACCTATATTCATCAACAACTCCACTGATTCTAAAATAATTAACTGTATTCTGAACAACATCCATGCATGAGCATCTTATCAACACACCAAAGTGTACATAAAGTACACTCAAAAAAATCCCGCTGGAAGACTCCATATTTACAACAACTACAACAACAACAACAACAACAACACCAAAAACAGTGGCAAACCAAAAGCGAGGACCAAGCTACCATATTATGTAGTTCGTCCGTTGGAAGTTCATCACAAAGCATATATAAATGAGGATGAATACACTTCACTGTCTCCGTGTATCAACATAACTTGCATATTCTTTTAATTGGCACTTATTATATCACACAGATACTTTACCTTTATAATGCTGTGTTCACTGACTCTAAGTCCGGATCCATGGCTAAATGGGTAGCGTGCTGGCCTTTGGTCACAGGGGTCCTGGGTTCGATTCCCGGCAGGGTCGGGAAGTTTAACCTTAATTGGTTAATTTTGCTGGCACGGGGGCTGGGTGTATGTGACGTCTTCATCGTCATTTCATCCTCATCACAACGCACAGGTCACCTACGGTGTCAAAAAAAGACCTGCATCTGGCGAGCCGAACTTCCTCGGACACTCCCGGCACTAAAAGCTATACGCCATTTCAATTACTGACTCTAACACTCTGTTTAAAGATGCATTCACTTGATCAACACACGTTTGTTTTTCTAGAACATAAATTATGCAAAGTATGAAATACAGCACTCCATACCTCTCACCAACATATAATACCAAGCCGCCACAAGCGATACAATACCAAGTGCATAAGCACTCCACAGACGTAGGTTATTACCACACGTCACAAACATAATAAGACCACGTCCCACAAAAGTTACATCTCCTCTCCTCTGCTGTTTTGAGTCAAGTCCAGTATGCCTCTCACCGTTTGATCACATGCCTATATAGACCACAGCTTGCCCTTTCTCTCACATGATACGTGGAGATTGATACTGGCCACCCAATCACGAGTAGATCCTCTCGTCAAGACCACGCCCTGAACCTCTTCCATGTTACAAAACAATAACAAGGCCACCTCATCGGACTCTGGCATGTCCGCATGACAATAACATCAACGGACTCTGGGGTGTTCCACAACACTCATACGAACATTCCAAGTTGAAAATAACGCTGTTTTCCCATCCGTTTGTGAAAACAAATTACTCATATCACATATGGAGACCTTCCAGTCTAAAATATTAATAACAAAATATACAACTGAAATACTGATAATGATAATAATAATAATAATAATAATAATAATAATAATAATAATAATAATAATAATAATAATGACAAAAATGTCTCTCACTTCTGAATACAGTGCGAGGGTGTGATATATGTACTATCACAAATTTACAGGTTATGCGGGAGAGCTATCTTTAGCTGTGACTTCAAGACTTCGGAAATAATGTCGCCTGGATGTTGCCCCTTTCCGGTCCATATCTGAGAAGTCATGTTGTATTGGTCTTCGTATGTGGTAAGAGCAGTGTGTTGACTGCCTGTGGCAGTGGCGTCGTGGTGGGAGGCTAGGAACATTGCCATTTGTGGAATACTTATGATGTAATGAGAGATGAAGGATGAATGAATTATTGTACACTAGAGGGTGATGAACGTGTCTAGTCTATAAGGAAGTTGAGGTCTTATGTTGATTGTTGGCCGAGTTTTGAAGAGGAAAGAGGTTCCCGTATTTAATGTTGCGCTGAGAGGCTGGAAAGTCAGCTGTGTGGTGAGAAAGAAAGGAACGTTATCGGCCATATTAAGTTACCACGGAAGAAGGTGACCTACCACAAGGCTGTCTGTGAGTGTGTAGCCCTGTATTGTGTTTACGAGGGATTCAAATGTCCCGTTAGTCAAACACTCCTCTCCTCTACGGTTTACACTCTACAGTCCATAATCATATAATGGCTCTCAGAAGAGATCTCATTAGTGTGGCGTAGTGAAGTAAGTGAATTAGTTAAGGTAATCCAACTCCAAGCTATAAGGTTACAAGTTTCCAGCCTCACGCCAGGTTCGAACACCATGCCCTTAAGGAAGGCGGCACCCGATATTTTTCACCTGCGTCTCTTTTCAGGATTTTAGGCCTCTTGTGATGATTCGCCTGCATGTTGCGTCATTTGTGTTGACTGCATTTGTTTATTGTCTGTTTGCCACGTTCCATTTAATAATGTGTTATTTGTGGTTTGTATTGTACTGTAAGTTCTTACTTATCATGTCAAAAGCTAGATTGACCTCTTTCTTGTTCAAATGAGCACGTTTGTTTCTTAGAGCCAGTGATTTTGGTATGTGAGAGTATTTGATTGCTTGGGGTCTCATTTCATGTTCAAGTGTGTGTTATTGTTGATTTGATCCCGACATACTGGACCTTCAGTAATTTTGTGCGGTGTTTCACTTATTCTTCGTACTAACATTAAGGTAATCCGGCAAGCTGATTAATAAGGCACGGTCCTAGCGAGTTAAATAACATTCAAAAATTAATTCTACGGATTTCATGATGATAGTAACGAACATTATGAACTTTGCGAATTTATGTTTTATCATTGTGTCATGAACGTAAACTTAAGGAGCGTGAGTTTTCCATTGCTTTTACAATTCATTTTTTCTCTTAAAGTTCATTTATTTGTGGTCATCGGTGCTTATCTCGTATTATTTTGCCTTATGGTAAATAAATTAGTATTTTATCCCCTCATTCTACTGTTCATTTTCATAGAATTACGTACATTTTACCCTGTCCAGTTATGTGTTCGAATTTATATAGAAACCCCATTTCCAGAGTACCACACCCCCTGATGAGCTAGCTAACAGGGCAGGGTGAAGTATAGACTCACAAAGAAAATCGGACCCACTTTTCTCAAAGTCCTAATACATGCACCAGTCAAACACTGACTTGACATCATTGTAGATCAAGGGGTAAAGTTCAAATGGTATTCATAGAGTCATAAGAGGTTCCTGAAATTCTTATACATTATCATGTATTCGGTTACACTAATGGGGGAAAGGGAATTAAGTTACGTAGGGTGGAAAAAGAACAACTTGTTATTGTTTTATCTAGTACGTTGGTTTGCATGAGGTGACATGACTCACCATGTTAAATGTTGCACATTAATACCGTTTGCAAATATTATTTCTAATAAACGCTATTGTTGCTTGTCGGAGGATAATAACTGGAGGCACTTTCACCTTCTGGTGAAGGGTGATTCATAAGTCTATAAATGTGATTACAATTACTTCATGAAGATGGTTTTCCGTGGTTTCCCATTTTCATACCAGGCAAATGCTGGGGCTGTACCTTAATTAAGGCCACGGCCGCTTCCTTCCAACTCCTAGGCCTTTCCTATCCCATCGTCGCCATAAGACCTATCTGTGTCGGTGCGACGTAAAGCCCCTAGCAAAAAAAAACAAACAATTACTTCACCCAATGAGAAAATTAAGTTCCAGCGCGAGAAGAGATTTCGCCCACCTTTGAGACTCTTCTTGCTTGAACACTCACGGGTTGTTCAAGAATACAGGAAACTAGTCTGATTCGATGTAATCGTAGATAAAACATCCGCATCATATCTTTAAGACCATCGGAACTGTTCGTAGAATTGATCTTTCTGGAGACCGCGGTATGGGACAGTGTATACGAAAAATGACAGATATTAGGTTACATACCATAAACATACAGGATATGTTACTCGCCTTTGGTGTTTCCGACGTAAACCTGTGTACTGATATAACTAATGTGGACGATGTTGTTCCACGAAGAAGAAATATCGTGCTACTGGAAGCTGGTCAAACTCACATCACACTGCACATTCACTGAGTACTATTTCCAGCGTTCGAAGAATGCTCCATCAGAGCGTAAATGCCTTTGTCAAATCGACCTCCTAGGATAATAACGCCATATACACGAGGTGTCTGTAGGAATACGCTAAATTATATTATCTATTTACCTGTGCATAACTGTAGATAACGATTTTTTAAATTTTTAATTTATAAATCTCTCTCTGTCCATGGTGCATCTTCTTAGAGATAGCGAAGTTTGCAGACATTTAAGAGACTTCTTCTGCAACTATTAGTTAAGTTTCACATTCTCTCATTGTTAAATGAAATGTATAATCCTTCACCTCATTGTATTCTGATCACGATCACATATGCAATAAGTCAGAGGGATATCAAACAATGAAAGTTTTAAAGAAGAGTGTGCTCAGTACATCTCTATCTACCGATCTAACAATCTATCAACTTCTCGAAACACTCGGAGAGCATATATATTATAATAATGTGAAATGTAATATTAACATGTCCATGATAAAAAAAAACGTACTTCAAAACGTAAGACCCCAACTGAACAAATGTCAACCCATTCTTGGTTCTTTAACAACAATTTATTGTAACTGTCCATTAATGTATTGTTGTTTACTCGATTGAAAATAGTATGTATATTAATTATTATTCGAAATTATTCGCATGAAATGTGCCATATACACTCACCAAAAGAAATTTATCATAAGAGCACATTTTCCTGCGTCGAGACAGACCCAATATCTTATTATTGTTAAGTTGAAGCTCAGTATAGTGAATAAAATAAAAAGTACACTTCTTGGTAACTTTGGACCCATTATGTAAAGAGAAACATTCAGTGTGTGATTAAACCAGAGAAATTAAGGAACCTCCCCAGTTAGAACATCACACATTAAAGATAGTTTCTAAGGCAGTCACATGAGGAAATAACGTGTTGGTCCTCCGCGAACCCTCTGGCACTTCTGAATGCGATGCGGTATGATCAGTACCAAACCATTGCACATTTCTTGAGGCAAACGTTTCCACTCCTCGATGGCAAAATCTGTTAGAACCTGAATCGTTAGTGGTGGATGTTGACGGTTAGAAATTGCTCTTTTAAGAAAGGTCTACGCATGATCTATGCTTTTCATTTCCGAGGAAGATGCTGGCCAGTTCATTCTGCAAATCTTACGTCCCTCCCGGTATTCATTCACAGCTGATGCATGATGTGGATAAGCGTTATCGTCCTGTAGAGGAAACTCATCTCCTACAGTCTTTGCAAAATCACTTATTATGGTTCGGAGAATGTTGTTTTTATACACTGCGGCCGTCAAATTTCCTTGAAGGTGAACGATTGGTGTATGGCGGCCGAACATGATACCTACCTAGAATAGTACCCAACCTCCAAGATTTTGGTGACATTCTACAGAATATGATTGATTATAACGTTCCTTCTTGCCCTCCATATGAGCAGAAAGTTGCCATCAGGATGTAAATCAATTCTCACTTCATCAGTGGACAACGTTCTTGAGCACTGGGCTCGTGTCCAAATTTGATGTACTCTAGTTCAAAGAACGCGAGCCACCCTGTGATGTCATCGAAGTCGAGAAGTCCTCGCGGGTCTTCCTGAGTAGAGTCCCTCATCGTGGAGTCTACTGCGCACATTTTGGGAACTCACAATAACGGCTGTGGAATCTCGAAACTCGTGACGCAGAGTAGTAGCTGTGCGTGTAGGGTGCCAGCGTGTAGATATGCGTAGGCTGTACACCGGTCTTGAGCTGCTTTTTTTTGCGTGGACAACCGGCATGATATAGGTCTGCTGCTAAATGGGTGTTTTGGACCTTTTTCCACAACCGGCAGACAAAACCTTGATTCATGTGAACAATGTTAGCAACATCAGCTTGTCGCATGTCCTCTTACATTAAAATGATGATTTTAATACGATCAGCCATAGACAGCATTTGAAGAGGCATTTCCTTGCAAGCTGCATAGAAGCGAGGCACACTGAAAAGCTTGCTTGAACGTCACCTCGGCTCTAGTGTGCCGCGTTTGTTTACCAGTAGTGACTCAAGTTTACCAATCAGGGAAGAAGTCAGGCTTGGTAAGGTTTCAACAACGTACTTAACATCTATCCATAAATGAAGCATAAATATTAGATATTGTTGGGTAAACTGCAAATATGCTTAACATCTTTTGATGCGTGTAATGTAAATTAATACTGTTAGAAGTAATGTAATCTGCCTCGGCCCGCCAGTGGGGAGGTGGGGTGGAAGCGCATTAGTAGACGAATAAACTTGAACGGAGTTTTTAAAATTAAGAATGAAACTAATGTGAAGATAAATTTGGAATTTTTGAGAATAAATAGGGCCAAATCCCATTTATATGCTGAGAAATTAGAGACTGGAACAGTGTACAAAGAGACATGTTCGATAGATTTCCAGCTTCCTTTAAATCGTTTAAGAAATGATATGGTAAATAATTGGAAGGAAATCTGCCACATGGGTGACAGTCTTAAATGCAGATCAGTAGCGATTGATTAATTGATTGATTGATTGATTGATTGATTGATTGATTGATTGATTGATTGATTGATCGATTGATTGATTGATTGATTGATTGATTGATTGATTGATTGATTGATTGATTGATTGATTGATTGATTGATTGATTGATTGATTGATTGATTGATTGATTGATGTGTTCATTTTAGCATTTATTTCTTCAATCAGACGCTGTTCTCATTCCGATATCCCTTCATCTTTAGTATCTATCTACATATCCGATATAAATTTCATGAAGCACGACTTAATGGAATTAAAACAGGAAACCTATAATAGTACATGCACTCGGTTTGCTGGTGCAGATGAAAAAGAAACAGTGAATGCAACTGTGAATGAGGCTTCCACGCGGATGAAGGGTAGGGTAGGGCTTCCGTGAGAAGCAATAGTCCATGTAGTTAATGCAGAGCGTGGTTTCCGCATGCTTCTAAATGGCCCGTTAGTAGGGATAGTCGCTTCTGCTGAAACAGCGCTCCCAAGGGGGATCTCATGGGACATTAAGAGACGTATCTTCAAGATAAACGCCAGATGACCTTTCGATTAGAACCAATTGGAACTGGGACGTGAGTCAGAAAAAACGTTGATTAAGCAATTCCCCTAATTGGTAAAATTCCACCCCTGCCCTCGCCTTCAGTGTACGTAAAGGAGTACTTTGAGGATTTACCTCTGACTGCCTGTACGAGGTAATCGAACAAATGACGTGAACGACATTTACAAAAGTAGACATTTACCAAAGAATGTTGATTTTAACATGCAATCATATTTAATTATATTATAAAGATATTAAACAGTCTGAGCAAAGGAATTTGACAGTAAATATTGCGTTGGAAAATTCTCTGTCCAACAGTATTTCACTGTTATGATCTTTTCTCATGGCCTGTTAATGCAGTCCAGTTAAGTGCGCAGAGTGCACACATTTTCCACTTAGTTATTTAGAAAGTTATGGGCTGCCATCCACAGTGAAAAGTTCGTTCGAAAAGACGTTCGATTAAATGGTTAGCAAGGCAAAACTACAACAAATATAAAAGATTGAAAATAGGATGTTTGAGTTTTCCTACAAACACTTGAGAGAGATTTCATTATTTGTGAGAAACACAATAATTGCTCATATCTCTTTTATTATTCTTCGCAGAAAATATAAAATATAGCACAATTTACTTCCCGCAGCTACAATGTTTTACAGTACACTCACTTTCATAAAATACAAAACACCTTGAAATATTAGAGCTAGGAAGTTCACATTCACAGTACATGTTCAATAGTATGTTCTGCAGAAACGATCATCAGTTTAGTCACCTAGGTTCAGCACGTATCCTGTTGCCTAGTAGGCACTGGGTCTTCCATGGGCACTGATAACTTGTTCCATGCGTGATTGCATCGACGGGGCGAATTGTATAGCCATCCATTACTACACTCACCTGGTTCCACAGTTCATTTTTGTGGTTGGCATTGGCTCACAGCGCCACACGCGTCGTTTCACCATATCGCACATTTTCGATTGGTGACAAGTCCGGTTATCGGGTGGGCCAGGGCAACAGTTGGACATCCTGTGACAACAACAAGGCACGTGTTCGCGCAGCAAAATGTGGTCACGATTTGTCTTAATGAAATATGGCGTCTGCGGTGTCGTGCAGAAACGGTAAGGCTGTGGGTCGCAGGATGTCATTCACTTAGGTCAAACTGGTCACAGTGCCCTGGATACGCACTAACTGTGATTTGTGGTTGTACCCAATAGCGCCTCACACCACAAGGCCTTGATTTGGCGCTGTATGTATTGTGCGAATGCAGTCAGAGTGATACCTCCCTGTCGGCGGCGAACCAAAATACGGCCATCATTTTCCAACAAACAGAACCTGGATTCCTCCAAAAACACTATTTGCTGCCATTCCTGTCCCCAATGACGTCGTTACATGCACCATTGCAGTCTATCTGGTTTATGCACATTAGTCAGAGGTAGGCAGAGAAGTGGACTGCGCCTGTAACCCAGTCCAAAATAAACGGCGACGGACTGTCACTCCTGCTATTGCACTACGTGTTGCCCTGTCCCACTGTTGTGCCAGAGCCGAAGAGGGCGCAGATCAGTCCTGCAATGCCATTAGGATGAGCTGTCGATCTTCTCGGCGGGTGGTCTGTGTGGTGCGACCGGGCCCATCACGTCGTGCTCTACGGCCTTCCGTGAACCGTTCTGTACACACCCGTTGCACTGCCGACACACTTAGTCTCACACGAGCAGCATTTTCCCGAATGGATGCATCACGTTCTCTCATGCCAGTAATGTGCCCTCTTTCAAACACACTCATTTGACGCTACGAATCTTGCATACGTCTGCTCAAGTCACTCTGATCCATTACCTTAGGTTTATAGCGACAACGAGTGCAGACTGCACATTTTACCGATCGGTGGTAGTGCGCCGAGATACCGATGTGAACCTTGAACCTGAGGGCTGACATGGTTCAAATGCTAACCATTTCTGCAGAACATACTAATGCACATGTCCTGTGAATATGAACTTCCTATATCTAGTCTTTCAAGGTGTTCTGGTTTTTTGATGAACATGAGTGTATTTAGAAACACATAATATATCATATGCTAATCATTTATTCAGAACATACTAATGCAGATGTCCTGTGAATATGAACTTCCTATTTCTAGTCATTCAACGTGTTCTGGTTTTTATGAACCTGAGTGTATTTAGATACAAAATCATATTAACGGCGGAGTTTTATATTAACACTTTCGGTCCCCCATATTTTCCTACGCCTCTGTATACTAATCAAGCAATGAATAATTAAATATTGGTTGAGGCTAGGGACGGGAGCAAGAGGTTAAATTCTAACGGTAGTGTACCAGCACCAAACGAATTATCAAGATGTGAGTTACTGGATGGATGGTGTGAAGGAACTACTGAATGACAAATGAATAGGGTACCATTGGAAAATACATTTATCAAAGGATGAGATGGGATCGTGCAAGGTGGTCAAATGAATGAAAGACATTGAGTGGAAAACAACGAAGAGAATGCAATAGCAAGTGAAAACTTGTTGAATTCTGCAAAATAAGTGAAAGTCTGGCAGTAAGGACTGAAATCTTAACGCACTATTTTCTGTCGTGCTTGTATGTCGGAAATGTTTCGGCCTCATCCTTACTCCAAGAAAAAAAAGTGCTTTAACGGAAGAATTTAAGTATCAAGCGATTATTGAGCAATACGTAGATTTTAGAGAATCCATGTCATGATTTGGATAGGCAATCCGTAATTGTGAATAATTTGAACTCCAGTGAAGATCGTCTTTCGTAATCTGATTCGGAAAGTGAGTGCCAGGGTGCTTATGAAATATTATGAGAGTCTGAAGTTGTAGGAATTTCCAGTTCATCAGAAGAAGATGGTTTCTCGTTCTGGGTAACCTACAAGCCTACCCACGCTATGATTTTGGAGTTCCAGCATAGATTGACAAGTTAACATACACTGGGTTATTTGTAAAATATATATATTCAGTGTTTCTTGTACGCAGGTCAAGGCATTTATTCAAGCTTGAGTTTTGCAAAATACATTGTTTTAACCTTTAGAACAAAGAGCACTACAGCCATACATTTCAGGAAAATAAATAGTAGAGGTATATACCAGCTAAACAAATTCGAGTGTTAAGAATTAACAAAGATAGAAATGAGAAGGATAATTTGTTGGCTTATGGGAATATATAACAATAAAATTACAAGAGAAATGAAGAAATTTGATTAATTTTATGTAATAAAGTTATGGAAGTGACACACCTGCTAACTGACAATAAAGGAACAAGCAAAATTAGAGAGAAACATGTAGATATTAAAGAGATAGGTAATATCGAAAAAACTTAAGACTATTGGTAAGTCGTTGCACAGAGAATGGGATACAGTACATAGAACAAAAAAAACTATGTAATATTATGAGAGTAATGTAATATTATTAGAGTAACGTGGGGGAAATTCAAAATAAAATGAAAACAGAGAAGATGCATGTAGCTAGTAGTAAGCATTTGCATGTGGAAGTATCCCGGACTCTATGAGTTACTTAAAGTACATTTCAATTAAGTTACTTTAGTTACTTAAAGTATACTTTAGTATCTCAGATGCAAAGCTTATACGTAATAATCATTGATTAAAGATACGTCCAAGTAGGCCTACTATTCATGAGAAATACTATATATTAGTGTGCAAACTTAAGTAATTTGTAACAGTTTTCGTAGTTGGATTATCGTTTATAATGTGCATTGTAAAAAAACTAACTACATGCAGTGATTAGGATTACAATATATGATTACTTTCTCCCCAGCTAGGGGTCATCCGTTACAGGGAGTGAAGATTATTATATTCAATCATTCATTCGTTCATTCATACCAATCAAGTAATATACAGTAGTATATCGTCGCTGCGCTGCGAAAACCACTATATTAGATGTTTCAACATAGAACGTTGGCTTGTACGGTTCTG
Organism: Anabrus simplex; assembly: GCF_040414725.1. Taxonomy (NCBI): domain Eukaryota; kingdom Metazoa; phylum Arthropoda; class Insecta; order Orthoptera; family Tettigoniidae; genus Anabrus; species Anabrus simplex. The sequence continues at coordinate 583,801,692 of NC_090266.1, read as the reverse complement.
TCATCTACAGTATGATTAAGTATTCTGAGACTAATTTCAAAGAATGTTCTCTCTTGATGATATACGTACCGCGGGTCAGTATTCCTCCCACAACATTATCACACAGTTCGTTTCGCAGGCGCAACGATGATATAGCCTAGAGCATAATCCTGCTAAACCTGAACTTAAATAATGAGTTTCGAAAAGGTATTTTAGCCGTTTCTCTTTGATACCTTAACAACAACAAAACGATAGGCAAATATTGAATGAAACCTATTTTTGTCTTCTGTATACCAAATCAGAGACAAAAGGAAATATTTAGAGTCTGCATACATCATTATAACTTTATGCACAGTCTATAGCAGGCGCGGGGCGTTCTATATGTTCAGTGGTTCAGTGAACCCCCTAGAATTAGATAACTCTTAGAAAAATGGTTCGTCATGAGCCTGCTCATTTTGAGAGCTCTGTATATTCGTGCACGTGGCGATAATTTTGATATTATCACATGGTTGCCCTCCGGAGCCAGCGAAGAGGTACACTTTCTCTACAGAGGGTGAGGGGTTGTGGAACGTGCAGAGGGTGCGCAAGGCCAGGAGTTATGACTAGCAAGGTGAGCACAGCTAAGATATCTCAGGCGAGTGGACCAGCGACATTGAGCAGCCCCGAAATTAGCAGAAGCATTGCCCCAATGCGCGGGGTTAAAATTTGCCATATGTGATAGGGTTTGTAGGGATTTCAGTTTCACTATTTTGCGGTTTTGATATAATTAACTATATTCAATCAGAGTATTTTGTTAACTAAGATTTGTATAACATGGTTAGGCGTGCAAGCCTATTTCTATGTAATTAATGTACATTTCTAATTAGTAATACATGTTTTTATGAAAAGTAAACTGCAAAATTCGTTGAGACTAGTCTACCTAAAACGTTCTTGTATCAGTAATTCCTACGTCAGCAATGTCTTCGAAATCAGGTGAAACTGGATAAGTTTTTAGGTCAAAATATATGAGTCGGATAGTCCCTAAACTCAACATGTCCATGTTAAAGTGAACTGAGAACAAATGAAGATACTGTTATCAATGTTCATATCGTTTAACAGATGATTGTGTGTAATGGCAAATGTTATGATTGAAATAACAACAATGACAATAATGTAGGATTTCACTGGAGTTAAATAATAATGAAAGTTGCTTCGTCATGTTAAGTTTTAGAAAGTACAAGTGGAGACGTTCAGTTTTGGAACAAAGAACAATGGACACTATGAGTTTTGGAATAGATTCTGTGGGAACTTATAGACATAATACATCAAAATAGTTTTATTTTCACGTTAACGTTCATATACCTATTATTTGATGACACTGCTATATTTTACAATGGGAAAAGTTTCAACTTCAATGATTACTTCAACATTAAGAGTAAATTACTATTATCTTTTTGGAGAACACTTTTAAATAACAGGCCGTCAATCATTAGGTCATCTTCCGGCTCCTCCTATTCTTCCTCCTCCTCTTAGTAGTTCAGTTGTCTAGAATTTGCTAGTTCCTTGTAGAAGCCGAGATCTGGATTAGATTCCCATTCACTACAATAATACTTTTTGAGCAGATGTAGAACATCATTGTACTTTTTTACTTTACGTTAAACACCAAACTGTATTGGTTCACTATATATTTCGTTTTTACTATTGCCTCTTTTGAAAAACCTTTTGGCTCTCCCCGGTGTGTAAAATATGTTGCTTCGCCTTGAATGGTTACTGCGGTTTTGTTTCTTTGTTTGATGAATCTTTCCATGGGAGCAAATTTGATATACGAGTTAGCAGATAGTTTCAAAACTTCACTAACTGTTTTCTTCGAATTAAAAAATGTCGGGACACGTTACATTCCCATATTTCTGAAAAATATCTCAAAAATCTCCTGGCTTTAGAATGATTTTCCTTCTTTGTGGTTTATTTTCCAATACTACCAAATGCTCTGTCTGGGGTATAAAAGGATTTCCAGGTAAAAGAAAATCTACTAGTAATCTTTTTAAGTGACTTGGAGCGTCACTTTACAACCACGTACTTAACATACCCATCATGATTTGATCTCGTTTCCAGTCAGCCTGTTATATGTACGCTGATAGAAGCCTACAGACATCTCCTGAACTCTTCTTACTGCTGTACCCGAAAGGGACATGAATCAAGGACTAGGGATCAAGTGGACACGCATTTCTTTGTGTGGGAGCGAATTCCCTGGAACTCGAAGCGTGAAACGAGACTATGGAGTATTTTTCCAAAGCAGAAATAGAGAACCTCTGGATGGAAAGAATGGAGGAGTTGTCCTTGTCACCAGTGGGAGAGGTAAACGTTTTAGCATCGTAATTTTATAACCATGTTTAAAACAGCTTGGCCAACGTCGTTTTTTATCAAAGGAATTAAAGATTTTAATAAAACTGCACCGTACAAGGATCCAAAAGAGCTGTTCGTAATCTGTGAATGTAGGTCGGGATTGAGAATTCCTTTATGGTGATAATCTCCTACAAAAGGAAAGAATATATGATTATATAACAGTGGAAAGTTACAGAGGCCATGTGTTAAATATCTTGACACCCACTTGTCAGGGGAAATCTCGTGATTGAGCAGAAAAGTGAAGGCAATTATTTATTCATTACTGTGAATTCTGGGATCAGATTTCGTCCGGGTGACTCTTAAGCATATTATAAGATCACTGGTCACCTGATTATCGCACTATTGCGCCTGTAATACACACATAATAGGGTGTTTGGGAAATTTGAGAGGGTGAAACCTTTCAGCTGATATAAGGTGTAGGAAGCGTCACGCCAGGGCAGTCTACGTTCTTATATATTGAGAAACACATGTGTAACTATCTCCAGCAACAGTTTCCTTTGTATGTAAACCTTTATTTTAAAGAATACTGGTAATGTCTTAAACAATTTGTGTATGAGAGGAAGTGATATCAGTGATATATTTGAGTGCGCGTTCGGGTTATTTGGTCGTAATTCAGAGCACGAACTTGAACTGAGATAATTATTATTATCATTACCGTCATCACTTAAAATAAAGAAGGGACTGCTGTAACCTTCGTAATAATAGTTATAGTGATCAGAGGCACAGAGCTTAACACTAAGACGTCGCTACTAAACTAATTGTGGGCGTTTAATATATAACCCTCTATTAATATACCTGATCCAGGGACATTGGATCAAAAATCGGGCCGTAAAATGCGCTTTTGAAGCAGACGTACGTAAGGGACGTCCCGTATTTATCCGAGGTGTCCTGAGGATAAAGCCGGCGAGTTGGAATGTACAGACTCCGTTTAAACTTCACGAACTGTATTCAAACTTACAGTCGGGAACACAGTCCATTCAGCGTATCGAACTTGTGCAGCTCCAGAGTACCACGTATCTGCGGATGACCAAGAACGACTCTGGAGCTGCGAAGACGCAGTCAGACGGAGCCAGCAACTTCAATATCCAGAGCAGCAACTTAAAGGTGATATGCATCTGTGTTGTTTAAAGAAGAGTCAGTTCGGACTTTATGAGCTGTGGCTTCCAATTTAGTAACTTTCAAGTCCACAAGTCACTAACAATTTTCCAAGCAACTATCAGTTTCTTAAGTGACTTACGATTATAAAAATAATTCTCAATTTTACAAGGAAAGTCAGTGTAATATCAATTCTTACCAGAATTACTCCAAAGCTCAAACGAACGTGCTAACGAGTGGAAAGAACTTTGAAGGACATTTATATAATGCAATCGAAATTTATCCATTTCGCTAGATCTTTTTCCCATTTTTCCAGTGAATGAATACTTGAGTAAAATCAATTTTACTTCTTAACTCAAAAGTGAACTCTAATTAATTTACGATAATTCTTGAATTAGGCATTCAATGTAAAACATCAAGAGTGAACTTTATTTATTTTCATAATAAGTCAAATTGATTAATTATTCCAAGAAGAAACTTTATTTATTTCGTTATTGAGCGTTTACCTGAAACTGCAAGAATTAATTTTGACCATTTTACAATAAGTGTCAATCACTAGCAGAATTCAAACGTCAAGAATGAACCTTATTTCCTTTCAAATATCAAATTTTTTATGGTTTACAAGTTCCATTTGACAAGGATTTCATGACATCACAGGGAATTTATTTACATTTGCCACTAGTAATAAAAGTTAGAGTCTCCTACAATTCAGTATTTATTCTCCTGCAATTCCCTCTCTGTACAATCTCCTGTTTGAAGACCGCATGCGCCCTGCGTACTTCTCATGCTCGATCACGCGCGTGATTAAGTGCGTGTCTGTTACTGGTACAGTGATAAAGGGGATAGTTTGAGAGATTTTATTTGTTTAATATTCCGTATATGAGAGATCATGATAAAGATTTTACGGTTGTACTTAGTCTCGACCACAAAACATATTTTAAAAAAACCTTCAAGATGTTACCTGCGAAATTTGTAATTATTCATGTATATTCAGTATGGTTATTTTGCATCAGATTCCACATTCATCAGAAGTATAATAAGCCCCTTTTATTTTAAAATGTTAAATATTTCTAATTCGTTTTAGTTATAATTACAGCCGTATTCTCCTACCCTTTATGACGCTAAGTAGTTTCAAATATTTATTATACGCACATAATTTATAAACCAGTTAACGACCCTGCAAATTTATCGCGGGAGACCCAATGGATAGAGGGCGGGTGCACTACGCCCTGGCTCGGTAGCTATAATGATGAATTCACAGACTGTAGTTTCCTTTTCACATGCATTTCACTACATGTAAGCGCTAAGTGAATACTGGCTTCTCTATAACGAAATAAGTCACTGTCAATATATTGAACTATGGATTATTAAGAGCAAACCTTTATTACAACAATATGTTTGCTTCTGTTACCAGGTTAGTTGGGACATGTTAAGTTACGGAAGAGAATATATAGTGGACATACTCAATTTTGGACCAGAACTGAAAATTTAAGGTGTAATATCAAAGGAATAAGAATAGTTACGAAACAAAGCATTATCACATATTAAATAGAGAGCAACAAAATTATTAAGCATAAAATATCTTTTTATTTTTATTTTTGTGGACATGTTGAATTTCGGAACTAACTGAAGCACATATTCTCCCTCTCTCATTCCTCATTGGTTTGGTAAATTCTTTGAGCTGCATCCGTGTATTCTACAAGGAAAATCGCGTTGCTAATCAAGCGATGTAAGTATATTTACACCTATGTAAACATCAAGTAACAAAAAATTAACACCGTTTTTTAAAAAGCGTTGAATTCCCAGATGTTTTGTCCATGCGCCACCACTGCAATGTAGATAACTTCCTTCTCGCACTCGTTTTTGTTAACATGCCATCATTAAATATCCGGTTGTTAACAACAATTTAAAGTTTACTTCACCGTGCTCAGTTTTTGTCTACTCTCAATCTTGAATATTACTGCCGTCTTCGTTTTTATGCACAATAACGCTCATAACAAAAATAAATATGTAAAATGTGTACAGAGAACTGCATATGAATCATCAAAAATGGTAAATTTTCACGGTGTAGAAGTAGTAAAGCTTCAGACGAATCGATATTAATGCCATCAGTCAACTAAAAGAGATGGGAGGAATCGTCGTTCCTACTGTACCTTTCGAGACCTCAGGCGCACAATCAGAAAAATGTGAGAAAGTGAAGAAGGAATGCTAAGAGAAAACGATATCTTTAATTTTTATATAAACATGAAACTATAATACGTTTTCAATGATCTGTTTTTTGGTCGAGGAAAACAATTTCTATTATTTTTTCCGTTAAGTGGCGCTGTGCATTCTATCTAATATAATTATGTATTCAGTAGCTAGCTATTCTTCGACATCATTTGTATGTATTACGTAACGGGAGATAGGCTAGAATAGACACTGTTTCACTAAAATAATGAACAATTTTTAATTATTTTTGTCACTAGGCAAACTAACTTTGGGTCAGATTGAATGACTAAATAAATAAATACGTAAATAAATAAATACATATCTCAGCTGAAGACGCCCTTAACAGAGATCTCTTCCACAAGAAAATATTGACGAGCGGGCTAAACCGAGACGAGCAACCGAAGAGAAGACACGGTGCCCCTTGGACAGAGGAGCGTAAACAGGGTCACTCACAAAGAATGAGGGAAATTTGGGCTCTAAAGAAGGCCAAGTTCAGTGTCAAATGCAACAAGACTTAACGTGGTCCTTGATGGCCCCATCGAATTATATATATATATAAGGTCAAAATATAGCTATATGTCGGTTAAGAGTTTGATCCTTTGCTAACTGCACTTATCCTAGTGAGCTGCGAGGGTTTACGATTGTGTTGTCTTAAGCTGTCTTATTATCCGAAATCGATAACCCAGTCCCCACCATTACCTTAATCTTAAAGATATCTCCGTCTGTGATGACATCAGAGCTTCAGTGAATAATGCAACATTAGAGCACTCTTTCCTTTATCTATCTATATAAAAAAACTTGCCCTGACTGACTGACTGACTGACTGACTGACTGACTGACTGACTGACTGACTGACTGACTGACTGATTCATCATCGCCGAGCCAAAACTAGTAGACAGAAGGAAACGAAATTTTGGCGACACATTCATATTAACATGTAGGTGCTCGCTAAGGGAGGATTTTAGGATATTGCGTCGCTAACGAGGTGAAAAAGGGGTGAATTTTTGAAAGGAGGATATCTATATCTCAAAAACTTAAAAGTTTACAGACGTAAAAATTGGTATTTGGAATCTCCTTTAAAAATAAAGAAACGCGTATTTCTTGTTTTTGGAAAATCCCATTAAGGGGGTGAGAAAAGGAGGAAAGGGGGTTGAACACCTTTTATGAGGAGACATATATCTCGAAAACTGAAGATGTTACAGACATGAAAATTGAAATTTGGTATCTCCTTTGAAAATAAGGAAACACGTACTTTTGTATTTTTGGATAATCCGACGAATAGGGGGTGAACATGAGTGATAAACGGAGTGAATTTCTAAAAGCAATATATCTGCAAATTATCTCTGACACGTAACATATTCCAGATTTGAAAACTGGTGTTTGGAATTTCCTGTAGAAGTAAGGAAACATAAATATTTTTTTCGAAAATCCACTTAAGGGAACTGAAAAAGGGGGTGAATTTTTAAAATTAGCGTATCTACAGTATATCTCAAAAACTTAACATGTTACGGACGTGAAAATTGGTATTTGGCATCTCCCTTAAAAATAAGGAAACACGTATCTTTGGTTTTCGGGAAAACCTTAACAGGGGGTTGAAAGAATTGAAAAATTACTTGAATTATTTCTATGAGAATGTACATATATACCAAAAAATCTAAATATGTTACAAACGTGAAAACTGGTATGTGGAAACTCCTTTAAAAATAAAGAAACACGCATTTGGTGTGGGAATCAACTTGGAAGGGGGGAGGATGGAAACGGAGATGAATTCCTCTTACGAGGACATATATATCTATCTCAAAAACTGAAGATGTTACAGTCGTGATAATTGGTATTCGGATGCTCTGTTAAGGAAACGGGTATTATGGTTTTTGGAAAATTCTCTTGAGTGGGGAGTGTGAAAGGAAGTAAAAATGTTGAGTTCTTTTTCTCGAGAAACTTATATCTCAAAACAGAAAGTTGCAGACGTGGGAATTGGTATTTGGAATCTCCTTTAAAAATAAAGTAACACACATTTTTTGGTGGGGGCGGGGGTCTAGTGAAAAAGGTGTTGAATTCTTTTCATGAGGATACGTATATCTCAAAAACTGAAGATGTTACAGACATGAATATTTGTACTTGGAATTTGCTCTCAAAGTAAAGAAACATGTAATCTTTTGTCTTTGGAAAATCCACTTAAGAGGGGGGGGGGGAGGTGAATTAATTGAAAAGTTAGTTGAACACTTTGTATGAGGATACTTATATCTCAAAAACTAAACATGTTAGAGACGTGAAGATTAGTACTTGGAATCTTCTTTAAAAATGAAGAAGCACGTATTTTGGGGTGGAAATCAACTTAGGGCGAGGGGGGTGAGGAAGGAGTTTAATTCATTTTTATGAGGATACATATATCTCAAAACTGAAGATGTTACAGTCGTGGTAATTAACATTTGGAAGTTCTTTTATAAAAAAGAAACAAGTTTTTCTTTTTGCTTTTCGGAAAATTCACTTAATGGGGGAGGGTGACAGGAAGTGAAAAAATTTAATTCAATTTAAGGAGAAACTTATGTCTAAAAAACTTAAGGTTACACACGTGAATATTTGTATTTGAAATCTCCTTTAAAAATAAAGAAACGCGCATTTTTGGAAGGGGGAATCAACTTGACGGGCTGGCGTGAAAGAGGAGTTGAATTATTTTTATGAGGATACTTATATCTCAAAAACTGAAGATATTAAGAGGCATGAACATGAGTATTTGGATCTTCTTTCAAAGTAAAGAAACATGTGTTCTTTTGTTTTCGGAAAATCCACTTAAATGGGGTTGAATGAATTGAAAAATTAGTTGAATTCTTTGTATGACGATATTATATCTCAAAAGCTAAAGATGTTACAGACGTGAAAATTGGTATTTGGAATCTCCTTTAAAAATAAGGAAACACGCACTTTATCGGAGGGGGGAATCAACTTAACAAGGAAAGGGGGGAGGGTGAAAAAGGAGTTGAATTACGTTTATGAGTGAGTATACTTATATTTCAAAAACTGAAGATGTTACAGACGTGAAAATTAGTATTTGGAATCTCCTTTAAAAATAAAGAAACACGCATTTGTTTTTTTAGCGAAATCGACGTAAGCGTTGTGGGGTTGAATATAAGTAAATAAGGAGTTGAGATACGTTTACGAGGATACTTTATCTTAAAAACTGATATCTTAAAAACTGAAGCTGTTACCGATGTGAAAGTTGGTACTTTGAATTTCCTTTCAAAATAAAGAAACGCGTATTTTTGTTTTTGTTTTTTGTTTTCGGAAGTCCACTTAAGGCAGGATAAGGATGGAAAGAATTCAAGAAGAAGAAGAAGTTGAGTTATTCTTATGAGTATACATTTATCTCAAAAACTGAAGGGGTTACAGATGTACAGACATGAAAACTGGTATTTGGAATCTCCTTTAAAAATAATTAAACACGTATCTTTTTGTTTTAGGAAAATCCAGTTAAGGAGCGGAGAAGAATTTTAAAAGCGGGTGAATTTTTAAAATGAGTACCGGAATATCTACATTATATGTCAAAAACTTAACATGTTAGACACAATATATTTGGTATTTGGAAAGTTCTTTAAAAATACAGGAACATGCACCCTTAAGCTTCCGGAGAACGCACTTAACGGCGGGTGAAAAGAAGTGAAAAATAGTTGGATTATTTTGGATGAGGATACATATATCTTAAAAAGTGAAGATGTTACAGACGTGAAAATTGGTATTTGGGATCTCCTTTAAAAATGAAGAAACTTGTACTTTGTGCCTTCGGAAAATACTCTTAGATGGGGGTGGGGGTGAGTGTGGGGGAAGGACTGACAAAGGATTTGAATTCTTTTTAAGGGGATACTTATGTATATCTCAAAAATCGAAGATGTTACAGATGTGGAAATAGGAAATAGGAACATGTATTTATTTCTTCGACTTGAGAGAAGACTGTTTCTCACATGAACAGTTCTATGTTGCATGGGCGTCTTAACCCGAAACGGTAATACCATAAACATGGTTTACAAAGAATTTCTGGGGTAAATGCAACTCAGTTTTTGGGTGAGTTTTTATACTTTACGAATTTTCAGATAATGTCTTAGTACAATGCCGACGAACGATTACTTTGATCAAATTACGAAGTCCACGCGAGCGAAGCCGCGGGTAATTGCTAGTAACTTATAAAATGAAAGACCTGTAATTGAGGGAGTATTGGAGCCTGAGAGTTAAAGTTTAAAACCAAATCAGTAATCACCATTTTTATTGGACTATTTTTTAGTGGGAAGTGAGTGTCTAGCCCCATGGAAGGATGGTGTTTCGGCTCCCCTTCAGGAAGTCAAACACTTTAGAAATGAGATTTCCTGTTCTGGAGAGAGACAAGAACCTGTGGTTCACTGAGGCTACCACGTTAATTCCTAGAGGCGAAGATGACCGGGCATAATTTTCCCCATTCCGACCCTCGTAGTTGTCCAGGTTACGCATTGTGGAAACGTTTACCTTCCATTCCCTCAAGGGCCTTCGTGGTTTGTACGAGATAGGTCTCACTTTGCTATGTTCTAGGGAAGTTCGATTTAAATTATTCCTCAAGCATTTTGTACGAAAACAAGCTTTAAACGAGCACTAACTATTTATTTAAGTTTCGTATAATTTATCTATGCCTATGTTGGCGAGACGCACAGTTTACAGCATGTGTTAGATCCAATTTGCTACTTTCATTGACCTTTAAGGGTCTCATCTTTGGTTTTGACGATATAACATTGACTGAGGTATGAGCAATGCTAGTAATGCCATTCCTTATGTAGATAGTCCCTGTTATGGATGGTGTTGAAATATCGCCCATAGGGTCAGTTGGTGGTTGTAGTTCAGAGGGCTTATCAGACTGATATGTAACATCTGGCACGGCGAAGTAAGCAACGGGAAACTACCTCGCTCATCATTTCCCTCGTATATGGCTTAAGTGAAGCCTAGGCCATCTGTGACAGCCGATAGTGCAGCTGTTGCGGATCAAACCGGTCTTTGACTGAATACTTAACAAAAAAACAAACAAGCAAGCAAACATACATACATACAAACAATCAATCAATCAATCAAACAAACAAACAAACAAACAAACAAACAAACAAACAAACAAACAAAAACAAACAAACATTACACACCTAATTCATCTGTGATGCAGTTACTTTCTATAAACCGCGCGTGTATATTTTTCAATATAACTTGTTAATCAACCTTCGTGTCGTAATCCGTTTTGCCTATAATAAGCCATATTTGGAGATTCTCCAGAATGAATGGTTTTAATAATAATAATAATAATAATAATAATAATAATAATAATAATAATAATAATAATAATAATAATAATAATAATGATAAGTATTTAGTTAGTGATGTAGTTGGTTGCTTGGTTGGTCTGTTGGTTGGTCTGTTGGTTGGTTGGTTGGTTGGTTGGTTGGTTGGTTGGTTGGTTGGTTGTACAAGACTAGTTGCCTAAACCGATCACTCAGTACATTTGCCAAAGACAGGTGAGAGGATTTCTTTTATGCACCGTAAGATCTATGTACTCTAGTATGTATACACACTGTGCTTAGTAATAAGAAACAAAAACAGAAATAAATCCCCATATGTTTGAAAAAATATTAAAACTAATTGCGGGATATTCATATAATAGGTACTGAAATGAAAATTTCGAAGTAAATGACAAACTAATGAGAATTGTATCATGAATATTAGCAGTACATTCCTACATTTGAATTGCCTGTGTTAACAACCTCCTCAATTTCATAATGAAGACTATGTGGACAACATTCTGAAATACTTTATTTTACTGTAGTATATAAAGTATATACGCCATTATATACAGTGTAATGTCGCCCTGAAATACAGAAATTGAGAATGATTATCTAATTTAAATTTTTATAGGCTCAGCCGGAGGTTTAATATGTTTCTTGGACGAATATGTCTCGGTAGAAATTAAGAGAAACGATCCCGTAACTTATAATAATTTTGTGACATACCACGCAGAGTATTACAGGGTTAAGGTGAAATAAAAAATAATATTCAAGTCATGCACACTCCACGGTTGTAAGATTTTACCAGAATCACAAGACAAGGAAAAATACTCTTTCCTCAGTATTATATTTACAAACATCAGGAATCAAGTAATAGTGACTTCAGACGTGGATCTAATAGCATTGATTATTTTCATGACTAATGATTTGACATTTATCGATATTTAAAAGAGGGGTGAAGTAAATGAACTAAGAAATGGAATGGATCTTGGATCCATCTATGTTGGTACGGCACGTTAAAATTGATGAGGTATAATTATGGTACATGGTATGATAACTAGTGGAGCAGTGCATTACAATATTCGTAACTCTGTCTGTAGGCCAGTTATTTGGCTCACGTAACGGCATGACCTGCCAAAGCTTCCACTGCGTTAAATCTGAATGGCGGTTACATGCAAAGCGCATGCACGACATGACCCACTTTGTAATGAAGTCATCAGGCACATTGTTTCCACATCCCTCGTATTTCATATGCATGCAGTAATAGCACTTTAATTGTTGGGGATCAACCCTTTATTCTGTCAAGTAAGCAGGCGTTGTGCCTCGCTAAACGGAATATGACGAACCATGTAATACACAAGCGGAGGGAATTTTCATTAACGTTCAATATGTATATACTTATATAGATCATTAAATAGCCCGAACAAGTTGTCATTTAATTCTATCCTATTTTTGTACACAACAGATTAGTAACATCAGTGAAGCAAATCAAGTGCTTTAAAAATATACATCAACACCTGTACATCAATAATAATAATAATAATAATAATAATAATAATAATAATAATAATAATAATAATAATAATAATAATAATAATAATATGACCTCAGAATAGTGTAAGGCTACAGTGATTTGACACCATCTAGGCCTGGCTACTTGTCAATTTCACCACCAATCTGATTCACTCTACAAGGTGGGAGAGAAAACAGACTAATCTATAGCAGAGTTTTAATTCATTTTGTGAGATAGAGACGAAATACGTCACGAAAGACCCTCTACATGAAGACATCGTACAACAAGCAATATCGAATTTACTTCCTTCTGTCCTTCAAAATTCCGACTAGGTACCTGATTGGGTTTTAACCCATGATTCTGGAATCTCGGGGCTGATATATTCTTGCAGTGATTAACGGAAGGAGATGACAATGAACATAATAAGAATAATAATATTCATAATCATGTCTTACCGGGCGAGTTGGCCGTGAGGTTAGGGCCGCTCAGCTAACATCTTGAATTAAGGAGATAGTGGGTTCGAACCCCACTGACGGCAGCCCTGAAGATGGTTTTGCGTGGTTTTCCATTTTCACACCATTAATGCTGGGGCAGTTCCTTAATTAAGGCCATCTCCGCTTCCTTCTCACTCCTACGCCTTTCCTAACCCATCGTCGCCATAAGACCTATCTGTGTCGGTGTGACGTAAAGCAAATTGTAAAAAAAATCATTACTTAATACCAACAGTTGTAAAAATTCCTAACTCTGGACATTGTAAAACAAAGTGCCTTAAAATCATGGTCCATTCAGCGTTACTGAATGCCTTTTCTAGAGCTACGAATTGTCAGTACGTGGGCTTGTCCTCATTAATTCGGTCCTCCAAAACCAGACGTAAGGAAAAGAATACGTTTAAAAACGTGAGATACTAAAGTAAGGGTGCGGTGGTTTACACACTTGTCAATACCGTTTCTTCAGAATTATTTTCAAAATCGGATGGCACTTCTCCTGTATTATATATCGTACACACTAAATGGAATAACCTTACCAATGCATTTTACCCTCAGTCAGGTAGTAATTCTACGGGCATATCATACCATCAATTGCAAGTGCCTTGTTCCTCTCTACTGTAGGTCTCTCAGTGCTCTACGGAATTTTAATCTAAAACTGGGTCTCCCATTTCGTCACCGTCATCAGCCTCCTCTTTTTCGGGATCATTATCATCTTCATCTTTCCCTTTGATAAAATTGTTGATTATGTTTCTACCAACTTTCTGCTTTGTCTTCCTTTCCTAGAAGTGGTTTTCCGTCTGAGCTCTTAAAATTCATACATTTACTTTTCCATCCTCCGAAGGTTTCCTGTTATTTTCATGTATGCAGCGTCTACGTCCCATACAGTCATACTACATTCAGCACTATTGCACTTCTCTTACAGCCATTGTTCCTTAGCTACCCTATACTTTCTACACACTTCATTTTTCAGCAGCCTGTAATTTTTCTGCTCTCTTCACATTTCGCGTTCATTGAAAGACCAGTCTTTGTAATGAATCGTGTGGTGCATGTATTTCAGTGGGCACGGTAAGCTGGATTGGTGTAGAAGGTCACCGGAAACTATCTCATGTCGGGTCGAGTAGCTCAGACTGAATAACGCTCACCGTCTGAACTCAAGTTGGCGGGTTTGAATCAGGCTCAGTATTGGCAGCCTAGTCTCTGTATTTTTACCGGCACGTAAAATACGTCCTATTGGACAAAATTCTGGCACCTCAGAGTCTCCAAAGATCGCAAAACTCGTTAGTGGGACGTAAAATCAATAATATTGCAGTAAGCTACACAGCTCCTCATTTCTCTAGCTCGCCTCCTCAGTGGCACCTAGGATATACATGAGAATACTGGATCTGTTGAGGGTCCAGCCAGCATCGGACTGAGGACTAAGCATAAAGTATTGCATCTTAGGTGTTAAGCTGTTAAATTGTATGGTTCTTTTTCGAGGTTAAACCGTGTTGTTGTTTTATGTAAAGACTGCCGACGTTTGCATAATTCTCTGTGAAGGCGTCCGAAGTACCCCTAATCGATCCGAGGTAATCAATCCCTCAAGCAGCTAAAATTGCTTAAACCGGTTAACCAGGAATAATAACTAAATAATAAAATATTGCCATACAGTTGTCAGAACTATCCCGTCGTTTGTAACGTATGTGGCCCTCGAGAAGTAGCTCCTTTTTGCGGAAATTTGAACTTTGGATGTCAAATTGGAACAACTGAACAGTCCTATTGCAGATAATTACTGTATATTCTATGCTTGTTGACGAAGATAGGAAGATCTCTTATTTTCCCAGTGCGATAATCATTCATACTTATAATTATTATTATAACTAATAATAACAATATACTAATTTGAACTTGAACGATCGTATACGTGCCTATAAAGTTGTATCAAAAAACTTAGATCAAATATGCATATGTCTGGTTCCAGACTCAAAAATAATAGCCAATATGACTTTGATTTTAAAGAATTCATCTCTATATGTACACAGTCGTGATGCTTGTATTCAAACCAAATAATTGTATCTTCAAATGTACTACTACTTCTACTAAAAATGTTTTCATTGCTACCCTGAAGGGGGAGGCGGGCCTCCTAGAGGGTGACGCCGTCTCTTAGGCCGGGGGATTTGTTACGGTGAAGGAGATGCTTGGGAGAAGGTGAGAGGGTTGGCGGCCGTGGCCTATACTAGGAACTCTACCGGTATTCGCCTTAGTGCAGGAGAATGGAAAACCACGGAAAACCATTTTCAGGACAGCCGACAGTTGGGGCCAGCCATGAGGTCCAGCCTTGTCCCGTCTCCCGTATGCAGAGGCGTAGAGCCACGGTAGAGCCGTGGCCACCCCTCCTCTGCTCGGTTGGCTGGTCAGAGTGCAGAGCTCTTGGACTACGGACCAGCCGTGGCCACTTGAGGTCCGAGACCCACTCTGCATCTACCGATCCTTCAAATGTTATTGTTCTACATACATCACCATTCGGCTGACGTAAATCTTAATAGCACAGTCAGCTAGTCGTTGGTCTTATATCCTTACGATAGTGGGTTCGATCCCATCCAAGTCGGTTGCATTCGAGGATGTCTAAATGCTTCCAACATGTTTTGAAATTCTGGCAGGACATACTTCCTCAAATATGAAAGTGTTACGAACGTTATTATTTAGAAGAGGTTGCAAACATTTCAAATTATTTACCTTTTGTACATTTGCAGCAGTAGTGCTATCTAGGGGAGTTATGTTGCAGCTGAAGAACAGAGCAAGCGGCCATCAACAAGCCAGTGTGTTTAATGTTAATTGTTGATTAGTTATAAATGACTCAACAAGGCTACTGCGATTCCAATCCAGGCCAATAAATATAAGAATTCTGAAATGATAACTTGTGTCCGTTTGGTTCGGATTCCATGTAAAATTGTTTGTCTCGTGGCTGTGATCAACAGTTACATAAAACTACAATCTTGCTTGATTTTTCTTGTTATTTCATTCGTTCTAATGGATTAGAAACATAGTAGGCCATCGCCTCGTGTACCTCAGTGTGGCGAATCGAGATTAACAATAGCCGGGTTACTGTCCGCACTGTGGTAGTGTGTGTACTGTAAGTAAATACTATGGTTTGGATGTGGATAGATATCCCAGGACGAAATAAGGCACTTTCTCTGCATTTCACTCGTAGTGGGGAATATTTCGGAGGAAGACCACACTCAGTATAACCATATGACCAGATGTTATAATAATTTGTACTTTTCATCATCAAAAATCATGAAAGGCTTACTGCAGATATATGAAGAGTGGCTCACACAACCAAACAATTACTCAAACAAAAGTTGTTCAAAATATTTTTCCTACAAATTTTGTCACATGTACTCGTTTTGGAAAATTAAATGTTGTGGAAATGCGTGCAAAATACGCTTGAGGTACTCCTTAAGCTCTTCTTTTTATGAATATTGTAATAATATGTAACCTAGTAATATTTACGAAAGTCTTCTACTCGACAAACAATGTTGCCACCAACGACTTCATTATATTTGATGTCTTAATTTTAAAAAGATGAAAAATGAATCCTATGATGTAAATGATATTTATGCAACTCATCCTATGTTAACACCAAGTATTAGTGGATATTTCAAAATGTACGAGCTAAAAAGCATTTTATATGTATATAATTACCAATTTCATTTTGAAAATGTCATTTCGTGTGTTTTTTGCCTCTATAACGAGCTGTTTTGTTTCATTTTTGCAATATCTTCTGTTGTGAAGGACAAGGAGTCAGCTACAGCAGCTTACATATTTCTTTAACTGAGTCAAGAGAATTACTATGAAATACAAAAGCAAGCACAGATGTATGTGACAGCTTATATCGTGATCATAAAATTGGAACTCAAATGTTGCGAGGAATCCAAAATACATTTTACTTCATAAATTCTACATCCACAACGGCATTCCTACCGGGGCCACATTGTTTAGTGAAAACGTCACTTAGCTTTTACGTCATCTACTTTATGATCTACAGAATTCTTAGGACTGGTACAAGTATCATCACTCAAATGAAATGATATAAGATATCACTCCTCATAATACAAGTCACGAGTAGATCTGATGGTACAGCGCTGGACTTCTGATTTCAAGATGGCGGATTAATGTACGAAAGATCATAAAATGAAGATAAATTGGAATTCAAGGGGAAGGTAGGTAAGGGTTATTCTGCCCGAAGGCAGGCCCGAACCTCCGCGGAGGTGTTCCTGAGCCGGAGTTTACGTGCTGTAGGGTGGCCAGTTCCTTTCCGCTCCTCCATTCCCTTACCCCCCACCAACAGCGCGTGGCAACCCATCCAACTCCTGACCACGCCCAATGTTGCTTAACTTCGGAGATCTCACGGGATCCGGTGTTTCAACACGGCTACGGCCGTTGGCTTCAAGGGCAAAAGTGTGGCAAATATTCCTCTGTAGGAACAGGAATTAGTGACTGGAATAATAAGGGAACTGTTCGATAAATCTCCAACTCCTATGAAGTAATTTAAGAAAAGACTAGGTAAAACCCTGAGAGGGACCACCTGGGCGACAGCCCTAAATGCAGATCAGTTGTGACTGACTAGTTGGTATTTGAAGTTGCTCAAGTGCTTTATGTCAGTCTCATGTCAGTAGATTTATCGGCAGGTATATGAACTCCTACGGGTCAACATTCCAGCCAATCTGATAACCGTAAACGTATCAAGCCAGACATAGAAACAATAACACCTGTATTATGATTTATATCAATCGCGTGAAAATCCTGCATAATATTGAACTCAAAGCTAGTAATTATTTGAAGGATTGGTGGCATGCTAAAGTTTTAACTTGAAAGTGTCAAAACTATGGACGATAGTTTAGTGCACTATAAAATCCAGAAATATGCATGCATTAATGCACTATCAAACCACGAAACTTGGACGATCAAGAGAAAAGTAAACTAAAATATGCATTTTCATTTTTATTCCAAATTTCTCATTTCACTTCAATTCATGAATTGTTTTCTTTTTTGGCACAGTTAACAACCAACAGCATTTCAAAATTGGTTTCCGTGAAGCTCCTGCACTTGTCAGGAAGTATATATTTTTAGGAAGAGAATGACTTCGTTACATCACAAGAAATTATGGGTGCTAACTTAAATGAACGTATTTGTGACAGTGTCATGTCAATTTCTTAATTACAGTTTTCGACACAATGAATAATTTCGCGTTTATGACCCTGTCCACTCTGTTCCTCCTCCCTACACCCACTTTTGCACCTGAAAAACTGATGGTTCAACGGAATTACTCAAAATTGAGTCTACCAGTAAGAGATTTGTGGCTTCTAATTTGGTTATTGTACAGAGTGGATTACTAAAATTTATTATAATGAAATTATTTTAATGAAAATTCAATCCTGCTGCATATTTTTACATTCAAATGCTGCTTGTTCATCTCCGATACACACTGCATAATCTGACGAGAAAATGTTTACTCCCTAAAAGGAAAAAAAGTATTTGCTTTACAATGAAATGACAGAATTATTAATTTCAATCATTACAATTAAGTACAGTAAACAAGTATCAATTTATTTTCTAAGTGATTTAAAGACATCGTTTCATTGTTGGACGTACTTGTGAATGGTGGGCTGTTGAGAGTGCCCTTGCGTTATCGTAGTGATCAAGTAGTTAAAACCTATTGAAACTGTTTAATTTTGTGTGTGCGTATGTGATCCATTTAATGCTATTTATATATTGATGTTAAATGCATATTGGTAGAAATTGGGAGTAGTGATATTTATTTGAATTCTATATCAAGTAGTTCAGGTGGTGTTCAGTGGATTACGTTATCAAGGTTAAGTAGACTAGAGAGGTGTACTTTGTTTCGAATTTAGGTTTACGAAATAATTTAGGTAAGATTATTATCTTTTTATTTTTTTAAATATCTGGATGTTCTTTGGTATAATACTTACAAAGGCACATTACCATAAGGAGTTGTAACTTTCGCATCTTTTTACGTTATTTCGTATAGATATCCCTTGAAAGTATCACGAAGAAAATAAATTACTCAATTAAATAACACGATACGCCAGTAAACGTCGACTTAAAAGAAGTTAAAGAGAATACACTATATTTTACTGGTTAATTACTCAATTTCCTTTGGATTGTTGAGGATTGTTTGCAACATTCCGACGAGATCAAAAATTATGTGGTAGTTGAGTAAAGAAGTACCATAATCAGCTGATTAGTGTATTCCGAAAATTTGTAATTCCAAGCCCCGGCGTATTTTGTACTTTAAAAGTTTATTCTTGGAGTAAAAGTTAATAATCAAATTACTATATCGCGATAATATTGCAGTTCAAGTCTCCGGAGTAGTTTTGACAGAAGTTGTTTTTTTTAGAAATTTTTGTAGACAACCTCTTAGCATTCAAGGATACTTTTATTCCCCGGCCCGCGTAGCAGGGAAAATAATAGTAATCTACCAGCTGTAGAAATCATATAACCACATTTCAGTTGAGAATTGTACTGTAGATAAGGTAAATTAGATAGTATCTTGGCTGCTATATTCGTGTGTACCTTTGTGGGTGTGTAACTTACGTGTGTATCTATTAGAACACAGTAGGATAAAATAGTACAAATAATAGTCTGTCTACCCATTTAGCTTTGTTGGTAAACTTTGAGTAGTTCTTGACAATTTTAAACTTGCAATTTTTATTCCTGTTTGTGCATAGTAGTAACATATTGTAATTAGGGTACGTCTGAACGTAGTTAAGAATTATCGTAGTGTATTGTAATATTAGAAATTAGCGTGCTGATTCTATTATTGTAAAATATTTGTGTAGTATGGTAGAAGTATCTCTAGAAATTATCTTAATAGTATTCTGTTGTTGTAATTAGGACAAGCTTAACTCCAGTTCAGAATTGTGTAATTCTTGTGAATACCTTTCGGTATTCAGTAATTAACTGCAGTTTTCGTCCTGTTACGCTCTTGTAACACAAAAATATAGTACGAAAAAGCATAATTGTAGTGTATTAGTATATTAATTACCTTATTGTCGTTTGATCTTTATGTGCTATCCTAGACTATATTTCTTTCTTTTCTTTTTTGGCTCATTATAAGTTATTTTATTTACTTTTCTTCTCATTTTTCCGTAAAGAATGGCTAAGGAGTGCAAGTGAACGAACTGTGGGGGTGGCGAGTCATAAAGGCGTATGACGGAGGAGTTGGAGAGTTTGAGGGAGATAATTAGGATTCTCTCAGAAAACAGGAAGGAAGGTGGGCCTTCCTCAAACAATGTACGGGATACAGTAGTTCTAAAAGAGAGATGGGAAAGAAAAGAGAAAATTGAAGAAGACAGGTGGTCTAATGTTCTAAGGGGAAGGAGATTGAGGGCTAAGGGCTCTATTCAGGATCAGAATTCAGGACAGATATCTATGAGAAATCGGTAAGATTCACTGCAGGTAGAATAACAAAGGGAAGATGAGGAGCACGGAACTGTTGATGAGAAGTGTGGAAGTAGGAGGGTGGGAAAAGTTAGGAAAGGGAAATGTTGACTAGAGCATAGGAAAATGCAGGTTGAACATCGTCAAGGGAGAGAGGAAAGCGAGGAAGAAATATCTTCTGCAGCTGTCAGGACAGATTGGGCTGACCAGGAGAGGACGGGATCAAATAAGGTGGGAAGGGCTGAGGCTCTCGTCGTGGGGATTCCATTGTTAGAAATGTGGGGAAAGTGTGTGGAGGAAAACGAACCAGGGGAAAGTGTTATCCAGGAATTAGGTTGAGGCAGATGTTGAAGGAAGTAGAACAGAAGGAGGAGGGAAAAGAGAAGGTGGTAGTGTTTCACGGTGGTACCAACAACGTAAGGCAAGCGGGTATAAGTACCAACATAGTTGGGGATATGTGGCATCTGGTAAATGCAGCGCGGGTGAATTTTAAGGAACCGGAGATTGTTATAAGTAGATTTCTGTGTAGCAGGGATACTGACTAGAAGGTGTTTGGGATTTACATGAGATTATGGAGTGGGTATGTGTGAAACTGGGAGTGAAATTTCTAGATCCTAACGGGTGGGTAGGATATAGGAATCTGTACTCAGATGGCCTTAACTAAAACCCGCAGTGATGCGTATCAGTTAGGAAATTTGTTTAGAAGGGTTATAGGGAGGTACATTCAGGGAAACGAGGTGGTCTAGGGATCTTGATAAGGGTCCAGAGATCTGGAAGTAAAGTAGGGTTGACATAAAAATGTTAGAGTTGAACTGTAGAGGTATTGTAAAAAAGGCATATAATTAATTTAATAGACACGTACTTAAATGATATTATAATAGGAATTCAATCATGGCTGAGAAATGATATAATGGACACAGAAATTTTCTCGCCGAACTGGAGTGTTTATCGTAGAGATAGGATAGAAATGTTAGGAGGGGGTGTATTCATTCCTTTGAAAGAAAAATTTGTAAGCTAATAAAAACAAAAAAGATGATGATCATGAAATGCTAGTTGTAAGGCTCATTTCTAAAGATAGTAGGCAAATTGATATCTTTGGAACGTACATCCCGGGAAAGATTAGCAATGACGCTGGTTCAGAATTATTTGATAGGTAATCAGCTATGTGGAAAAATACATGGAAAGAAACAAATGAATGTGATTGTAGTGGGTGATCTCAATTTTCCAAATGTCAATTGGGAAGGTATACGAACGACAGGAAGCATGTCCAACAAATGGCAAATAAATTACTATGGGTAGGACAACTGAATCAGAAAGTGATAGAACCAACTAGAGAGAAGAATATTCTGGAAATTGTGCTGGTAAAACCAGATGAGCTCCACAGAGATACCGAAGTAATAGATGGTATTAATGATCACGAATCAGTTTTTGTCGTAGTTAAAAATAAATGTGACAGAAAGTAACGTCCTAAAAGTAGGACTATTAGGCAGTACCATATGGCTGATAAAATAGGCATAAGAGAGTTTTTAAAAAGTAGACATATTGGTGGAAAACAGTAAATAAAAATGCAAACAGACTCCGGGATGGTTTCAAAGCAATTGTTGAGGAATGTTAAAACAGGTTTGTACCTTTAAAGGTGGTAAAGAATGGTAAAGATCCACTGGATTATGACATAGAAATAAAGAGACTAAGGAGGAGGTGAAAGCAATAGAATTAGAAATGGCTGTGGAAGTAAGGATAAATTCAAGGATCTTACCAGCAAAATTGAATCTAGCAAAGAAATCAGCTAATGATAGCATGGTGGGAAGCATAATTGGCAGCCATACACATTTAAGTGAAAAATGGAACAGTATGTATGGGTACTTTAAGGCAGAAATAGGTTTCAAGAAGGACATTCCAGGAATCATTAATGAACAAGGGGAGTGTGTTTGTGAGGATATTCAAAAGGCAGAAATATTCAGTCAGCGGTATGGAAAGATTGTTGGATACAAGGATGATATCCAGGTAGAGGAGGTGACTAGTATTAATGAAGTATTAAAATTTACTTTTGATAACAATTACATTTAGAAAGAGATACAAAATTTGAAAACCAGAAAAGCGGCTGGAATCGATAAGATTACTGACGATATACTAAAGACAATGGATTGAGATGTAGTACCATATCTGAAGTACTAATTTGATTATTGCTTGCATGAAGGAGCTATACCAAATGAATGAGAGTTGCTATAGTAGCCCCTGTGTATAAAGGAAAGTGTGATAGACATAAAGCTGAAAATTACAGGCGAGTTATTTTGACATGCATTGCATGTAAGGTTTGGGAAAGCATTCTTTCTTATTATGTTAGACATACTAGTGAAATTAAAAACAGGTTCGATAGAAGGCAGTTCGGGTTTAGGAAAAGTTATTCCACTGAAGCTCAACTTGTAGGATGCCAGCAAGTTATAGCAGATATCTTGTATTCAAGATTTCAAATGGACTGTATCGCGATTGACCTCTCTAAGGTACTTGGCAGTGTGGATCATGGGAGACTACTGGCATAAATGAGTGCAATTGGACAGGACAAAGGTGTGACTGAGTGGGTTGATATATCTCTAGAAAATAGAACTCAGAGAATTAGAATAAGCTAAGTTTTTCCCAACACTTAATAATTTAGTGGGGAATTCCTCAAGGCAGTATTATTGGACTTTTATATTTTCATCTATGTATATGATATGAGTTAATACGTGGAGTCAGAGATATGGCTTTCTGATGATGATTTTATTCTGTATTGAGTAATAACTATGTTACAAGATCGCGAGCAACTGCAAAATGACCTCGATAGTGTTGCGAGATGGACAGTAGGCAATGGTATGGTGATAAACGGGGTTAAAAGTCAGAAAGTCCTCTCAGTTTTAATTACTGCGTTGATGGGGTGAACGTTCTTTATGGGGATCACTGTAAGTACCTAGGCGTTAACATATTATAAGGAAAGATTTTCATTGGAGTAATCACATAAATGGGATTGTAAATAAACGGTAAAGATCTCTGCACATGGTTATGAGTGTGTTTAGGGGTTGTAGTAAAGATGCAAACGACAAGGCATATAAAAGTCCCTGGTAAGACCCCAACTAAAGTATGGTTCCAGTGTATGGGACCCTCACCAGGATTACTTGATTCAATAATTGGAAAAAATCCACATAAAAGCAGCTCGATGATCGACGAGATGATCGAATAAGTGGTATGTTTCTAGCTGTCAGTGGAGGGATGGCGTGGCCTGACAATAGTAGTATCGAATAAGTTTGTGTGGTGTCTTTAAAAGTAGGAAAGATAACAATATTAGGATTAAGTTGGAATTCAAGAGGACAAATTGGGGTAAATATTGGTTTGTAGGAAGGGGCGTTAGGGATTGGAATAAGTTACCAAGGGAGATGTTCAATATACTTCCAATTTCTTTGAAATCATTTAAGAAAAGGCTAGGAATACAACAGATATGGAATCTGCCACCTGGATGACTGTCCTAAATGCAGATCTGTACTGACTGATTGATGGAAATGGTCAGAGTAACACATTACAGCTTCCAGCCAAGTAGCCCATCAGGCAGGATGGGTTGATTGATTAACGTTAAATCAGGTAGATTCCCTTTGTAAGCACATGTACGAGTATAGGCCTTTACAAACCCTTGCATATAATATATTATTATTTTAATGGGATTAAAATCTGTCACTTTTCTTTTCTACAGCTTTGGGTGTAACAATAATGTACGACCAAACTTTCAGGAAACATTCCTCACAAGTAGATGAAGAAAAAAAATTATTAGGACATTGGTCTCGAATTTTTTTTATTTCCGTGTTATAGCCCATTTTCTACGAATCTGTATATTACAAGAATCATAGGAAACAAACAGGAACAAATCGTACCAGCATAAAACATGAAACTCTTTCTTACGGGAAATGTTCAAAACCATATTACGTGGCTTGTTCATGGGTTTCATGGTATTGCAGAAGCAGTGTGCTCTAACTATGACAACTTCAATGCTTTTATTTCCTTAAATAGAAAGGTTCAAAATACCCTCCGTTAGCACTAATACACGCATCAACCCGCCATCAGCGCATCAGCACATCCGGGGTTCAATATGACGGCGGGATGATGCACGTACCCATGCTAACGGAGGCATTTTGGACATTTCATGTTCGAAAGTTTTTCATGTGGTATGTTGTTACGTTCTGTTCCTGTGTGTTTCCCATTATTACTGTACTGTGTAGAGTTGTAAGAAAGTAGTTCTAGCATGGCAATAAAGTGTCTGCGGGCCCATGTCCATATAACCTAAGTTATTTTCTACTTCTACGTGTGAGAAATGGGTCCTGAATGATTGGCCGTGCCTAGTGCTACACAATGTAAGTCTAAATTTTACACGTAACCTTTAAGTTAAGGACATAAAATTATTGACATTGTCATAATTTAGATCACACTGATTCTGCAATACGATGGAACCCACGAACAAGGCACGTAATATGTGTTTGATTAAGTTAGAATATCTTGATTGCTTTCCTGGCCTCAAGCGTTTATAGAGCAGCATCAATTAACAGCAAAAGCTCTGTTTTTATTTAGATTATTTGGCCGAATTGTTCTGAAGTATCAGAAGCATTTCATCAGATTTTTCACAAAATTAGCTAAAGGAGAACACAATTTGTAAGTTGAACATTACAATGTACTTATATTGATTGAAACGTACGCAGTCCATTATTAAAAACTCACAGTTGTCGAGTTATTTGTTTTTGCAGGAATTAACAGCACGCTAGATGGGGTTGACCAGGCCCACCCGCAGTTGATTTTCCTGGAATCAGTTTAGCAGTAAGCCCTACAGAATCGTCTGTTTCATCTACGGATGTACATTTGTTTGAAGTTCCCAAGTCCTCCCGAAAGTTATCCAATAATTGTTTGATGTGAAACAGATTTTTAGTTACTTTTACAGAAAATTGTGTATAAGCAAATATATTATGTAGACCTACCTGATTATAACATTTGGGAGCATAATATTTCCTCACCGTTGATGGATCAGGGTCATCATTTGTTGTCTATTTCTCAAAAAAATCTTAAGACTGAGCTTTCTCAATCTCTCAAGCAGTATACTTGTTTCTACGACAGAATCGCACAAATCCTTGTAATAATTGTTTTGCAGTGCCTTAGATGCGAGAGCAGTAACGGAAAATAAGATTCGGAAAAGGAGAATTTACGTCAGGATATTAGATTCTTGAAAAACCGGTAAAATATTCATTCGAGCTGAATATATTGTAGGCACGATTAAGTTTAACATTCCTTAATTGTGTTTTATGCATATATTTCTTCCGAAAATGGGTCAAGTTAAAAAACATAAACACATTCTCGAAAAAGGACATGTATTTGAAACCGAAAAGTAATTAAATACTCAGTCTGAACTATATCCTAAGTTCCTGCATGAACTTCTCGTCTCTAATCATAAATTTCCACAATTCTAATGGTATTAGTCCATCTCATTGAAGAACCCCGAAATATTGAGCAAGTCTGTTAAATGCAACTGTATTCGACCTGTCATCTACGACATGGATCACAGTTGTAATTTCTGGTACATTCGATGGTTAAAAGTTTGCTGACAGTAACAATTGATGAGCAGTAATTGGTATTATCCGCACACTTTATCTTGGTGCATTTACACCCTAGTGCTGAATCGGTCGACCTCGGCGATCTTCGAGATTCGTACTGGCAACCTTTGAAACACAAGCTATGAATCGCTTAAGCATCGTTGTGCGACATCTGGCGTACTAGTACTGTTGTTGTTTACACAACAAAGCCAAGGTATAGAATTCATGCTAGGAACAAGATTCGCATCGAGAAATGTTTTATAATGTCATATAATGTGTATGTGACATAGTTGTTGGCTTAAGATGATAGCGGTTTAGAAACTTCATATCGATCGATCATATTCTCGATTCAATTCAGATTTCATTTTAATTCAGTTGGCAGCACTATCGATACCGGGACAGCTCCCTCCTTACTCCTCAACCCCGTACACAAATGCACCAAGATAAAGTGTGCCGATAATAGATTTCCATTAATAATGGAACCGAAGAGTTGATAGAACGGCCACGATGAAGCGTTCTGAATTCAGAAGGGGTAATTCCAAGATTTAATGATGGAAATATCACTAGTCTGTTGCATTTAAAGACCCTAAAATATAGGCTAATTGTATCAGGCCTCTAACCTGCAACATGCAGCACAGATATTCCTGATGAAATGGTATCAGTGAGTGAGGAAAGAGACCTCTGTGAAGTACACTAAGGTCAGAACGGATCGTTCCAAGACTAAAATCAGAGAAGTGCAAATGGTCTGTCGTGACACAGGCTTTGCCACGACGAGAATGATAAATAATCAGATTGACTTCCTCCGAGCGGTAATGAGGGATTGTTCAATGGGCCTGGGAGATTTGCTACGTGTGAAGAGACGAAGTCCTCTATTTCCCAAAACCTTCCTTTAATAGCAGACTGATGAGTATGTATAATTATATACAGTATTTACAATCTCCTTCCTAACTTCAAATGACGCTGACATAGAAGACTTGGCGTGGTCGAAGTATTGAAGTGAATACTCTAAGTCCACACTTGGACCTTATTATTATTATTATCGGAGACCTGACTGACAGGGCTTCCGCCCGCACTTCTAGTTGACTTGTTCCAAAAAAGCCTCGATCAGCGTGTGTACCCCTGTTTTATACCTTCACTAACTTTCGCCTCCCTTCGAGAAGGCCATCGAAGTTTCCATCCTATGGAGAATGTCCTCAGACACACGAAAACGGAATTGCCTCTTCCGTTCACTCGCTACCCACCTTTTCTGAAGATATACTACGCACCTTTAGCAGGGTGCAGCTTATGATTCACCTACTTCGACCAAGCCTTACTTCTAATTACACAACTTGTGGCTCACAGCTTTTGGTGTGCCTTCAACTCTTAAATCTTGTATGATTCTTAATTTACTTATATCAGCATTATAATTATGATTCCTTGGCCTTGTTGCCATTACATAGTCATTACTATTAACTTATAATTTCCCTTATAATATTAACGTATATCTCAGCGACACCATTCCTCCTACGTCCCGGTCATGGGTTCGATCCTCGGAAGAATGAGTCCTGAGCTTCAATCTGGGGCTGACACGACACCTCCCCCCTTTGGGGAAAAATGAATGCAATACCTCTGCATTCATTTTTTACTCTTACTCTTACATCCTGTTAGAGTCTCCATGCTCTTGTTCGTGGGTGCGCTGTGCCAAGTTATCTCTGATACTTGCTCTACCTGTAGTAGGGCGTTCGTGTAACTCTAATCCCGACAGCGATCCTGAGTGGCTGAGGGCCCTTTCAGCCAGTCGGGGATGCTGAAAATGGACAGTAATGTCCTCATCAGAGACCTTAGCTCTGTGGTCATTAACGATCACATTCTGAAAAATACATAAGTTGGGACAGCGCTCTCTACTATCTTCTATGCATTTACTTAAAGGTCTACACCTTCTACAGCAACCACAACAGTAACAACAACAGCAACAGACTATTATAAGTACTGCAAACAAAATAATACCAGTTACAATTTGATATACACTTGTATACTGTTGGGTCATTTGCATTTTAAATTCCTTTTCTTTCTGCATTACCAGTGCTTCTACATCTTCAGTCTTATGACTGGCTAACCTTAGGTCGCTTATATGATTCAGTAAGCTTTCTACTGTAACCCTATTTAATTCTGGTACATCCTCTAATTTGATCTCACTGTCTAATTGTTCACAACAATCATATATTAGCATTACTTCTGGCACTAAGTCTTTCCTTGTTGTCGTATTCACTGAACCTGCACTCTGAATTTTACTTGTGGGACTGTAAACTGTACACAAGTCTGTGAATTGTATTATTCCCACACCATTTAAACTTATATCACTGGTAATATCCTGACAAACACTGGTGACCTTAGTTTCATGAGGCGATACAAAAATATACATGTTATCATCAATAGGTATCCATAAGAGTTCATAAATCGACATCACACTTCTCTTGCAGTCTTCTGGAATAAAGCTAACACCAGTTAACATCTTGACAATACAACTACCCTTTGACATTACATTATTAATAGGAAAAATTGCCTTGCATAATCTCTGTCCATTGTCAGTCCACTTGCATTGTTTCACTTGTTCATCACTTAATTCTACATATGTCTGTCTTTCTTGATCAACTAATACATACTGTTTTTCATTAGATATATACACAAAATGGTTTGGATTACTCTTCATGGGAGAGGGGAAAGGTATACAATGGTACAAATTGTACTTTATTTTGTTAGTAAGAGGGGTGCGTAAAATATACACCAAGGTATCTCGAGTTATATATACACTCACTGATGATATTTTTAGAATCAAGTACCCATTAGTGACTTGCAAATCATATGGCAGATCATAACCCTTAGGGAAATCTCTTTGGGCCTTCTTATATGCCCTTACTAGATCATCGGGGCTTAACACTTGGACACTCACCGTGCCTGTCTGAGAACTTACAATACTATCTAATAAGATCTGATAATGCTCGTGCAATTGCATCAGAAATCCTTGCAATTCAATTAAGTGTTTATTTAATGATATTTGCATTTCTGATTGTCTAAAAGCCTCATTTATACCCGTTGTTTCATTCTGAATGTAACTCTTAAGTTGCTCAAAGTTTTCACTTAGCTTGAGTTCATTTGCTGTGATGTCATACAGGGTATTATTGACAGATTGCAAAGTTGACTTTACAACTAACATTTGACTTTTTGCTACTTGTATCATGGACAATTGTTCCTGTTCTAGTTCCTTAATTTTGCCCTCGTAATACATTGCATCACTGTCATCGAGCGTACCAAATAACGTCTTTGCGATGGTACCAATTGCATTTATTAACCCGCGCTTGCTTCGTTTCCCGTTGCCTTCCGGTGTTTCGATCCTAGTAATTTTCCTAATTAAATCTTTAATCCCTTGAATCCTTTGAAATTGTTGCTCTACTAACATTATCTCATGTTCGCACTTAATATGTACTTCCTTTTCTATCTGAATACAGAGGGTTTTAGTCTTCTGTAAACTTCTACGGGCTATCACAAATAGATCTGCCAAACGTGTAAGATTAATATAAGTAACCAGTTTCCATTCTACAGTGTATAATTGTACCTCTCCTTGATAATCAAAATAGACTCCGGCTGTATTCTCGTACCGTTTCATCTTGAAATCCAATTGACTGGTGGGTATGGACACCCCTAGCAACATAACTGCGACGACCAGCATTCTCCAGGTCGTGCGGCCTGCCACCCCTTCCATTCACCTCGTTCGTTCACCTCCCTGTAAGGTAAACAGCGACCTTCACTTTCTCGTTACTCTCCCTTACACACTATACTGTTAGGTGTTGTGGAACCTACCCTCAACTGTTTATCTGTACCTGAATACACACTTAATGTGACTGACTGTCTTACTGTAACGTTTGTCTTCTCATAATTATGCTCTGTATTAGTCTACTAGTATACTCGTGAGCAATTTAAATAAATCTACGAATTCTTTTTCGTAACTGATATCTCTGTGAAACTTCATTCTTGAGCAGCTCTAACAAAATTTTAGAGCCATCATTAGCCCATTCAAAAATTCTCTCCCTGTTTGACGTACCTGCGTCACTTCTCCTTATTCTTACGGACAGATGATAGACATCATTGGCAATTAAGAATTTGAATAGCGTCTGTTAAAGACTGCAGAGGATTTACCTCCAGGAATGGTTACAGAAGTTAAAGTTAAATACAGGTATGAATCTACCGAAGTGATCTTTTTGGATTGTACTCCGTACCCTTGGAGTCACATCTCACGGGATGGTTCTCAACGTGGTGAGAAAATTCCCTTCAGTGGATTCTGTTCCCACGAGAATCACACTGTTGTGGAAAATCACCGGCCTAATGGTGATATTTCCCAGGCAGGACCCGCCTCACTGGGTTCCATGCCTCACTCAGGACGCCCGTATTCGTGCATAAAGGACTAAATACAAGGCCATTCCCTAAGTGGAACCTTTAGTCGCCTCCTACGACAGACAGGTTCGAGTCGTGGTGTTATTCTGGCTGTGTAACTGTATGGGAAGAAGAGTACCAAAGTGTAGAGTGTTGTTTGCGTAAATCCCCGACACCACACGGGGTTATCCTCATGATAACGACCTTCAATTAGATATCATATGGATTACGTAAAACATTTATCTGTGAAATTTTTCTGTACCATGAATGAATTTCGTTTCAGTGGAACTAAGCTTGGCTTCACGCCCTTTCTGATTTTAATAATTACAAGCAGATCTCATTTATTTTACATACGACGCTACCTAATTTACTCATTTAATTTCTAGTGATAGTAAGTGAAGGCTTTTCAGAACGTGCATATAGCAAGTGTAGATAATTTTAATCCTCATTATGAACTCGAATTCTCTCCATATTCAGTTTGAACCCTGCGGTTCATTTTTGACGAGTTGATATCTGGACATACAGTCTCGTCACCTGTAGTCTTTCTGACGGGTACTTAGGACGTACTCACCATGGTACTCCCGTACCAAAATTCCTAGGTTCCTCTCTTACATAGGTTAAAATTTCTAGTACTTTCCTGATTTCGACGCGACCTGACAGAGTATTTCAACTAACTCTATCAGCGGTACACGATAATCCACAATGCCGTTGGAGTGAGGGAAGTGTAACTCACTGCGACCTAAATAGGAACCATTACCTTACATTCTTCTCTAATTAATGTACATTTTTAATCTATTCTGGTGCACGATAATTTGTCTACCACGCTTGTTTACCTGTAACGTGCAATTCACTCCCGATACCTTAGTAATCTTATAAGGACCTTGATACGGTGGAGAAAGTTTCTTTGAACGTCCCCTTCGTAGGGCATCGTTACGTAACAACACGAGATCTCCTACTTTGAATGAAACTTCATTCTTAGCCTTATCATAGTATTCCTTATCTCGTTCTTTGGTTTTAATTAACGTCTTTCTAGCTATCTCATGGCTCTCTTGCAGTTGTCTGGTTAACTGCTCCAAGACATTCTGGCATTCGTTATAATTTGGCTCTGGTTTCCTTTGAAGAACACCAGGGATATTTGCCTTTCGCCCAAATATTAACTCAAATGGTGTATAACCTGTGCTAGTGTGCTTGGTCGTATTATACACAAACATTGCCATAGGAAGATAACTATCCCAGTCATCTTGTGAACTGCATACATAATGTCTTAAATATTCTGAGAGCACCCTATGAGAGCGTTCCAAACTACCGTTAGATTGCGGTCGAAATGCCGCTGTATGGACCTTCTTGATTCGCAATATTCTACATAACTTCTTAAAAACATCTGACATAAAATTTGCACCTTGATCTGTCAGTATAATATTTGGTATACCGAATATACTAATTACTCTATTAATCAGAGTTCGTGCTATGGTTTCTGCACTTTGGTCCGGCATAGCACTCGCAATTAAATACTTAGACAGCTGGTCTTGACAGGTGAGTATGTACCTGTTTCCTGCTTCCGTTACATTTAAAGGTCCTACCACATCTAGTGCTATTTTCTCAAAGACTGCTTTCGGAGTATCTGTGATCTCCATTTTTGCTCTTACTTCAGGCCCGGTAATCTTATTCTTTTGACATGATGGGCATGAGCGTATATACCTTTCTACATCCTTTTGCATCCCTTCCCATTGATAATGGTCTTTTATCCGGGCATACGTTCTGGATATGCCCTGATGGCCTGATACTAATGACTCATGACATTCCTTAATAATCTCTAATTTATCTTGTTCTGTTAGCTCCGGGCTAGTGTTCCTAGCCTCTTCGGTTACATCCTCACTATCACTACTACCTTCTTCGCTTCCACTCTCAGGCTCTGTCACCTCTGCGGTGGCGTCCTCGGATTCAGAGCTGAGTCTCCGTGGTTGCACATTTTTATCTGAGCTAACAGGTGCTCCTAAGGGGTCATTAGCTTCACGCTCTTCATTACTAGTCTCTTGGTTATTATCACTAGATTTAACTACTCGCACTTTCTGATCAGGCTCTTCGTTTCTAACTGGAATTCTACTTAAGGCATCTGCGTTGCAGTTACGCTTGCCTTCCTTGTACACTATCTCAAAGTCGTACTCTGCTAATTTCAATCGGAATTTAATTAATCTAGAAGATGGGTCTTGGACATTAAATACCCAATTCAAAGGCTTATGATCTGTTACTACCGTAAAATGCCTGCCGAACAAATACGGCCTAAAATACTTCACACTCCAAACAATTGCTAGTAATTCTTTCTCTGTCACAGAATAATTTCTTTCGGCCTTATTTAAAGTCCTGCTAGCGTAAGCTATCGGCAAATCCTTACCTATCTGTCCTTGTGACAGCACTGCTCCTAAGGCCTCATTACTAGCGTCTGTGGTCAATATGAAAGGTTTCTCAAAGTCTGGGTACTGCAATATCGGTTTCTCTGTTAACTTTTTCTTTAAGATCTGGAATGCCTGCTCTTGCTTATCCGTCCATTCGTACGGTACTTCCTTCTTAAGCAGCTCGTACAGTGGTTTCGCTATCTTACTATAGTTCGGAATAAACCTACGATAATAGCCTGACAAGCCTAGAAATCCTTTCAGCTGTTTCGTAGTGGTAGGCTGAGGATATTCTCTTACTGCTTGAACCTTTCGATCATCAGGTTGAACACCGCCCTTAGTAATTACATGTCCTAAGAAAGCTACCTCCGTTCTTAGAAATTCGCATTTATCTGGACCTAATTTGAGATTTACCTCTCTCAATCTCTGAAAAACATCACGTAATCTTTGATTGTGGTCCTCTACAGAGCTAGCATACACAATCAAATCATCCATATACGCCAAACATTTAATGCCTTCTAAGCCTGCTAGTGCTGTTTTCATCAAACGCGTAAAAGTTGCTGGCGCGTCTCGAAGTCCCATAGCTAATCTATTGTATTCATAGTGCCTTCCTAAGGCAGAAAATGCTGTCTTTTCTCTGTCCTCAGGCTTCAGCAATACCTGATGGTATCCACTGGCCAGATCCATAGTGGAAAAATACTTCGCTTTTCCTAGGGCATCTAATATTTCAGAAATTAATGGAATAGGATACGTAGTTCCTATGGTGACGTCGTTCAAAAGTCTGTAGTCCACTACGACCCTCCACTTCTGCTTACCAGAAGCATCTAATTTCTTTGGGACTAAAAGGATGGGACTAGACCATGGGGAAGTCGAAGGAGTAATAATATCATCCTGTAACATCTGATTTATCTGACGACCTATCTCTTCTTTCTGAGCCTCGGGTAACCTATATTGCCTCACATGAATTGGAGGTTGATCTACGCGTGTGGGGATAGCATGTTGAAGTATATTCGTATGCGTTAATTTATCCCCTTCTAAGTGAAAAATATCCTGATAAGCCGTGCAGATAGCGTAAATTTTCTCCCTGTCTTGGGGAGCTAAGTGATCTACTCTAAGCAGCTCCCGTATTCGCTGCGTTCGAGATTTACCTTCCTGATTATGATTATTATTATCATCCCTCTGCGCGATCGGCCTCTTGGCCTGACTATCGCCCTTTACAGCTATGGCTTCTTCAACCTTGTGTACCTCCGCTGTATTTTCACCTTCTACATCCAATAACTTAACTACTGGGCTTTTTAATCGCCACTCCTTGTCAGTAGTGTTCAACATACTAACGAGTGCGACATAATCCTTGGCTTTCGTTAAACACTCAGCTAGGTATACACCTGGCTTTACTTCCTGGCGCTCTATCAAGCCTTCGGCTACCTGTTTATCTACCTCTATGGCCACGATCTTTTCCACTCTTGGTTCGAGCACCACCCACATATCCTCTTTCGCCCCTAGTGGGTATCTTTTTCCTGCTATCACAGCATAGCCTTCCTTATAATTTAAGACGCTGTCTCTTAACACGTCCTTTCCAATTATACCGTCTTGTTTCAAATTAAAGTCGTTGTCCACTACATGGAAGTCTGGGCATCTACCACCAACGGGAATTCGAACTTTTCCTTTGGTTTGCTTCGAACCTTTCGTTATGCCTCTTAACTTCAGAATTTCCTTGCGGTTAACCCAAGCACCGTAAGGAACACTACCTTCCTTAATAAGAGAGACATCACTTCCTGTATCAATTAAAAATCTTAAGGCATCCTTACGCCCGGTTACCGTTATTAATACGGTACCTTCCTCATGCTGTCCGACCTTACTGGGACTTATGGTCTTATGGGAGGTCTCAAGCGTCCCTGACTTGTCTCCCTTATCTAGTTTAAAGCCTCTCTCTCGATTTTAAACCAGCACTCTTTAGCTGAATGCGACCATCGCTTACAAATTCTACATCGCGTCTTTTCGCGTGTTCTATCACGGGAATTATTATTATTATTACCGTTACAACTCTGAACATTCCTAGTCTGTCTTCTAGGCAAGAACTCTGTTCTACCTTTGGGCTCGCTATCGCATCTGGTGCGACACTGCCACTGTAGGTGGCCAACCTTGCCGCAAGCGTAACAACGCCTGAATTCCGGCTTCGAATTTCTACGTGGGCACTCTGCCTTTTTGTGCCCTCTTTCATTACACTTAAAGCATTTCGGTCCCACCTTATTCGCGCTCTGTTGGTAACCAGAGGTGCGCACTATGTTCACCTCGTTACCGGTCTTACCGGTCTCTCTATTTCTGTTTTGGTTAGCTAATTTCTTTCTACACTGCCGTGCCCAATGGCCTGGCTTTCCGCAATAATTACATTTTATCTCTCCTGCGGCGTTTCTTCGAGGAGTAAGGGATTCCTTTGTCTTAGAACTCTGATTCTTCTGCTTACAATCTCTAGCTATATGTCCCTCCTTATTACAATTAAAGCATATTAGCAGCACCTTGTTATAATGGGGAGATTTACTAGGTTTTTGCGCCCCTTGCGTGGCCTTGCCTTGCCACCGACCCTTCGTGTAGCTTACCGGCTGGGTGTGCGCGCCTTCTTTTCTAGAAGCCGTACTATTCCTGAGGAGTGCCTCTCTCTCCTTCTGGGAATTAATCATGGCTTCTTCTTGTCTAGCAATAGCTACAGCCGCCTCAAAAGTTTGAGGGCTACGATCCTGTAGCTTACCCTGTATTCGCGCTGTATGAATCCCCTGAGTGAAAGCCGCTATCGCGATTTTCACTAGCATTCTGCGCTGCCCTGTACGATATTCTATTGGTTCATTCTCCAGGATAGCGTTTCGAAACATCAACGCCATTTCTTCAATTCTATGGGCCCACTCGGCCACGGTCTCTTTCGGTCCCTGGCTTTTTTGGAACAATTGACACAAATACAAGTCAAAAGTGCCCTGTTTTCCATAATATTCCCAAAGAGCTTCCTTAGCTCTTTCCCAGTTGATTATGTCACCTCTAGATAAGAACTTTTCGCGAGCAGAACCCGTAATCTTTGTCAAAATATATTTAAAGAATAACGGTTGGTCCCTATCCTTGATCATACTCTGTGCGGCATCCACATTAGCAATAAACTCACGTAATTGCTCTGGTTTAGCACCACTAAATTCATGACCTATTAACCGGTATCCTTCAGTAACTGACACGTATAAATGTCCATCCTGTGCATCCCCAGCACTATCATAGTCAGAAACATTATCTGGCACATCATTGGGTACATTGGAATCTGCCATATTTACAACACTTGTGGGTACTTACCACTGCCCGAATATCTGCTGTCTTCTCTCGGTGTCTCGGCGTTGAGCTCCTCCAGGTGCCTCCTGCTGCTCTCCTGTCCTGATGTCCGCTTCCTTCTGCGTAGGCTGGAACGGTAGGCCTCTCGTCTGCTGCTCTGGACCGGATCTGCGAATCTTCTTTCTTGAGCTAGCCTCTTCTGCGTGGCTCTTAAAAAATCTGTCTCTTCACTGAGGCGGAATCGAACCCAGTACCCCGCAGCTGCACACCAGTTTTGTTTTTCCTGTCGTGACACAGGCTTTGCCACGACGAGAATGATAAATAATCAGATTGACTTCCTCCGAGCGGTAATGAGGGATTGTTCAATGGGCCTGGGAGATTTGCTACGTGTGAAGAGACGAAGTCCTCTATTTCCCAAAACCTTCCTTTAATAGCAGACTGATGAGTATGTATAATTATATACAGTATTTACAATCTCCTTCCTAACTTCAAATGACGCTGACATAGAAGACTTGGCGTGGTCGAAGTATTGAAGTGAATACTCTAAGTCCACACTTGGACCTTATTATTATTATTATCGGAGACCTGACTGACAGGGCTTCCGCCCGCACTTCTAGTTGACTTGTTCCAAAAAAGCCTCGATCAGCGTGTGTACCCCTGTTTTATACCTTCACTAACTTTCGCCTCCCTTCGAGAAGGCCATCGAAGTTTCCATCCTATGGAGAATGTCCTCAGACACACGAAAACGGAATTGCCTCTTCCGTTCACTCGCTACCCACCTTTTCTGAAGATATACTACGCACCTTTAGCAGGGTGCAGCTTATGATTCACCTACTTCGACCAAGCCTTACTTCTAATTACACAACTTGTGGCTCACAGCTTTTGGTGTGCCTTCAACTCTTAAATCTTGTATGATTCTTAATTTACTTATATCAGCATTATAATTATGATTCCTTGGCCTTGTTGCCATTACATAGTCATTACTATTAACTTATAATTTCCCTTATAATATTAACGTATATCTCAGCGACACCATTCCTCCTACGTCCCGGTCATGGGTTCGATCCTCGGAAGAATGAGTCCTGAGCTTCAATCTGGGGCTGACACGACAGGTCAACTGCTTTTCTGCTGTACTGTGCGTTGTTTAAAACTGTTAAAATGTGAGTTTAAACAATTTAACCTGAGATGATATCTTCCTTAGACTTGTTCTAGTCACGGCAAGTTACAAATACACACGCACCAGAGCAAAGACTAAGAAACCAGCGGTTAACTGGCTGAATTCACATAAACAGATCATAAACTAAACAGTTCCTGATGTCGTAAGTTGATTAAGGAAAATAGGGACAACCACGAACATAAAGCAAGGATAATGCATGTTTCATTGATATTCTCGTAATTGAAACAAGAATTTAAAATCAGTCAGTCTATAATCTGAGGTAGAGAATAGTTTACTTTCTATAATAACTAGTGCCTTAACCCAAGAAAAAAGTTTTGTAACCGAAACTGGTTGATTATATTCATGAGCAAATTACTCTGTTGCCTGAATCATCTTTCCGGTATGAACATTACATTTGAATTTTTTCCTCTTAAAACCGAGGTTGAATCTAGGTATCGTTAACAATACGTCTCATAAAAGTATAATACTAC
This sequence comes from Anabrus simplex, assembly GCF_040414725.1. Taxonomy (NCBI): domain Eukaryota; kingdom Metazoa; phylum Arthropoda; class Insecta; order Orthoptera; family Tettigoniidae; genus Anabrus; species Anabrus simplex. The sequence goes on along the minus strand of NC_090266.1, from coordinate 583,763,958 downwards.
AAAATAAAAATAAAAAGTATCAAAAAGATGCTGCAAAATTTGTTTTCAATGAAAAACACTCTGCAACCTAGCGGGAGAACTGCACATCTAATGGGAAAGTGAATCATTTTTGGAGGACTTCAGTACAGAAAATGCAATTTAAAACCAGTGAATATAAGATAATAAATGCAAGGTTATCGGATGACATAAAAGTGAGTGTGGCTGTGCGTGTATAACAACGGATAGAAATTGTTTTAAAATACGATTGCGGTTGCTTATGTTCTTTATATTTTTACATGATATAAACAAAAGACGATTAGTGAAAAACGATTGTTTCAAAATTTCGTTTTTTGATCCCTCATAAACAATCACCCTTAGGGATGAGTAGAGAATTCTGAAGGATAAAGTACATACTAACATTCAAGAACACACTACATTGCCCCATGCAATTCTCGACACAGTTCTATTATAAAACCATGTCCATTCATTCTTCTCTATGTGTACTCACGTTACTCACTCTCTGATATCCAGACATGTTCTCGTAAAGGGTACTTCTTCAGTATGGACACGGTACCAACCTAGAAGGAGAGAAGAGAATATCTCATTAACGCATAATCTGAGAGTAGCTGCTCGAAGTTCAGGCACAATTGCGTCAGGAACTTTAGTGTTTATTGAATCCATAAACCCTAGCGTTCAGTCAATAATGGCAACCCGTTGCAGCTACTGTCACTGTGTCTCCAGAGGGTAGATAGTAACCCATCAAATGAATTAAATCACTTTGTGCACAAGTGATTACATCTATGGGTCTGCCTGGATGAACTGCTAACACTTTTCCCGTCTGCAATTACGTTTCAAGGGTGGGTCTGTTTGAATCATTTTGAATTCAGACTAAATATACATTATCTCTTCAAATATATCCGGGCACCTATGGCACATAGTAACGTTTTAAAAGGAGGCAGGGAGATTTGTATTGCCAAGTATGGTTATCGAACAGCAACATGGGCAGGTAGGCTTAGTGACTTTTGACGTGGGGTAATCATTGGTTGCCACATAAGCAAGAAATATATTAGGTACATTTTTAACCTCACGATTGTAACCAAACCGAGTGTCAGAGGTGTAACTGTAAGATGGAAAACTGAATGAACATTCACAGCACAACCACGATCTGGTCGTCCAAATGTACTGACACCCAGGGACCAACAAACATTAAACATGTTGGTGCGGAAAAATCGTCAGATGTCCGTAGACAGAATCACCAGGGAACATCAAAGTGTCACGCAAAGTACAGCCAGTCCTATAACCGTGCGTCGGGAATTAAAAGAACAGGGTTTCATGGTCAAGTAAGCTGCCTATAAACCAAATATTCCCCTATAAAGAAAAAGTGCCGTCTGGTGCCGTGTAAAGAAGGATCCCATTGGACAATAGAATAGTGGTAAAATATAATATGGAGATATGAATCAAGTTATAAGCTGACGCAACCTGATGGGAGGATCTGAGTATGAAGAATACCTGAATGTTTAGAACCATCAGAGACTTTGGAGGAAGTGGCGTTATTGTGTAGGGAGGTTTCTCATGATATGGATGCGGCCTTCTTGTAGAACTGCATATCACTGTAAACGTAGAAGTATTTCAGCACTTTTTGAATGCTTTCATACTTCCTACCGTGAAATATAATTTTGATGATGACGATTGTTTACACCAACATGACAAGCCCCAAGTCATAACGAGGGCTCTGTAAGCCAATGGTTTTCTGGACAAATTCTACAAACTGACTAGCCCGCCCTGAGTCCCGGCCTAATACCAACAGAACATCCGATGGGAGAGTTATAAGGGCGACTTCGCTCAGTCCCCAACACTTTCTTTGGCTACGGCTCTTCGGGAAGAATGGAATGTCATTCCCATAGACGCCTTCTTACAACTGGTGGAAAGTCACCACGACAAAGACAGAGCTGTGATAAAAGCAACGTAGTAACATAGTAACGTTTTAAAAGGAGGCAGGGAGGTTTGTATATTATAAATTAGATTAGGGATGAGCCTAACTACATCACATATTTGGTTGAAAAAACAGTGATAAGACACATTTCTATACAGATAGAAACTTCAAAAAACAGTTCTATAAAAATGCACATACATAAAAATTGATGATTAATTACTCATTAGACATATTTCTTAGAGAAAAATTTTTTACGTCCAGCTCCTCCAACACGTACCTCATGACAGGAACTCTCGCAAGACTTGCACATTATCCTATCACCTTTCGTGAAGGACTTACGATCAAAGTAATTCATTACACAAAATCCATACATTATCTCTATATCTTCAGAAAGTCTGCTAGAGTCAATTACTTTTTACGGACATATTTTTCTGTCTTTGTAGGGTTTACTTCTGGTTTCTCAGCCGCTGTCCCTTTCTCCTATAGTAACATTTCCTTTGCTCTAGTCTTCTCAATGTTATCAGGAGAGATGACAGGCAAATTTTTTTCTTTGTATTTATATTACCAGAATTTATATCACCAGGATTACTTGATTCGAGAACTCGGAAAAAATCCCCCCAAAATGCAGCTCGATTTGTTCTGGGTAAATTCCGACAAAATAGTAGCGTTACAAAAATGTTGCAAAGTTTGAGCTGGGAAGACTTGGGAGAAAGGAGATGAGCTGCTCGACTAACTGGTATGTTCCGAACTGTCAGTGGAGGTATGGCGTGGAATGATACTAGTAAACGAATAATTTTGCGTGGTGTCTTTAAAAGTAGGAAAGATCACAATATGAAGATAATGTTGAAATTCAAGAGGACAAATCGGGGCAAATATTCGTGTATAGGAAGAGGAGTAAGGGATTGGAATAACTTGCTAAGGAAGATGTTCAATAAATTTCCAATTTCTTTCCAATCATATTAGAAAAGGCTAAGAAAACAACAGATAGGGAATCTGCCACCTGGGTGACTGCCCTAAATGCAGACCAGTAGTGATTGATTGATTGATTGATTGATTGATTGATTGATTGATTGATTGATTGATTGATTGATTGATTGATTGATTGATTGATTGATTGATTGATTGATTGATTGATTGATTGATTGATTGATTGATTGATTGATTGATTGATTGATTGATTGATTGATATTTCCTTAACGTTGCTAGGAGTATCGGTAGGTCTACTGAGAAGCTTGTTCCATGAAGCTATGTATCGTGCGACCTTGATACCAAATTTCGAAATGGAACTGGCTGACTTGAACAACTTGATTTACACTGATCAATCGTGCAGATAATCTTGGTGGTGCGGTTGATAACTTTGATGGTGTGCCAGATGAACTTGATAGTGTGACATTTGAAATTGGTGGCACTGCAGATGAAAGTGGCTGAGTGTCAACAACATGCCTAATTTTAGAATGTTCTATTTCAGAAGTAGTGACGTTCTCAGTGAATGAGCTGTAAGAAAACAAATCTGATGGGATGAATTTTTGTGGTGTTTTGTTGCTGTTGAAAATAGAGAACCCCATATAATCATAGAATTTTACTTTATTTTCAATCCTCTCTCACCTTTTTTCCAAGATTCCTTCAAAACGAGTGTGAAGCAAAAGTCTTCGTTAGTGAAATTGTTGATTTGCTCTGAAAAACTTAGGTGTCCTCTTGCTAGTAGAACGCTTTGAGGGACTTCAACATAGTTCTGTCAAATGGCTTCGATAGGTGGGCGGTGTAACCTGGAAGACACACTAGCTCTATGTTGTTCTGTAGGCAATATTCAAGACTTTACTGCAAATATTGCTATATGTCCATCTAAAATCATAAGACTCCTACATTGTGCATGTGGAAACGCTACATAAACGGATATTGCCATTCATCATCCCATTTTAAATAGGCCTCCTTTCATTCATAATGTCCGACCTTCTAAATAAATTCTAGGATATTTGATGTGGTCGCGATAACCCACCTAGAAGTGACTCAAGTAGCCCTTTCTGTCGTATTTTATGCAAAAAACGAATAGTTCGTGGAGTTTCTAACATAATTCGTTTGTTAGTTAGTACATTAACGCAGAAAGTAGTACATAATAAGAACAGAAATGGACAACAATGAAGATAAGTGTAATTTCCTGACTAGACCTTTCTTTCTGACATTTAACATTTACATGTTGTTGAAATCATAGCAAGTGGCGCTTATCATGATCTCCTTACGAAAATCCTTAGAAGCTACAGGAATGTACAAGCCCCACCTTATGCTATCCGTTTGCCTAGAAAACAGTTATATACGTAGAATGCAATACCATCATCGGTACAAGAAGACTGATCTGATGAGTAGTACTTCTTCCGAAATATATATATAATTTCGTGTGGCTATTTTAGCCGAGTGGAGCCCTTGTAAGGCAGACCCTCCGATGAGGGTGGGCGGCATCTGCCATGTGTAGGTAACAGCTTGTTATTGTGGTGGAGGATAGTGTTATGTGGGTGTGTGAATTGCAGGGATGTTGGGGACAGCACAAACACCCAGCCCCCGGGCCATTGGAATTAACCAATGAAGGTTAAAATCCCCGACCCGACCGGGAATCGAACACAGGATCCTCTGAACCGAAGGCCAGTACGCTGACCATTCAGCCAACGAGTCGGACATATAAAGGATAAAAACAATACTTACAGGTAGCGCTTTGTGTCATTCGGTGAATTAATGATTTTCCCCTTAGAAATAAAACTGCAGAGCGATGAAATCTATTAGAAATACATATAATGGATGGCAAAGATCTACAGAGAAGATGTGAATATGACTATAAAGGAATTATTTTGATGGGTTGCAGAAATAAAGAACCAATCACTGGAAGACGCACGCGTGAAGTCCTTCAAAGAGAAATAGCTTTACTGAGTTCGAAGGTCAAAAAAGCTAATTTGACAACTTATCAACAACTTTATCATACGAGGGCTGGAAACAAAACAGTGGCAATGTTGATAGAACACAGTATTTAATTACTTAACAAGTACAGTTGCACTATATTTTTTCAGCGTAATCACCCGCAAAGTCTACTACATTTCGCCAAATGTCGGGAAGCCGTTGGGGACCGTTGGGAAGGTGTTCTCTTTTTATGACAGCGACGGAGCGCTCTACTGCGCGGAGTACAGTTGCCACGTCAGGCCTCTCAATGGGGTTCCTTCAGCATCCGAACAGGTCGAAATCACAAGGACTCCTGTCTGGCGAGGACGGAAGGTGTTCTACGACCTCATTCCTACCCGCACGAAACGCCGTGACCCATTGTGCAAAAGACTTATACGGTGGTGCATTCTCGTCATAGGTTTCACGTAATTCTTGATAACATTCTGGTGCTTTTTTTCCACGGGCAGCATCGATTTTATTTGTACGAACGCTGATCACACTTTGAAAACATGCTTCATAGCGGTGGAAACGACACTCCTTACTTCAACGCCATGCTGCAGCAACAATGCCGATTGCATGCCCGTCACATGCACACTACACATCTACAACAGCGCCACCTGACCGCTCCCATATCCTATTTGCGCATGCCCGAATCTCCTGCGAGTGTCTGGACTACCATCGTATGTTGCTACTATTTTACTTACAGCCCTCGAAATTTGCATTTTTGAAACCAATATGAAAGTGTATATTAGTTCATAAGTCATTACGTAATTTATTTTACTACATCTGAATTGTAAGAAATGAAACCATAATTGGTTCCTAAATTGTGACCACCTCGTTATGCCACGGATTCAACAACATGATGATAGGAGGCAGATGGTATTGAACCGAGTGTAATGCAACCACTGAATTAAACGTAAATCCGGATATCTGATATGCTTATTATTAAGGCTCACAAGTACACAAGTCGATTTTGGAAGAATTGTAAGACCAGTCAATCAGTTGTAAGTGGGAACTGTGTTTAATACTAATAATAATGTTATAAATAATATTATTTGTTTTACGTCCCACTAACTACTTTTACGGTCTTCGGAGACGCCGAGGTGCCGGAATTTAGTCCCGCAGGAGTTCTTTTACGTGCCAGTAAATCTACCGACACGAGGCTGTCGTATTTGAGCACCTTCAAATACCACCGGACTGAGCCAGGATCGAACCTGCCAAGTTGGGGTTAGAAGGCCAGCGCCTTAACCGTCTGAGCCACTCAGCCCGGCGGAACTGTGTTTTTCAAACTAATCTTTTAGTCTCAAAAGTCATCAAGGCTACACGAGAGATAAGTTATCTGGTAGATCGTACAAGCTGTAAGCATGACGTTCATAATGATGGATAGCAATCAGATATTCGGCCACATTAAGGGCTGGTTTACACGGGTAGAGTAGCGAGGCGAGTAGAGTGGATAGTAGAGCTACTGGCATCGTGTAAACGACTGGGATAGTAGCAAGTAGAGTAGAGTAGCTAGTACGCAGTAGAGTAGAGTGGGTTTCCGCTGTGGTAAAGTAACTCTACCACTAACCTACCCCCTCCGCCGGAACCGAGCTCCGAGACCTGGCGGAGAAGGCCGAGGACGCTCGATTATTCAGTTGGCGCGTCATTCGCCATTTCCATGTGTGTACTGACGGTATTCCGCTGAGTAAACTGAGCATTTTTGTGCGTTTATTTGGTGGCAAAATCAAGTGTACGGAAGAAGAAACATGTAAATTTGTAGAACTGACAGTGAAAAAAGAATGTTTATGGAACATAAACAGCATTATTTACGGAAACTAAAATATGAGACGGGCGGCGGAAGAGGACATGATTACGAAAATGGGTAAAGACGGTTTTGGTTTTATGGAACTTAAACAGAATTGTTTTTTAAACACGATGTACCTACAACCAAGAACTGACGAAAATTCGTAAATCCAAGAAGTCTGCAGGTGGTGCCGCCGACATCTACACTCCCTCTCTTAAGTGGTTTAGTAAAGTATAATTTGCAGGGTAATACTGAAAGCCGTCCGCCTCTGTGGTGTGGTTAGTGTGATTAGCTGCCACCCCCGGAGGCCCGGGTTCGATTCCGGCCTCTGCCACGAAATTTGAAAAGTAGTACGAGGGCTGGAACGGGGTCCACTCAGCCTCGGGAGGTCAACTGAGTAGAGGTGGGTTCGATTCCCACCTCAGCCATCCTGGAAGTGGTTTTCCGTGGTTTCCCGCTTCTTCTCCAGGCAAATGCCGAGATGGTACCTAACTTAAGGCCACAGCCTCTTCCTTGTCTACCCCTTCCAATCTTCCCATCCGCCACCGGGGCCCCTGTTCAGCATAGCAGGTGACAATGCCCGGGCGAGGTACTGGTCATCCTCACCAGTTGTAACCCCCGATCCAATGTCTCATGCTCCAGGATACTGCCCTTGAGGCGATAGAGGTGGGTCCCTCGCTGAGTCCGAGGGAAACATCAACCCTGGAGGGTGAGCAGATTAATAAAGAAAGAAGAATATTAAAAGCTACAACGTAACGTTATAGCTCAGTGATATTAAGGGGAGGTACACCTTTGGAGGTCAAACAAATGCAGGTGTATTGTCCTATAATGGAGAACAGACCTCCCTCTTTTCGATGGAAGAAGGATTTAAAAAATACCTAAACCTATAATAGTTTCGAAGATGCAACATCAAATATAAACAAGTGTCAGCTGGATTGTCCCTTTAGATGAAGGTTTCTCAAGTTTCAGTGTTACACAGCGTGTTCATCATGTGTCTGGACGTGTTTAAGTTAGACAATGATGCAGGACTGTGTACTTTAATCATATTAATAACATACATAGGGATCTTCTACCTCGTATCACTTGACAATAAATTTAAGCAATAACAGTAATGTCCACAACAAATAGAATAATTTTCATATTTTGTTTGGAATATCCAAAATAATTATTGTTTACAGTACAATGTCAGGTCTTGAAACTTAATCTCTACACCTGGGCCGTACAAGCAACGAACAAACGAATTATATAAATAGATCAGTAATTGGGGTATTTACGGCAAAGAAGCTACTTCAAATTAGGCCTACGCCAGCGTGATTTACAGTGTACTGATGGCTATTATCATTGGCCAAGAACTTCAGAGTCACCTCAAGCTTAAATCTCGGTGTTATTGCACTTCTCATCACTGTGACGTGTCTTTGAATTTGCGGTGTTATAGCATCTAACAGTGTCTTCGACCTCATACACTTTCTGTGTTCTTCTTTATACTCTGTCGCAAGTTCTCTCAGAATTAATGTTGATGCCCCGAGTGTATCTCTCCTAAGCCAGTCTCTTACCCATTCCCCTCTTTCCTCATTTGCTTCTTCTAACGCTTCACTAACCTCTTTCATTAATATGTTTGCAAATGTCTTTAAACTCTTCGTTACGATGTGCTTGCGTCTTGACATGGTGCTACTACTCTACTCTACTGTATGACTCTACTCCCGTATGAACGATACAAGTGTCAACTCTACCAGACAGTGGTAGAGTAGAGTAACGTGGCTACTCTACTATCTACTCTACTCTACTCGCCTCGCTATTCTACCCGTGTAAACTAGCCCTAAGGGCTATACGAAGAAAGTACTTCTACCAGCTTTTGCAGTCGAAACTACACGCACAGAAATCAAAACCTCACGTTATGAAGACACTAATACCTACAGGCCATTCAATAGTAAGTTCAGATACTTCAGCTGTTGCTCTGGATGAGTCCTTGAAGCTCGTAGATCATGATTAGGAGTAGTTGGCTTAGTGGGTGTCAGTGACCACTGTGTATACATAAGGGAATGCTGTGAATGACCATGCTAGATGTTCTCTGCGGTGGTTCTTTCAGGCAGTATACCGTCGAAAAGTGTTATATGCATAGGACCATACATGTCTTGTCCGGCTCCATGGCTAAATGGTTAGCGTGCTGGCCTTTGGTTCGATTCCCGGCAGGGTCGGGAATTTTAACCATCGTTGGTTAATTTCGCTGGCACGGGGGCTGGGTTTATGTGTCGTATTCATCATCATTTCATCCTCATCACGACGCGCAGGTAGTCTACGGGAGTCAAATTAAATGACCTGCACTTGGCGAACCGAACCTGTCCTCGGACACCCCTGGCACTAAAAAAAACCATACGTCATTTCATTCCATTTCATGTTTATACATGTTTCCTGCCTCAGAGCTATCTCCACTACTTTCTGCCTCGCATTCAATGGTTCCTCACTTTTTCGTCTGACGGCGGTAGACTTTAAACACAGCAATAGCTCTCTAAAGTTTGTAAGAAGACGAGCAGTCGTGCTCCCACACACTTCTTTTTCCTAAATTTGAAGCGTTTTCCCCTTCTCCATGATTTTTGTGTATAAATCATCCACTTACCAGTTGCCCACACCACAAGTGCTGGTGAACTGCTCGCTGTTTACAATTATGTGCCAAATCAGTTACGTATTTTAGGTGTTATCCTATTTATAATTCAATACCTTCTCATCGTATTCTTCCTTCAGCTTCTGAGGATAAGACGTAATTCACACACTCTTTAATATGACTAAAAGTGTGTTGATTTGAACCCAATGGCTGGCAAGATCCGACGTAACCAATGCTCTGTGAATCGTATTACTGCCACGATGGCCATTTAAGCAACTTCGATTTTAAGTCAGCTTACACCAAAAATGGACATTTTCACCAAGATCAAACTAATACAAAAATACCGACAGCAACATTAACGGAATACATTTTACGAATTGTTTCCCTGTGTAGACTCTGTAATTCACTGACCTCTTCTAAATGTATAAATAGAGTGTAGATATAATGTACTAAGTCTGACCTAAAACTGTGAGGATATTTAATAATAATAATAATAATAATAATAATAATAATAATAATAATAATAATAATAATAATAATAATATGGTAATAATGGTTTTAATTCATACTAACTACTTTAACGGTTTTGGGTAGACGCCGAGGTGACAGAATTTTGTCCTGCAGGAATTTCTTTACGTTCCTGTGAATCCACACCAGGCTGGTGTATTCGAGCACATTGAGAAACACTGGACTTGGCTGATCGATTCCGCCAAGCTGGGCTTCGGAGGCCAGCGCTTCTACCGCCCGATCTACTCAGTCCGGTATGTGGACACCTAATCAGTCTGTCCCTGACACACTACGGATCAATAAATATTAATACCACACTGTCTTCATGACAATTTTACCTCTCACAACGGAAATTTCTATTCGAGCCTAGAGCGACGTTTGTGGTCCACTATATCATAAAAGTGTTCTATTGCTTTCGGGTCAGTGGTCTGTACTAGCCAGTAAATTTCTGGAACCTTACTAGGCACAGGAAATTTCCGGAGTCTCTTTATGCCGATTCAAACATTAGACATAGGTATTCTGTCGTAGAGAGTACGCAACTGGTTCAAATCCCTTGTACCCATCTGCATTCACATTTTCATTTAATATAACGGAAAGATCTGATCTATTACATGGGCCTATCTCGTACTAAAATGCCCCCTCTTCCAACTTTTACATGCCGGCATAAAATATGATTGAGGTTTGCATTCAATGGAGAAATTATAGGTTTACAGGAAGACATTCAACCACGGAACTAAAATTCTTTTCACTCTCGATGAACAGTTATTGTACTGTCACTGTTGAACTCACATGTGATGGTTTCCATTCAATATGTGGTGATTCTCACCAAACTCTATATACTATGTTCGGTGGTCCGCGTCTAGTAATAACAGTGACCCACACCGTTTTGTTGTAATGTTACCTTCTCGCTTACAGTTGGCAATCACCTAACCAACGGTTGACTTGGACAACTTATGCAAGGTTTAAATGTTTATGACAATTATCACCGGTTTGCAAACAACAAGTAATTGTTGAGAAATTACTTTCAGGACTGCGGATAGTGGATTTTGACCTGAATCACTTTCTGATCAAGTTATGTGAACCTGAGTGCAGGAAAAACCACTCAGTCAAACCTGTCATAAATTCGTTGTAACCGAATCAACAGGCTGGAAGCCTACTGTTCTCAACCTTAGATTAACTCTCAAGGACTCCAGATTACCAACTTTCCAAGTTAATTGTGGGCATGAATGGATATAATATTCAGCAGCTTCATTGTCCTCTTACGAATTTCAATGAGAGGTAAGTGGTAGAATATTGCTTCATTGTTAAGAATGTGTAGTTAATTGTCGCTTGTTATTAAACCGCTGTGTCCTAACAACGTGTACTCGAGGTGATGAGTGCATGATTAATACAACAATAGAAGACGAACAGATTCCAACACTATAACATGCTAAGAATACGTCTTTTATCAATATTTCAGAGCACTTACTTTATATTGTAAATTAGAACCATCTATAATTAAAAGTGATATAATTTTTCCCTTTAATATAGGTCCAAAGGATATAATAACCCCTAAGTACTTCAAAAACAATTGTCATGAACTCTTAGTTAAAGTAATCTAGCGATGCAGCTTCAACGTAGTCCAGAAGAAGTTGTTAATGAGATTTGTGTCCTAACTGAAATATTTCATATTCTTTACACAAAATGATTTCGGAGAAGAATGAGGATCATTTTCACAACAATTCTTAAAATAATTGGTACAGGTGATTTTGTAGACAAAGCCACCTAGTAAATGCAGTCGTAGCAAAACGTATGTTCATCCGTTTACAGTGATTAATCAGGTAGCCAGTTTCTATTCCAAAAGGATACATATTCTGTTTAGAGGAGAATTAAAAGAGAATCTTTGAATTGTCCTAGCTGTAACGTGGTCATGTCTCTCGGAATCCAGCGACAAAGGAGCTCTACTAGAAAGTGTTTCACAATAAGAATGCTTTACAAGTTCTTTCATTCGCTGTGAAGCTTATGAAAGCACGTTGATTTGACATATTCAGCTCATATGCAATCTCACCACATCCTTCATGTATTATTAAAATTCTTCAACACCCCGTATGCGGAACTGACACCCATCATTCTTTCTACCAGTCAGCTTATTGGGAGCTATTGCATTCCATTTTGAAAGCCGCCAGTCATAGCCAATTGTTAATCTAATCAACGCGTCAGTGATTGTACTGCGTCAGCCGTCATATTTCTAGGTTCTGTGAATTTTCGCACAACCTCATCCGACGAGCAGGAAATCACGATTTATTAAGGGGTGTGGTTTGAATAATACTGTGTAACACGGGTCTTTGTATATGAGATTTGGTGAAGAGTTCAATCCACAATCACCATGTTACCATAGTCAGTGACCCAGCACCTACTCCCATAACCCACCTCATCTCTGGAGTGAGTATTATAAGCATGAAATTATATTCTATAGAGTCCTGGCTTGATGACAAGTACACTACAAACCTCAGCAACTCCATTATTTCTTTGTACCTAGCAGCATTATGTTTTGTTTTTTTTGCTATTTGTTTTACGTCGCACTGACACAGATAGGTCTTATGGCGACGATGGGATAGGAAAGGCCTAGGAGTTGGAAGGAAGCGGCCGTGGCCTTAATTATGGTACAGCCCCGGCATTTGCCTGGTGTGAAAATGGGAAACCACGGAAAACCATCTTCAAGGCTGCCGACAGTGGGACTCGAACCCACTATCTCCCGATTACTGGATACTGGCCGCACTTAAGCGACTGCAGCTAAATAGCTCGGTAGCAGCATTATGTATTATTGTGTTGAGAATTACTAAGGATTCTGAGAAAATTAACGTTTACCGGGCGAGTTGGCCGTTCGCGTAGAGGCGCGCGGCTATGAGCTTGCATCCGGGAGATAGTAGGTTCGAATCCCACTAATGGCAGCCCTGAAGGTGGTTTTCCGTGGTTTCCCATTTTCACACCAGGCAAATGCTGGGGCTGTACCTTAATTAAGGCCACGGCCGCTTCCTTCCAACTCCTAGGCCTTTCCTATCCCATTGTCTCCATGAGACCTATCTGTGTCGGTGCGACGTAAAGCCCCTAGCAAAAAAAAAAAATTAACGTTTTCTCTTTCCTGCCTTCTATCACGGATGATAATTGTTCCATTTGTCAAATACCAAACCTTGCTAACTGAAAATGAAATAAAGCATGAATCCGTTGTCTCAGAAGATGGAAATTTAATTTGCATACATAATAGTATAATATACGATATCACTCACACAAGGCCATATTCATATGTAATGTCTCTTGGCTAGGACGAAAGTTCGTCCCTCTCAGTCTCATTTAGGACGCATGCAGGTCGCTAGTCGCACACGGAGACGATAACAAAGGAGACGAATGCCGTCCTGTGTAATGGAGTTACAGGCACTTTCCATCAGTTAGCGAAGCGGAGCAAGGGTTATCGCAAGACAGAGCATGGCGATACCCAGTCCACACATGCTCAATGCGAAACAGGTCTGATTATTATATCGGTCAGGATATTTGATGAATAATTTGTTAAGTTCTTTGGGTTAAACGTGTGGCACGGTGACTGGTATTGTCTTCTTAGAGTAGCATACCTCCCTGTTGCTAAGCAAATGGCAGCAGAACGAACTCGATATCACCTTAGACACTGTTCAATGTTCACTGTAGAGGTTATTCCGGTAGTGAGTTAAGTGGAAGTCTTCCTAGTGATAAACGTGACCTTTTCCCATCTTAAAGCAAATGGCTTCGGATGGTCCTAACCGGGATAACTGGCACAATACTATCTGGAATCGGTTTTGCGATCACTCTGCGATCCACTAAAGCCAACCGTACATTGTTACGATATGGTTCGCTACTCTATGCGGCTATTGACAAGTACCAGACGTACGAGAATATGTCGCTTCCTACACCCATAGTGCCATTATTAGTGCATTGCTAATACTTTTCGTCCAACGTTGTGGGGTAATCCTCTAGCAGGATCATCCAGCCTCACGAACACCAACAATATGGCTCAGTTCAAAACCATTGTGTGAAAGGTGCATGCCTACAACGTTCTGGCATACCAGTGACATTCAACACTACCTCACAGCACAGCACGGCTCAGGAAACTGAAGATTAATGTGGATTGTAATTGCTGATAGACCTCAGATAGTCTTCTTCTTTTTTCTTTCTCTACCGCTGGGTCGCGGTTGGGTACTCCGTTGCACATGTGGATTTGGCCCTGCTTTACGGCCGGATGCCCTTCCTGACGCCAACCCTATATGGAGGGATGTAATCACTATGGCGTGTTACTGTGGTGGTTGGTAGTGTAGTATGCTGTCTGAATATGATGAGAAGAGTGTTGGGACGGACACATACGCCCAGTCCCCGGGCCAGAAGAATTAATCAGAGGAAGTTAAAATCCACGTCCCGGCCGGGAATCGAACCCAGCACCCTCTGAACCGAAGGCCAGTACGCTAACCATTCAGCCAACGAGTCAGACGATAGGCCTCAGATAGTCGAAGGATATTAATTGATTTCCAGTTCTTCCAAAGAGCTGCAGAAATTTTCATTAAAAGTGTTGACTTCTACTAATGTCACGCACGCAAATACGGTAGATCTCCTTCGAATTTATTTTCGGGCTTTTATTTCATTTTCGGTTAGTAGCAATTCTGGACTCTTTGAAATGTTGATGAATTGCCACGTGCTTTTTCCTGTCAAGGTAGTGTATGGATGATTCTCCGGGGATATAGGACCGATAATGTTACTTCACCCATTGGAAGTAGCAAAATTCTTTTCAACCGTACATCTTGAGGGAAATGGAGTTTGACTGTCTATACCAAAACTTCAATACGCATGGGCGGGATGACGAGTGACCCAAAATCGTGACCATATGGTTTGGTGATTATCTACGACATAATGACGTCCTGTGAATTAAATATCTATTACCACTTCATTATGACGTGTGTTATTCACAGGGTCCTAAAGCAGCAAACATATTACTTCACGCAATATGATATGATTAGTAATTTTGTGTACACGGCTGTGCAAACCTTGAGGATGAGATAAATAAACCAACATAACATATCAACTACACGGTGGAAATGAGTGAAAGTGCGGTAACATGTGAGGTCAGCGTGACTATGAGACTGCCCCACGAAACGACTGAGAAGAGGAACGGGACAAGGCAGTGTGAGTCAACCAGCGAGCTGTTTTGGTGCTTTTTGGTGGTGTTATTCATTACAAAATGGCCCGGAGACAACATTTGGATGACTTCACACGGGGAAGAATCATCGGGAAACTGGAAGAAGGACAAAGTGTTACGAGTGTAGCCCAGGAGTTTGGTATTGCTGACAGAATTGTTTCACGTGCGTGGAGAGCATTCCCTCCCACGGGCACTGCTGCGCGAAGGAGAGGAACGGGTCGACAACGTTCAACTATAGCTACATTGTTCAACATGCAAGGAGAGACTCGCGTCAAACAGCAGGTGCAATTGCACCAAATATAACAGGACTGCAAGGCACCCAATCACACGCTCAGCGACTGCATGCATGGGGGTGGTCTGTTTGCCCGACGACCATTACGTTATATTCTGTTGACACACGCACCTCGGCTGCAAAGAGCATCAGATCCAGACCGACGAGGAGTTGGTCGCGTGCTCTTCTCAGATGAGAGCAGAATCAGTGTCAGTAGTGTTTCTAGAAGAACTCCCATCTGGAGAGAGGTGAAAACACATACTGAACCCAGGAACATTGTCGAATATGATAATTTTGGTGGTCGAAGTTTTATGGTGTGGAGAGGTATAATGTCCCACGGGCGTACCGACCTCCAAATCTTTGAACGGGGTACACCCACTGGTCAACGTTAATGTAACAGTGTACTCCTTCTCCATGTTCGTCTTGCCATGGCTGCATTCGAACCTGACTCCAATGTTATGAATGACAATGCACGACTGCGTCGAGCAGCGCACGTGTGTCTAGTGAACCTTGGGAGTTTTTAAACTTTACACCAGCATGTGTAAAATTAGCGACCAGTTCTCTCGCGGCAAGGGAAGAGTGAAGACTCGTGGTAAAGCTAGGGCCACATTTGCGTGATTTCACGCTGCGTCCTACTCTGAGGGAAGAGTGAAGAATTGCTGTGCTCTGTTGAACTGTGCACGTTCGAGTTGTTTGCGTTGTCCTTTTTACTCAGGCTGTGCTTTTTCTTTTCATAACATTTGGCCACCACAGTTAATTACAGTGCTCGTATGAATCCAATCATGTGCAGTGGTTTATATGGGGAGGGACATCCTTCCCCTACATTACAAAAAGATTCACCGAGTAACGTCTATGAAGGAAACACGTTATATTCGAGTGTAGGAATTACATCACAGGTACTTAACTCTGTTTCCTGTTCTGGTGCCGATATGAAATCGACTGCAATGAATGCTAATGCTGCAAGCAAATGAGCCCTAGAAGTCCCCGCGGGAGGTGTCAATAAAAATAAAGCCATGAGGCTCAATGACCAATCAGGTAAAGTTACATATCCGTTAACTAAGTCTCCTGACATTACATCTGAGGTGTCTGTGTCACAGTTGTGTTTCAAAGCCAGCTAGTTCGGAAGGTCTGGCGTGAGTACTTCAATTGTATCTCAACCTTGGAATGACGTAATGACACAGCGTTTACTCGGAATTCATTCGAGCTCGCTGGTACCGACCGTGTAAGTAAATACGCCAGCCATCACACAATAGAAACAAACATTCAGATCTTGTAAAGATTTAAAGGTCTGTATATATGTAAAAGGCAAGTGTAGAACCATTGGCCCATGACACTCGGAAAAATATTATACGCTATACGAAACACAGTATAGTAAAAATTCAAATTTTGGACGTATTGTAATTGAATTAAATTATAAATTAACAGTGCTATTAATGCCAGTTATCTAGTTAGTGCTTCTAATTTTTCGGAGAGTAACCTAGAGGCTTATATTCTGTCTCATTGTGTACATAAACAAGGTTTAATTCGATCAGTCGAAACGAGCCTCAAAGGTGAAGAAATTCATGAAATTGCAGTTTCTGAATACAATATATTATGAGCGCGCCGATTTCTTAACGAAGTGGTGCGTGATGGCGTTAAAACGCGAATTCGACTTCAGACCTTAGTAGTAACATTCGATTCCCTAATTCTCCCACATTACATATACATTCATGACGTGTGATGTGTAGTATCTCCCTACGTTCCTACCCTGGGAATTTGTTCAAATTTCCAAAGTCATGGCCACACCAGGACTCAATGCCGCAGAGGAAGAAGGTGCAGTCACTGCGATGGACCCTACTTTCTACAGGAATTTGAAGCCAATGACATCAACTGCCTACAATGCTACATTTAGCTACCGCAAGGACTTGTCCGAAATACCAGAGTCGGCAACGAATAGCGAAGTTCGAGGCGCAGAATAACGAATCCTTCAGTGACGCGCGGGCTTTCTTAGAACGGAATTCTTACTCAGCGATAATCGGAAGCACCCTAGAAATGCCTCCAAGAAGAGAACAATATTATTCCCTACGATGTCAACAGAGAAGGTATTTTCCCTCTTCGCACCAATGCAGTAACCCCTCCTTTTATTCCACGATAACCAAACCTGAGATTCTTAACGAGATATGAAAATATCGCCATATATACGAGACCTGCACCGACAAGTCATAGACCACCACAATCACTTGCGAATCATCTGAATTTCAATAACCTTACAGATTTCACTACCCCAAGAATGCCTACAGTTCCATTGTCAATTAATCCATACCCACCGACTCCTCAGGTCCTTCATTTCGGCAGCTTAATTCAAACACAACTGAAACACTCGTGGAACACATCTACAGGGTGGTCGGAAATAACATGGACTGGGTATAGGAGAGTTAGAGTGTTGGCCTTTTTCTTCCCTCCTTTCTTTCTTTCTTTCTTTCTTTCTTTCTTTCTTGCTTAATCCATATGTCGTCCAGCGTTGGTTTTTTCCCTCGGAATCAGCGAGGGATCCCACCCTCACCGCCTCAAAGGCAGTGTGAGACTCTGGGTCAGGGATACAACTGGCTAGTAGGACCATTACCTCGCCGAGGTGGCCTCACCTGCTATGATGAACAAGGGCCTAGTGTTAGTCTTGCTGATAAATAATTTGAAAGATATAATTACCTCTACCTTAAAAGACAATACGCTTTAAATGGGGCGCACTGAGTCAAATCTACTGTATACAATGTTGTACAAGGCTAGGGCCATGATGTGAAAAAACACTTATACAGCCGTATTTTAAGTGAAAAACCTCAAAATTTCCGGCGTATTAGTTTTTTCATATCAACGTACCTCATGCCGTATATTTTTAATGACGGTAAGTTATACTTTTTTAGGTACGATACTACAAAGTTCAGAGCGCGATTTAAATGCACACATTATAATAAATTATAATTAATATATTTAAATGTAATAATTATAACAATAATAGTGTGTGGCCTTCGCAGTTGCCTGGTGCAGGTGTTTCGATTTGACGCCTGATAGGCGACATGCGCGTATGCGGGGACGGGGCCCTGCCTATGATGAATTTTAATGCTGAATACGGCAAAAATACCCAGCCACCGAACGATAGGAATGAGCCAATGAAGGTTAAAATTCCCGACCGGGCCCGAAATCGAGCCCGGGACACCTTGGACCAAAGGCCAGCATGCTAATGATTTAGTTATGGAGCCGGAATTATTATTATTATTATTATTGTTATTATTATTAATTATTATTGTTATTATTATTATTAATAATAATTAATAATAATAATAATAATAATAATAATAAGCAGAAGAAGAAGAGAATAAGAAGAAGACGACGAATGTAACAAAAATTCTTCCTCGTCATCCTGAATCTTGTCTGCTTTCCACGGGTCATTTTCGATTTTCTTTGCGTGGTCCAGTTTTGAATTGTCACACGTGTTTGTGTGAAGCTGAAATTAATTTCCTCATTTCTTCTTTCTTGAATGAGACGTTATTCATTGTTATATAGTTCTTCACTTTCGCCCATACCAATTCGATAGGATTAAGTTTGCAATGGCATGATGGCAAGCGAAGTACATGTTCCCCTAGTTAATTGGCCGTCTCGTCAGTTATTTATTTATTATTTCGAGTGTCAATAAGAAGTAGTTCCCGTTTCAATATATCATTTAAAAAGGGATCCCCTTTTGATGACCCATTCAATAATTCGGTCTTTTCTCCATAAAGTTGTAGGTAAAAGTATTTTTCCGACTGTAGTAGCCTGCAGTGCTATTACTAGGACAGATCCTTCTGAAACATTGGACAACATTTGCTCGGCGAATCGCTTTTTATACACTTCACCTGTCATTTCATCGTGGCTGTTTGCCGTATACTTTTGGTCAACAAATATTAGCTCGGAACCAATAAAGAACCCTCGTTCATTCCCGGCTTGAACCAAGGCAAACATTGATCCATGACCCCTAGGTGACTTACGATCTGTATTAACATCCTCAATTGGTGCCCGGAGTACACTTTTATATTTGGTGTCTCTCCATTCTTTTGTGCCGGGCTGAGTGGCTCAGACGGTTGAGGCACTGGCCTTCTGACCCCAACTGGGCAGGTCCGATCCTGCCTCAGTCCGGTGATATTTGAAGGTGCTCAAATATGTCAGCCTCGTGTCGGTAGATTTATTGGCACGTAAAACAAATCCTGCGGGATGAAATTCCGGCACCTCGGCGTTTCCGAAAACCGTAAAAGTAGTTACTAGGAGGAAAGCAAATAGCATTATTATTATTATTACATTCTTTTGTACCGAAGGCTAATCTGTAAAAGCGTATTTTTCCCTTCATTCCTACATATTTTGAAGTCCTTGAGATATGTATGACGCCATATAATTGTATCATCCCTTTTAGTAAAGGCACATTATTTTTTGGCCCTTCTTACATATTAAAGCCCTATGCGACAAGAAATCTATTTAAAGTGGATCTCGAAAAATGTGGTTTAATATAGGCCTAATCATTATTTACTCTCTTAAAAAGTATACTTCTTGCTCGTGGTAGGTTCTCAAATAACAAGAAATGAACGATGCGACGGACTCCGCTTTGTACTATTCCATCATAAGCAGCAGAGCATCTTGTTTTTGCTTGCTCGCTCTTTTAGGTTTATTTTTATTTCAGGCGTCCTCAAAGGTCTTTTTCTCCTTTCTTATTCCTTATTTTAAACTTTTTCAATACCTGGTAGATTCTGCCGTCTCATTAACTGCCTGGGTAACGTTCATTTTCTTTAAGAAATAATTAAATACATTCAGCATAATAATTCGTTCTTTACTGCCCAGTTTGCCAATATTTCGCTTTCTTGTTTACGCACTAAGAATTAATATAACGAAATAGTAATAAATATAAAATTCAAACATTTTATAAAAAGCACAATTGAATGACATAACGTAACACCACATTTGGATTATAATATACAGCTCTGATGACGTACTTAATCTCTCCTTACACAGTCGGTAAACAATGTAAGGAAGACGTGAGTGATTTAAACTTTCAATTGGGTCATTACCGCGACTTGCAGCGCTGGGCAGAACTGCGATAATTTACGAATGGTATCCGATACCGAGCTCTGGTTTGTTATAAAACTATTTCAGATATTTATAAACATTTCTTTTCGCTTAGTCACCAACGCGCAGTTAATAACAAAACAGTCAGGCTGTGTAGCTCAGCCGGTTGACGCTCTCGCCTTCTGAACCCAACTTGGCAGCTTCGATCATGGATCAGTCCGGTGGTATTGGAAGGTACTCAAATACGTCAGCCTCATGTCGGGAGATTTACTGACACATAAAAGAACTCATGTGGGACAAAATTCCGGCACCTTGGCGTCACCGTAAAGGTCAAAAATAGTTAGCAAAACGTAAAATATTGCATTACAATTATTAATAACTACTAGGTTAGACGCTTCCTAACTTTTCTGTGATACCGTCCGATAATTTTCAAGTAGTATGTAATAAAAAGTATAGCTTTCTTCTTAAGTAAAAATTACAATCCGGGGAAAGAATTCCCTTTCTATCAGCATCAGGCAATTCAAGAAAAGATCATTATCTCTTTTAATAATTGGTATTTTTATCTAACGTGTGATAAGTTATTTTTTCTGTAAAAGTATAGATTCACATCAATGTACTCTAGTTTTTAAAATGGGCTTTGCATTTTTATTTATTACTTTACATTTAACACCATGAGAAAGAGTGGAAAATTCCCTACAAGGCACGCAATCATTTGATTAGATTTATCTCTATGGATAGTCTGAAAATGGCAATATCGCGGATTTAGAAAGGGACGAAGCTAATTACAGGACGTACGAGTACGAGTGAGAGGCAAATACTTCATCTAACTCCATACTTACCTTTTTGAGGTAGGGACGCGCAATAGACGAAGCACTTCACGATAAAAAGCCACATTTTTACCTATCACAGACATGGTTCAGTACATTTTTTCACTTATACCAATATACAGAAAGTGAAAATGGTGAGGATGTGTCTGGTGCACACAACATATATATTTCAGACAAATGACTGTCCAACATAGCGTGCCTTCGTAATTAAACTGAATGCAGCTGTTCAACTAACCACTACAACCCTTACGATAGTATCTTGATATTTCCCAGCGAGAACAGCGATCACATTGGGTACTTGGAAGAAAATCATAATTCAACTTCCGAAGATCATCTGTGGAGGCTATAAGGCTCATTCCACAGCAAGGGGTTGTACAACCATCCATTGCTATGATAATGATATAGTCGATATGGTCGAAAAATACAATTTTGTAATCTTCAATGATCTTTCCCTTACCTTCGTTCCTTTAACGAATATGCAGAAATCTGTAGACTAGCTCACCATTATCGCTCCCTCTTTATCTTTATCAAACAACTGGTCCGTTCAAACTGATTCTGTGGGTTCCAATCAACTTACGGTTTTGATTAAGATAGAGACTTCTCATCTTCCTCAGCACCACAAAGTGTCGTCATTAAAATAGAACTTCTCTAAAGAAAATTGACCATTATTTACAGCCAATATGGATGATGAGATACTACGCCCTCCACTGCAAACGTCTAGTGGTGTCGCCAACAATCTCTAGATTTCGGCTATGGGGAAAGATGCACCCGATTCATTTCCCCTGAAACATTAGGATCTACACACAGGAGAAAACTAGCAGTCTGGTGGATCCTAGATTGTCCTTGCACTGTTGCACGACTTTTGACAGCTCTTCGACAATATCGTGAACAACCCACTTTTGAGAGGTACCACTAATGCCAGCAAATTTCAACTCATTTAAGATGATTTTGGAAAGAAAGGAAAAAAACATAGTTGGAAGGAATTTTGTTCATAATTAGATAGGAATGACAACATCACTGACGTCTGGAACAAAATGAAAGCATTCAGACATAAAGATCACAGTCCACTATCTCATGTAACCACAACAGGATGTATAGAGGCATTATTCGATAAAATAGCTCCACCGTTTGGACACTCACAACCACTTCAGTTCGGCACCAATCCTAGTAATCATTTCTAATGATCACCCTTAACATTAGCTGAGAAGAAAATGCCATAAAATAACCTCACACACTGTCCGACTCGTTGGCTGAACGGTCAGCGTACTGGCCTTCGGTTCAGAGAGTTCCGGGTTCGATTCCCGGCCGGGTCGGGGATTTTAACCTTAATTGGTTAATTCCAATGTCACGGGGCTAGGTTTATGTGTTGTCTTCATCATCATTTCATCCTCATCATGACGCGCGGGTCGCCTACAGGAGTCAAATAGAAAGACCTGCACCTGGCGAGCAGAACCCGTTCTGGGATATCCCGGCACTAAATGCCATATGGCATTTCATACACCATACACTGCACCGGGAATTGATGATATCTGTTACCCTATGCTGCCCATCTATCAATCCAAGCTGTACAGTGGCTTCATCGCATCAAAAATTAAATGTGAACTCAAGGAGAATTTCCGATATCTTGGATCACACAGATTGTGATACCCGTCCTGAAATTCGAAAAGGAACCAGAGAACGCGAACTCACATCGCCCTATCACCTTGTCTTCCTGAACCTTGAAAACACTGAAGAGAATGATTAATCTCCGACTCGATTGGTGGTTATAATTTCGTAACATTCTGCCACGAACTAAGAATGGTTTCAGGAAAGAAAGAAGTACCTAAGACAGTCATGCACTTATGCACAGACTTATATAATACATTTGCTAAGTCAAGTTGCATGCTTGCCATTCTGGATATCTCTGCTGCATACGAAAATGCTGACATCTCAAATTTAGTGTATAAATTCTTGGAACTAGGCCTTCCCCATATGATCATGAAGGGAATCTTTTGCACACCAGATGGATACATATATACGTTATCAACACAAACTACTTGTACGACGCAAAGTCTTACAGGGATTGCCTTACGGTGCAGTGCGCAGCCCCCTGCCGTAGACCATTTACACCAGTGACCTAGAACACGTATATTCACCAAGGATTAAAACATTACAGTATGCTAACGATATGTGCGTATATGCGCGTGCAATTTTGCTACAAACTGTAGAATCTCAAATGGCTATAGCTGTATCTCAATTAGATCACTGTCTGGTAGAATATAATTTACCCTTATCGCCTCCCAAGTCTCACGAATTGATATTTACTCGAAAATACATATCAGAAACGCACTTAACCATGGACCTGAGACCCAAAACATCCGAGTCAAATCTCAGACAAGGCTATTAAGTCTTCCATGTGACACTTGTATAGCATTGTCACTACATATAGCTGATCTTATGCCAAAACAGGAACGAACTCTGAATATTTTTAGTACCCTTACCTGAACATGGAGGGGAGCTGAACCTTGTGTCCTCCTCATCTTATCGTAGTTTGATCCGGTCGAAAATGGATTATGGGAGTATAGTTTATCATAAAGGGAACAAAGTCGCTTTGCGGAAGCTGGACGTAATAAAATATAGTTGTGTCAGAACCTGCACTGAAACAATGGCTTCTATCCCAGCAAATACGCTGACACTGAAACCAGCCGAACCTCCTCTCGCTGTACACCGACCATATTTTGCAGATACATTTGTATTAGCCAGGATGTACAGAAATTATCTACCAAATTATAGCAGTCTGGCCGATTTAGAAATTATCATGGGAGAGCAACGGAAATCCAAAATTGAAAATTAATATATGCCTTCTGATCAGTTTTCAGTTTCTTCTCCCGATACTTCTATCGTTAACACTCCGCAATTCTTGCCCTCTAGGGACACTGGGACTGAAATTTCCAAATTCTATATAAACTGAGGTACAGCTTTGAAATTTTGTATGCTTATGAATAGTCATAACATAAACCACTGTGGTAAATGTGAGCATTGCAAGTTGATTAGTTCTTGAGATATTAATTATTTTATACATTTTCATGTGCAAATTATTCAATAATTATAAAGGTCTGCCGCATTACACCAATCAAGATAGTGTAACTTTTAGGTAATATTCTATTGCATTAATACAATTGGAAGAAACCTACGGATTCTTTTTTGAATTGCATTAATGAGTATGAAGAAATAAATTTTTTTCACATCCAAGTTTTTAATCTACAAAAAATCTTCAATTTTTTAAGTTTGAATTTTTTTTTCAGCCAGACCAAAAGTGCAATCCAAAAATCGATCCGCAGGTTTATAGTCAATACAATGAAGATAATACATGCAAATTTTGAAAGCAATATCATAAGATTTATGGTGCGTGTAACATTCTGAATGCCTGAAAAATTGAAACAGAGAAAAAAGCATTTTTTTAAAATAATGGACAATGCTCATAACCTGTATTGCCAGCTGAGAATCTCAAAGAAATTTCTTGTTTTCTCCTACTTTTAGATTTTGGCTTACGCCACCGAGAACTTATTGTATGCATTTCACCACAGAACAACACCAAACAATAGTAGAAAATACTCGCATACCTCAACACAATCAAACTGGAAAACAACTTGTTTGTAAACAAACAGGATTTGCACATGGTATGTACGGAAATAGTCATAAATAATGTTGAAACTAATAAATATTTCTTTAATAAGTAATCACTGTCTTTGAAAATAGGCATAAAAATTAACTCAATATATTATGCAAGGCCACACCACCACCTGTAATTTTCATTCAGATTTTTCAAACTTTTGTAGTTCTTATATAGTTTACGTAGTATAAGTGCCTACTTCCTCCACTAGAAAGCAGCAAAATGCAGACCGACAGATGTAGGAGGCCTTTTTGAATTATTCTTATGAAATGAAATCGTGAAATCTGCTTGAATACATCACTAATGTGCGCTGATCGTGAGTCGAACGAAAGTGGGCATTTAAAGGACTGCACGCCAGGCATTTAAAAGCTACGCTAGAGCTTTAAAAATGGAGGAATTTGGATGAAAACACTGCTATCTGATCCGCGGGGGTTAGGGGTGTATTAATATGGAAAAAGCCGAAAATCAATATTTTACACATATTTCGCCAAAATTTCAGTCCCAGTGTCCCTTCTGGCCGATTTAGAAATTATCATGCGAGAGCAACGGAAATCCAAAATTGAAAATTAATATATGCCTTCTGATCAGTTTTCAGTTTCTTCTCCCGATACTTCTATCGTCAACACCCCGCAATTCTTGCCCTCTATTTAAGATTCCGCACTCTTACTTATTGTTTCCCACTCCAATACACCTTCTTATAACGTACTTAATCCCTCTAACCAGAGCTCAGTCTTACTTTGTAGAATATACTCACTGCCAGTGGCCCGATGGTCTTCAAACCTTCACTCAGAAACACCATCACCGCTTGTAGTTGTATTCACATTTATATTGTCCTACAACTGAAGAAGCTCGTTTATTTACTCTAACACATGACCTTCAAGCAGAAACTATAGCTATTTCAGAAGCTCTAGCATACAGTTTAAATGTTAAACCTTCATCCGTTCTTACAATATTACTGACGCTCTCAGCATTCCGGAGACACTACCACAAAAAACTTAACGGTTCATCAAATCGAGATCATTTAGAGAATTCGACAACTTAAACTTCTCAATATTGAGGTGCAATCCCTTTGGATACTAAGCCAAAAAATTATCCAGCACCCTCTATATTCCAAGCCAAATAAGTATCCAGCACAACGAATATGTTGACCACCTCACTAGAGCAGCAACGCATTTGGGCCAACGCCCAGATTCACCAGTGCCCATTAGAGATTATGTGCCACGTATCAAGCAGCGTTCCCAAACACACATCGCAGAGGACTGGAAGATTAAAAAATTCAGAGGGGAAAATAAAATGCTGATGTACAACCATACGCTCCACACTTTTCTTGGTTCTCCACGTGGAATATCTGTCACCCCTAGGTCACTTTTATTATTCGTATGAAGTTCAATCACGGAAGTTTTGCAAGCCATCTCTACCGGATAGGAGTCCTGGACTCGACTTACTATTCCTATGACCGCCAAGCTATCGCTGATCTCCATCACATCTTCTCCTCATGCCAACTTTATCACATGGAGCGCAAAAAGAATAATAATCACTTTGCTAACAATCAACGTTCATCTCTCACATAACCCTCCCCACAACCAGAGATGTATGAGGCAATTCCCACATAAATAAAGGTCACAGGTTCAAGAATATAAGGTTTGCAGTGCTACAATACTGGCAAAAAGTAATGTCACAGACAACAGTTCCAGTGGTTTTGCCTTTCTTCTCTCTGTGTACGTGTGAGTAAACTGAAAGAACCTAGAAAGAGTAGTACTGTGAAATCCAAGTACACTACCACTGATACCTTATACACGTGCATGTATTGCAAGTGCACATTTACTGTTTATCTACTGTATTCCTTTGATTCAAATTTATTTGAAGCTCACTGTTTTCTTTGTTACCTAAAGCTAATACATTATTTAAAAAAACATAGAAATCCTGATTCGTAAGGCGGACAGGTGGGCCGGGTGTGGACACATGTGTTACAGAAAGCTGTATAAAAACAGTTAACCACACAAGGATCACTAACCGAGTGAACTGGCCATGCGGTTGGGGTCGCGCAAGTGCCGTGGTTTCCTATTTTCACACAAAGCAAATGCTGAGGCTGTACCTTTATTAAGCCCACGGCCACTTCCTTCCCATTCCCAGCACTTTCCTATCCCGTCGTCTCCATAAGACCTGTTTGTTCCGGTGCGATGTAAATCAACTTGTAAGAAAGAAAAAAGGAGCAGTAATTGCCAGGCTAGAATGGACTGAGCCTAGTGAATCACCACGTTGGAGTTTCCAACACTGAACGTGCCATGACGCTCCGTACAACTGCTTTACCTCTATTTCGGGATCGATGCCAGGGAGCGGTTGATGAATTTCCTCCATTTCTACAAAATGCATTCTGTGAATGAAGAGGGAGTCATTACATCGATATTCAATTGTAACAAATTTAACTAACAACGTATTGATAGACTGATGGACGACACACCAAGCAGTATTTATATATGCAACACTGTAGACGTATCGGGGTGAAATATGCTGAGAATGGAGAAGAAAGGACCGAAGAACCGACACTGTCCTCGAGCAGCTATTCGCATCTGTTGGGTAGTAAACGTTATTGCGGATATTTGCAATCTACGTGTCGCACGTCCACCTTTCTGCTGAAATTCATGAACTGCTTAGTATATATGTTGCGGCTTTTGTGTTGGCAATTCGCCTGCCGTATTCCATTTCCTCATTTTCACAGTTTGGCTCCAACAAAATGTGTGCCATTGTCACTCATGATGAGATTTGGAAATCCTATAAGGGCCGTAAATCTTCTTACTGCAGCGAGAAAGTCCTGAGTCGTTGAAATTTCCGACCTGTTCACGTACTTTAGTTGCAGATATCGATAAGCTGCATCTGTAGTTTGGACTTGCTGTAAGAAGAAATACAGGAAATCTTCAAGCAATGAAACAGGCCATAAAAGCAACATTATACCACAAACTGTCAACAGATGAAGAACAAAGACATAACCTGTGTCCAGAAGGTGTGGATTCATGGCGCGGCTTTCAGTAAGAAAAGGCAGGGGCGCCTAAATACCACCACAAGAACTCACTTCAATTGGCTGTTTTGAATGCCGTAAAATCTGTATATAAGGGACTTAGTGATGATACTCTGTAGTCTCGTTGTTTACATGGTGGCACACAGAATGTCAAAGAAAGTTTTAATCACTCTATCTGGCAAAGCATTCCAAAAACTGAATTTGTAGGCTTCAGAACACTTCATATAGGTGTATTGGCTGCAGTGACATGTTTCAATGAGGGTATGATGTCAACAAAATATGTGTTTGAAGACATGGGTATCGAGCCTGGGACAAACATGTTGAAGGCGATGAAGGACTTCGACAGTGACTGTGTGAAAAAATCCCAGAAAGCAAGCGCAGAAGCCACTAAGGATGGTAGAATTAAAAAAAAACAGAAAAAGGAAGAGAGAAGGTGAAAAGAGCCAGCAGCAGGAAGAATTTTCTTTTTCTACTGGCTTTACGTCGCACCGACACAGACAGGTCTTATGGCGACGATGGGATAGGAATGGACTAGGAGTTGGAAGGAAGCGGCCGTGGATTTAATTAAGGTACAGCCCCAGCATTTGCATGCTGTGAAAATGGGAAACCACGGAAAACCATCTTCAGGACTGCCGACTAAAGGATTCGAACCCACTATATCCCGGATGTAAACCCCTAACCGCACGGCCAACTAGCCAGGCAGCAGGAAGAATATGGTCCTGGAATGTTTTGAGACAGGTGTGAATGAGTCCCAAACTTTGACTGCAGCTTCCCGATAACCACATTTAGGGAAACATTGCTCCTAAACTACTCTGCCTAGAGATATCAAAGTTTCCACATCATTTTACGACTGTACTGTGATACTAAAACTCTACAATTTTTAATATTGCTACTAAATTGTGTTTTTTATAAAACTTTTACTGTTGCTAAAGTTACAATGTTTCAAGACTAAATTTGAATTTATAACTGAAAATATAAATATTTATCAAATGTTAACATTCTAGAGTTTCAAGAGTTTCATGAAGCTATGAATGTGTGGTGAAAATTTGGAAGCAGTTTTACCAATACGTCAGTAGTTATGTATACCAACATGACGACATGTTTCAATAATACCTTGAAAAATGTCTCAAATTCAAAACATTCCTTTCAAGAGACTAGAAGTCTAAATACTATGAATTGCAATCCATTAAAATCAACAAGTCTTTGACTTTATATGATAACAATTTTGCGTTTCTACCTTAAATATTATCCTTTATATAGTGAGAAATGTTATGGTAAGTTTGAGCATTATTTCAATGACCGCTCATGAACGTCTGCCCTTATTCTAATTTAAATGTGAAATGGAAGTTTATTCCACCCTCCAGTCCTCATTTCGGTGGGCCATGGGGTGCTGGAATACAGTCTACAAAATCACTTTTGAAGCGGACCGTAGGAAATTATATTCTTACTTTTGAATTGCTAAGTACTCTGTTGTATCAAATTGAGTCTGTGTTAAACTGGAGACCTCTCTGTTCAATAATTGACGAGCCTAATGGTCAATGCTATTTGACACCTGCGCATTTTCTAGTAGGGAGACGATTGACCTCTATTCCCTCTCCAGACATATCCAACAGCTCCTACTCTTGTATAACTAAACTGAATTTTGTGTAACAGCTGTGTCAAGTTTTTTGGCAGAGGTGGTGAAAGGAATACATGCAATCAGTCCAACGAAGACGTAAATGGTCTTCCATAGGAAAATGGTCTCCAACTATAGGAGACTTGGTACTTCTAAGTGAGGAAAACCCTCCTCATCTGGCTGGAAGACTGGGATAATCAAGGAGCTCCATCCTGGTTGTGATAATATTACTCGTGTGGTCACTGTGAAAACAGAAACAGGCGTCTTTCACCGTGACATAGTAAAACTGTGTCCACTGCCCAAAGGTTTTGTACAATTTGTACATTTTGTAAATGTATTGTTCTTTATTAACTTGTACTGTGATTTTGTGTAAGACAATTGACATTCGTTTTGAGTGTTCAGATCCCTCAAAGGAGGGAACATGTTGCAGCTTTTGTGTTGGCAAATTGCCTGCCATATTTCATTTTGTCATTTTCACAGTTGGCAACGCGCTGCCGCGTCTTTTATTACCTTCGTCAGACTGAACATGGCGACCGGCAGCAGTACACGCATCTTGGTCAATCTCTACATTCATTTTGTACATATGTGTAAATATGTGGTGTTTATTCAGGTGGACCGGGCGAGTTGGCTGTGCGGTCAGGGGCACGTGGTTGTGAGCTTGCATCCGGGAGACACTGGATTCGAATCTCATTGTCGGCAGCCCTGAAAATGGTTTTCCGTGGTTTCCGCATTTTCACACCAGGCAAATGCTGGGGCTGTACCTTAATTAAGGCCACGGCCGCTTGCTTCCAACTCCTAGGCCTTTCCTGCCCTATCGTCGCAGTAAGACCTATCTGTATCTGTGCGACGTAAAGCAACTAGCAAGAAAAGAAAATTCAGTGGAATAATATTTTAAATCGCCTACCGAGTGATGTGTTGTGTCTGCTCCACTCCATCTGACTTGTATCACTTGTATTTGTGCGCCTACAGAAATGAACCTTTGTTACGTGTGTCCAATATGTTGATTCGTCGGTCGCAACAATATAGGTGAAGTAAAGCCCTTTTGTAGATATTACTGGCTTACATTATGATCAACGTACGACAGAGTACAGGTTCATATAATTCACATAATTACACTCTTCATACTTACACTGTCTTCATTCTGGGTGTGAATTTCCTTGGTGTATCCACACTCATTCCAGGAGAGATTTATTTAAACTCTCCGTGTATTATTTCCAAGCCAGACGCTGATTAATTACAAATACATGCAGTAAATCGGAAGCTGCGAATAAGGCTCAAATCAAAGACATGTCATAAATACAGTGTGCCGATGACTATATTATTATTATTATTATTATTATTATTATTATTATTATTATTATTATTATTATTATTATTATTATTAATTGCATTAATGATTACAATGAAGGTAAGAGGAGAAAAAGAAGAGCTGTCCACCTGTGCGAGTGACGACATCAAGCCACATGCGACGGCCGTGAGGAAAATGTATCGACCGTCGAAGAAGCAGTAAAACGGATAACTACCGATACGGCACCTTTACGCTTCGTATGATGGGCCGATAAAATCTTAGTGGCCCATTGAAGAAAATCGAAACTGTAGTATTCGCAGCTAGATTTCTTGTTTACAGTTGTTCTATAAACCATTCCATGTAATCATTCAGATGCATGTGTTTTGAATTTAATAGCAACTTAATTTTTACGTTATGCCTCGGCAATTTAAACTAAATTTACGCTGATTAGGTTGTGATTTAATTGACAGACCATTTAAAGTGAGGTTAGTATAAGCCGGGTTCACACTAGATGTACAGGGCCGTTCCAATCAAGACTGATCAATAATCGCTTATATTAAATTCAATGGAATCGTTCTCACTTCATGTTCCGAGCCGTGCAAGGAAGGACCAACTGACCAGCTCATCGGTCTCCATCCGATCCAAGACCGGAACGGCTCGGCTGGTATCATCTATGACCGTCTAGTGGGAACGCCTGGAGGGCCAAGGGCGAAGAATCAACAGTACTGTGTGTCGTTCCTCACTTTTGCGATAATCATAAAGGCTGAGTGCTTGCGTATCAAAACTGTATGATTTATCGCACAAAGTACTGCAAGTTTTCAGCCGGTGAGGTGCATTCTCGGAACGAAATACTCATCTCTTCTGCTTCAACGAACCCCAACAAGCGCATAAAATCATAATGCGAGATACGAAAGTACTGGCAGAATTTTGATTCATCGTCAACTAACTCTGGAAATAAGGTGAAAATTTATCCTTCCCTTTTTCGCTTTTTTCAGCATTTGATGCACCCTGAACTTCCGACTGGGCCTAGTTTCCTCCTATTTTTCGTCCAAAATCAACGCAAGTTTAATTCGAGGCTGACGTATTTGAGCACCTTCAAATACCACCGGACTGAGCCAGGATCGAACCTGCCAAGTTGGGGTCAGAAGGCCAGCGCCTTAACCGTCTGAGTAACTCAGCCCGGTGGAGGGTATATAAGGACGATCAATTGCATTATTATCGATATCAATCTATGGAAGAGCTAACACCACTGGATTGTCCAGAACGCCTAAAATTTGCAAACCAAGCGAGTAGGCCGTGTGGTTAGGGTCGCATAACTGGGAGCTTGCATCCGGGAGATGGTGGGTTCGAATCCCGCCGTCGGCAGTCCTGAAGAGGTTTCTATGTGGTTTCCCATTTTTACAGGAGGCACATGCCGGAGCTATATCTTAATTAAGGCCACGGCCACTACCTTTCCAAACCTAGCCCTTTCCGATCCTAGCATCTGCGAAAACATTCGGTGTGTTAGTACGACGTTAAAGCATTAGCTAATTGCATTTGCAAAGTTGGCCTTAAACAACTGTGGGAATATTCCACATTTCTTGGCATCGCTTCTTTTCACCGATGCAACAACGTTTAAAAAAATGTGTGGCACACTCCAAAAATCGGCATTCTTGGGCGGACGAAAACCTACATGTGACAGGATTGCACACATTTCAGCATGGGTTTATTGTAAATATAAAGGCCGGAATTGTAGGTTACTATCTACTTGGACCGTATATCCTTCTCTTTAGACTGAACGGTGAGTAATATTACTCTTTCTTGGTAGGATAACTACCTGGATTATTGGAAGATTCTTCTTATGAGTGTTCGGCAGCGACTGCGACTGTATGATGACTCAGCTCCAGCGCATTTCCCTCACCGTGTCAAGCAGCACTTAAATGACCATTATTCAGGAAGATGGGTAGGCCGTGGTGTGCCAGTTAAATGGCTCCGCGCTCTTCCGATTTAAGTCGCAATGACTTTTTCTTGTAGGGTCACATGTTTTCGAACCCCACAGAAAGAGAAGTTGAACTTGTGCTAAGAATCAAGGCAGCTTTCCAGGTCAGTGGTGACACACTACACATCATGCACATAATCCAAAGGTAATCAGTGATTAATATTGAATAAGGGGTAAGCAGCATTATTTCCTTTCGAGGTTATTAGACTATATGATATTTGTGTCAATACGGAACAGCGAATATGAGATTAATCAGCTGCATTACCAAAAGGTCAATAACAGACCGTTATGAACTGTGCATCGAAGTAGAAGGGGGCACATTGGGATTTTACTGTAACCAAACCACTGGCCGAATTGTTTCTTTCGTTGAATATTTTATTCCATTCACAACGTTTTGAGTAAAGGTCGCGGGGCGGCATCGTTGCACCTTCACGCATGTTAAGAAATAATATTTTTTGAGACCAACAGTCGCGAGGAGAAACGATCCCGTGCATTCCTTGACTGACAAATATGTTTAGCTATTCTAAAACTAAACTCATGTTCATCAAAACCAGACCACCGTGAAAGACTAGAGATAGAAAGTTCACATTCACATGACATGAGCATTAGTATGTTCTGAAGAAATGATTAGCATTTGAACCATATCGGCCCTCAGGTTCGAGGTCCACATCCATACATCGGCGCATCACCACCAACGGGTAAACAATGCCTGCAGCTCTCGTTGTCGTTATAAACCAAAGGTAATGGATCAGTGTGACTTGAGCAGATGTGCAGGTTGCCTCGCAGACGTATGCGAGAACCGTACCGTCATATGAGTGAGTTTGAAGGAGGGCGTGTTATTGTCATGAGGGAACTTGATGCATCCATCCAGAAAATTGCTGCTCGTGTGGGACGAAGTGTGTCGGCAGTGCAACGGGTGTGTAGTGAATAGTTCATGGAAGGCCGTAGAACACGACGAGATGGGTCCAGACCGCACCCCCGAGCATATCGACACCTCTTCTGAATGTTATTGCAGGACAGATCTGCGTCCTCCTCGGCTCTGTCACAACAGTGAAACAGCGTAACACATCGTTCACTATAAGGTGTGGCAGTCCGTCGCCGTTCATTACGGTCTGGGTTATCGGAGCATTCTCCACTTCTCTGCCTACCTTTGACTAATGTGCATGAACCTGCTAGACTGCTATGGTGTATGGGACGATGTCACTAGAGACAGGAATTAGTGTTTACGGACGAATACACGTTCTGTTTGTTTGAAAATTATGGCCGCATTTCTGTTCGCCGCAAACAGGGGGAGAGGCATCACATTGACAGCATACGCACAAGACATACAGCGCCAACTCAAGGCCTTATGGTGTGGGGTGCTATTGGGTACAACCACAAATCACACTTGCTGTGTGTGTCTAGTGCACTGTGACCATTTTGACCTACGAGAATAACATCCTGGAACCGACAGCCACACCCTCTCGGCACGACATCCCGGACGCCATATTTCAGCAACAGAATACGCGACCACGCGCTTTCTTGTTGTCACAGCACTTCAGACTTTGCCCTGGCCTGCCCGATCATCGGACTTGTCGCCAAACGAAAATGTGTGCGATACGGTGAAATAACTGGTGCGGCGCTGTGACCCAGTGCCATCCACCAAAGGTGAACTGTGAGACCAGGTGAGTGCAGCATGAATGGGTATTCCTCGGGGCACCATTCGCGCCTTATACGCGTCGATGCCATCACGCATGCAACAATTTATCAGGGCCCATGGAGGACTCAGTGCTTACTAGGCAACAGGGCACATGCTGAACCCAGGAACATATTAATGAACTTGTACTGTGAAAATGAACTTCCTATCTCTAGTCTTTCAAGGTGTTCTATTTTTTATGAACATGAGTTTATTTTGAACTAGCTGATGTACCCGTGCTTCGCTACGGGATTCTCAGAAAGACTGACTTGGTGGTTTTCCTAACTGAATTCAACATAGGTCATTACAAAAACGTCCGTAGGAATGTAGCGATTGAAAGCAATGTTATCATATAAAATACTCGATCAAATGAAAAACCGCACACTTTCTCACTTTCAACGAACAGTACTACGGTGCCGATCTAAGAGTCCAAAGTTCCAGAGTGGAATAACCAGGTTGCAGACTGCCGTGAACACTCCTCTGTCATTATTCCGTTAAATATGCACACTACACATTCCTATCAGTACCTCAGAGTAGGGATTGAATAGCTCGAATACTATGATGAACCAGTGTGTTACGTACCAGATATATCAGAAAATATATGAACCAGAGGAATGGCATGCTAAAGAAGAAAGTTATCTTACTCCCCAGCTACTTCCCGCCAATATACAGGCAGGCTGTCACAGTCGGTACGACTAGGCGAGTTGCCCGTGTGGTTAGGGGAGCGCAGCTGTGAACTTGCATCCGGGAGATAGTGGATTCGAATCCACTGCCGGCAACCCTGAAGATGGTATTCCGTGGTTTCCCATATTCACACCAGTCACACCGGGCTGTACCTTAAAGCCAATGCCGGTTCCTTCACACCACTATTCATTTCCTATCCCATCGTCGCCATAAGACCTACCTGTGTCGGTGCGACGACAAGTAAATTAAAAAAACATCGGTACATTTCAGGCCTTCCCCTAAACTACCATTTCACTCAGAGCGAATAATATTATTAATAGCCCAGATTTTAGCGACCTATTCCCCGACTTTGAATACCAATTTTCGTGAAGACACGACCACTAATACGAAACATATTTGACAATTAAATTTT
Source organism: Anabrus simplex (assembly GCF_040414725.1). NCBI lineage: Eukaryota > Metazoa > Arthropoda > Insecta > Orthoptera > Tettigoniidae > Anabrus > Anabrus simplex. The sequence continues at coordinate 583,728,556 of NC_090266.1, read as the reverse complement.
AGGCCTTCCCCTAAACTACCATTTTTCTCAGCGTGTATAGCCTATAATGTAGCGACTTATTTTCCATCTTTGTCTACCGATCTTCATTAAGACACGACCGTTCATAACATAAATATTTGAGAATTAAATTTTAGGCCCTCCCCTAAACTACCATTTCACTCAGCGTGATTAAAATAATTTATAGCCTAGATTGTAGCGGTTCATCACCCGACTTTAAATTCCGATTTTTATTAAATTCTCTTCAGCCGTTTTCTCGTGATGCGTGTACAGACAGACAGACAGACAGACAGACAGACAGACAGACAGACAGACAGACAGACAGACAGACAGACAGACAGACAGACAGACAGACAGACAGACAGACAGACAGACAGACATTACGGAAAAGTAAAAAAATGCATTTTCTTGTTACTGTGGACATGATCGATACAGAAATGCCATTCTTTTCAAATTCTGAGCAATGTACAGACAAAACTCTTATTTTATATATATAGTTTTTCATTGCTTTGGACAAGTCAATACACAGCAAATACAAATACCCATTATGGCTTTTGTCAACAGTGATAAATGTGCCTTAGTTACTGTTTCTTTTTTTACTGCGTGTGCAATTATGGCTACTTAATAAACAAGCAATGGACTTTGCCTGAAAGTGACAAGGACAAACCTGGGTGAGTCGAACGATGAAACATGTGCATTCGCACCGAGAATTATTTCTGTCTCCATCTATCATTCTTCCCACGTCCCTTCTCTTGCCTTCCCTGAAGCATAGAAGCAGGCAGCGTCCTGCTCTCTAGTACAGCAAGTACTGGCATTTCGTGAATTTCAATCGCGTGGCCGGAAGAAAAATTAATAACTTCGGCCAATACAATTGCAGCATCGTTCTTTCCATAACATGAAGAATATCCCTGACTTGTTTTTGTCAGTATAATTAAGATACACGCTGTATATGTAACTTGCCTTCTATGCCGTTTACTTGATATGAATTATATATAGCATACCAGTTTTATTTTCAGTACATATTATATGTAACCTAATTCTGAACACCATTGGTAGTGTTATCCTTGTCAATAGAATGTTGAGTGAGTTCTATAATTGCAAATTAGGCTTTGGGAATTTCTTCACGAACGGTTTACATTTTTCTCGGATGGTGTAATCATTCATAAAAAGAGCAGTGACCCACTTACCATTGTGCAAGGTAAAAGGGTGCTTTCATCATTTTGTGGACTCTGATGATCATTATTTCGTGACATGTTGATTAGTTCTTATTGGCACCTCCCGATGACAAATTTACCATTCATTTTTCCTGTGAACAAGATTTTTCATTAGCAGCTAGTACTCAGCATGTGAGCTAGACGTTCGGCAATATTTTCTTTTCGGGACCTCCCGTGGGATGAATTCCTTACAAAATACTGTATAACATAGCCATATCTGGAAGAAGGTCGGAGCAAACTGATGGATACTAAAGGGAATAGACTTAGTATATCTCTGTTAATCTGCTACCACTTCACTATTTCCATTAAGATGAACAACCGTCACCATCAATCTCTCAGAAATTAGACACCATGTTATGTTCAGAAAGTTTGACCGTTTTAAATTTTACAAGCAAATTAGTTGAAATTCACAAATTCAGCAGATGCAAATATAATGCAAATTAATCAAGCAGTAAACAAGAGAGCCACAGGACCTTGTCATGCGTACCGTAGGTTACAACAGAGTAATTGGAACTCAATGCAACGAATATAAAAATTCATCCAATAACAAATTACTACTCTACAATTGAAACGACATGGTGCTGTATCACATGTCATATGACATGTCACGTCATGTAACGTACAGTCATCAAGTTAACAACTGATAGCCTCAGGGAGATAAACCGGCTAGGCTTGTCAGTTAAAACACAGTATCCGTCCTGAGTTCACCCACCAACTTGTAGTCTTGATAAATCTACTGTTGTTACAGCTGTCATTCAACTCTATGCTAGTTAGCAGCACACTGTGTGAAAAAATGGAAAATTACGTTGTTTTAATGATGCGGTTAATTAATTGTTGGCTTACGCTTTTGAAGGCAGCGAGATTATTTTCGGTTAAACCTAGTGCATTTAAGTGTGTTTAAATGAATTTTCGGCTTCTTTTAAAGTACAAAAGTACTCCTGAGAAACCTTGGAGTCTGTGAGGAATTGTAGCATTTAGATCAAACATTAAGCAACTAAAAGTTAAGTCATCTCTGTACAGTTCACGAAGGCCCTTGGATGGGTGGAAAGTAAAGGCTTCCACTACCAGCAAACTTGATACTTGCTGGGGTAGAGTGATTAGATCTACGCCCGGCCGCTTTTGCCCTCAGGAATTAACCTGGTACTCATTCTTGGTCTAGGCTGAGTGATCTTCAAGGCCATGTGCACCTTTGGAGTCTTAAATTTCTCGATTATCTGACGGAGATATCACGCAGTTTATTATTATTATTATTATTATTATTATTATTATTATTATTATTATTATTATTATTATTATTGGTCATGATGTAGGGGTAGTGTGTCTGACTTCTAGCTGGTCAAATAATAATTTTCATCCGGAGCTGAGGGTTAGAATGGGGTGTCCTTATACTCGCGAATCCACCTAAGAAATTATTTGGTATGAGAGGTTACGCACCAAGCGAGTTGGATACGCGGTTCCGAGTGCGTACTTCTAAGTTTGCATTCGTGATATGGTAGATTCAAACTCGCAATGTTGTCAGCCCTGAAGATGGCTTTCGATGGTGTTCTATTTTCACTCTAGGCAAATTAACACTGCACCTTAATTGAGACCCCGGTCACATCCTTCCCAGTCCTAGCCCTGTCTTATCCACAGTCACCATAAGAGATGTCTGATTCAGCGTGATGTAAGACAATTACCAAAAAACAAATGTATGATCTATAGGTATTGGAGTGGTACATGGTTAGAGTGACGATATCCTTATCTTAATAGCTCATATTTAATTAGCAGTTCGACTTATACGTGCCCTTTAGAGCATGAAAGTCCTTCAGCGCTTTAACCCCTTTATCCCTTCCATTAGATCCGTTTAGCCCTTTCGTACCCTTTAGGGGATTAGAAACCTTTAGCCTATATACTCCCTTCATTCTATTAAAGCCTCTTTAGACTTTTAGCCTATACGGGTCCTTTAGATTTCTATGCACTACTTCAGCCGAATATTGAACTAGTGTCCCTTCAAGTAATAGAATTACCTGAAGCGTGCAAGAATCGAAACCTTGAACTTAAGCTATGCGAGCTATAAGAGCTATACAAGTTTTCACTAATTACCACCACTAGCCGCTGTACCAGCTTCTCAGCCCCATAAGAGCAACGCACAGTGGACGTATTGTTCAGAAGTCGTAGCCCAGCTCCGGGACCCTGAGGCAGATCTGTGCTAGGTCCCTAAAGTTGGTAACATAAGAGTAATCTATACGATTTAGCCAGTCCGCCAGCTCTCGAAAAATATCCCCATGAAAGCAATGTATAGCCGTCTTCTTGTTCAGTAGCCTCAGCTCTTTTCTGTCCGGCTCCATGTGTAAATGGTTAGCTTACTCGTCTTTGGTCACAGGAGTCCCGATTCCCGGCGGGGTCGGGAATTTTAACCATAATTGGTTAATTTCGCTGCTACGGGGGCTGGGTGTATGTGTCATCTTCATCATCATTTCATCCTCATCACGACGTGCAGGTTGCCTACGGGAGTCAAAACAGAAGACCTGTATCTAGCGAGCCGAACTTGACCTCGGGCACTCCCGACACTAAAAGTCACGTGTCATTTCATTTTAGGTCATTTCTAAGACCCTAAAATAGCCCTGTGCGGTTCCTATTGTATGTCCCATAAGAGCAATGTATACGCATTAGCCCTAGAGCCAACTCTTCAAAGTTAGTCACATAAGAACAATTTATAGTGGCCATCTTGTTCAGTAGTCGCAGTTCAGATACAAGACCCTGAGGTAGCCTTGTGCCTGGTCCCTAGAGTTAGTCCCATAAGAGAAATGTATACACTTTTGTCAGTCTACCTGATACCCAGAGATAGTTTCATGAAAGAAATGTATAGCAAGCATCTTGTTTAGTAGCCCTAGTTCATCTTTGGTACCATAAGATAGCCCTTTGCCAGGCCCTAGGTTTAAACTCATTAGCTCCTGTGCCAGCTCCGCAGAGTTAGTGCCATAAAAGTAATAGAGGCCATCTTGCGAGCTAGCACTAGCGTAGCTCCCCTGAGCTAGTCCCCTTTGCAAGCTCTTCTTGTATCTCATTTACCAACTCAGAGAAAGTTAGACAGGATAATGAAAAGAGCTCTGCAAATGCAAGTAGATATAATGCCAGACTAAGCTAATACTGTGGTCTTATAAAACAGAATTGTGTTCCTAATACTAAGTGATTCACCTTCAAAAATCCAGGCGGGCCAGCACCCAGCTCACCATCGTGCACTATACTAGATAGAAGTACCTAATCATCGAGCACACTTTGTCTACGAGGGTAAGCGGCATATGCTGTGTGTTACTCTTATGGTCCATACTGCGAGCTAGCACTAGCATAGCCCCCCAGAGCTGGTCCCTTGTGCAACCTAACCGTCTCCCTCACTTACCAATTCAGAGAAAGTTAGACAGCATAAGAAAAGAGCTCTGCAAATGTAAGTCGATATAATGCCAGACTAAGCTATAGAACCCCTTGTGACAACCAATGCTATGGTCTTACAAAGCAGAGTTGTGTTCCAGGTTCATAGTACATAAGAGTCGCAGCCAGTTCGGGTCAGGAATTTCTTCTCGTTAAGTGTACTGGTATGCAATGTGATGATAATCAACTAGCTGTCTCCCGCACCAGGCTTTTATTACTGGGAGCTCCATTCAGGGATATGCTTTCATCGCATGACCAGGTAGTGTATCTGACTGTATACATCGGCTGATTCCTGCAACACCGTGGCAATGCTTATTTCATACCACAACGATTTTGTAAGCAAGCGGGTATCCTCTTCACATGTTCACATCGGCTAATACTAAGTGATTCACCTCCAGACATTCAGGCGGCCCAGCACCTCGCTCACCATACCACTATGTAACCGTCCAGGCTTCTCCAGCCCTACTAATTTAATATAATATCATTTTACGCGATATCATTTGATATCAAGTTTATCCGCCATCGGCAATTATTTGTAATAACATATTTATTCAACGTCAATCATTTGTAATCAAGGCTTTTTGGAATCATATTGTATATATGATAACATCGTTTTATTATTTAAATTATTATATTATGTAGGATAAGAATTCAGTATGTTGTAAATACGGTCAATATGTTGAGACATAGTTGTTTTCATTTCATCTCATGTTTGTGTATACGGAGGGTTATTCTTGAAGCTTGGGATTTTGAGTGAGTCATGGGTTTATTGTATGACCAAGGCTAGTAAACAGCGACCCGCGCTCGAGGCTTGCAAGCTGGTCAGCTATATCATCGCCACGCCTTCTGGACTTGTCGAGGAGGAAGAGAAGGGGAGTTGATGCTTCGATCTATCGAATCAGATACTTCGTTGTATATGAGTTTTGAGATTGAACTGTTACCAAGAGTGGGGGTGAGCCCTGATATATACTGATTCTCAACACGAGAACGGGACCTTACAACCTTACAACCTTACAACCTAACTACGTGTACTCCATCACTAGTACTTCTTCTGTGAACATCTACTTTGAACGACGTGATTTGATTTTTGAAACAGTGTGTGGTCGCTCCGCGACATAGTTATTTTGTACAATGTGTTGTCTCTTCGATACAGTACTTACGTGCGGTAATGTTATCGGATCTGCGTGAGACGAAACAAGCTTACGGCTTGTGTTATATTCAGTAAATATGGTGGACGAAGAACTATGTTTAGTTCAAGTCTACGGAATTTTGGTACAAGTCTGTACCGTATAAATAGTATAGCTCGGTTGGAATGAGATTTCTACTAATATGGAAAAATTCATATCTCTGAATTTTCTCCTCATACGATCAACGCTGATCAGTTATTACAAGTATAGGGCCAATGTCTAATTTAAAGACTAGGCATGTAGGGAGTGCTAGTCCAGATAGCCCGTACCATATCAGAGAAGGAAGGAAGGATGTCCATGGAGCAAAGTCTACATCGAGAAGAAGAGAACGAGTAACCACGGAAACCAGATGACTTCAACGGAAGCTGCAATTGGTGAGCTTCAATTAGATAAAGCAAGCAATAGTAAATTCAGTAAATTCTAAATCCCTCCACGCTTTAAGGAACTTTTCCGATTCATCTCATTTTTTTGTATAATAAATTCATTTGTATTTTATATTGCGTTAATTTTCTTTCTTAATGGTTAATTATTTAAAATCCTACCCCTGTGATTTAAGTATAAGTCTCTATGCTAGTAAATATAAATTTTGGTTTACAGTTTTATTTAAAACTGTAACCATGGCGCCCAAACAGCACATAGAGAAATGGGGAACTCTGGAATGTTAATTGTTTCTATTTGCGTGGCAATTTGCGGGCAAGCCACAAATAGTTTATTTAATATTCATGTGTCCCAAGCTAATAACTTTCATCTCCTCAAGTGTTATGACGAGGTGGAACAGTTACAACACTATACTAGATAGAAGTACCTAATCATCGAGCATGTTTTTTCTACGAGGGTGGGCCGTATATTCTGTGTAATGGAATCTACGTGTTATTGCAGTAGAAGATAGTTCTCGAGTCAGAAGGTCTTTTCCGGTTTCACTAAGAGATGGCGCCAGCGAACAGTACGGAGCGTATGAATTTGACACATACGTCAGTTTGTTCGTCTGACATTAACCTACCAACACACACAAGTTGAGTTCTCCAAACACTGGCGTCTGTGTTGCATCGTTCAGTGATCAGTCGACATTTGTGCCTGAACAAGAACATTAGCGACACGCACGGCTTTTCTTGTCTAGTCAAAATAAAATGACTGCGGAAAGTCATCCTTTGCTGACAAAAACATATGGTGAAAACGCTCCACCGATTAGAACATTTGAAACGTGGTGATTTCGATGTGAAAGGCAGTGCACGCTCCGGATGATGACACAACTCAAACACAACAGCACTTAACAGAAGCATTAAATGTGTCACAAGAAACAACGAGCAATGATGAAGATCAATAAACTCAGTAAATTGGTCCCACGCGATCTAAATTAACGTCAAATGAGAAATCGCGAAGTCAGTTGTGAAATGCTGCTTCAACGCCACGAATGAATTGTGACGGGTGACGAAAAATGGATTTATGTTGAAAACCCGAAGAGGAGAAAATCTTGGTTGGCACCTGGCGAATCCGGTCCTTCAGCACCAAGGCCAAATCGCTTCGGCAAGAAGACCATGCTTTGTGTCTGGTGGGTCCAGACCGGTATTGTGTATTATGAACTCATGAAGCCCGGTGAAACCGTAAATGCACAACGCTATCGCCAAAAATGATTAATTTAAATCTCGCATAGATCGAAAGACGACCGTAATGAGCCAGAAGTGACTTCGTTACACGACAATGCACCGTCTCACACAGCAAAACCAGTGAAAGGCACCTTGAAACGGCTTAGATGGGACATCCTTCCACACCCACCGTACTGCCCCGATGTGGCTCTATCTGACCATCAGCTCTTCCAATCAATGGGGCACGAACTCACAGAGCAGCACTTCAGGAATTTCGAGGAAGTTGGAAAATGGCTCGATGAATGGTTTGCCGCAAAGGACAAGCAGTTTTTCTCGCATGGTATTCATAACTTACCTGAAAGATGCGCGAAGAGCGTAGAAGAAGATGACCAGCATTTTTAATTTCTTTAAATAAACTTCCCTTCAAAATTGCGTGTTTTCTTTACCACAAAAACCAGCAAAAACTTACGCACACACGTGGTAAAATCTGCAACCCAGCCGAACCCTCGTTTCCCTATTCAAAGAAGATTTAAAAAATTAAATAATGCCAGATTCTGCTACAGGTCCCGTGGTAGCTAACCCATGCTCCCAGGAGGAATGCCTCAGAGTTCCCATTCTAGCCACAGTTATTACATCCGGCAAGGGGAGGGCAGCAGCTTAGGAGAAGGAGGCCGCAGAAACATCCCATTTACCCTACTTCTGAAAACGCATGCAACTCTTTTGGTGATAAGTCAATTTTTTTAACAATCGCCACGATATTAACTTGGGATTATTATTATTACTGTTCAACCCTTGCCCAAATTAACTGCGGGAACGCGCGGTAGTAAATGAACTGTTCCGGTAAAGATACAAGGTAACATAGTGTTGAGTCGTGGATTCTCTTGTGCGGGCCGTATCACAATACCTTGTATCAATATTATTTGATTCGGGACTTGCTAATCAAAGTGCGTAGATAACTGGAGAGTCGTCACCAGCCAAGGACAATGGAGATTTAACACAGCAGTCAACAGGTGCAATCAGCGACCGTTTCAGTGCTTATGGATTGGCACTAAACCTCAAAATGGACCACCTAAGCTGACAAAAGTTACTTGAGGAACTTCAGGCTGAGTACCCCATACATCACTTTGCGTAAAACGGTATCTATTAATGATCGAGATTCAATTTTATTTAAACGTAAATGTGCGAAGTAGAGCACAGAGTCTTTCCTTTGTAGCAAGTCTGAGTGGCTTTAACTGTAAACATGGGCAAATCCATTTATGGTGAAAGGAACTTTATCTTCCATACTATTTGGGATGTTTACGGTTCATTATTGTTTTATAAGATCAGTAGTTTGATAGATTATAGGTTTGATAATGTAGGATAAGCTGGTATTGGACCGGCGTAGTTAGTTACGCATGCGTAGTGATATTATGGTAGGATAAGTTATGTGAGAAGATATGCAACTGCAAGAGATGCCCAGAGGACTGAGCCCAAGCCCTCCAATGATATACTTAGGTAGGGACTGTTTCATTCCATTTGCGTCCTTTTCGACTGCACATGTAGAGATTTATGAATGAGGAATTGGCCTCATGATTATAGCGCTATGCTGAGGTAATGTGATGTGTAATTTAAAGGGACGACTTTATTCTTCCTTTAATGAATTGTTTGAGGTTCACGGTCTGGCTGGCTGCGAGGGGAGAATGGTCTAGAACCGTATTTTTGTGAAAGTCTTGTGCGCTGTATTCTTCTGGTTTGTGAGGACTTCGACCCAAGGAGTGTCTTTTGCCTGACTGAGATTTTGTTCGTGCGAGCATTATGATTGATTTATTGGTACTGCTGATTTAGGCCTATTCCGTTAGTAAGCGACCCGGTGACTTATATTTAATATTTATTTTATTATTTTTCTTGCAATTAAATGAAAAGTAGGGTTTTCAGGTTCCCCGGCGACATTATGATCACTAGATCGATCCTGGGCATATATCCAGCTATTCCGCAGTGTTGGGATAAATGATGTGCATCACACACGATTTGTGTATATAAAAATGTATGCTTCTCGTGTATTATTTTTGTGTTCCGTGTATTGATTGTATTGTGTTTAGCGTCGACAACGGTTCTGACCCATTGGTGCGGCGAAATTGTGTGTTTAAGTGAAGGTTCGATCCGTACACAAGACGTTAGATCCTTATGCAAATTGTGTAACATTATGTTCAGTTATTCCATTGGGAAACAAATTTCTAGTAGAGTAGATTCCATTCTGACTTGTTTGCATTGAGTGTATAATTTATTTGTCCAGTAATATGGGAAATAACTTCAATGATTTACGTCAAATATTTCCGAACACGTTAATTCATGATATATTGCATTGCGATGGGTTAGTACTCGGTCTTATTCCTCAAAATCAAATTATTATAACAATCTACAACAACAAAATGGAGTCAATCCATGTATATCATTTGTATATATGTTTCATATCCCACAATCATCAGGATTTAATAAACCCATTCGATTTAATTTAAACTTAATAAGGATGTGTTCTCATTCTATTTTAGTTATGCCACCTGTCTTTTCATACCCTGTATGCCGCTAAGTGATTTCATGTTTTACGCCCACTTGATTATAACCCGTTAGCGACCCTGCAGATTTATCGCCGGAGCCCATACGGTAGGGGGTGGGTGCAGTATATTGTAGAAACTTATATATTTTTGAAACTTTCCCTTATGTAGTATATATAGTACTCATTATTCACATATTTTAAAGTAGTCTACGTACTATGCGTATTATATACATTATATTTGTTTTTTACGTGTGATTACTTTTTATTGATACTGACCCCAGGGCACTACAGCCCGGAAGGTCCTTGGCCTACCAAGTGACCGCTGCTCAGCCCGAAGGCCTGCAGATTACGAGGTGTCGTGAGGTCAGCACGACTACTATTCCCGGCCGTTATTCTTGGCTTTGTAGACCGGGGCCGCTATCTCACCGTCAGATAGCTCTTCAGTCCTAATCACGTAGGCTGAGTGGACCTGGAACCAGCCCTCATATCCAGGTAAGAATGACTTGACTGGGAATCGAACCCGGGGCCTCCGGGTATGAGGTTGGCACGCTATCCCAACAACACGGGGCCGGCTTTATTAATATTATAACCATTAATATTGTTAATATTGTTTTCATATTATTGTCATAAACCGGCTTCTGTGGTGGAGTCATGTGGAATGAATGATGATAATAATAATAATAATAATAATAATAATAATAATAATAATAATAATAATAATAATGCTATTTGCTTTACGTCCCACTAACTAATTTTGCGGTTTTCGGAGACACCGAGGTGCCGGAATTTTGTCCCGCAGGAGTTCTTTTACGTGCCAGTAAATCTACCGACACGAGGCTGACGTATTTGAGCACCTTAAAATACCACCGGACTGAGCCAGGATCGAACCTGCCAAGTTGGGGCCAGAAGGCCAGCGCCTCAACCGTCTGAGCCACTCAGCCCGGCAAGTAGGGTGAATGAAGGAGGATAGGTTACGTAGGAGAATAATGGTCTCTGTTATGGAGCGTAAGGGAAGTAGAGGGAAACCAAGACGACGATGGTTAGACTCAGTTTCTGACGATTTAATTAAAAGAGGTATAGGACTAAATGAGGCCACAGCACTAGCTGCAAATAGAGGATTGTGGCGACGTTTAGTGAATCCACAGAGGCTTGCAGACTGAACGCTGAAATCCATAACGGTCTGTAAGACGATCTATGTATGCATGTAGTCTATGTATAATGTACGTGTTATTGTCATAAGTAGTTATTATTAACAGTGTCTTAGCTTAAGACTGATTAAGTGTTAGAAAGGGAGTATATCCCTAACTTTGCCAGAATAAGTAAAACATATTATTATTATTATTATTATTATTATTATTATTATTATTATTATTATTATTATTATTATTATTATTAGGGTCCAGAGTACACCACGCAAGCTTTTCTTAAAAATCTGCTGAGGCTACTGAGTGGTACTTAGTAACTTAGTAAAATGTTTGACAAGTGTCCTAACGGAGTGCCAACAGACTTTCCAGGGGAGTAAGAATTCAGTGAAGTTACTTATAACTATATAACGTAGCTATATCTCCAGTATAGACTGTTACGCCTTTCAGTGTCATGGCTGCAAGCCTCTGCACATGTCTGCACAGTCCCCTTTAGCCTACGCAACTAGCTCTGTAGCTGCGTTTAGTTGTACACCTCTAATTTTAAACCATTAAAATACTACTCTGGTTCTCCCTCTACTTCTCGTTCTCCACCAAGGCTGAGAACTTATTTCTCCTAACTCTTAAGTGCGGCCAGTATCCAGTATTCGGGAGATAGTGGGTTCGAACCACACTGTCGGCAGCACTGAAGATTGTTTTCCGTAGTTTCCCATTTTCACACCAGGCAAATGCTAGGGCTGTACCTTAATTAAGGCCGCGGCTGCTTCCTTCCTAGTCCTAGCCAATTCTTGTCCCATCGTCGCCGTAAGACCTATCTCTGTCGGTGCGACGTAAAGCCAATAGCAAAAAATCTCCTAACTAACCTATCCTTCTCCATTATACCTCATAACTCCAACACCGAAGCCTTATTTATATGGACGCTTAAGGCATCAAATTCATTCCTAACTTAGCCTTTATCTTCTGATTCTGCCGGCCCTCCTGCGTTCATATCCATTACTTTCATCTTATGAACATAATACGATGGGACCACCCAGTTTTCACTCTCCTACGTCATGCTCTGCCCGAAAACAGTTTGGTGTAAGTATAACTTCGTCCGATATATTAGTTTTCCTTACACAATAATGTTGATCGTATCGGCGAGCTCACTGCATTAGCTTTTCTACACCTTGAAGAGACAATCGTATTATTAAAATTTGTGCTGGGTATATGGGACCCCAGAGTGTCAGGTGGGGTTAATTGTTCCTTCTATAATCGAAGACACAAAGAATACCAAGATCATTACTGAAGAAGGAAGCAGTCGGATTACAATTATATAAGACGCTGGTGGCCATTGCCCTACGTGATACTGAAGTAAAGTCCCACTAGGGAGTAATATCGCCAGTGCTTTCAAGTCCATTTCGGTTACGACTCGAGGTGGAGGACACTTCGCTATTAGTGGAAAAACCACATCACATTCATCTACATTATTTGGACGGAGTGATTTTTCAGCCTTTATAGGCTTTTAACCACCATGTGGTTTATTCTAACCAACACAAACCGCAATATTGACGCATGTAAGCAGATATTCACATTAGAAAAAACATTATTTGGTACATGTTTACCAGACGAAATCGATGGATGCATTAGTGTTGTGTTTGCCACAAAATGGGAACCCGTTTCAGGAAGAAATCATAGTCTGAAATTGAAGATCGCCGAATTTGCTTATGTACCAGTATTTAGTGGTCTGATGTGACACCTCTGATTATCGACATTTAAACGTACACGGTGATAAAACCGAGCATACTCTATATCTAAAAAATAATAATTGTGTATCTCCATATCGTATAATGATTTTTCACTGACGGGTCTGCTTTTAAGTTGGGTATGACTGTGCATTTCAAACATCTATGAATTCAAGTATTCGTGGTAATAGTAAGCCAAAGACTAGTACATTGTATTAGTTTTACTAAGTACTTACACTGACCGACCAATAATGAGACACACCTAAAGAATAAGAAGTGAACCTCATAGGAACAGGAGAATGATGCAACCTAACACTTTTTTATGACGTGCGCGATTCCCCTGACCCCATTCTATCTGAGCTAGTTATGACGTTGAATATAATTACCAGAGGAAAGTATGGGGCAGCGTTAAAATAGGGCATGGTTCTCAGTACCCGAGTAGTAGGTGTTATAACATTGAACGGATTTCCGAATCAGTGTAGCTAATGCACTGCCAATCAATGAATTAGCTCAAAACATCCATCAATGAGGCGTCCTCTGGTCTTAACATGAAAAAAGACAACAAGGGCATAGGCGACTCACTATGATTGAATAAGTAAGTATGATGCCACTGAGTTACAAGCGGCAGGTGATTACGCCAACACCTAGAATTGAAATTCAGAGTATACCATTTTTCGACCGTTAGCGAAGATATGCTATGCCATCGAGACTTAAGAGCTTCGAAAGCTTCCAGCAAGAACTGCTCGATTGGACCACTTCAGCAGAAGAAGATCTTACGATCCTAAGAATTTCGGTTTACATTGTGTTATACTGACAGGTGACACAAAGGTCTGCCTAGCCGTAGCGGTATAGGTGCGCTTGGTTCACCCACGACGATCTGGGTTCCCCGTTGAGAAGGCGAGAAATGTAAAAACATGGGTTCACTCAGACTGCTCCATAAATAAGTACCAGAGGGGTTTGAAACTTATACGGAGACGACTTTGCTTTTCTTTATCTTGACGAGAGGCTCCGAATATGGTGAAAGCAAGTTGACTCAATAGAACCATAGTGTCATATGTTGAAAATGGAGACTGACAGCAACAGTGTAAAGTGTAAGAATTATTTTCTGGCAATGAGTGCATATGGATTAAGGAAGCTAGTAGACACTTGCAACATATTTGTGGTATATATCGCTGGCTGAGAACAAGATTTACGTAATTCAAAAATAGTCGATTTTGAGTTTAGTCGATAAAAATCCTCACAACATAGTCCTCTCTCTGATACATAAGAGGAGGAAATATCACGTGGCCTTGCGCCGCTACGGAGGCGCTCAACGTCAGTATTGCAGCGAGGGCATTCATCTCCCTCTTCATGCATGAGAGACGCATGTCAGTGTGTGTCAGATTGTTGCCGTGTGATGAAATGCAATTTCGCTTCATTAGTGACGGATGTGCACGTAAGCCAGTAACGTGCCAGCCGAGTTAACACACTTTTAGTACAATAGAGACACAATTCAACTTACGTCAGTCAAGCGCGATTTTTTCGTTCACCTATACAGGCTACTGTTTACTTACGTCACACGATCCTTTTAACTACGTCACATTTTTACTTGGTGTGAGTTTTATTGTGAAAATGCAATCTAAAAAACGGGAACACCAGGATAAAGCATCCTTTTGTCGCACGGAATAAGGTACATACACCTTGATTTGTTTGAGAATTGAATTCGTGTTTGGTATTGGAATAATGGCTCTTGCTTCTTATTTTAATACTTTGATAGCTAGCTGTGGAGTTGTAGCTTCATAAGTTTTAAATTATATTTTCAGCTTAATCCGTGTAGAAGGTAGTAATGGAGAACATCCTGAATGGAGAGTTGATGCCAACGCATCTACTTTTGAAACTGTAAACCCTTGTGACGTATCAACAGGTAAGGGTCCCTGTATAACTTTAGATGGTAATTAGAGGACATTAATGGAGTGAGTCAGGTTACAAGTAAGGTGTTTTTGTCGTTTATCTGTTATCAATACATATTTAGTTTCATTTCTCATTGGTACTGTTATTTAAGATAATTACAACGGTTGTATTCCTCCTTGTACACAAAACTCCTCTTCTACAAATGATGCTGAGTACACCTCACCACGCAGCAACCAGCTGAATCCCCCAGCGACTGCTAAATTCATTGGTATGCAGTTAGAGAGTCCTAATAGCAATGAATAAGTGGATAACGGGCTTCAACAAGGAGATTATGTAGGTAATACTCACTATGTCCCTTTCTTCGCCATACAACTGAGTTTTGAAGTTCCTCATTGCACTTACATTATTCATACTTCCTTTCTTCGACGCAAGCTACGCAAATAGTCTCTGGATTCTTGTACGCGATAGCCAATTACAAAACCAAAAGCATTAAAGAGCCTTGAAATCTGGACCAATCTACGTGCCAGCCGACTATTCAGCTATAATCAGCAGTGAAATGGAAAATGGAAGTGGGTTCATTTTGTATAGTCCTAAAAGTGGAATACTGCTGGACTTATTTCAGCTAAACTGCGTATTTGGATTCTATTCACGCAGGATTGTGTTATAAGGTGCATGTGATGTCATGGTAATCACAGGGAGTTGGTCTTTATAGGAAGATTTTTCTGAAGTATTGTCTTTAACATTAGGTCTATTAAAAGACAGTTTACAACAAACGTTTAAGAATATGTTACTTTCGTTCCTTTATGCCATGTACGTATTTATCTTAAGATGGATAATGACGCAGATGATTACGAAAAATTGAATTTTTAGTCCAAGTCCCGTGGGACATGTCGTGCATGTCACTTCAAGGTGGGCAACGGGAAACACTAAAGAGCCATTTCCCCTTATCCATAGGACAGATATTAAGGGACAGACAGACGTCAATGTGAGAGTTCCATGACCGTCGTCAGAGAACCATGGAGACTTTAGCACAACTTCGGACCGGGAACATTACCGTACAATAAATTCGGAAATCGTCATCTCTCGACTTTGTTCAGCTTCATCATATTTCACGTTAAAGCCACGCGCTTTTGTACACATTAAACGTGTGAATAGAGCCATGTTATTTCGCATTCATTTCTGTAGGCAACATGCAATCCACTGCAAATTCCCGTCCGAAGAACTGGTGCGAATGCTAGTTAATATTATTGTTATTTTTACTATTATTATTATGATTATTATTACTGTTGTTATTATTACTATTTGTATTATCATTACGAGTATTATGCCGGAGGTACACCTGCTCCGTTCCTTATAAACTGAGCGTCTTTTACAAGGCCATCTGCAATATGAACCTTGAACTGTGCATTATTGACTTATGTGCCCCCTCTGGTGGGAGGATGAACAATTAATTCTCATAGGAATTTTGGTATTTCGTGGTTTTCTAAACTGAATTGTTTGTAGATTTGTTTTTGTGATCTATGGTTACTAGCTCTTCTATCTCTCCCCTATCTCTCTTAGCCGATCAGATATTTTGGTGTATGTATTAGTAGCCAATCAAAACTGAGTGTGTGTACAGGCCTTAGGCCTAGAGAGTTCTGGAACTTTCCCCTCCATTATAAAATCTGGTAGCTATTTTGCCATTGTTGTCTTATTCATCGCTCCAGTCTAGAGGTCTAGAGTGGATACGTAGTGTAGGCAGGGAAAACCCTTGCCCGCCGTTGGAAGGCTCACCAGCTCAGGTAATGGCAGACATATGTTAATTATGTGATCGTTTCAGAAAGCTGACTTGAGGGGAAGGTTTCAATCTTCATTCTTAATGTAAATTTCTTAAGTCCAATATCATATTTTAAATGTAACGTTTCAAGTTAAACTAAGGACTTTATTAAAATCCCTGCGGGGAATGATTAAATTAAGAGAATAAAGAATGTTCATCCTCTTTTAATTCCCATTCGACTTCTTAATGGGGTTACTATGTTTTTGTAATATGTTAAATTTTATTTCTTATTATGGAACTTAATGTTTTTCTCCATCTAGTCACCCTCTGTATTATAGACTTAGCCTCTGTAACTTAGCGCCATAAGCCCGCATAGGGATTCTCAGAAAGACTGAATTTGTGGTTTTCCTGTCTGAAGTCGCTATAGGTCATTACAGAAACGTCAGTAAGAATGTAGCGATTAAGAGCAGTGTTATCATATAAAATACTCAATCAAATGAAAAACTGCACATTTTCTCACTTTTAACGAACAGTACTACGGTGCCGATCCAACAGTCCAAAGTTCCAGAGCTGGAATGACCAGGCCGCAGACAGCCGTGAACACTTCTCTGCCATTATTCGGTTAAATATATACACTGCTCATTCCAAACAGTGAATCAGAGTAGGGATTGAATAGCTCGAATGCTATGATGAACCAGTGCGTTACGTTCCAGTAGTATCGGAAAATTTATGAAACAGAGTAATGGTATGCTAAAGAAGAAAGTTTCCTAACTCCCCAGCTATTTCCCGCTAGTATTTAGGCAGACTGTTACACTCGTACGACTGGGCGAGTTGGCCGTGTGGTTAGGGGCGCGCAGCTGTGAGCTTGCATCTGGGAGATAGTGGATTGGAACCCACTGTCGGCAGCCTTGCAGATGTTTTCCCGTGGATTCCCATTTTCACACCAGGCACACGCTGGGGCGATACCTTAATTAAGGCCATAGCAGCTTCCTTCACACTCATAGCCCTTTCCTCTCCTATCGTCGTCATAAGACCTAACTGTGTCGGTGCGATTTAAGGCACATTTAAAAAAATCCTCGGCACGCAGCAGTATTCCTCTCTATTAGATGAGTGGCAACAGATAAAGCACATCACAACAAACAATGGTCAATGTAATGTTATTGTTGATCAATTTTATAAGCTTTCTATACAGTAGGCAATCACATTTAGTTTTCTTTCGACTCTGTGATCGTAAGGCGTCTTATAAAATCATTTATAGTGTGGAGTGTAGTTCCTTATTCTATGAATTTACATATCGATTTTCATTAAACCCTGTCTACCCATTTTCCCGTGACTCGGCGCTGATACAGATTTAGTAACAAAAATCGAAATCCATGAATATTTCTGATCATAGCCGGTATGGTAACAATGTATAAGATATAAACAATCGTAAATATAATACTATATAACTTTAGTTATGTAGTATTTACCGATACGACCACTAATAACATAATTATTTGGGAATTCAATTTAGGCCTACCCCTAAACTACCATTTCATTCATCGCGCATAAAATTATTTATGGCCTATATTATAGCGACTTATTCCCCGACTTTGCATACCGATTTTCATTAAGATAGGACCACTAATAACATAAATATTTGATAATTCCGTTGTAGTCCTTCCCCTAAGCTACCGTTTTCTCAGCGTGAATACAATTATTTATGGCCTAGATTATAGCGACTTATTCCTTGACTTTCCATACCGATTTTCATTAAAATACGACCATTAATAACAAATATTTGAGAGTAAAATTTTAGGCCTTCCCCTAAACTACCATTTCACTCAGCTTGAGTAAAATTAATTATGCCCTATATGATAGCGACTTATTTCCTGACTTTTCATTCCGATTTTCATTAATATTTGACCACTAATAGCATAAAAATTTGAGAATTAAATTTTCCTTCCCCTAAACTACCATTTAGGGGCTGCCTGGCCGAAGCGGTAAAGGCGTGCTCGGTTCGCCCGGAAGGACGTGGGTTCGAATCCCCGTCAGGAAGTCGTAAAATTTAAGAAACGAGATTTCCACTTCCGGAGGTGCACATGGCCCTGAGGTTCACTCAGCCTACACCAAAAATGAGTACCAGGTTAATTCCTGGGGGCAAAGGCGGCCGGGCGTAGAGCTAACCACTCTACCCCAACAAGTGCCGAGGTTACGGATGGTGGAAGCCTTTACCTTCCACCCCTCCAAAGGCCTTCATGGCCTGTACGGAGATGACTTTGCTTTTTAAACTACCATTTCCCTCAGCGTGAATAAAATTATTTATAGCCTAGATTGTAGCGACTTATTGTCCGACTTTGTATACCGATTTTCATTAAATTCTATTCAGCCGTTTTCTCGTGATGCGTGTACAGACAGACAGACAGACAGACAGACAGACAGACAGACAGACAGACAGAAATTACGGAAAGGTAAAAAGTACATTTCCTTTTTACTGTGGACACGACTGATACTAAAATACAATCCTTTTTAAATTCTGGGCAATGTACAGACAAAACTCTTGTTTTATATATATAGATGTTGGAGCGCAGTCTCCTAGAGTTTAACGAAGTGGAGCAAAAGTGCTCTTGATAATATTGTAACTGCGAGCGAAAAACATTTCTCTTAGAAATCATCATGTCTATAGTACCTGATTGTTTTAGGTTTTCAAATCACTATTTTTATAAGAGCTGACGAGCTCACCATTATTCTATCCGCTTTTATTTGTTTAACAAGTTTAAAGAACAAAAAAGAAAGGACAGAAATTAAATGTTAAATTTTAGTGTTTTAAATTATGCTTCGACCTTTTCTCTGTCCCCCCATTCACCCCAGCACCTTCTTACACCTCTGCATTCCACAGAATTTCCGGAACTATTATTATTATTATTATTATTATTATTATTATTATTATTATTATTATTATTATTATTATTCATGATTTTAACTGTGTTCTACTAGATTCACTTCAGAAAATAATATTTCAATTTTATAGCATTCTCTGCGTGATTCTTTTTATTATCTACCTTAAGAATTTGTCAGTACTTGGTACATTGTACGACAGTTTCTCCTGCACGCAAATTAATAATTGAAACAATAATGGCTTACTTTTATCTGCATCTAAAATCGGGTTAGGTAAGCATGATTAAATATAGGTGTTTTCAAATAGGGATGATTTCTTTCAAATAATGGATTGACTTCCGACTCGATCCACAAATGTTTGAAAGTTTATAGCTTTTGAATAAAAGCAGCCTTCTTTTAGAGTATTCAGGCAAAAATTGTATTGTTACGTACTTCCGACACTATTATCGTACCTCCCGGTCATAACACATAAATCACCAGATTTATATTGCCCTAACTGTAAAGTATAGATAATAATTTTAAAATAATCGAACAAAACTCGACAAAAATATTATTTTAAGGAAGGCTTATTTCCATTTTTCGCTTTTAGGCATGTCTATCATGTCAGTGATACAATCTGTAAGCGGTGTAGGATTAAATTTATATTACGCCAGCTCAATAATTATTGAACAACCGTACTGATTTTGATCATAATTCGTAGCGCGAATTTGTCAGTGCTCCAATCGTAAATGGTAAGTTAATGAAAATGAGAGCTTTTGTGTACATTGAAGAGCACCATTGCTGTAGCAAGTAACATTTCATGATTGAAGGATGTCTCGAAGTCATAATATGTCTTACAGTTTAAGTCTTATCAGAGTTGCCAATATTCGTTGTTGGATGGTTTATTTTTGACTATCCCTTTATCCAACAGATATTTGGTAACTGAATACTTGACTGTGTCAGATCATTTTTTTCTGAGAATATCATTGAAATGCCATTTCAATTTCCAACCGCATGCTTGCAAAATTTTGAAAATTGAATGATATTTGCTAGTTAATTATGATTTCAGTATTCTTATTGAACCAGCGTTAATAACTGCATTTTATTCGCGAACTAAATTCACAATTCAGTCTCGGTAAACAATCAGTGTTCAGTATTTTCCGCATGAAATGTATTTTTAACTACAGCCGTAACGGTAATTGCTGACGGCACCTGGTTTTTTAATTAAAGTGTTCAAACAGGTGGCTTGACAACGACTACCATTACAAATCAAGATATATGCTTATGAGTAATGCAATTAAATGTTTAAGATTTTAATAGTGAACGTTAAACGGCGTTCAGTTTGTAATAAGCTTCATTTTGACATTTAGTTTCTTCTGTGTTGACGGGTATTATACCATACGTTGACTAACATGTAGAATTTCTTACATCTGCGTTTAGATTATATCCATGTTCGTTCAAATGTTACACATTCAGACATTTCTCAATTTACTGTTTATCCTCTCTACGGCTGATAGAGAGAGATTCATGGTATATAAACAGTCTACTCACAGTTAGTTCGAGCCTATTAGAGGGTTTTACCAGCCATACGTTTTGCTTTGGTCAGTTTAGTTTCTTGAATTTTGCTGAATAACTTGATTGTAGATTTTCCTCTCGTTTCATCTCAGCTACTCCAGTTAATTCCATTCTCATAGCCAAGTCAATGACCCTTTTAATTACAGTTAAATTTCTATTAGAAATAATAATTTTCAGACAGTATTCGCAAATGTATGTATACGGTATAAAGTGCCAAAGTCTCCCTAAGTTTAAAAATTGTATAGAAAAAATCAACTGCTACTGCACTTTCCTCTGCTATCACAACAGGAAACCTGAGTTAATGCCACGTTAAACCAATAGCAAGAACTTCTTTCACCACCAGCAGCACCACCATTACTGTCAAAGGAGTATTTTTTTCATTCCAAAGTTATTTTTTTGAAAATCGAAAGTAGTAAGAATCATTAATCGAAAATCAGAATATGAAAAAGTAAAGCTAAGAGGGAATGTAATTCTTTGACGCACTTATAATCCCCGTCCAGCACTAATCTAGGCCTACATTTCGCTAGAAATTCGAATCGCTGATTATTTTCATTCACATCTCTCATTCTTACCAATGCTGTACACATTTGAAAAGAGTAGTGCAATCTACGAACTCCAAATTTCTCCTAATATGTGTTAGGAATAATTTCATAGAAAATGTGAACTCCGTCCTTTCTCGAGGATTGTAGTGTGAAGAATAAATTTACCACAATTTTAAAAGAAGTACATAAAGTAGTGGACAACAAAGGAATGTTAATCCGGAATATCACCCATACTCATCACTATGTCTGAATATGCTAAATCTATTTGTGTATTTTTTTTTTTGGTACCTGTGGATAAAAAGTATTTATTTCCAAGATTCTTCGCAAAATACATTTTACCTCCTTTTTGCTACTTGTTTAAAGTATCAGCAACGAAGGTTTTCGGCGACAGAGGGAGGGGAATGGGCTAAGAGTGAGACGGTAGCTGTCGTGGGATTAATTAATGTATAGCCATAGCATTTACCTGGTGTGAAAATGGGAAACACCGGAAAACTATGTTCAGGGATGCCGACGGTGGGATTCGAACCCACTATCTCCTGTATACAAGCTTACAGCTGCACGACCCTAACCGCACGGCCAATTCGCTCAACCATTTTGTTGTAAATAATGAGATTAATTTAGGTTATATTTTTATGAATTGGAAGCAATGCCCTAGATCATAATAATGTTTTTAATACAAAGACTGCTCGACCACATTTCAATCCATGTTGCACCTATCCCATTCCTGATGATGATGATGATGCTTGTTGTTTAAAGCGGCCTAACATCGAGGTCATCGGCCCCTAATCCCATTCCTAGTCCAAATTAAAATCACCGAACGAGTTAGCGGCGCGGTGCGCTTGGCGTAGCTAAGAATTTGCATTCAGGGGATGGTGGGTTGGAATCCGCCCCATCGGTAGCCCAGAAAATGGTTTTCGGTGTTTTCCTATTTTCACACCAGGAAAATCCTGGGTCTATACCTTAATTAATGCTACGGCCGCCATCATCTCAATCCTAGCGCTTTCCGATCCTCGTCTCGTTGAAAATCTTGTATGTGTTATCTTGTATGTGTTAGTGCGATCTTAAGCCTGTAGAAAACGAAATTATTATTATATTTCTATAAACAAACAAAATTTATTGGCATTGTGTCCAGGCATGTCCGTGAAGATATGATATTTCGGAGCTTAGGTACAATGCTATTTTGTTCACAAAAGACGCTGATCTATTACATAATATAAACATTTTCCGTTGGAAAATTTCTTAGTTAACATAGTAATATATATTCAAAATGGCCTTCTTAAAATGGGGAAGTTATTTTGTAGAGGTGTTTGTGGCTTAATTAATCTGTGCATGCTATTTTGTAATGAAAAAATACGTAATTTCCGAAGAGTAAGGAGCATTATTCCAGCTCTCTCTTCACGCGTATTACAGAATGAGTAGCACGTACAACTGATAAACCTCACGCTGTAGTCATTAGTTGAGTTACTGGGATACACAATTGCTTCAAGTGCCTCATTAGATGCTAATTTTTTACCATAAATGTGTAATTATGGAATATATGCACATAATTATACCTTATCTAAATGTCATGCAAATCGTTAATAGAATGTATTAGACATATCGCTCCTTCACAGTGGATTTTCTTGCTACTTGTGAAGTAGGAAAGAAGCAGCCAACGACACAGAAACCAACTACTTCAATATCCCTTCCCTA
The DNA here is from genome assembly GCF_040414725.1 of Anabrus simplex. Lineage (NCBI taxonomy): Eukaryota > Metazoa > Arthropoda > Insecta > Orthoptera > Tettigoniidae > Anabrus > Anabrus simplex. Next base: position 583,705,460 of record NC_090266.1, on the reverse strand, counting down.
TGTTCGTTATAGCACTTTTCTTAGCATTGTATAGCTACATGAATGCAATAGGCAAAGCGAGAAAAAGACACAGGGATGGGATACGAGTCACTATGAACTACTCACTCAAGTACAGAAGAACGCTATTCACTGAACTTCGTAACACAAACTATGGAGCTGTCCGAAACGGAAGGCTAGGAAAATCATCAAATACAGATCAGGGTTGTTACGCTGACCGCATGCAATCCAATACCTGTCGACCATCTGCCCGAACAGCTGTCGTCCTGGATAATCAACGTACGTATTGGACTGTACAGTACTTGCCAGGGTTATATTTATGCTCAGAATGGTGAACTAGAATTATTTCTAAAAAGTACAGTACTTAATGTCTCACGTCCTTCATCAAAATCTAACCACTCTTCGTTCAGTTAGAAAGCTGTATACTGAAAACTATGATGTATCTGAAGAGTAATAAGATATTTTATTTTCTATTTGTGTAGTGTGTGGCTTTTAGTGCCGTAAGTGTCCGAGTAGATATTCTGCTCGCCAGTTCTGTACCTGATTTTTCTGGTACATCCCATTGGGGTGAGCAACATGTAGCGAGGTGCGAGGGTGTAGGTGTGTTTGTACGAGCTAGGAATGGGAAGGAAGAGGCCGTGGCTTTCAGAAAGGTACCATTCGGACAGTTGCTTGGAGATGAAACGGGAAACCACGGGAAACGATTTCGAGGATGGCCGATGGAGGATTACAGACCTGGAGCAACCATAACTGGCCGTTTCGCATCGCACTGAGGTAACCTGTTCCTTAGTAAAATATTAAATATTTACTACTATGTCTCTTGGTATAAATATTTCAATTCGATTTCACTGCGAAAGATATTCAAGATATGAGGATTATTGTTGGTGTGAAGATATCCCACGTAGAAGAGTATGAATCCTATTTGGCACTTCGATAACGAATTATTATATGTTTTGTAGAAATATTAACAGGTTCAAACTATTGGAAATAAATCTTTACGTGAATGCCCAGCTCTCCATTGTTCAGGAGTCTACGTATCAGCCTTCAGTGGTCCCGACCACGGGTTCGATTCCTGGCCGGACCAAGAAATTTGAATCTAAGCGGTTAATTATCTTGGCTCGAGACCTGTGTATTAGCAAAGCAAAGCAAAGTCATCTCCATACAGGCCATGAAGGCCCTTGGAGGGGTGGAAGGTAAAGGCTTCCAATATCCGTAACCTCGGCACACGTTGGGGTAGAGTGGTTAGCTTTACGCCCGGCCGCCCTTGCCTCCAGGAATTATCTGGTAATCATTTTGGGTGTAGGCTGAGTGAACCTCAGGGCCATGTGCATCTCCGGAAGTGGAAATCTCGTTTCTTAAATTCTACGACTTCCTGACGGGGACTCAAACCCATGTCCTTCCGGGCGAACCGAACACGCCTTTACCGCTTCGGCCAGGCAGCCCCTCCTGTGTATTAGTGCTGTTCTCAATATTCCTGCAACTCACAACACCACAAACAAGACTATCATCCACCATCACAATAGCATGTAGTTTCCCATGTATGGTAGACGACACCTACCCCCGCCGAATGGTCCACCTTATAAGAACTGCACCAGCCTATCAAGAGCCACACGAAATTAAATATACATATTATTTTACAAGTTGCTTTATGTCGCACAGCCGAAGATAGGTCTTATTGTAACGATGGGGTAGGAAAGGACTAGGAGTGGGAAGGAGTTGGCCGTGTTCTTAATATATATATACAGCCCCAGCATTTCAATGGTAGGAAAGTGGGAAACCAAGGAAAGCGACCTTCAGGGTTGCGGACAGTGTGGTTCGAACCCACTATCTCCCGAGCACTGGATACTGGACGCACTTAAGCGACTGCAGCTATCTAGCTCGGTCTAAATTAAATAATCACGCTGTTCATTCTGCGTTTATCATATTAATAGCATGATATTTCAGGATATCATCGATGTAACCTACTTTTAAGAGTTTGAAAATTTCCATCAAATCTTAAACTAAAAATTCCAAGACCATTCATTATGTCGTCATATTATTTATATTTCACCGTACTTAATCCTAGATATGACATATTTTGGCGTCTTACTGCATGCAAGACGCATAGAGAAACATAGTAGTTTCATGTGTATTAATCGGTATCGTTGAAACATCAATCGAATTCTGCGCCATGAATAGGCTGGCTGATAAACAGCCAAATTATTTTTTTATTACTCAAGAGGAATAAGAATAAGAATGGTAACAATTAGAACAAAGACGAATATGGCACAGATCACTGACCAGGAGGCTTAGCCCCTACGAGCCGAAATCATATTTCCTGCAGGGTGAGCCGTACACTGGATTCTCGCGGTGGCTTCGCTGGGAAAGTGAAGTGTAGTGCACAAAACGTTAGTTATGATGACAATGATGAAGGAATTTATGTAACAAATTAATACATCGAAGAGCAAATTCAGTTTAAATACTGTAATATACTTACTGATTTGCATATGAAAACAATTTAAATACTATCAAACTGAAACAACAATCCGAGCTATTTTATAAAATTAACACGATGCTTTTGTTGAAAACAACGTGTTTGCTTTCATAAATCTGCTATTATCCTAATGCTCCTCCATCATTTTGCCTTTAACAAAGTGCTCAATATTTGGAGTTATATTTTGGGCATACTTTAACCTAAGGACAGCTTTCAGGTTATCGTCGGAGATCCTGTCCTTTGGACCAGACTAACGTTGTTTAATACCCGAAATAGCTTTCGACTTTTGAAAATGCGCACCTCTTTAATGAACTTCCCTGCATTTTAACAATAATCGTGGGAAGTTGTACGACAAATGCCAAGCTATGGGCTAAGCGCGTATGGCTGGAGCCGCTCTTGGCCCGTCAACAGAAATCCTGCTGGCCACTCGTACAGATGGATGGATAGATAGATAGATAGATAGATAGGGAGATAGATAAATATAGAGAGACAGATGAATGCTTTATTTTGCCTGGTAAAGTCGGACACTCATTTCCAACCACTAAATTCATGACTAACATAACAACTGCTCAATTGCGCCAAAAGCTGTTGCTTGGGTCATCTGTCCGTAGATTGCTTTGGTGCAGTACTCCATGCCACCCTATCCTGTGCTTAACTTTTAAATTCTACGTATCTACCACATCCTATATCTACTGTACTCTAATCTGTTCGCCATATTCATACTTTTGGTCCACTCCTGCCATTCTTACAGCCTTCACTTCCCGCAAAATCCATCTGAAATATCCAGGGTGTCTTCAGATGTTTCCTATCATTCTATCTCTACTTCTGGTCCAATTTTGCCTAATCGATCTCCTCTCAACAATTCGATTCAGTGTCTGTTAATTCGTGATTTGATCTACGTTACGTCTGGTGTAGCTCAGGGTAACGTTATTGAGCCAATTCTTTTCATACTGATATACCTGATTCGACAAAATCGAAAGTGCGCTTCTTTGCTGATGATTGCGTCATACACCGGGAGATAAAGACAGAGGAGGACGAACTATTGCTTCAGAAGGATGTACATACGATTTAAAAGATGGCAGCCATAGCTTTAATGAAGGCACGGCCCCAAGATTTCCCTTGTTGTAGCAGTTGTTGTTGGGAAATTTATTTTTAAGTTTACTGTAGTATCACTTGAAGTGTTAATCTAGTAATAAGCTCAACCTATAGTATTGCAAGCAGTAGTGTGAAGTACTGAAAATACATAAGTTAAGTGTGAATTTGTGTATGATGTTGCTGAATTTAGAATGTTAAACTAGTAGTATTTCATGTAATACTTTTTTCCATAGAATTTTTTATTGTACTGTTGTCGTTGTCATTGTTGGATAGTTATGTTTAAACTTTACTTTATTATCACTAGTAGTGTTATGCTAGTAGTAAGCTCAACCTATAGTGTTGTAAGCCGTAGTGTTGCTCTAGAAATACTTACGTAGTGTGTGAATTTGTTTATGATGTAGCTGGATTTACAATGTTAAACTAGTAGTATTTCTAGTCATATTTTCATTCCATGAAATTGCATGTTATATTCTTGTTGTTGTTGTTGTTGTTGTTGTTGTAGGGTAATTATAGTTCTAATTCACTTTATTAATACTTCTAATGTTAATCTAGTAATAAGCTCAACCTAGATTAGAGGAATCTTCGGTTAAACTAAATATCTAAAAGTTCTAATCTCTTTCTCTTCAGCTGCATATCGCCCATGTTTTCACTTCCATACCGTGCCCCTCTCCAGATGAATGTTTTCAAAAAGTTATTTTTAATTCCTATATCAAGGTACGAAGTCACCGAATCTCTTGAGTTAATTAAGGCCTTCCTTGCTTGTTCTAGTCCGCATTTTATGTCCTCCATACACCTGCCATCATCCGTTATTCTACTACCCAAAATCTGATGGCACTTCTCTCGTATCTTACATCTTACACGCTAAGTGAAATAACCGCGCCATGTTGGTTTCTCCGAATACATAGAGTAATGTGAGGGTATGCCATCGTTTCCAGGTGCATTGTTCCCAGTCAGGACTCTCTAAGCTCTGTCGAATTCTGACCTCTGGTCTCCCATTTCATCAGCATCAATAGCCTCTTCTTGTTCCAGAACCTTATCATATAATTCCTTCCCTTGATACAATTATTCGATATGTTCCTGGCATCTTTCTGTATTGTCTTCTTTCCTTAGAAGTGAGCTCTTAATATTCATCGGCATGTACCTTCCCTATAACAATACAACCTTCAACATTCTTGCACTTTTCTTTCAACAATTTTTCCTCATTTGTTCTGCACCTTCTCTCTGCTTCACTCTATATTCGCCTGTATTCCTTATATTTTTCGTACTTGTATCTTTTCCGCTCGTCAAGCAGGTCTAGTTTCTCCCCAGTTATAGACTGATACTTACTTGATTTTGACATTCCTCCTAACTTTTCTTCACCAACCTTACTGATCTCATTCTTCACGACTGTGCAGTCTTCGTCTATTGAGTTTCCTTCATTCTTTTCATTTATTCCTTGTACAACGTGTTGCTTGGAACAATCCCTCACACTCCTTTCTTTCAACTTATCTAGATTCCGTCCTCTTGCATTACTTCCCTTTCTCAATTTCTTCAACTTCAGATGGTATTTCATAACTACCAACATGTGATTCGAATCCCCGTCTGCTGCTTGTACGGTCTTGTAATCCATCACCTGGTTTCTGAATGTATGGCTAATCATAAAACCAAACCAAAACCTATGGCCTCCCAAGCAACCACTGCTCAGGCCGAAAATCTGCAGATCATGAGGTGTCGTGTGGTCAGTAGGACGAATCCTCTAGGCTGTTATTCTTGGCTTTCTAAACCGGGGACGCAAACTCACCGTCAGATAGCTCCTCAATTGTAATCACGTAGGTTGAGTGGACCTCGAACCAGCGCCAGATCCAGGTAAAATTCCCTGATCTGTCCGGGAATCGAACACAGGACCTCCGAGTAAGAGGCAGGTACACTATCTTTACACCGCGGGGCCAAGCGAAGTCTATTTGATACCTCACAGTGTCTCCAGGTCTTGTCCACGTATACAGCCGTCCCTTGTGGTGTTTGAAACAAATATTAGGAGGGACCAAATTATGATCTGTGCAGAATTCAGCCAGCCGGCTTTCTCTTTAAATTCTTTGACCGAGTCCGTATTCTCCTGTGACATTACCTTCTATTCCTTGGCCTACAACTGTATCCCTGTCTCCCATCATACTTAGAATCTCTTTTCCTTTCAGATATTATATTAAATCTTCTGTCACTTCATATATTCTTTCGATGCCATCATCCGCTGAACTAGTAGGCATACAGATCTGCACTTTTGTGGTGAGCATTGAGTTGCTGTTTAGTTTGACAACAATAATCCGTCCACTATGCTAGCCGTAGTAGCTTGCGCTCAGAGCTGCATGTCCTCGAACGTTAGTTATGGCTGTAGTTTCCCGTTGCTTTTAGCCGTGCAGAAATATCAACATAGCTATCCCATTTTACATAGTATTACGAGGTTAGGCCTGTATCAGTTAATCACTCAGACTGCCACCCCTGCAGCTTCCGAAAGGCTGCTACTCACTTTCAATGAACCATTCGTTAGTCTGGTCTCTCGATAGATACTCGTCCAATATGGTTGCACCTACGGCTCGGCTATCTGCTTCACTGGAACGCGCAAGCCTCCCCATCGCGGCAAGGTTACAAGTTCAGAGGGGAGGTGTGCCATCTAACAAACGATCAAAATAAAACTCCATGTGTTACTTTCCAAGCATAATTATTTTTATTATTATTATTATTATTAAGGCAAGAACCATTGCTGAATGGTCATTGTACTGGTCTTCGGTTCAGAAGGCCCCGGGTTTGATTCCTGGCTGGGTCGTTATTTTAACTATGTAAAGATAATTCTATGGCGGGGGGGACTGGGAGTGTGTGTTCGTCTTCATACACCCTTCATAAATATTATATCAGCGCATCACAGTATGGACCACCAAAAAACAGGCAATAATGAGTACATGGTGTATATGGTGTTGATATCAGGAAGGGTATCCGAACTTAGCCAAATTAATATGAAGTGCCGACTCCAGTAGTAGTAGTAGTAGTAGTAGACCACGAGAGATGAGCGGAAGACCAAAAAGAGGAAGACCTGCTGCAGACATTCGAACTGTTCTCTCTGAGATATTTTAGCACGGTTTAGTAACCCACTGGCCTCCTGTGAAAGGTGATTCCTCTGGCAACAAGCCGTAACAGTGAAATAATGGTTGCAAATTACATATTTGGTTCAGGAAATTTGTGTTTAAGACAGTGAACGATGTCATGTTTTGCCCTCTGGTGCTCTTCTCATGCTGTTCATAATAGCTAAGAGGTCGTTCACATAAGTACACTGGGGAATGGAGATCATGGCTTCAGTGCAGTATACCCAATATACATGGTGATTTAAGTTACAGACAAATCTCACATAGACATTTTACGTGCATTATGATTTGTTAGGGAGTTCTACTTTTGCATCAGTGTAGACCACTAGACAATTGTTGAGTAATGGAAGAATGAGAATTTAATTTATAATTGCCATGTGAAGCATGCATGCATGCATGCATACATACATACATACATACGTAAAGTGTTCATTCATTAAAGCCTTTGGTCATTTCGTCTTGTGTTTCATTGAGTGAAATTAACGTCTCCATAACCCATAGCTTGCAGCTAATGAAGTGACTTTTCTTCTTCTCCTTATTCCTCTTCTTCTTCGTTGTCGTTAATCTTCGGACTACGTTATGGATTCCTGCAGCCAAATTCTACGTCGTGATCCGTGAATAACGAGTGATTCTAAGTCGTCCTGAGATTCGAAAGACTATTTCCTAACGACCATCGTTGAGTGTTGGTCACTTAAACATGGGTGTTCATTTTTTTATAGAACAATACAAAATTAAGATTAGAATCCTGATTCAAATAAATTCACCAACACATGCTTAGAGTGTTCTCCAATTTGTAAATCGATACTAAATTATACGTCAATACAGTGCTACCTTTCCAGATTTATTATTTTTTCGCTCTGTAAGCACCCACTAACAATAAAGCATTTGCCTTCAACAACATATAAGAATAATCTCACTCATGGCACTGACTTGTCGGCATAACAATGCTCTCGAAGACTAAAATTGCAAAACAGAAGTAATTTGGTGATTTATTGTTTTACGATATAACTTTTCCTTGTATATTAATAATGTTAATGAATTCCCTCCTTTAATGTCTTCACAATGTTTGAAATTCCATTATATATTTGGAGCAGGTTGATGTCGTATGCTATCCCTACTACCACTTAGATTCAATTAATCAAGTAAATACAGCGTTTACACTGAGCTGCCAATTGTTATCAGCAGACTGCATAAGCGAGCATCCATTATATACGTGTGAGGTACTTTGCTGTACACAGCAACGCAGTGCGCTGATAGCAGATACGTGCCGGTACTCTGTTAATTTTGGCTGTTCTGTGCGGTCAGCTACCAACACAGCCTGAAAAATACTCTTGAAGAAGTGATAGCGTGCTACGTGCTACGTGCGTCGGGAAATATTCCGATAATGTTAACTTCCATAGGCGTGAAATAGAACAATGTTTGATGTGAGATTACACTCATTTGCACATCACACATCGTATCATTCATTATATCCAGCGTATGACATGGGCCACTATTGTATTAATATCACGCAACACGCAACATGTGCAGAATTCCTTTCAGAGTATATTCAGAGAAAACAGGTGAGCTATGCGTAGTTCAAGCAAATGTTTGTTTCTTGTAGAAAGGGGATTTATGTATATATCCCAGGTACATCGAGTGGCCACTGAGGTTTCACTGATAATCCCAATAGTGGTTAGGTTGTCAAATATTATTTTAACATTTGTACCCAGTCTATTTTCACGTACACATCTTTTAGAAATATTTTCCTATGCTTCACCGCAGTTTACAGCTTTCAAATATAATGTGCATAGTTTTGTCTTCTCTGCTTCAGACATTTATATCATAGTGACGTATATCAGGCCGTGATGGAAATAGAAGCGTAAATGAGCAACAGCTTGAAATAATATAATTACAAGAAGCAATTCGATCCTTACGCCTGCGATTATCTGAGTAAACACAACATAAAATCTATTCAGTATGCTGAAACACTAATTATAAAACATACGAGTAAAAAAACACTAAAAAACTAATAAGGTCATATAGAAACCAACGATTTCGTGATTTTTCTACTTCTGATTTGACCGAGCTCGATAGCTGCAGTCGCTGAAGTGCGGTCAGTATCAGTGTTCGGGAGATAGTGGGTGCGAACCCCACTGTCGGCAGCCCTGAAGATGGTTTTCCGTGGTTTCCCATTTTCACACCAGGCAAAAAGCTACGGCCGCTTCCTTCCCATTCCTAGCCCTTTCCTGTCCCATCGTCGCAATAAGACCTATCTGTGTCGGTGTGACGTAAAGCAACTTGCAAAAAAAAAAAACACCTTCTGATTTGAAGCGAATCAACTAACCAGTACATACGCTGGTATTAATTGGTCCTATTGAAATCTGTCTTGAAATGTACAAGGCCCACAGTCGCAGGTCGTTATCGCAAACATTCTGCTTCAAACTTCTCGCTTTATATTTTTATATCAATTTCCTGTGTTCAACGGGACTTACTGACGTAGTTCTTCCACGTGTACAGTTGTCAGTGTGTCGTCACCGTACGACAATTTATGCAAACGCAGACACTACTCCATGCTTCGGGACAATGATGGCACCCAAAAGATGATTTTCAATTACTTCGATCACATGTCGACCCATCTCCCATTCTTCCGAAGTAATTCGCGAGAAGAAGAGAAACCCTTTTCACGCAAATAACGTAATGCATACTCTAGAATTTTACCCAGATTCATGACTGCTCTCTCAAGGGAAAATGTGTTATCTGCCTCGCACAGAAAGCTCAAGGTAACGCACTCACTTCAGTAGGTCACCAGGGCTGTCCACGTCTATCTATATAGCGTCCTAACGCGTGTAATTTTATTATACATTTCCGTGTCGATTTCAGGATCTTACAGCTCGAAATGGCAGCTAAAGTTTTGTACATTGCTTTCTTATGGTCGTCTCATCCTTTCATCGAAACCTCATTTTCGGTTTCAATGTGATCTTATTGATAGTTCCCTTCTAAGAATGTCACGTCTCGCTCCACAAGAACATTACCAGATTTTATCAAATCACTTTTAACCACGCGTATAAATATTATGTACAATGCTGTTTACAATGTGTAACTTGTCATAGATTGTGAATTGGAGATGTTACGAACAAGTGAGGTAAAATGATGAATGCAGAAGTTCTCCACTGTCACCTGTGTAATTTTGACAACGTTTTTTGTAGTTACCTTAATCTGCTAACTGTCCATTACCTTCAGCGACTACATTTGTACTGAAGCCATTTCCCTTGCTCCGGTCGACGTTTGCTATGTAGGGGCGTGCCCGAAAGGCAGTAGGCAATAACTCTTTTTAGGTGAGAACGCTGCCTAAATTAAAATAATTTAATACAGATAAAAGTAAACTAGCGTTAATAATTTGCTATTATTTCGAACGTGTAAATTTTTTATAATTGTCATTATATCTGAGAAATTGTGTGAGTTGTCATATACGTGCTATCCTAAGGCTGTATGCCATTTCTATCTAAGCGCATTTCCTAGTTCTTTGTACCTGGTGTGGAAATTATTTTTGTGTAGCCTATGTATGTGGCGTTGCAGTTTGACTCTTGATATTAGAGTTTCTCAACTCCTCATCTGGAGAAAGGTTACCGTTTGTTCAGGTTGCATTTGCTGATATGCCTTTGCCAGATGTTGTTCCTTTCAAAGGCTACATATAGACCTTGATTTTTCTAAATTATTAGCTATTTTATACGTGTACGTGTTCATGTATTTGAGGACAACGTATTTTTCTTTTTCAAGTGCGGTTTCTCTGATTTTAGCTGCAGTCGCTTAAGTGCGAACAGTATCTAGTGATCGGGAGATAGTGGGTTGGAACCCCACTGTTGGCAGCCCTGAAAATGGTTTTCCGTGGTTTCCCATTTTCACACCAGGCAAATGACGGGGCTGTACCTTCATTAAGACCACGGCCGATTCCTTCCCATTCCTAGGCCTTTCCTACCCCATCGCCACCAAAAGACCTATCTGTGTCGGTGCGACGTAAATCAAATAGCGTTGTTTATTTAATAATAATCGACCCACTGTGTCAGGGTAGTAGTTGTTTCTTTCGCGATTTGTTTTATTGTCTGTATTTTGTTATTGAAATCGATTGTGTTCATTGGAATGGATATTGCTGTGTTCATCCAATCCGCTAATTTGTGTGCATATGGGTGGTTGAATGCGTTGTTTATTGTATTTTATATTTGAGTGGGTTTTCTAAATATTTTCTATGACAGGTTGACTATTATTCCTACTTATCGTAATTTCTAAACGCATGATTTTCTTGTTAGTATCGGGTTGTATTGTGAATTTGATTGACTTGGGTGAAGAAAGCTGTATGTTTAATACATGTTGTGCGTTTGTGACGTCATTATTATATAAATATATTCTGTCATCTATATATATTCCATAGTGTAAGATTCCTTTAGAATTCTTGTTGATTATGAATTTTTTCTCAATGTTATTTACGAAAATGTTCGGAATTATGCCTGATGAAGGTGAGTCCATGGACAATAGAGTTTGTCGTTGAATGTAAAACTATTTTGGTTTAAATATTTTGTTTGTTTATTGTAAAAGGTAGTGAATTTTTGTCTTTTAGATAGTTTCCCATAATTTCAATTCATTCTTCTATTGGTACGTTACTGTGCAGGATGGTTATGTTAAGAGGTAGCATTCTAATGCTCTCGGTTATCTTTAGCGTATTTAGTTTTTTGGTTAGTTCTACTGTGTTTTAAATCGGCATGTGCTCTTTGATTGAGTTGTTCCGTTCAGAATTTTGTCCAGAATATTACTTAATTTGTGAGAATAAAGTCTGTTTTCTTGATCGCTTGTTTTATCTCGTTTCGAAATACATTTCTTGCGTCATACTGAATCTCATGTATGCCATTGTTGTTAATGAATTATTTTGTTTATCTGTGTACTCGTCATTTCTTCTATTATGACATTTATGTTTCCTCTGCCTTCTTTTGTGACGATTTGGCTCTCGTTTCTTTACTTTTTACATAACTGTTTTAATACAGAGTAGTGAGTTGTGAAATTTGTTTTTAACGTATTTTTTCATATCTAATTATTTTTACGGTTTCGTTGGTGGCTACGTTGTTTATTATTTCTTTTTGTGGGAAAGAGTATGCTTTCGTAAGCAATTTCTACGTCAGTGATTAATTTTCTTACGTTCATTTAGGTATGCAATTCATAGAAGCGGAACTTGAAACGCTTTTCTAGATTTATTTCCTTAATTGTAAAGGTTAATTACTCTAGGGTCCAAATTCCAGAGTTTGCTAATATTATGTATTGCTTACGTTATTAATTCTGTTGTACATGAACATTTTATTGCAGGTTCTTTTAATGAAATCCTGTAAACAAATTAGTGTAGGATGTCCATTGAGTAGAGTGCCAAAATTTCCTTATTTCTTAATGAATACTCAAATGTTTTTGGTAATTTCTTGTTTCTTTATATAAGAGAATAGTTAGATGTTGATATTTTAGCGGATATTGTTCTGGGTTTAGTTTCATCGATATGTATTTGGAAATGAGCTTTAATTCTAGACATCTTTTATGAAATGTAATTGATTTTTCAATGTTAATGATTTAACATTTTAGTCATTTTGGCTACGTAATCTGCCTGACTTGCTGAACAATTTATGAAAGCAATTTTTTTCGCCTTTTCACACCATTTTTAAGCGTTTCATGAATCCCACGTGAGACTACTCCGACGCTAACCGCCTGTAATGTGGGTAAGATTATTTTTATCAGTTCTATATTATTTGAATTTAGGTAGCTTTCTCACCATTCGAGACATACAGTAGGTCATTATTTATTACTATTTTTTTATTTTCCAACGAAATAGTGCCCTACAAGTTAATCAAAAATTAATTTCCGCATTTTTATTCTTAATCATTGACATGAAATTACTCGCTAGTACACATTAAGACTAACGTTATATAACCAAGCAACACTTCCATTCTGCTCTCGACTGAACAGAGTTATTGCCTATCGCCTTTTCCTCTGACCTATACATAGCAAGCCACGACCGGAACAAGGAAACTAGCTTCAGTCCAAAGGTAGTCGCTAGAGGTAACGACTGTTGGCGGATTTAGATAAGTACAGACAACTTTCTCATCGGTAAAAGATAACATTTGAGGACTTCTGCATTCATAGTTTTGTCTTAATTGTTCATAACATCACAAATTCACCATCATCAAATTTACTCAATCTAAACATTATTGCACATAAATACATGAGGTTAAAAGTGGTTTGATAGAATCTGGAATCTGAGGATGTTCTTGTAGAAGGGAACATGTCATTCGCTGTATATGATTGTGTTTATTACAGGTATGTCATATTTTTGTAAGTGTTTTTAATTTGTGTTCCCCAGAGTGTAAAGAGTCAGTGTAATATACATACAGTGGATTCCGAAACAAACATTGCTTCCTCCTTAAAAATAGTAAATACATGTTATTTAGTCTTAAAGAATGGATAATCATCACGGATAAACTGTAAATTTAGATTGATACAATGCACAGTTAATGGATGTTTAAAATTAGTAAATACGTATTTTAGGATGTGGTGGAGGTGGTGGTGATGGGGATTTATTGTTTTAATGGAGAGTACAACTAGGCAAACATACTAATGGATGCTTTTAGTGCAACTAGTACGTGAATATGGACACATCATAAATGGCTCTGGTATTTAGATTAAGTAGTTTCAAAGTGGATGGTTCTCATACTCTGTGTTTATGGGAGATTAAATCTCACAAATGTCCGGCTCCATGGCTAAATGGTTAGCGTGCTGGCCTTTGGTTCAGGGCGTCACGGGTTCGATTACCGGCCAGGTCAGAGATTTTAACCTTAAATGGTTAATTCCCTTGGCTTGGGGAATGGGTATTTGTGCTGTCCCCAACATCCCTGCAACTCAGACACAACACATAACACTATCCTCCACCACAACAACACGCAGTTACCTACACATGGCAGATGCTGCACAACCTCATCGGATGGTCTGCTTACAAGGGCTGTACCCGGCTAGAAATAGCCACACGAAATTATTGTTATTAATTACAAAAATTTAAACATTCCATCATTGGGAAAATTTCAGGTATGAAAGGGCTAATAAACAACGATGAATGCGTCTTATATCACATTAATCATCCTCGTTATTGTTTTCCGACCTTCAGTGGGAACATTATGAGGTGGAGTGGTCAGCTGAATCGCATGTTAGTATTATTTATTTACGACAATTCTGAACAGGAATATGGAAGGTCTAGAGATAAGTGTGAGCCCAATGTACACATAAAATTATTCCCTAGACCTATCTTAAGATATTTACAATATTTACCTGGTTTAAAATTACTTAAATAATACTGTGCAAGTTATACGTGTATAGGTTATTTCTCATCGTTCATTCATTCTCTCTATCGGTGTATAAATGTAAACAGCCTGCACGTATCCCTAGAAGAAAAGTAAAATGCTGGAGGCATTTTATTAGTCGGCATACACTTAGAAACGGTGCATTCTTCTTCTTCTGTAAACATTAGATCGAAAAATATATAGAATGTTGTCTACGTTAAAGTCTGATTTTGCCTGATTTCCAGACATTTGGTGTGGTGTGCACTTGACTACATTTCTGTGTACGTAGTTTGTACATATGTTATTTCGTACATTTATTTCATTACTTATTTCTATTTATTCATTTATTTATGTACTTAATTTGTTTATTTTCAAATGGTTATTAAAGATATTCTTCTCCATATCGTAGACCCACGGTAGTCCAGAGAATTCTAAACTGTTGAAATGAAATGTCGTATGGCTTTTAGTGCCGGGATATCCCAAGACGGGTTCGGCTCGCCAGGTGCAGGTCTTTCTAATTGACTCCTGTAGGCGACCTGCGCGTCGTGATGAGGATGAAATGATGATGAAGACAACACATCCACCCAGCCCCCGCGCCATTGGAATTAACCAATTAAGGTTAAAATGCCCGACCCAGCCGGGAATCGAACCCGGGATCCCCTGAACCGAAGGCCAGTACGCTGACCGTTCAGCCAACGAGTCGGACTTGTGAAGTGTTAACTCACTGTGAGAAATATTAGGAAATGTATAATAGCAAATGAGTTTCTCTCAGCAGTAATATCACTCTGAAACAGTGTCTAGCTCTCCTGAACGGTAGGAAGTCTTCCATTCGTTATACGGTGCTGACGATGTCATCGTCGTCATCTTATATGACCATTTGGTGGAGGTATTTGCAATTGTCGTAAATATGCAATGACTGAGATCGACAGCTGCAGTCGCTTAAGCGCGGCCATTATCCAGTATTCGGGAGATAGAGGGTTCGAATCCCACTGTCGGCAGCACTGAATATGGTTTTCCGTGGTTTTCACATTTTCACACCAGGCAAATTCTGGTTCTGTACCTTAATGAAGGCCTCGGCCGCTTCCTTCACAGTCCTAGCCCTTTCCTATACCATAGATATTGCTTTATTTGTTTTATATACTTCGAGTTTCATATGTGTACGTTAGCATGGCAAAAGGTGAATAAATTCAAAAGCAAGTTCACATTCTTAACGAAAGGCACATGAAATAAAACAAGTTCTCTAATGAACATATTGCTAAAATATTCAAACTTGTGATGAGCTCATCTCACTGGTGATTATAATGCTTTAGTAATGCGTGCGTCCTTACGGAGCTCAGATGAGCTCTTAAGCCTCATTATATTGTCAATATTTAATACACATTCGGAGTGTAACTGCAGTGTAGGTACGCTTCAAACTTCTTTCATCCCGTTTTAACGTGGAAATTTTACTGACGTTTAACACATTGCATATTTTGTTTGCTATCGGCTTTACGTCGCATCGACACAGATAGGTCTTATGGGGATGGTCTTATCACGGAAAGAAATATTCAGGGCTGCCGATGATGGGGTTTTCATCTCCTAAATGCAAGTTTATGGTTACGTGTGGCTCGTACGACGCAGTCGACTCGCTTTTGCTGAGGTGTGTGTAACAAGGAGTTTCATTTTAGGTTTAAAATACTTAATCGTCACTTTTCCGCGTATGACAAGTATGAAAAACTTCACTCAAGCATATAGCGGAGCTCGTTACCAAGCAATGAACAATAGATTTGGAAATTCGCACTTCTCTTACATCCGAGGTTCAAATCTTGATCCCGGAAAGCAGGTATTCTAGATGTAAATCTTCCTGGAAATGTTGTATGCGGAATAAAGTATAATAACGTACAAACTGACTTCCGAGAGAACTGTCCAATCTTAGCGAAATTAGTTACAAGTATACGTACTACCATATATCCCACAACAACGGAGTTTATTAGACAGTATGTATATGAACATGTGTACTACAGAATGGCCAAGTGACTGACTAGGTTTAATACAGACGAAAGCACAACAAACTTCACATTAAGGTTCAATAATTATTAACTGAATTTATGCATACGGTTGATTTCCATACCCTACATCAGAACAAAATGAGCTTCCTATCGAATACAAAATGTCTGATATGCGTATAAGATATAATGTAAGTAAAATGCGAACTTTGTATAAACCTTGTGAAAAATTCCGGAGTGTTAGAGGGTGCGGAAAAGATGGAACATCGCGGACTCTACAAAATTAATTCGAGAAAAGAAACAATCGTACTTTTTGCTACATTCACTACAAAATACCACCAAGTTCTAATAATGTATAATTGCTATCTGTAAGGCACTGTCAAAATGTATTCAATCATTCGTGTGATTAGCTGATAAACCATCAGTGATAGGACCCAAAGACTTTGTTACTTTACGTATTTCCTTCAAATCAATGGAAGCCACGTCAGAGTGTCATTAGGGAGAGAGCTACTTAATTACACGTCTATTATCGTGTTAATAACTAAACGACGTCAATTATGTTATCGTTGCTCCATTACCTTGATTAATTTATGTAAAAATTATTCTGACAAGGTGACAGAGGAGAAGTTTTCAATCTGGGTGGTACAGGAAGTGTGGTATAAACTGAGATCGTATTCTGGAAAGATCTCCCGGTATAGATGTGCAGTGTCTGCTATGCGAAAGTAATTTTCTTATTCTTCAAGTGCCACATCCAGTCCCCTAGGCGTTCGTGATCACCCTGGAGACAGTACCCCGTCCTTTGTCTAATCTGAAGTGGTGTTGATTGTTTATGATACAGGTCCTTGATGTTTTGGAGCCATGACATCATTGGTCTACCATCTCCACGCTTACCTTATATCTTGCCTTGGTTTATCAGGTATAGCAGCCTGTTCTTTCTACTTCGTAGAACATGGCCTAAATAACCAGCTTTCCTGACACTGATGATGTTTGATAGCTCCCACTCTCCTCTGGCTCTACTCAGCACTACATTTTTTGTTATGAAATCTGTCCAGGGTATCCTGAGCATTCTTCTATATAACCTCATTTCGAATTTGAAATTTTCCATTATCATCACAAAGGAATGACCTCATCGTTTGGAAAGTTGATCTAGAAATACGAATACAATATCGGATCTTTTCAGGGATATTTGATGGTATTTATATTTAGACCATATCTTAATCCACTTTGAATAATTATATTGAGCAGATCTTAAAGACCTTCAGTGTTGTTACATACTCATAGGATGTCAACTGCATATCTAATATTGTTTATACCGGCACCATTTACACACACACACACCTCGCTCATTATCATGCAGACTTCTCTGAAGATGTGATCGGCAGGGGGTTGAATACAAGCCGTGAAAGGATGCAACACTGGGGTACTCCTATTTTGATACAAACCTATGAAATTATTCTCCGTCCAGTCTGGACTTTGGTTCACTGGTTCCAGTAAAGATTTTTCCAATGCGGATATGCTTTACGTCTAACAGTTTCTTCTGGGGGAACTTAAACATTTTTTCTTTGGTTTTTCACTCTATAGAATGCCTTCCCTTAATAAATGAAACACGCAAACGTAGCTTTCCGTTGTTCTCGGAATCTTTTAAGAAGAGCAGTGACACTAAACAATGCCTCTCGGGTACCAAAGCCATTTCTGGACATCATTTGATTGTCGTCCATGTCCACATCGCGCTTTGATCTTATATGTGCATGTATAATACGCAGAAATGTGTTCAGCATGTGGCTCATTAGACTCACTAAGTGGTAATCACAACATTTTCTCGGGTGCGATTCCTTCAGTTTGGAAATGACAGTTGATTACAGCCAGTCACCTGGCATTTCCCATGTATTTTATATTGTTTTAAAGAGCTTGGTTTTCTGATCAATATTATTATTATTTATTGCCTTCGGTTATGGGTATTAAATCTTTGTCTGGGATCTGACTAGGTCTTAGTTCTTTAATACACACATACGTAGATATATCTTCAATATAGATTTTTATGCCTTTCGGCGTTCAGTCTGCAAGCCTCTGTGAATTTAGAAAACGCCACCACAGTCCTCTATTTGTAACTTGCTCCTTGGCCTCGTTTAGTTACATATATCTTATATTTACACCATTAGAAACAGAGTATAACGACCGTCGCATTGGCCAACCTCTACATCTCTTACCTTCCATGAACGAGTGCATTATTTTATTAGGTATCTATCCTCGTCCATTCTCCTCAAATGACCCCATCACTCAATCTGCTTTATGCGAAAAGCTTCAGAAATCGAATTCATTCCTAATTTAGCCTTTATTTCCTCATTTCCACTAACCTACTACCGTTCCTCCCACCTACGTGTATCAGCGATCATTCTCGTTACATTCATGTCCCTTACATCTAACTTATGAATAAGATACCCTGAGTTCACCCAGCTACCACTCCCGTACAGCAAAGTGGGTATGCAACAGACCGGTATAAAGAAAGTTTCGTTCGGGGCTAACTTCTCTGTTCCATAAAAAATAAGCTCCTACGGGATGAAACGCTGGTAATGTCACAAGCCCTAAAGAGAGACTGTTCTCTTCCATAATACTGTTGACCGCAACTGCGAACTCACTGCATTAGATTTGCTGCACCTAGATTCAATCTCACTTACTACACTACCATTCTGGGAGAATACACACCTTACATACATGAAATTATCAACCTCTTCCATTGTTGGATTCCCAATCTAACATTATGTTTTCCTAGTATTGTTGGCTACTGAATGCATGATTCGAAGCAGTGTATCGATTCATTCAAGTGTCCGAGTGAATCGATTCACAGGAACGCCGAGCTCACGTCACACGATTCAGCTTACTCCCAGCGGACAGTGCTGAGTGGCGCACTCACTGGACGTTGACGGGGAGCCGAGCTTCCACTGCAGCGAGACAGTGAATCATGGCACATCGAAAGAATCGTGAACGAGCGCAGCTCAGTGAGACACAAGATACACACGGCTCCTTATCGGCTCACTGGACACTGGCGGAGAGCCGAGCTTCCGCTGCAGCGAGTCATACAGTGAGCCATGGTACACTGAAATAATCGTATGCTATAATGCACTCTCGAGCTCAGCTCATTTGAAAATAATACCTATTTGCATTCACTGTCCTCTTCTTACAGGGAGGTTTAAATAATAGATGGATTTATTTGCAGTGTTAAAAAGGTAGTCAGAACATAATTCTGAAGTAGCTAGTAAGTAGGTAGGCTATTAGGTTATACTATTTATTAGTTTAATGAATCTTAGTATTATAACTTAGTTGACATTTGACAATTAAACTCGACTCTAGCCTGCCCTATGACTATGTGTCATGCTCATGACCACTCAAAAGTACCTGTTTTATATTGGGAAGAACGGCTCAGTATTCTCTCAGTTCATATGTCACGTCATTGCACAAGACTTCAATCATTTGTGTACAGACGCAATAACTTAACCAACAGTATGTTGAATCAAAAAACCAGCGGGCTACTGTACATCTCGGCTAACCTGTACAAAATATGACGATTTTTAAAAAAAATCCTCAGGTGATAGAAAAATACATATTTTCAAAAATGACGGAGCGAGTTGTCGTGCGGTTAGTATCACGTAGCTATGCGCTTGCATTCGGGGGATGGTGGGTTCGAATCCCACTGCCGGCAGCCGTTAAGATGGTTTTCCGTAGTTTCCCCATTTTCACACCAGGAAATGCTGGGACTGTACCTTAATTCAGGCCATGGCTGCTAGCTTCCTAATCCTAACCTTTCCCACCCTGCGTCGCCGGAAACGTTCGATGTATTAGAGTGACTAGCATTTTTTTTTCTAAGAAAGGAGTTCATAGTATGAAGACCAGATGGCAGCTGCGACCACTGAATGCTGTTGCTGCTGTCTTAACAGCACATACTACACACATGCAGTAAGAGCGGTGACTAATGTGCCGTGAATCGGATCGCTGTATCGATTCAGTAACGTGAACGGAATCAAATGAATCGATTCAGTAAAATAAATTGATTGTCCCATCACTATTTCCTAGGTTTCATCCCTACTGACATCACTTTAGTCTCGGAAAGGCTAATTCTCGTATCATACTCATTGTACCAATACCGGGCGAGTTGGCCGTGCGCGTAGAGGCGCGCGGCTGTCAGCTTGCATCCGGGAGATAGTAGGTTCGAATCCCACTATCGGCAGCCCTGAAAATGGTTTTCCGTGGTTTCCCATTTTCACACCAGGCAAATGCTGGGGCTGTACCTTAATTAAGGCCACGGCCGCTTCCTTCCAACTCCTAGGCCTTTCCTATCCCATCGTCGCCATAAGACCTATCTGTGTCGGTGCGACGTAAAGCCCATAGCAACAACATTGTACCAATTTTCAAGTTCAAAGATATTGGATTGTTGACTTTCAGAATAGTCTGCAATGAAGACCTAGTCGTCGCCAGAGGCCAAAATGCTGACTACACTACCATCTAACTGAATTCCTCCCCGCCACGTTTTACCTTTCAGTAGACGACCATAGTAAACTCTGAACAACAAAGGTGAAAGGTAACAGCGTTGTCTAACTCCTGTAATTCCCTTGCACCAAGGACTCACTTTACCATCCATCCTCACTGCAGCCGAATTGTCAAAATAAATGCTTTTGATTAATTTTAATAATCTACCCTTAATCACATAATCCCCCGGTACGGCGAACTTTTTTTCCCTCGATATTTTGTCATATGCCTTCTCTAGATTTACGAAACATAAACACAATTCCCATTCCTCTAATAGCATTTCCCAATCACCTAGCACAAGCTGAAAATCTTATCCTGACAACCCTTCTGTGGTCTATTACCACACTGGTTTTCATATAATTTACTCTCAAACACAAATCGCACCCCCCCCCCTTCCAAAATGCTAGCGAACACCTAGCCTGATACTGATCAATGAAATACCTAGATAGTTGTAATCCTTCCTGTTCCCTTGCTTATAGATAGGTGCAACTACTGCCTGCGTCCAATCAGAAGGTATCTTACAAACATTCCATGCTATTATTATTACTGTATGAATTCATTTCAGCCCTGCCTTGCCAATATACTTGTATATCACCGTTTCAGGTCTCATTTCATGTATTTCTGCTTCTTTACAGCAAAGTAGTACATTTACTACCATTTTCACTTCCTCAAGCGTAATTTCACTGACATCATCACCTCCTCCACATGAGCTCGGTTGTTTGCGACTTCAACATAAATATTTTCTTTTACGTTGAGAGGATTTTCAAACTATTCCTTCCACCTGTCCAGTGATTTCCCAGAACATAATATAAGTTCAATTTATTTCCCCAAAACTATTCCTTTCCATTTTCCTTCCCTCTCTAAGATTCTTTATTGCTGTCTAGAAAGATTTCCCTGCCTCTTGACCAAGCCTTTTCATGTTATATTCTATATCTTCCCGCGAATTCTTCTTGGTTGCAGCAATAACTTGTTTCGCTATGTTTATTTCATCTACGTACAGTTCCCTGTCTGGATCAGTCCTTGTTTGGAGCCATTTCTGATATGCGTTTTTAAGTGTACATTTCACCAAGGTTTTCGCTTTTTCCCATATTTACACCCAGTTTTTCGAAGGCATTTTCTTGCTGTTTCTACTACAGCATCCCTGTATGTCAAACATTCCATATCCTGAACCCGCTTACTCTCTGTTATTCGGAACTTTTCACTAATCGTATCCTTGTACTTCTGTCTAATTTCCACATTCTGGTGATTTCATACCTGTATCCGTCTGCAGAGAGAGTTCACTATCTGATTACTAGGCCTGGAGATAGTTCGTTGACTACAGATTAGACAATGGTCGAAAAATACTCAAAATACCAGCACACTCCTAACAAATTTCCTGAAATCAAAGCCGGTTGTCTATTTTAGATCTGGTGCTACAACCGTCCCATGTGTGGCCGTGAATAGCCTTATGCTTGATAAATGTATTCATAACTACTAATCTCACACTACCACAGAAGCCCAGTAAATTTTTCCCATTCCTATTAACCTCCGCATCTTCCCCACATTTACCCATCACCTTCACACATTCTTCACCTATATTTCCAACTCTCGCGTTGAAATCGCCCATTATCACTATTCTATACTTGTTGATGAGCCTGACTACGATGCGTTAAAACTGTTAACTTCATTCTCGTCAGCACCTTTACATGGTAAATTCTCAGCTTCAGCGACTTCTTAATTTACACACATCATTTACTTGATTAACATAAACTATGTTGCGTGAAATAATACTCCTGATGAGCAGTCCTGCACCACACTCTGCCCTTCCATTGTTAACACCTGTTAAGAACAACTTTTAATCTCCTACTGATTCCTCGTTATCTCACTTACCTGAATATCATTAATTCCCAAAACTTCCAGACGCATCCTCTTTCCTGACACAGCCAATCCTACTTTATTTCTTCCATAAGCCCCAATTATATTTTGATAGCTCCTTATTAAATTCAGCTTCGTTCGCCGAGTTGTTTCCAAGGAGTCCCTCGCCTGTCAAATGGAACTGAGATTCCGTTAATCCTATAGATCCGAGACTTACTTAAAACGTTCTAACCTCGGGAACTTCTGTGAAACGGGATACTACCCTACTTGCGCATAGTCCCAGTATGAATCTTTTCTCTAACAGTTTAGGGACCACCGGTAGATCGTATTGTCTTTGCCACCTGAGCACAAGGAGGTCCATTACTCAGAATACGTCCGAGATGCACACTTCTATTCCATAGCAACTGGTATCCCGACTATCAGGACCACATACAAGGGCACTCAACCATTGCGTATGGTTCACGAACTAGGACTCAACAACAGTAACCCACACCACGATTATTAGGAATTAAATCTAGAGCATGCATCAGTTCATCCTTCGTCATTCCTGGGCCATCTGCAGCACTGGATTTCTTACCGTCACCTCTATCACCCTTGAACTGTTAAAGAACCTCATCAGCCCGAAGCTGCTGGCTACTTGCTAGGAAACCAAGTGTGACATACATCCTTCTCATCCGTAAGACCCACCATGCTGTCTACCAGTGGCCAGCAGTAATTTGTCTGGTTATTCACCGCCACAATTACCTGTATTCTAGCACTATCTTCAGCAGTCTTGAAGTCGAAATCTTGTCAAGAGAGTTCAGTGAAAGGAATGAAAATAAAATTCTAACAGTAGATTCATAGCTAGATCATCATCATCAATACCACTTCCTTACAAATGTAATTTCTTCTAATCAGGTCAATAATAGCAAAAATACTCCATTAAAGCTAAGAAAATATGTAATACAGTAGTTCACAGGAAGTCCCAAATGTAAATACAGCACTTCAAATGATCCCATTTTGTGAATTATTTCTGATCAGAAATTTGTAGCATAAAAGAAGCTAAAGTATTCACATGACAATGGACTCAATGAGACAATGTAATTATGTTATAGTAGCCTATATAGTATTAATGGAGCCACTGACGAAATAAGTGAAAAGTATTTTAGACATAGCACCTCAACAATAAATATCACGTGAAATATAACACTTTAAATAAACTCTGATTTAAAAAGGAAATGCCATTAATTCTAAAAACTTTCACACCTCTGTTCAAAAATACATCGAACTAAAGTATGAAATCGTCTCAAAATCACGCCATTTGAGGTTATTTCTTTGCAGCGGGTCGTGCAGTATATTAAATTGTATTTATTAAACCTTGTCAATTATTATCATAGCCAAACTACACTAAATAAATCTGCCTTTTCAAGGACTATAATTAATAACTATTCACATAAATAATGCTGAAAACTGTAAAAAACTGAGACGAACACCCAAATACAGTCTATTCGCAGATTCAGTGTAAAACGATGTAAAGAGTTATATCGCTCAGAGGGTGCCAAATCATGGTTTCTTCAACTGACATTAAGTGTTCGCACTCCTGTTAAGTTGACGGAACACACAATTTAGCAGAATGGCCCTCTGATCAAGAATTGTTGACATTAACAAATTATTAGTACTTGTGTTAAATTAACATGGCACCAACCCCGTTTTATAACCACTTTACTGCTGCTAAAATTTCAAAATGGAAGCATTTATAAGGGGTGTATATAAAACTTTTCTTATGAAGTTTATGTGCAGACCGAAGAAAGCACTGAACGACCCGTGCAAAGGTGAAACGACTTCTTACAGTTGATAGAAGGAAGTGTTCTGCTAAGTTATCGAATTTCCAGAGCCATACTGAGAAATATAAAGACAAAGACAAAGACACCTCCATACAGGCCATGAAGGCCCTTGGAGGAGTGGAAGGTAAAGGCTTCCACCATTGTTAACCGCGGCACGTGGTGAGGTAGAGTGGTTAGCTCTACGCCTGGCCGCCTTTGCCCCCAGGAATTAACCTGGTACTCATTTTTGGTGTAGGCTGAGTGAACCTCAGGGCCATATACACCTCCGGAAGTGGAAATCTCGTTTCTTAAATTTTAAGACTTCCTGAAGGGGATTCGAACCCACGTCCTTCCGGGCGAACCGAGCACGCCTTTAACTCCTCGGCCAGGCAGCCACTATTTAGAAATATACTAGAAGAAATTGAAGATAAGTTAGTGCTACCCAGAGATAGAAACTTACTAGTGTCTCTAATGCAGCAGTTGTTTATAGCTCTTAGGTATCACGCATCAGAATCATTCTAGTTAATTGTAGGCAACAGTGTTCATGTGCAAAGCAACAGCGTTTAGAAAATGTGTGTTTCTTCTATCATTATACCAACGTAATGCATTAAATTAATTTCCCCACAGTAGCAGAATGCTCGAAGTCATTCCGACGTTTGTGAATTATCACATTTCCTAGTGTTATTGGATTCATAGATTGCACTCGCATAAAATTATACTGAATAGTGTGACATAACCGTCCGTTATTTAATTTTCTAGCACACTGGTATACTATCTATTTAAATACATAAAAGACAATTACCATATTCATTGTGATTACAGAGAAGCCTCCGTGGCTCAGGCAGCAGCTGGGTTCCGTGGTTCAACTCCCGGTCACTCCATATGAGATTTGTGCTGGACAAAGCGGAGGCGGGACAGGTTTTTCTCCGGGAACTCCGGTTTTCCCTGTTATCTTTCATTCCAGCAACACTCTCCATTATCATTTCATTTCATCCGTCAATCATTAATCATTGTCCCAGAAGAGTGCGACAGTTCTCGGCAGCCGGCACAATTACCATCCTCGCCGCAACATGGGGCTTCATTTATTCCATCCGTGACCCGGTCAATGACTGGAAAACAGGTTGTAGGATTCATTGTGATTACAGGTTCGTTGTCTCTCACTGTTCATGTTTACATCTTTGCGGTACCTGCTAGCCATAACCTAAAATAAACTCAACAACGTGTGTCAAAATGCCATTACAATTAACCGTTCTGATCACCTTATGTAAAGAAATAAGAGATGGTCAATGTTAAACGCGAAAAGAAATCTGACAGCAACGTATTATTTATCTCTACTATTTTTGCATAATAAAGGTTTGGAATGCGTTCGTGAAATGTGGGACTTGTAACACAATTGTCAAATGAATAACAATTTTTAAGTAAAATTTAACATAGAGATGATGTATGTCTTTATGTTAACATAGGGATGAAGAAACCATGCAAAAGAACAAAACACAGTTAAGTTAGTTGGGTTAGACCATGAAATTCTACTAAATACTGAGAGAAAATTGGAAGTAAATAATCTTGTTCTCTTGGGATTTGATTCTGTATTCACCAAATTCTGACCCACACGACATCAAAATCAAAAAATCAAAATCTCTATATTTGCAAATGAGGTGTTTACCTCGGTGGCAAATGGTACACTAAAATACATTATTGTCAAGCACTAAATATTAAATTAACAAGAGAATAACATTTTCCTATAATACAATATTATATAATTTACGCTAACAATTTTTTCTATTAAACACACAGCTCATCCTTAATAAATTTACATTGTTTACAAAATTCTACTTATATCTCCTGTACTACTTACAAATATCTGATATACAGTATGTGGAATTACTTCAAATGATACTGTATAACTGGTATAAGATTAAAATTTACATTGCATTTATTTACTTTTTTCTTTTCTTTACCCATTCTGGAACCTAAGTAGCATAACGACCTGCTGCGTCTTAACCAGAGCCCCTTTTACCACCACTTTTCAGAGTTCCTGAAGGGCCTTCACAGCTACCGTAGCGGTCCCAGGGCCCTCGAAGTCCCCACTGTACTTCACCCCTACAGGCAGTCCCCTACTTTGGCTGTTTAAACTCCTTAGACCAGGGGATGGAATTAATTTATTCACACACATTTTTATTTACATTAACCTGCACTGGTCGAATACCCTCTAACATTTCATTTATTTTCTCTGTTGCTGTTTATTCTCTTCTTGAATATCTGTACATATTTTGGAAAAGGATCAAACACTACCCCTGGTAAACTGTTCCACTCCTTCACACCCTTCCCAATGAATGAAAATTTACCCCAATCGCTTCTGCTAAAATTCCTTCTAACTTTATATTTGTGGTCAGTCCTGCCGATATAATTATTTTCCAACTGAAGCCTCTCACGGATTTCTCCCCATGCTGCTTCTCCTGTATAGGCTCTATATAAACCTATAAGTCTAGTTTTCTCCCTTCTCTTACTTAAAGTTCCCACCCTAGTTTCTTTAACATTTCTGACACACTACTCTTTCTCCTGAAATCCCCTGTTACAAATATTGCTGCTTTCCTCTGCACACTATCTATTTCTTTTATTAGGTATTCTTGGTGAGGATCCCAAACACTGTTTGCATATTCCAATAATGGACGAACCATACTTAAGTAACTTTTCTCTTTTAATTCTTTGTTGCATCCGTTAAGTAGCCTCATTATGACATGTAACGATCTGTATGCTTTCCCAACAATGTCATCCACATGACCCTTCCAGTGCAAATTACTTTCAAATCTTACACCTAAGTATTTGCACTTGCCACCTTTTGGGATAACTACCCCATCCAAAGTATATTCAAATTCAGTTTTAAAACTCCTGTTTGTAAATGTTGTAGCAGTTGATTTGCCTCCATTAACCTTCATATTATTCTCTTGAACCCATTGTTGGATACTCTCAAGGTCCCTTTGTAATTCTGAACAATCCTCAATATTGTTTATTTCCCTATAAACAATTATATCATCTGCATACAATCTTATTTTTGATGTCACATTGTTCCCTAAATCATTTACGTATATTAAGAAAAGTAACGGACCGATTATACTACCCTGTGCAATTCCCTTCCAAACTTTCTCTTCCTGCGATACGTTAATTCCTACTTTGACTTTCTGAACCCTTGAATTTAGAAATGTTTTTACCCAACGTGTAACCCTTACGTCCAATCCTATTCCCTCCAATTTCTTTAATAATATTCCATGTTCCACTCTATCAAAGGCTTTGGAAAGATCTATGGCTATGCAATCTAACTGGCCTCCTGAATCTAACTGATCTGATATGTCCTGCTGAAATCCCACCAGTTGTGCCACACAAGAAAATTTCTTTCTAAATCCATACTGGCTCCTCATGAACCAATTTTTATCATCACATATCCCTCTGATGTACTGTACTTTGATATCAAACTCTCCAGTATTTTACAAACTGTACTGGTCAGGCTGATTGGTCTGTGGTTCTCTGGTTTCCTTTTATCACCCTTTCCTTTATAAATTGGTATTATTATAGATTCCTTCAATTCCTTTGGTATTACACTATTATTTATGACATAGTCAAAGAGAAATCTTAAATAAGGCACTATGTACCACTCCATTGTCTTTATCACCTTCCCAGTAATTTGATCACTTCCTGCTGCTTTTCCTTGCTGAAGCAGTTGGATTTCTCTGAAAATATCTTCATTTGTGAACGAGAAGCTTCTTGTTTCCCTCTGTGTCTGTCCCTCTGTAACTTCTGTTTCGGTTTCCAACTCCTGATAATCATCTACTGAATCTCTAAATTCCCTACTAAAAGGTTTGCTTTCTCAGTATCTGTTAAATAGTGTTCACCCCCTTCTCCCACCATTGTAGGAATTTGGATTCCTTTTCCTTTTTGATTCCTGATATATGAATACAGCTTTTTCCATTTCCCTTTGTGGTCATTACGCTCTTGAAGAATGCCATTCATATAATTCTCTTTTGCTTCCTTTTTCACTCTATTCAGTTCCCTCATTAGCTGTTTTATACTTTCTCTACTCTCCCTACCTTCTTTGATTTTCCTGTTTACTATTCTACATTTTCTTTTTAATTTTCTTATTTCCCTTGTATAATAAACAGGGTCTGAGGTCATTTTACCCTTCTTAACTGGTACAAATCTCTTCTCTCCTTCCCAAACGATTCCTTTGAATTTAGCCCAAAGTGTATCCACATTACTCCCTTTACTTATCCAACAACTGAATTGTGATTTAAGGTAAGTCCCAAATTCATCAACTTTAGTTTTTCTGTACAATTTCTTGCCTTGTGTGACCCTCTTATTAAGCCTTTTTGGTACCAGTCCTACATCCATTATTACAGCCTTATGGTCACCTATTCCTTCAATTACCTCAGTTTTATCAACAATTTCCCATGGTTTATCCAAGGATACATCTAGTAAGTTATTGAGACGAGTCGGTTCTTGTACTACTTGTGTAAATCCTCCCTCCCAAATTAACTTATTTGCCAGTTTCTGTTCATGGGCTTTACTTGCAGCTCCATTCCATTCAACCTCAGGCAAGTTTAGACATGAGTATGGTAACAGAATAGAAAATACACACTTCGAGTGAGTTTATAGTTATTTACATATAGCAGCTTCACGGAGTATCATCATCAGGAAGGGTACCATTTTCCAGTGTTTCGCCGCTCTGATGGAAGTTTCAACTACGTTGAAACTTGTAGGAAATTCTAGCGAGTTGGTTGTGCGGTTAGGGGCGCGCAACTGTGAGCTTGCATTCGGGAGAAAGTGGGTTTAAACCCCACGGACGGCAGCCCTGAAGATGTTCTTGTATGGTTTCCCTCCTTCACACCAGGCAAATTCTGGGGCTGTACATTAATTAAAGCCACCGCCGATTCCTTCCTACTTCCGGCCCTTTCCTATCCCATTGTAGCGATAAGACCTATCTGTGTCGGTGCGACGTAAAGTAACTTGTAATACAAAATACACTAGTGTCCAAGTATTCTACCCTGCAAAACGGGGTCCAAATGGCGTCGTTGTGCCATTATGTTGTCACATTCACCACGAGGCTACACTGTGCACACTGTAACAGGGCAAACACGACGCACATTAATCCAGAGAGAACCGGGTAGCCGATACAACCACAGTAACATCGTGGAATGGGACCAGTGTGGTGGTGGTGGCGTCATGGTGTGGGGTGGTATCATGTTGAATGGCCGTACGGACCTGCACATCTTCGTGATTGGTCCGAGATACGCTCAGAGATACAGGGATGTGGTACTGAGACCACATGTTCGACTCTTCTGAGGTGCGATTGATCCAGACTTCCTCTTAACGGACGATTACACCCGACCGCATCGTGCTGCTCCGGTGGATGAATTTCTGGCTGGGGAAGACGTTCATCGCATGGACTGGGCAGTGAGGTCTCGGGATCTGAATCCTATAGAACATGCCTGGGATGCATTGGGGAGGCGAATTTCATTCCGTGAGCCTCCATCAAGGACCCTCCAAGACCTTCACATTGCCCTTTCGGAGGAATGGGATCGACTGCCACAAGAGCTCTTGGACCATTTGATAGAGAACTTGCCATATCGCTGCGAAGCATGCGTGCCCGTTAGGGGTAACCATACACCCAATTAACAGCATATTATTTTGTGGAAGACATTGCCAAGAACTGTTAGTTGTTGTCAAAGGTGTACCTTAACTATCAGAACCTTTCTGACACTATGTTTTTGGATAAGTTGTGTGACATATGGTGTGTGAGTCAGCTTCCGTTTGTTCAGCAATCCGTCTGACATTCCTATCAGGCGGTATGGCCTCGTTTAGTGATTATGCTTAACTTTTGGTCACTAATTTACAAATACAAATACTACAGGGCGACGCTCGCCTGCGGATTTTATTCTCTCTGTTGTACTGGGAAAATAGTTTCGATACTGGCATTTCGTTTAGAGGTAAACCACATCTCCGTAGTGTGCAAAACCTGCCTCATGACCTAGTTAATTATGATACGCGTATTTTTGTGCATAAATGAAAATATTCAAGTTTTGGAAATTTAAGAGGCAACAGATATTTTCCTAGTTTAGTGCAAGGTATTTTGGAAGAATTCGAAAATAAGAAAATTAGTATAAATTCTAAAATTCACCGTAGGTTGGTACTGAACATGTGAAACTGAATACTGGAAAAAGCATGACACTTCAACCTACTTCCCTCATTCTAAATGAATGAATACGTCCATGACCTCATTTTTTAAATATTTTCAGAAAAATATTTCAAACGCCATCATTCTTAATGGCCAGAATGTTACAACTGATCGTCTAACAATGATCCATTTGTCCCCATACGAAGAGAATATTGGTGTTGGCAACAGTTAGAGTCCTTCCACTAAAGTATGCAAGATGCGACACACGACTTTCTTCTAGTCCTCCTCGACAAGTAATTATTCTTCTAAAACGCTCCATTCACGACTGACGGGACAAAGTTGGGACAAAGACGTTCCTGCTAGAAGCATTTTCTGAGACTGACGGCAAGTTTGGGAAAACAAATGTCTTCTTAACACAAGTATGAAAACTTAACGGAACAATATCCATAATGAAATTAGAAATGAAAATTAATGAATATCGTGTTCAATATAATGGAAACTTAAGTGAAGTTGTTAGTTTGTTTCGTTTTTTGTCAAAGGATTGTGAGATTATCTTAAATGAGAATATTAGAAACTTGAAAAGAGCTGATGAGCATCTAGTAGCCTTCATTATACAAGCAAACCAACATTCTGTAATTTACTTATTATACAAGCAAGTGAAACTTTTGTTATTCATTACTCGCATTCTCTACAGAAACCCCTCTTTCTCAGAGGCTTCATTGTGTGCGGGATAATCTGCACTTTCTTACTTGCAGATATACTCGTATTTTATTCATTTTGATTAACTTTCTCCTTCATTAAAATGTTAAGAATTATAATGAGAATAAAACTGTTCGTATATTAATGCATATTTTTAATTTCCGAGAACAACTTTTTAGAAGTGTGTAAGACACAACAACGGATCTTATTAGAATATTCAGTGACATATTTCAAGAACTGTGATTGATTTCGGGATATTGTAAGCGTATTGAAGGGATTAAATAACGAAGGTCATCAATATAATTACCGTCACAATTATGATCAGAGAATTTAAAGAAACAATATGTATAACTTGTGGAAATGACTGAATAATAATAATAATAATAATAATAATAATAATAATAATAATAATAATAATAATAATAATAATAATAATAATAATAGTGAAGCAAGCTGCCACAAAGTCATTATCCATTTCCGGCCACAAACATATTATTTGATCACGTATTACTGTCCATCAGGATTTATAACTATCGTTTCATACACAAATTGTTCTCTGTCCCTAAATATTAACCTGTAGTTCTCTAGTAACACCAAAGTAAAACTCCTGGTAATTTTGAAAGTCTAAATTGGTTTCTTCAGTGGATTGTTCATGGTCATTGTGTGTTCTCGATTTATAGGTGAACATTTTATTTTTTACTAGGCCCGAATAAAAAATAAATCTAGAGATCGACAATAGCACTTCAGTTAATCCTTCCGTTTCGAGTACTTTCCGAAAAGAGCGTCGTCATTCTAGAACAAAGAGTTAAAATATATGTAAAGTATCCACATTCTTCGAACTACGTATTTCAGCAACACTTCCAGATATGGGTAAACATTCTCCGAGTATTTGGAGTCAAAAGGTACTCCGTCGCAAAATGTAACATCTCGCTGTTTCATTTGACTTACAAGCGTAACAGTTTTCAAGATTCTATTAGGTACATGTTTGTCCACTAACAGTGAGAGACAATTAAAACTTTGCTTCATAACTGCAAACATTCTTTGAATAGAACTTAAAGCCATCTCCATTAATCTCATGCCACACAATCAGAGAAAAGTGTAGTCTGCAATCATATTCCTCTCCTAGTAGATACGTATGTACCAACCATGGAACGTAATCGTAGAAACGTTTCTCTGAACCCATCTTCTTTAAATGCCTACTTCTACTGACAGTTTAAACTTCTTCGTATTGTCCACAAGACTAAATTATCATTATTGCCAGTACCTTGGACGATCCTTGGCGAAACTGTGCCCTTAGAAACACTAAAAACATTTGGTGACGGAAGACGAGAATTAAAATTACCGGCACAAAACTTCATTATAACCCTTCTCAAACTATATTCCTTCAGAAAAATTAATTCTTCTTAATCACTAAGTAGTAAATGAAACACCTGTCTATACTGACTAGTAACTGTTGCTTGGTACATTCATGATCTTTTGGTAGACATGAAACCGAGGTTCTAACTAATTTACACCATTTATATTGTGAACGAATAGAGATGATATAGTAAAGGTATTTGTAAAATCGGATGCATTAATATTTCTTGCAATCTCCAGGGATACCGATGATGTTTGATATTTATTTCGTTCGATTTCTGAAATTGCCATTTATACGCTTCATGGATTTGAGGAAGCCACAATTTACAATTTTACAGCTGGTTGAGTTCATTCGCACTACGGTATAGAATAGAGAACAATAAATAATGACCGCTGGCGCACTGACGGCAGAATCTGGATTACGCAATTTTCTTTCATGCTGAAGTCGTCCACAACTCAGAATTTCCACATATAAGGGAAAAGTATAGTGGTCCACTTGCGTAATCTTTGCTCCCTTTGTTTTGAATCTAGTCTTGCAGTTGAAACGGTAAACATACCAGATTGCACTGACGAACTTCTGTCTATAAATGAAAGTTACTAATGTTATGTAATCAATTTATATAAACCACAGAAGTATTTTACAAAGTTGTAAATTCAAATAATTTCAGTCGGTAACATCAGAACCCACACTAAAACAACACAATACCTTAAAACGTAGCAGCGTGGGTAGTAGAATCAGCTTATCATGCATAATTTTGAGAATTTCTAACCATATAACACCAACAACTTTTCCACAGTATGTTTGTTTGTTTGTTTGTTTGTCCAACCCTTGTCCCGTTCCCCAATGGGCTCGTGTATGAGGTGAGATGAATCTGTGGTGGCGGGTAGGGAAGGAGAAGGGAGAAGGTGAAACCCGGTGCCGGCTCAAAACCTACTCTTGTCGAATAGTGCCAAAGGGGTCTTCTCAGGGCTTAACGTCACCGCCCGTCCGGCTTTTGGTACGTAATCTGGTGGTTAGAAATAGTATACCACCACCTCCCTTATCCCGCCAGCCACTATTCTGATGGTGAAAATATGTTCTACCAACAGGATTCGAAACGACTAACCACGGTGTCAGACCGCTTAGACTTCAACGCCTTAACTGATAACATAATAATGTTATTGACTTTACGTCCCACTAACTACTTTTACGGTTTTCGGAGACGCCGAGGTGCCGCGATTTAATCCCGCAGAAGTTCTTTTACGTGCCAGTAAATCTACTGACACGAGGCTGACGTACTTGAGCACCTTCAAATACCACCGGACTGAGCCAGGATCGAACCTGCCAAGTTGGGGTCAGAAGGCCAGAGACTCAACCATCTCAGCCACTCAGTCCGGCACGCCTTAACTATCATGACCACCAGGCGGGATAACCTTTCCTCAGTACATCAAAGTGTAAACAGTGCTTTCAAATCGTTATATATTTATATTCTAAGCTATCTTGCCAGGTGTGAGGTTAAGCGTTCTTCAAGCAGCCTTGCTGTCTAGAAACGTGTAATATGTCGTAATTTCTGACATTGTGATATTTTAGTGCGCCTGTCAGTAATACTCGCTTGCTGTAAGTGCAATTTCTGTGTTTCCATTCGTAATTTTCAAATATGGATGAGAAAACGCTGATCGGTGTGTAAAGATAAATAAAAAATATTGTGGAAGTGGAAGGCAAGTTGCTTTGTGTACAGTAACGATGTGGAGGTTTCTGGTGGAATATTCGTGCAAAAATATTTTATTAATTATTTTGGTGTAATTTCAAAAGTATACTTTAGAATGAGCTACTTTCACACAACCAGGTAGTAAATTGAAATGTGTACTAATGTTACGCAGTAAAAAATCAACAACAAATATTTCCACAGCAGGCAGCAGAACCAGTAAATAAACTTATCAAAAAGAAAAAGACGTGAAATATAAGCATGTACCTTTCTTAAAAAGAACAATTTCTAACCTTGAAAATCCGCCACTAACGATTCAGACCATAAAATATGCTGTCATCGAAGAATGGGCCGTTGGGATCCAGAAATGCTCAATGATTTGGTGCTGAGCATGTTCTGTCGCGCGAATGGCTCAAGTTCCGCGGAGGACCAGTACGTTATTGACTCATATGACTGAATTGAAAACTGTTCTAAAATGTGATGTTCTATCTGAGGAGGTTCTTTAATGTGTTTGGTCTAGTAACATGCTGAGTGTTTTTCATTTCATACTGTGTCCAAAGTTACGTAGAACTGTACTTTTTCGTTGTGTTTACTATTCTGAGTTAAACGTTAAATAATAATTTGGTTCCACCTCAACACAACATAATTTCTTATATACTTAACTTCATTTTAATGATTTTAGAGAAATCGGTGTGTGAATAAAACAACATCAAGATCCATATAACTTTGACTGACCATTGTAAACTTTATCCGTCCTGTTAATAAATGGAATTCATTGAAGCAAAATTAATTATGTTATTTAAACATTTCCATATGCAACCTGAACATTTCTTCAATCAATCAATCAATCAATCAATCAATCAATCAATCAATCAATCAATCAATCAATCAATCAATCAATCAATCAAGCAAGCAAGCAAGCAAGCAAGCAATCAATCGTCTCCATTTAAGACTGTCCCCAAGCTCCCAGATTCCAAAACTCCTTAAATTTTCTTAAATGTTTTCAAAGAATTTGGAAATGAACCGAACATATCCCTAGTAAAATTACTTCAGTCCCTTATTTACCATCCTATCATTACAGGATCAGATAACACTTCATCTACTCTAGTTCCCTGAGTTCTATTTTCTAGAAATTGAGCCACCTATTCAAACACTATTTTTTCTAGCCCAATATCCCACATCTTCGTCAGTAAACTCCATGATCTACCATATCAAAAGCCTTGAATAGGTCATTAGCGATACATTCCATTTGACCTGAATCAGCAATATCTGCTATATCTTGCTGGAATCCTACATGTTGTGCCTCACTGCAGTAACATTTCCTAAACCCGAATTGCCTTCTATCAAACCATTAAGTAATTTCGTAAACGTGTCCAATATAATCAGAAACAATGCCCTTCCGAAAGCTTACAAACAACATATGACAAGTTGACTGACCAGTAATTATCCGCTTTACGTTTATCACCCTTTCTCTTGTACACTGGGACTACTATTGCAACTCATTTGTTGTCCCTTCATGAAAACAGTAATTAAATAAGTATTTCAGATATGGCACTATGTCCCAACTCATAGACTTTAATATATACCTAGAACTCTTATCAATCCCATATGGTACCGAGCTAGATAGCTGCAGTCGCTTATGTGCGGCCAGTATCCAGTAATCGTGAGATAGTGGGTTCGAACCCCACTGTCGGCAGCCCTGAAGGTGGTTTTCCGTGGTTTCCCATTTTCATACTAGGCAAATGCTGGAGCTGTACCTTAATTAAGACCACGGCTGCTTCCTTCCATTTCCTAGGCCTTTCCTATCCCATCGTCGCCATAAGACGTAAAGCAAATAGCAAAAAAAGTCCCATATGCTTTTCTAGCTTTCGACATTTTTATCTTTTTGTTAAAGCTTTTCTTATCATAGGTAACTTTCCGTAATTCGCCAGTATTAGTCGTCTTCTCTATCTGAACACTACCCTTATATCCTACTACTTTCGCATAGTGCTGACTGAACATTTCTGCCTTCTGTACGTCCTCGTTGTACACTCCCCGTATTCATTAATGATCCCTGGAATATCCTTCCTGGAACCTGTTTCTGCCTATATATCATCCCATTGCTTCCACAAATCCACATGGCTGCCAATTATATTTGTCATCACGGTATCCTTTGCTAATTTGTTTACTAAATACAATATTCTAGTAAGCTCCTTCAACCTCCTCTCACTCCCGCAACCATTACCAACTCAATTTCTTTCTTATATGCAATTCATTCTTAATCTCGTTATTTCCCGTTATGTTATAATAGGTCCTTATCGCTTTTAAAGGTATCTACCTGTTTTCACACTCCTCAACAATTTCTTTTAACCCATCTCATAGGGTGTTTACACTTTTATTTGCCATTTTCCATTGATCAAAATTGTTTTAAATTTACCCATTCCTATCTTATCAAACATATGCTATACACGCACACTGCGTCGATGAATGAGGACATTCCTGGACTATAAATGAAGTAATATTACTTCTTCTTCTTCTTCTTCATCATCTTATACTTATCTTTTGCCGTCGTTTCCCAACTTGGTGGGGACGAGGGTTCTATCTATGTCACACATGTGGACTTGGCAGTGTTTTAAGTCGGATGTTCTTGCTGATGGCATCTGCATGACGAGGGATGTTTTCAATATTGCGTGATTTTGTGGTGTTTGGTAGTGTGGTGTGTTGTGTGTGTATGAAGAAGAATGTGTTGAGAAAAACGTAAACACACAGTCCTCGGGTATGAGGAATTAACCTGACACGACTAAAATCCCCGACCTGGCCCGATGATTTTAAAACTTGTCAGTTTGTTCATAGTAATATTTCCGTTAATTCTTCAAGATAGTTCCTTTTCCCTTGACTTTAATGCATTGAATCGGTACAGTTACTTCTTCCCAGGAACGAAGGATGTACTAGTATGTGATATAATTCCGTGCACATCCAAATGCCCGGCTAAAGCTACCGTACTCCGTCCCATATTACCCCCGTTATGGAGATGCATATTGTTTGTAGATGGGCAAATTACACACATTGAGGAATCCACGGCCATAATTACGCTACTAATCAATAGTGCCAACAATACAGCGGCTGTTCCATTAATATTTACGGTCGCTGCCAGACCCGAGCGGTCGCGCTCGGAAAGATTACCAAATAAAGTGAGTAATTGTTATTTATATGACAGACTAAAGCCCTCCGGAAAGAACACCGCAGATAGGCAAACGATATTTTATGAAAAATTCGGTCATTATTAATGTGACGGGTAAAATGTGAAACTGTTTTAGCTCTTGCGTATGCATCTCTTCCTGGCGCCCATAAAGAGTTCCTTTTTATTGGTTTACTATTACACCGCTTTCATAGAAAGTTACGCTTTCTGGAATAATTTAAAGTCATTTGTACTAACAGCTACTGTTCGTATTCATTCATGGTAGGCTGAAACTGGAAATCGTGAGATCGTCTATGAAGTTCTTGCTGCACTTCAAACCACACTATTCAGTTACACTACAAGAAATATTGTTTGAGGAAAATAAAATATTATTATATATATAAAGAATATTTCGTCAATGATTGCTCTAATAATAAGTGAATGGGTGTGATAGGTTAAATTGTCTTAGTTTTGTTTTGAGAGCGTCGGACAGTGTCGATTCCCGATTTCATATCCCAAATGTTTGCACATAGGTGTACTTAGCACTAATTCAAGGAATTTGAATGTGACAGAAGCCTATAATGTCAAGTCAAATGTCGAAAAATTACAATTAATGATACATCATTAGACAAGAGAGACACGCTTGCAGTATACGTTATATAATAAACGTGTGTGAGGATTAAAAAACTTCATCTGCATTGACCGAAATGTGAACCGCATACACTTCGGTAAGAACCTACTGACTGCAGTCCCTAACGGAAGTTTAAGAAAACTTTACTGTTGAAAGTTAATAAATTCTCTCAATTAAGGCGTCCTAGTCCAAATTATAAGCCCGATAATACTCTGTGAGCAAAGCGCTGCACACTCAACGTCTAATAATACACGAAGGCTCGTTCAATTGCTAATATATTAGAAAAATCTCGGCCTTATATTTCTGTTGACACCATGAACATGAATTTTCTGTTGGTGAATCAGAATATTGCTGGTATTTCCATTTAAGCATATTTGAAATGTGAGGATTCATCTTAATGTTACAAATTTTTCTGTTATTTCCATTAATTCATATTTTCTTGATTTTAAAAATTATAAAATATATCGTCATTGCACCTGTGAAAACCGCTATGTGACGATGTTGTTGGGCAAATACTGACCGGCAGCACAGATCTCCTTTAGAACGAGAATTCTTTGAAGTTCATCGTGATTTTTAACCTTGGAAGTATTTCACATAGTTGTTTTCGTAGACGCAACGGCGATATGTCATTACTCTAGACATAAGAAAATATAAAACATGGCATATTTCCTATGTTTTGAAAATTGTTTTATACTTTCCATAAATTGTTAGGAAAATACAACCTTATCAAGAGATGAATAACTCTGCCATTTGACGAGGCAGCATAACCCAATTTGGGCATGCTGGTAGTTTTTCTTTTTCTCCAGAGTACAAAATAAAGGAAATTTTCCAGGATAATACCCACAGGTACAAGTGAAGCTCAGCTGTAATAGTAAGTAAATTATGAGATGACGGAAGAGTTAAGGAATGTGTCGAGGGGAGGGAAGGGGAGTAGTTCCTCAGTTTTCAAAATGGAAAATTGTAACTCTATGTAAGAGCCACAAATCTCAGAGAGTAATTGCAATGGAGTTGAGGGCAATACTTTTGTGACGAGCACAGATAACTAGGCGAGGAGGGAAGTATGTGAAGAACTATAGAGTGGATGGCCCAGGTCGACACAACGCCAGTTGCCCATAAGGAACCCCAAATCTAGATGTCCTGTCGTAAGGAGAGAAGATGAAGGCAATACGCATAAAATGTATTAACAAACACCATGCCTTGCAGATTAAGGCAAAAAGGACTATAATCTAACGCATTACGCATTGCTCAGGAAAACACTGCCTGCTGACCAAAGTTCAATTTAAAAGCTGGAGGTTTGCATATTTTCTTGTCCGTTGAACCCACTTTGGGGTATGATAGATCAGTCAATGGTTAGTGAGTCGTGTTATCCTGTCCTCCCAGTACTTTTTCATCCTTTCAGATCTTGCCTTCCTCTCTTCTTCAGAAATTCTGTGTAGTCGTTTGGGCTTCACTCTGTCCTGAAACCTCTTTATTTTTATTTATTTGCTTCGCGGATCCATCTACAAGCATCTCTTCTGTAATTTGGAATTCTCGTAGGTCCTTCTCAGTGTCCTTAAACCACTTCGGCTTGGTTTTCTTATTGCGGAAATAGCCGAAGATTCTTTTAGTAATCCTTTTCGGGTCCATTCTTAGGATGTGGCCATAGAAGTCAGTTCCCCTTTTCCTTATTGTATTGGAAATAGTTTCTGTTTTCCTACACAAGGTTCCATTGCTGATGTGTGGAAGTCCATTATTATGGAATTTGGAGCCCAGAATTTTTCGTAGTATTTTCCTTTACTTTATCTCTAATTTTTCCAATGGACCATGTGTAGTTTTAGACAGTATTTCTGCAGTATAAGGGGCTTCAGGCTTGACTACTGTATTTTAATAACTGATCTTGGAATTCCAGGAGAGGGATTTTCTAGGATCATACTCGCAGGTACAAGTGAAGTTCAGCTGTGACAGTAAGTAAATTATGAGATGACGGAAGATTTAAGGAGAGTATCGAGGGGTGGGAAGGGGAGTAGTTCAAAATTGAGGAGATTTTTGAAGTAGTCTGTTAGTATCCTGCAGTTATCAGTTTTGTTATGTGCTATATTCCATTATTGTCCCGTAACTCTAGTGTCAGTGGCTTGTACTTCGTTGTTCTCTGTTTAAAGTTTTGTAGAAACTTCTTTTCTTTCGTAAGCTGGACGGCTGTTTCTATTTCGGTTCGTCGAGATTCCATTGCTTTCTTCTCAAGAACATTCCAACTGATCCATTCACCAAAGTATTTGAAGTCCATGACGATCTCTATTTTTGGTTACCCCACCTTGAAATATTTTGGAGGATTCTTAATGTTGGTTATTATTTTGGTCTTTCCAAAGGCGATTGTGAGACCTATCATCTCTGCTTGCTTCAGCAGTTCTAAGGACTGTTCCTTGGCTTCCTCCTACGTCGCAGCTAATATGGCCATATCGTCTGCGAAAGATAAACAATTGACCTTCATACCCTTTATTGCCGATCTCAATCGAAATCCACCACTGGTTGTCTTATTCTATTCTCTGACTACCTTCTTCAAGGCACAATTGAACAGTATGGGGGGCAGTCAGTCACCCTGTTGGACACCAGTGTTGATCTCAAAAGGTGCCAACAAATCTCCCTACGAATTTGACTTTGGAAAATGTGTTAGTGAGAGTTTCCCTAATGAGGTTTGTTGTTTTGTTGTCTAGGCCGAATTCTTTGAGTACAGAAGGGGGACTTTCCCCGTCTAGTGAGACATACGCATTTTGGAATTCAATAAAGTGATGACGTACGATTTTGCCCTAGATTTCTGGTATGCTATGAAATTTTTAAGGTTCAAGATTTGTTCGGACAGGATCTCCCATTCCTGAATCCCGCTTGATATTCTCCCAATTGATGATCTAACTGTGGTTCTGTTCTATTAGGTAAGGCCTTTCAGAACATCTTATATGTAATAGCCAATAGTGATATGACTCTATAGTTGTTGGTGTTCATTCCCCCCCCCCCCTTCTTGTGGATTGGGTGGATAAGGTCCATCTTCAATTCTTCTGGAATCCTTTCTTTGACCCAAATTTCTTCAGTATCTTTTGTAGGGATTATATCGCTTCCTTGTTGGCATTCTTCCAAAGTTCGGCTGTGATCTGGTTTTCTCCCGATGCTTTGTTGTTTCTAAGGCTCGAGATGATCTTTTCTAGTTCCTCGAAGGTTGGCGGCTATATGTCGGGATTGG
The DNA here is from genome assembly GCF_040414725.1 of Anabrus simplex. Classification (NCBI taxonomy): domain Eukaryota; kingdom Metazoa; phylum Arthropoda; class Insecta; order Orthoptera; family Tettigoniidae; genus Anabrus; species Anabrus simplex. Next base: position 583,664,378 of record NC_090266.1, on the reverse strand, counting down.
TATTTGTTGGGACGTTAAATGTCATTTTTCTGACTGGGGTTTCACAATTGAGGAGATGTTCAAAGTAGTCGGTTAGTATCCTGCAGTTATCAGATTTGTTAAGTGCTACATTTCCATTCTTGTCCCGTAACTGTAGTGTCGGTGGCTTGTACTTCGTTATTCTCTGTTTAAAGATTTGGTAGAAACTTCTTGCCTTGTTTTTAGTAAAGTCCTCATCTATTTGAATAAGTATATTTGTTTCATAGGCCTTTCTTCATTTTTTGATTTTTATTGACCATCTTTCTGATATTCAAGAATGTTTGTATATTGGTTTCCGTTCGTTGCGACTGCCACTTGTGCCATGCTTCCTCCCTTTGTTTCAATGGATCGTCACCAAGCATGCTTTGGTTTTACTTTTGTTATAGAGGCTAATTGTTCGGCTTTTGATAATAAGTTCCCTTTTATTTGATCCCAATCTTGTTTGTGTATATCCTGTGTCGCAAGATGGCATTCTTTTTAATTTAAAATTTTCTCTTGGTAATATCGTTTACTTGTATGTTTAAGGGCCATGTCTCTCCTTCTGGGGATGATTTTGATCTTCATCTTCGACATGTAATGGTCCGAGACTAAATTAGCTCTCCTGAGGACTTTGGCATTATGTGTCTCCCTAATGAACTTCTAATAGCCACATGGTCCAGTTGAAAGTCATCCAAGTTAGGGTTTGGTGAGATCCACGTTCATTTTTTTCTAGGCAGCATTTTTAAAAACTGTGGATTCAGTATCATACCATGGGCTTGGCACAACTGTATAAGTCTGACACCATTTTGATTGGTCCTGTTATGCACTGGGTATTTTTCCCGACTGCATGTCGATACCTTTCCTTCTTTTCTATCTGGGCGTTGAAGTCTCCCATTAGTTTGATGTTGTGTTTTCCAGGTACCCTTTGGATGACAACGTCCAACTAATCCCAAAATAGTTCCACTTTCACCTTGGGACTCGAACTGGACTATGGAATCCAGGACGTTCTTGTTTATTACGAAGCCAGTTCTTTGGTGTGGCACGTTTTTCATGACTCTTTGATCAGCATTTCCCTTGTATATCCTGAAAGATTCAGAGTCGAAGTTGTTTTCATCATTATATCTGGTCTCCTGAAGTGCCGTTATGATAATTCGATGATTTCTAAGAGTGTCTGTAAGGTATTTAAACTTTCCAGTTTTAAGAGGAAAATTAGCATTGAAGATGGCTATGAAATTCGGGTATTTGCATTTGCATTTGATTATATTTGAGGTTCCAAGACGCTCCGTATCGTCTCTGTGTAACGCTGAAGCTTTCCCAGAATCCGAATGTCTGCTTGTGCACAACGGTGCACCTGAGGTAATTTGTTTCACATTACACTTTCTCATGAAGGGTAAAAATGAGTTTGGGGTAACTACTTGAGTCACCAGTTTACAACCAATGTTGTGAGCCCCAGAGGTTTCTTCCAGCCGCCCCTAACCTGGGGGTACAGATGCTGACCTAAGGCCGCCAAATCGGGGAACAGATGCCTTGGGAATTATATGTTCTTCAACCATGATTCGCTTCCTTGAGGTAGCTCATCCGCCCTCTCTGACGTTGGGAGATTCATCTCTTCATCCGCCAATGAGACCGTTGACCAGTTTTCACCTTGTAACCCTAGACAAGGTTTGCCCCTTCCGCCATTTCCACCGTACCGAAGGTCATCTTCTTCGCCGTAGATGCTGTTGAGGACTTCACCCTTAACCCAGGCTAAGGTCCCCCCATATTTATGACCCCTGGAGAGAGAGTGTACCAGTATTGTAAAGCCCTCAGGAATTGGACTAGATTTGCATAGCATTATGTATGATTTCACTCGTTTAGTTGGTAATTACAAAGGTTGTGGATGTGAAATAAGTAGAATGTGTATTTATTTTTCATGAAAAGTGTTGTAATTAAGCATTCAAATTATCCTTTGCATGATTCTGAAAATACACTGACTGAGCAAATGTCATGGGATAGCGGAGCACTGATGCGTAGGTGTGTTGTATGCGCACCACACGCCCTCTGTGCCAGCGGCAGTTGTATAGCAGACCTTGTGAGCAGTGGCTGTGCATGTGACAGGTGTAACGTGAAACGTCGTCGTGAGCTGACACCGTTCGAACGGGGTATGGTGGTCGGTACCCGATGGATGGGAAGTGCTATTTCGGAGGTGGTAAGGGAATTCGGATTCACACGATCAACCGTGTCCAGGGTGTATCGTGAATGGTTGGATGCGGGTGTCACCGTCCACAACAGACGCACGACTGGCCGTCCAGTCACCCTCGATGACCGTGACCGGCGACATCTGAGACGGATTGTCAATAGTGACAGACTGGCAACCGTGCAACAAATCACTGCTCAGTTCAACACAGGCCGTGCTAGATACGACTCCCAGTGGACAATCCGTAGGAACATGGGTTCTATGGGGTATGGGAGCCGGGGCCACACACGGGTGCCACAGTTAACCCAACGTCATCGGGCACAACGACGCGCATTTTTCGCCAGTCACCAGAGATGGACACTGGAACAATGGCGTAACGTGATATGGTAGGACGAATCACGATTTCAACTGCACCATGCCGATGGGAGGCACCGTGTATGGCGCAGACCACATGAAGCGATGGATCCCGTCTGCCTCGAAGGTGTGGTCTAGGGCGCTGGTGTCTCTCTTATGGTCTGGGGTGCATTTTCCTGGTATGGAATGGGTCCCCTAGTTGTTCTGGAAGAGACCTCGAATGGTACGCGGTATGTTGAGCTGCTCGGTGGCATCTCCATTAATTTTTGGCCTTCTAGAGCCCAGACGGTTCTGCAGTGTTTCAAGATGATAACGCGCTGCCACATCGCTCCCACGTCGCCCGGGAATAGTTCCAGGAACATGCAGAGGAGGTCCAACGACTACCATGGCCACCCAGGAGCCCCGATATGAACCCTATCGAGCATATCTGGAATGTCCTGGAACGCAGACTCCGTGCTATGGATCCAGCACCCACGTACAGACCAGCATTGGCGGCCGCTCTGCAAACGATTTGGTGTCAGCTGCGTCCAGAGGACTACCGGGGACATGTCGACTCACTTCCACGGCATCTCACTGCAGTTTGCAGGGCCAGAGGAGGCCCCACAAGCTATTAGGTGACTATCCCATGACATTTGCTAAGTCAGTGTATATTCACCAATATAACGACTTGAAATTAAAGCAATATAATTTCCCTTTGATTGGTGATGAACGAAAGAAACTCTCCAATGCGTTAGCATTTACTACATAAAATAAACTAATACGAGTTACTCGTCAGTTAACTAAAGGAATTGCCTGTTTTTAAAATCCGTTATTAAAAATAATTGCTTGTACAACAGCACAGGAACACAAATACACCAGTTCGCTTCCTCTCTCTCTCTCTCTCTCTCTCTCTCTCTCTCTCCACCCTCTCCCTCTCACTCTGTCTGCTCTTACTGCTTAGCCACGCTAGTAATTCACTATATCGCTTACAAACTTAAACAATCACACTACAAATTATTTTACAGCTGTCACTTAGACCCTAGGGCAGTTCACAATTTCACTCGCTATAAACAATCACAGTGGAACAGTTCACAGCTTACGCCCACGCAACACTGTCTAACAATTCTGTTCCTGGTACACTGTCAGTACACTCTCAACAGACTTCATTCACCCTCCCTTGTTGCTCAGATGAAATGTCCCTCACTTGCCTTTATTAGACATACAGAGCACTGATAGCACTCAGTCATCACTGTCCACTGCCAGATCTCGTGCTCCACAGCAGTCACTTTCTGACGGAACTCAACCGAACCACTGGCAGAAATGAACCGCAGGAGCTCGGCTGACCCTTCCAGATCCTTCGCGAGAGGAGGAGTCCATGGAGTCCAATGAAATCCAAAAGTTCTGGGTTCACTTTCAAGTCATTTCTCTCACCGTCCGGGAGGTGTGCAGTGAGATAACGGAATGGTGGCAGATGGGGCTGGCTTTGCGCGCCTGTCTCGTTTCTGACTGCTAGCTGCAGCGGCAAGCGGACGAGGCCCTAACTCGGTGACGTCAATCGCGGCTGAAGTCCGACTAACTTGCTCCTCCCAAGGCATTACAATAACATTGTGGACAACTTAATAATATAATATATGTTTGTGATAATGAACAGCGTTGCCGATTGATGCCTCGGTTATCCCGGATACTATTCTTAGTTCTGCTTTAACAGTTGTGGCTAATTAGATTGAAAATGTGTGAGGCACACACTCTTATAGTTTAAGACGGTTTACTTCGACAGCCTTGTGCGTGTTAAGATCCCAGCCGAACATGAATGCCAACGTTAGTGATTCCTGTGTAAGCCGCTGCTATATTACTCTACACAAATCCATTAAAACAGGTTTAGTTCAATATCATTCTGTTCTCTCTTTTATAATACTCTGTCATTTCACTAAATGCTGGAAGTTTCTTCTAGCACACTAGTGAAAATATAGTTTGGGAAAGTTGAATGTCTGAATGACGACACCAGTCGTTAATTTGAATATCTGTCGCTATCGCATTTACAGTTTTTCTTAAAGTCTATTCCTGTAAGTAAAGAGGGAAGCATGGACTGCGACTACACTATTTCGATGTAACGGGCAACGCTATTACAGTTCTAGAACATCACCTGTGAGCCAACGTACGGGATTTACCCATAACCCGTCCGTCTCCACCTCACTCTGAAAGTCAGGGCATGATTGAGAGTGGTTACCTTCAAAATATTATTATTACCATATATCAATGTGAGCCCACTTGTATAAACACATCCATTTTGTCATAGATTTGACAAATTTTGACCAGTACGAAGTAAACTCCGGCAGTACCACTATATACCTCGTTCGATGAGGTCTTTGATTTGGAGGCACGTGCATATTCCTCCTTGTGGAAAACCGCTCTATGGCCAGAAGACAAGATTGACTGATGGACTGCAATGAGGATGATCCGTCCTAATGAAAATTACGTGTCTTGGTACGCGAAGTATTGACCCTGGTGTTGACGGTGAGGTTAACGGGTGAGTGTGTCGTTATAGCCCGTCTCTCACATTTTATGAGTAGAGATGTTAGATTTTTGTAATCGTGGTATATGCGAAATTAGGCCAAATGCTGTAAAAACCGTATTCGACACTCAAAGGAAAATTAAGCATATCATTGTGGTCTTATGAATCGTGATATAATTCGGAATGTATAGTTTCCGAAAAAATTAAATTGAAATTACATTTTTATGGGACATTCTAATGTATAAGGATAAGCGTGTGCATTGTCCGTATTATGCTCCATTAGCTTAAAATTCAGAAGGCTGCTAGTGTTGAATTTCTTTTTTATTTTCAATGAGGACTTAAAATAACATAAGCTCATATACCTTCAATAGCGATAGTTTCACTAAATATCAGGCTAAAGTTGTAAGTTAAATGAAAATTTTGAATCATTGTGTTAAACTTTTAATGTGCTGGTTCAAACGAAGTATATATTTATAGCACTCAATACTAATATCCAACTGCATGTAGAAATGTTTCTTGAGGAAACAGGTCGACTCAACGTAAATGTTTGCTAATGTTCTCAATTTCACTTCAGGTGTACATATTACTTTAATTTAAACTGGAAACAAACTGGTAAATAAAAAATGCAGTCGTTAGTACCTTCATATTTTAACATAGAATTAGCCGTTAGAAAATTTCGCTAGTATAAAATGCTACAAAATAATGAATGCTAACTTAAATAATGCTAGGAAATCCTAAATTAAAATTTTAAAATGCTACATTCTTCCTCCTAAAATGTTAAAATCTACAATATCTTATCATGAGGTAGGCTGAACAACTGGAAGTGAGAGGACTGCAAGGACTACCGATACATCCGAGTTTCATTCGAACAGCGATAGATGCACAGAGATTTGAAATGACGAAAAATAGCTACCCTGAAAGCTACAATGGTCTGGATAGGAGCCCGTAAAGGATATTATAATTGCGTCTCACAATACCGTTATGTGAAAAGGTTGAGGCGAGAAATACTGACCCGCAGCACATGTATCACTTAGAACGAAACTTCTTTGACGCAATTCATGCAATATTGAACCTTAGGTGACAGAACCTTTCTGGTCAGATTTCTAAGCTGAATTATTAGCACATAGCGGTTATTGTAGGCGCAGACTGTAAGTTATATGTATGCGTATTTTATTAAGGCATGATCACCTTATAAAGTGAAACTGTAGAATATACCAAGAAAATTGGCAATAAATCAAACAGCACACCATCAGAATCTGACAATACACTGACTGACAGAGCAAATGCAACACCAAGAAGGAGTGGTCAGAACTTTATGCCAATTGCAGGGTAGACCGACGTCACTGAGGTATGCTCATGATGTGAAATGCGCCGTTGTGCTGCGCACGTAGCGAACGATAAATGGGACACAGCGTTGGCGAATGGCCCAATTCGTACCGTGATTTCTCAGCCGACCGTCATTGTAGAACGTGTTGTCGTGTGCCACAGGACACGTGTATAGCTAAGAATGCCAGGACGCCGTCAACTGAGGCATTTCCAGCAGACAGAGGACTTTACGAGGGGTATGGTGATCGGGCTGAGAAGGGCAGGTTGGTCGCTTTGTCAAATCGCAGCCGATACCCATAGGGATGTGTCCACGGTGCAGCGCCTGTGGCGAAGATGGTTGGCGCAGGGACACGTGGCACGTGCGAGGGGTCCAGGCGCAGCCCGAGTGACGTCAGCACGCGAGGATCGGCGCATCCGCCGCCAAGCGGTGGCAGCCCCGAACGCCACGTCAACCGCCATTCTTCAGCATGTGCAAGACACCCTGGCTGTTCCAATATCGACCAGAACAATTTCCCGTCGATTGGTTGAAGGAGGCCTGCACTCCCGGCGTCCGCTCAGAAGACTACCATTGACTCCACAGCATAGACGTGCACGCCTGGCATGGTGCCGGGCTAGAGCGACTTGGATGAGGGAATGGCGGAACGTCGTGTTCTCCGATGAGTCACGCTTCTGTTCTGTCAGTGATAGTCACCGCAGACGAGTGTGGCGTCGGCGTGGAGAAAGGTCAAATCCGGCAGTAACTGTGGAGCGCCCTACCGCTAGACAACGCGGCATCATGATTTGGGGCGCTATTGCGTATGATTCCACGTCACCTCTAGTGCGTATTCAAGGCACGTTAAATGCCCACCGCTACGTGCAGCATGTGCTGCGGCCGGTGGCACTCCCGTACCTTCAGGGGCTGCCCAATGCTCTGTTTCAGCAGGATAATGCCCGCCCACACACTGCTCGCATCTCCCAACAGGCTCTACGAGGTGTACAGATGCTTCCGTGGCCAGCGTACTCTCCGGATCTCTCACCAATCGAGCACGTGTGGGATCTCATTGGACGCCGTTTGCAAACTCTGCCCCAGCCTCGTACGGACGACCAACTGTGGCAAATGGTTGACAGAGAATGGAGAACCATCCCTCAGGACACCATCCGCACTCTTATTGACTCTGTACCTCGACGTGTTTCTGCGTGCATCGCCGCTAGCGGTGGTCCTACATCCTACTGAGTCGATGCCGTGCGCATTGTGTAACCTGCATATCGGTTTGAAATAAACATCAATTATTCGTCCGTGCCGTCTCTGTTTTTTCCCCCAACTTTCATCCCTTTCGAACCACTCCTTCTTGGTGTTGCATTTGCTCTGTCAGTCAGTGTATATATATTTATACACAATAGAGGTGAAATGTAACTTAAATGGTTTTCAGTCTGTCAAACACACAAGTTCAATATAAAATGGAGTGCGTAAAATATCATAAGTTCACATAACCTCTTGAAATGAAATTGGTAAGCACTTGAATGAAGGCCTGATTTCTCGGAAATAAAGAATTTATGAAATGATAAGTCGTGTTCCATACTCATAGATAAGTCTTAAGGCTTAAATAGAACAGTCACGGTAGATCTACAGTTTTCATTTTACCTATTATCATCAGAGGTATTGCCATTCCACATACAAGGAACGCGTCTTCCTTATTTTCATTTGAATTGCCAGGTCGATGTAATGTCGACTATTTTAGACATGCCACTAAACTAGAATTTTCTCTGCTAAGTAAAAGGCTAGAAGAAATTACATTCCTGCAGTTTGTACGCAGGACATGGCAATGTATTTCCATATCGTTACACGTTTACTCCCTTACTCTGAGAGGAATCATAAATCAAAGTTCAATGATATATGAATAGCTATCATAATTATGCGACCATTATGAGCATACAAACTTCATATTCGTGCAAATTAAATTACCTGTTTACCTATTACGCAAATTATACAGGCCTATTTAAGATCTAAATCCATTCATAAAATACCTCGTCTCAAAGTAAATTTCATACAAATTTCCCAGTATTCATTTCGCCGTAATACCATATAGTAAGGACATATTACTTATTCGAATAAAAGGGGGACCAGCTGCTTTCAACTTGGGAGCGTGGGTGGCGATTTACCTAGCTGAATCCAGGAAAGGCTTCCTCTTCTTTATACCAGGCTCCTTACTTTCGCTTTCCCTATCTCACCTGTCTTGGTTCACTCTAGTACTTTTCTCTCCCCGACGATACTAGGTTTGTGAAGCATGGGGTATCTTTCCCCGTCATGCCTTTCGTAGAATTTCCATTTCTTTCGCCGGTACACTCATCTTTCGAAGGATCGTACCTCTTTCATTTTCTCCCTGATTAGTGTTAAGAGAGTATGGTTGCCCGGCTGCACTTCCTCTTAAAACAATTAACAACACCACCTCACATTTCTTAAAAATCTACTACATTCACAATAAATCCAACCTACTCTTCCAAAACTGCACTTTAATGTAGAGATGGGATTATTAATGTTTCCTATCCCACACACGAGCTAACTCAGAAGTCTTCCGCTGTCCCAGCCATGAGAAAATTACAATTTCGAATATTGTATTCTCACCAGTTCCCAGTTAACTAGGACGCTGTTGTCCTATTGACCAACAGATTTGGTTAGTTTCGACAGTGCCCTCTGAATAAGGTATTCATTTCTATTTAACGCTGTACTATATTTTTAAGATAACTCTATGCCTTCGGCAGTTGTCTTCTGTCTCCCAACATGCCTGCACCCAAGTGTAAAGGGATTATGACAGGACATGTTGAACCCTTGAACTTACCATTCCATCGTTGGTCGGCCACGGCTGCTACAGTAGAACAATCTAGAACTCTTAAATCATGGGTCGTTGCGGGAATAAATTCTGTCACGATCTTAACCAAACGATGGGGTTCAGAAGAGAGCCTAACTACTTGAAATGAGGAGCAAAATGTGCTTACTAACTTTTATTAAATCGAAATAGCACGATAACATCATTAATTTAATATGCATTCTTGAAATAAAAAAAAATATGAATTATTGATTTTTGAATGTTTCAAACACAGTCACATTACATAACGTTGATTTATTTCTTACAATATCGAAGAGTTGCTTCGGAGGAGTTCGTACACTAGTGGACAGCGAAACTTAAAAACTGAAAAAGGGAAGACCTGAAAACCGGGCACCTATTATTCCAAACGAGAACTGAGAGCTAATTCACACGATCCGTGGAAAATCTGACTTTCAACAAGTAGAACGCCTGATTTTCTCTCAATTAAGGTTATCCACCAGTCGAATACCCTTTACGGATACGGAACACCCGCCGAATGGACCCTTAATCGAACCAAACTGACTATCAGTTGCTTTGGATAGGTTGCGAAATATTATGGGAAAGCATGGTGTTCACTACGAGTTAACAGCATCATTCACAATTGAAATAAAATTCCACCATGTATTTGTCATTCATGACACCCTTAAGTGATAAGGTAATCCCGATGCTAAATGTGCATCACCCAAAACAGCTGTTCGGAAGGAACCAACAACAACATGATCCGTGAGGATCTTACGTTATGTCGTTCTAAAGGAACAAAACTGCGAAATGCAGGAAACACTTATTCATCATGCATTTAGAAGAAATGCCAAACACTGAAGTTAATTAAAATGTGGAAAGTCACTTGAAAAGTATTATTATCGAACCGATTTTCAGGTTAGAAATGGTTTTGTTACGCTAAATAAAATTACTAGTCCATGTTAAAAATTACTACAACTTTAAGGAATTCTTTCCCTTGGAAAACAATGTCTACCAGTACAGATCTATCTATTTATTGTCTGTCCCAACACACTACTTATAAAGTGATTACTTAATTACTTCAACTATGAATAAAATGAAAGTACGACAAGATTGAAAATAAAATATTGTTACTGGCTGACGAATCGAAACCGCATTCGCAACTCAAGTCTCCCACTAATACGCAGAGTGTCAATATGCACACTATCAAAACGAAACGGACGTCAGAACGACAAAACAATTAAGTACGTAAAATAAATTAACATATCGAAGTCATTAAAGCTGAACACGCACGGAGAATCACAGTAAAAATATTTAATCTAGATCAGGTTGATATCCAACATTTGGGCAACCCTCAATCGCCGATAGCGGTCCCGTTATCTCAAGGAGAGCTACGCACTGACCCTCTTCATAATTTATATTTACTGTAGATGCTACCTTCGTCCAGGCCACTTCAAAAAAACAAACAAAAGAAACATCTAATCTGAGACTTGAGTGTGTACAGCTGACATCCCAGACCTATCGTCGGGCTCACTTGAAATCTGTACATCCTAACACTAATCTCTATGTGCATGATACATTCCAAATTCTATCGTCGGGCGTGAACTAGGACGTCTCATCATCAGTGACTCCAAGGATAACATGTGACGTCCTAAATCTATCGTCGGGCGTCAAAGTGGGTCGTACTACGCATCCCTTAACATATCAGGCGAACTAGCAATCTCAAACAAACTCTGACATTCAATACTAAACCTGGTCAGACAAATAACGCACAACGGAACAACGTCTCTTACTATCAAACGAATGCAAGTCGAAAAATACAGTAAGTCTCTACCTCGTTACAATACGTGAACTCGAAAATAAATATACGTGACGAACAAATCTCCACCTCAAACACAATCTCAGCCTGTGCACTGAAGTTTTAGGGAAGCAATGACAATTCCCAACACACGTCTACCATAGTGGATGCCTTCAAAATAATAATCCTCACTACCGCATTCGAAACGCTCCAATCGCCTATCATCAATTCCAACTATTTATATCAATGACCTATCCAGTGGACGAAATTCAATACACCCCAACCATGGGTCCAAAATGCTCTTTTATCCTTGAGGTCGCATTATCTTAATATTCATACGGGCTTTACATAACAAATCACTGGACGTTTACTACCAAGATTTTTAGCCTTTTACTAGAGTCGTTTTCACTTGGTATCTTACTAGAAATCTACGGTGCTTCACACAGTAGTCGTCTCAAATTTCGGATTGGTAGCGGAAAACACTACAGCCTGCCTCAATACAGCCTGATTTCTAAATATTTCCTCGGCAAAATATAGCCTGTCTCAAACTCATTCTCCTCGCCTTATTCCAGCGGTATCACTTAAAATCCAGGCTTCATTTCATCTTCAATATTCTTATCCCTCTCATCTCCACATACATATAAATTCTCCGCTCTCAATCCCTTTTTCTTGTATTTCCAAGACCCTTTCTCATAATTCAATCCTTTGGTGAAAACAACAACCATTATAAAACATATCTCTTACTTTACTGTTATTACGACTTTCGGACCTCGAGAATCCAAGAACACACCGCGACTTTTCGTATCATTGATATACACTATGTCTCAAAATTTTACTTCCCATGAATAACTGTAACTCTATCAAAGTTCACTGAAATTATCTAAATATGCCTGCGATCCTTGTAAAAATATACTGGTTAAATGCAATTTTAACATAGAAAAATTTCTTTATCCCACGGTAGACATTATTATTATTATTATTATTATTATTATTATTATTATTATTATTATTATTATTATTATTATTATTATTATTATTATTATTAACAAACATTTCCGAATTCAACTGATATTTGAAATTTAGATATTCGCCACGACTAATTTATAACTTATAACTTTCCAAAATTCCACGCTTTGGACAATATCTCATCGAACATTAACACCAAATTTTAAACGTCGCATTTTACCGTTTCTTGACATGAAATTTACACACTGAAGTTTTCACACGCTGACCAAAAATTACAACACCTTTCGCCTGATAAGTACCAATATCAACCCGACAATCATCTTGAAAAATTTGTTGGGACAGAGCAATAAAACTAACTACAGCATAATACGAATATAGACAGACCTGCACAATGGCGCCATTCCTAGTATTCTGGTTACATCGTCGCCAGCTGACCTCGTGCTTAGCCGTACATTTTCACAAATAACATTATCATTTCCAACATCTCACTCTACAAACACTACCCTTCTCACACACGATATTAAAATTACCACACAAATCACGCACTTTTCTCTATAATTTGCACCACGAACTTCCCTCGTTCTGCAGCCAACTGCGACTGTCTGGTTCGTTCCCAGAGTTGTCTCTCTCCGTTACTCCAATAAACAGGTGTTCAACAGATAAAGGGAGCAGAACTACTCTGAATAGCTTCCCCAACTCCGATACCACTTTCAACGTACATGAGATGATATATTAAAATCTGCTGTGTATACTTTGACCAACGCCTACACTTTCCTAGTTCGTCGGCAAACGTTCAGAACTTTCCAGTCACCTTCTCTTCTTAACCGAGTATGTGGACCTTAGCCACGGACATGTATTTAGTTATTTGTAGATCAATCTGGCGCGATTTCCAATGACGACGGGCCCGAGCTCCCGCGGCTTCAAGTTCCAGATCGACACTAAAAAATATACGGTGGGGGGTTTCTTTTATAATCTCAGAAGGGACGCTATCCACACTATTAAGCTTGATTGCGTAATATGCCAATTTTGCGTCCAATAGACCGATTTTGATTAGACTTGTCCCAGAATTCCGGACAGGCTTGCACTTATTTTAGATGTTAATCTTATAATTTTACCACACTCACAACAGGGGAAATAAATTATTTCTGCCCGTGCGTTTCGCGCGTTTTCTTCATCCACTGACCTTGGCACGTGTAGCTAGTTGACTGATCTGACGCTAACATGTACTTAGGCTTAACTGCATTTATGTTTTTCCCTGGGGGCTCTGTCTTCACGTAGGGTTTACAAATAATTTAACTTATTTATTTCTTTATTTACTGTATTGCCAAAATCCCTCGTTGTATAGAATTCCATGAATTTAAAGAATTGTCGGGCACTCGAGTTCCGCCGAGGTGTCACGGTATTTCACGAGCTTGCCGTGAGTGAGATCCTTCCCACGCGACATCGGGGCTCTTAGGAGCGCAACATGGCTGCCCTCACAAATATAAAAGTAGCTTCTTGATACCAAATAAATATTGAGAAAAAAAAATATTTTTCTCACCGTAGAATTATGGGTTCAATGTGGTTTTTGTAAGTTTTAGGGAATGATGATGACTCGGATATTTAATATGCGTCTGAAGTGACTGACTCTATGGAAATGTATTTATCAGTCTCGGCTGGTGGTATCTGAGCTGGGTGTTGGTCAAACATTTTCAGTGTAACCTTTTTATATGAGAAGCTTACAAAAACAACAAGAAATTCTATTATCGATAAGTAATGAACTGAATTCCTATTAAAACAGAAATATAACCGACAGTTAATACACAGGAAATTAGTGGCTAATTATACAGTATTACTACAAATATTCTTAACTCACTTCTAGTGAATATTTGGTCTCCTGTTTTTATTGATAAAAAATGTTGGTAATATCGTGGGTGGTCCGCTATATCATACTCTAGAAGGGTGGACAAAAAATTATCGTTGCGAAAGGAGGGAAAGCAAGAATGATATCATACTACTTATTTGTGCAATCTTACTGGCACATTTGGGATTGTTTCTCGATAGGAGCTTGCTGGTCTTGTGCAGCACCCAAGGACCGATACTAGCGAGCGTGCTATCTGATGTTACGTACAGGCTTAGGCTTGTTCCTGCTGAAACTACGTTGCGGCGCGCTGTCCGCTTGCGATTTGCTGTAGGAAAGCTAATACCCAGAGTTTGACACGAAGACGGCAGCGTTTAATAGTTCCTTACGAAGCATTAGTACATCAAATGACCAAAGATGATTGATTTTAACAGATTTTAAAATATATGTTGGGTTTATTGAAATAAAAACAATAGAAGAAAATACGACAAATTAAGTGTAAAGTTATTGGGAGTTGAGCAACACTGCAAAAACACCACGCGCAGACCCTGGTATTTATTGTAAGAGTTTCCACTCGTTACTAACATACTAAGTGAATTGTCAATTGCCGTGATCCATAGTATTAGTTGTTCGATAAGATCCATTTAACGACTTAATACTTCGTTAAAATTGGAAATATCATTGAAGAGTTACTCTACTCTGAAAACGGGAATACTGTCCGATTTCCGATGCGCACTGGTACGGACCAAAATTAGTTCTCAATAAGTAGTATTTTAACGACTCTAATTAACGAATTGTTCTCTGTGTATTTGTGGCTGAACTGAGGATATTACTATTATCTTATTCTTATTCTTATTCTTATTCTTATTATTCTTATTATTATTATTATTATTATTATTATTCAATAACAACCTTTCATAGGGAAATTTAACAATATATTACCGTGATTTCGACGATACTGTTTTCAGTATTCTTGATTACATTTTCATATACATGAAGTTTTTAACAATCACCTCTCTTAATACATTTGGCATTACTAGATTTAACTTACTAGCGCACTGGTTGTGTTGAATAATACACTGAGGTTTGTACCGTAGATTCAATTAAAGAATGCATTAACGTAGAAATGGAATTGACTGCCACACAAACACACCACACGTTTGTCTAAAAGCTTAGGGAACACGTGGCCACTCTATTGTAACGCAGAGATAAATTATTCACGATGTTTTTGCCAACGATGTTGTTACTGGTATTAAAAATAAATTATTTGGCGTAGTACATTGTAGCGGGTGCAAATTAAAGTATTTAAAAATGACACAAGCTCGGTCGAATGGGATGAGTGGAAATATTTGCAGGCTATAACTCCTTCCGTTTCTTGTCGTCCATCATGCAGATTCACTGGATATTAACTAACAGTTATATTGATCGCATCTTTCTCTTGACTTCTGGATTTCTGCCTTTCCTCGTTTTTTACAAGGCATCAACGCATAAACAACTCTAATGATTCGTGATTGTTTATGCCTTGCAGATGCCTATTTTGGAAGTTATGAACAAGACAGCCATTACTGTAATTCATGGGCCACATCAAACTAAATTTCCAGAAATAAGCTTATGTGGTCCCTCGTGCGCATGTGTGTGTATGTCTGTCAATGTTTGAGCCGCTACTACAATATTTATGGTACTTTATGTGCATTGGAAGTTGTATTTCCGCATATATGACCTTTGTACTATTTATGTTTCTTTGGTTCACGTTTGGTTTAGTTTACTTGAGTTTAGTTCAGTTTAGATAGCTGAGTTTAGTTCAGCTTAGTTCACTTCACTTTAGTTTAGCTTAATTCCGTTTAGTTAGTATAGTTAAGTTAATTTTAGTAAAACGTAGTTCACTTTATCTTGGTTCAGTTCAGATTAGTTTAGTTTAGTTTATAAGATGCTGTCGTTCTAGTTACCCTGTAAACATTTTCCGAAGGACCGAACTACGTAGAATGGAGGTATGGCATACTACCAACCTACTTTTGCCACTTTGGTTATGCATATATAGACATAGCACATAATTTATCACTTTTAGTGGAGTCCGTTTTCCTGATCTGAAAATGAATATTCAAACTTTTTTACATATATACTGGAAATAGTCACGACGTATTTATAGGTGTAGTTACTATTTGTTAGACTATCCACAAACAAAATGTTGAAATTCATAGCCTTTATAATCAGATGAGTTAATTATTATCCTTTTAATTGCGTGGCAATGGGCCTATCCGTTACTCAACGTGCTTACCTGTGTGTTACCTGTTCCCAGATAACGATGGTATTTATTCAAGAACAAACCTCCTTAATTATTAAAATCAGAGACAAAATACTTCCTTTTGTAATATTTTCAAGAATATCAGTAGTATCGATTAGCTCCACTACATTAAAGAGACGACGTTATAGTAACTTGGTTGCTCTCCTTCGTGATGTAGTTATTCCCTGTTGACAAAAAATATATATTATGTTTGTGGTGTTCCAAGACAGGGATTTTGATCAACCTTCAGTACTAGTCAACTTATGGACACAAAGCCTGCTTTCGAACTGGAATAAGAGTCAATGCACGAAATACAGTATAAAGTTAAACAAATTACAAATTACTTATAATTTTGTTTCTAATCGTTTCACATATCATTTCACAGGCTCTAAACCTCCACTGAAGGGAAATTATATTGTGCATGAATAGTACGACTGGCTACCTTCACATTATAACACTTTGAATAGAGTTAGGCCGGTGAAGTGATCCACAGCGCTCAGGACAGGGCATCTTGGTTGACCGAGCGACTTGGTCGTACAGTTAGGGTTACGCAGCTGTGAGCTTCAATTCGGGAGATAGTGGGTTTGAGCCCCACTGTCGGTAGCCCTGAAGAAGGTTTTTCCGTGGTTTCCTATTTTCATACGAGGCAAATACTGGGACTGTAACTTAATTAAGCCCAGGGCAGCTTCCTTCCCACTAACAACCCTTTCTTCTCCCATCGTCGCCTTAAGACCTATCTGGGTAGGTGTGACGTAAAGTAGATTGAAAAACAAAATTAAAAATCCTGGTGAAGAACCGTCAACATGCTTTTGCATCATGATGTCACTGTACCATTACGTATGGCTAAACCATGGAAGAGTAAGAGAGGGAGAGAGAGAGAGAGAGAGAGAGAGAGACAGCGCTCTTGTAAACATCTTGGCCACTTCCGATATGCAATAGATATTTCTTCTGGCAGCTATGATTAAATGCAATTCGCTACTGAAATCTGTGGTAAAAGATCTTCTGTCTCCTGATGGATGGTGGATTCACGAAGTAAAGAGTGAAGAATTCTCAGACTATGATTTCAAGAGAATGTGAAAACGCAGTCCATTTCCACAGTTACACTTGAGAGAGCTTAGAGCAGGCATTACGATCGCATTGGCGACGGCTGTAAATGTCTGTTTATAGGCAGCTTTCCCAGCTAAAAACTGCAGTTAACAAAAATTTTCTGTTACAAACTAGCTAAATATTCAGTATCGAGAGAGCCTCACCGACGACAGATTAATGAGAAGCCTTACGTTAGGATTGTTGTTTCCGTCAAAACCGAACTTTCGAAAAAATGTCGAATCAAATTAATTGAATAAAATTAGTAAAATCACAACATTTGCAAGGAAAAATATTTTCGTGTTTTCGTGTATTTTTTTAAAAATCTTTATTTATATATTTAAAAAATGTGTAGTCAAAACAATCGAACTGAAATGAGTAAAATCGGAAAACGTGCAAGGGAAAAATTCGTTTCATGCTTTCTTCTTCTTCTTCTTCTTCTTCTTCTTCTTATGATTATTATTATTAATAATCTCAGCGAGGGATCCCACGTCTACCACCTCAAGGGCAGTGTCCTGGAACCTGAGACATTGGGTCGCCCAGACGGCCTCACCTGCTATGCTGAACAGGGGCCTTGGTGGGGGATGGGAACATCGGAAGGGATAGGCAGGGAAGAGGGAAGGAACCATCCGTGGCCTTAAGTTAAGTACCATCCCGGCATTTGCCTGGAGGAGAAGTGGGGAAACCACGGAAAACCACTTCCAGGATGACTGAGGTAGGAATCGAACCCACGTCTACTCAGTTGACCTCCCGAGGCCGAGTGGACCTCGTTCCAGCCCTCGTACCACTGTTCAGATTTCGTGGCAGAGCCGGGAATCGAACCCGGGCCTCCGGGGGTGGCAGCTAATCACACTAACCACTACACCACAGAGGCGGACTTCATGCTTCCATTTATTTATTTATTTATTTATTTATTTATTTATTTATTTATTTATTTATTATTTTGGCATGGTCTATATATTAGTAAGTATCTGCTTACGTTTTATATTAACTGCATCTGAATAAAAGTAGAATGCTTTTTTTTTATTAGTGATTTCTTTATCAATGTATTGATAGTACGGTAACGAAATGTGAAATATGTATTTCCTAGTGATTTTACGATAAATGACAACGTCCATAGCCGTGCTGAAACACCGGATCTCGTGAGATCTCCGAAGTTAAGTAACATTGGGCGTGGTCAATATGTGGATGGGTTGCCAAGAGCTGTTGGTGGGGGTAAGGGAATGGAGGAGCGGAAAGGAACTGGCTACCCTACCGTACGTAAACTCCGGCCCTTCAATACCAAACTTCAACACCATATACCTAATACAATATCGTCTGGTAGCGTGTTTGACATGGAAACAGAGTGGCCTTCAGTGTGGTTCGAACCCACTATCTCCCGAATGCAAGCTGATAGCTACATACTGCATTTATGTGAATTAAAGTATAAATAAAATATTTGTTGTATACCTTTGAAGGTTACAACTTAATGTGTAAATTAGTTCAAGTCTTCTCTCTTGGAACAAAAAAATTCCATGATCCTGTCATAGAATGTATCATTGAGCCTTAGTTCTTGAAGCACGTCTTTTACAATTACTATGATACTCAAATCACTAAGTTCATCCTGATATTGTGTACATCTTCAATACCTGTGTATTGGTTTCAGAGCAGTAAACGAACACTTAACAGAGCTAGTTGTATTCAGTAAGGTTAGAATCAGCTCAGCCAACTTTTACACTAATTCATTAAATCCCGAAATTAATTCATTGTTCTTAGTGAACTTCAGCAGCATATATACAGGTAAACTTCGGAATTATTTACTTCAATATTATATATTAGTAGTTCACATTTTGGTCTTATGAAGCCGGGCTGAGTGGCTCAGAAGTTAGAGGCACTGGCCTCCTGACCCCAACTGGCAGGTTCGATCCTGGCTCAGACCGGTGGTATTTGAAGGTGCTCAAATACGTCATCCTCGTGTCTTTAGATTTACTGGCACGTAAAGGAACTCCAGTGGAACTAAATTCAGGCGCCCCGGCGTCTCCGAAAACCTTAAAAATAGTTTGTGGGAAGCAAAGCAAATAACATCATTAATATTGTCTTATAAAGTTAAATTAATGACCCATACACAGGTTTCAATGAGTCTAGCAGTTCATCTGGAAAAGTTACTCTGTAGTTATCAAACGTATGATGACGCAAAAGCTAGAGGAAAACGAAATTTTGAATCTGGGCCACATCTTGACCATCCAGAACAGGATCATGTGCTCTGAGTGCCTCCAGAAATTCCATGTAATTTCCTTTGTTCAAAGAGTCGTCTGATTCATCATGGCCTTTCAGAGGAAGTACTTGTTCAGGCAAGAAGCAAACAGCATCAGTTAATTTCCTTAGCACCTCCCTGTTCATCTATGTTTCTTATTGTGTTCATTTACATTAGGTCTGTGGAGAGAATCAAGAACTTGGATTCCCTATTTTCCTTAACGTCTGCACAGGTGGGAAAGGAACAAGCAGGTTTGCTATTATGGACGTTTCTCCACTATCAGATAATCGGTGTCGGTACGGTTATACATTTATGATACTCCAAATTGTCACCAAAATGCATATAAACCCACCGACAAGGCATTAAAATTACCACAGTTGGCTTTATGGTGCTCCTTACCGGTTAAACAATACAGGAAAAGATTATGCGTTAGGCCTATTGCTCCAATTTAATGCGGGACTGAAGCCGCACGCAAGGCAGCGGTATTTCTCGGAATCAATCAATCAATCAATCAATCAATCAATCAATCAATCAATCAATCAATCAATCAATCAATCAATCAATCAATCAATCAATCAATCAATCAATCAATCAATCAATCAATCAATCAATCAATCACCACTGATCTGCATTTAGGGCAGTCACCGCGGTGGCAGATGCCCTATCTGATTTTTTACCCAGTATTTTTTTAAGTATTTGCAAAGAATTTGGAAGTTTATTGAACATCTTCCTTGGTAGATGTTCAATAATTTTCCAAATTCTCCACTCGCTCAATCGCTCACACCCCACCACTCCCTGTACAAACAACATTGAAGTTGAATACGGGTTCCAGCCAGTGCACATGAACTCGATAATATTAACAATTTCACGTTAAAAAGCACATTAATTTAGACTCCATAATTAGGTGAGAACGAACATTTTAATCACTGTGTACGTTCGCTACCGCATGTGTCATAAAGTTACTTTATCAGATTTTTTTGCCAGTGTTATTATGTACGTACACTACATGTACGATACCTTCTACAATATGTCGTCTGGTAAAATCTGTATTTCTCCTTTTGAATTAGAGTTGGTGTTATTCATCGAACAATATTTTTGTATCTCTATGGGTGTATTTGCGACTGATCTCAAGTACAACGTTCTGTAAACATTAATGTCTGGGTCTACTCGTGTGAACAGTGTGAACATGCCACGGTGGGGAGGCTTGTGCACCGCAGTGAAGCAGATAGCCTAGCCGTAGGTGCAACCATATTTGATAGGTACCTGTCAAGAGACAAAGCTAATGAATGGTTCATCGAAAGGCGGCTAGCAGCCTTTCGAACGTTGCAAGGATGGCAGTCAAGTTAACTGACTGATATATCCCCGTAATAATATAATACGGATTAGCTATGCTCATACTGCTACACGGCTAAAAGCTACGGGAAACTACTTTAACTACAGCCATGACTAACTCCTGACGACATGCAACTCTGTCTGAATGAATGAATAATGCACTAATGATGTCTTACTCCCCAATAAAATAATCGGGATATAAAGTAGCCGCTCATTAAAATCTCCAGGTGGGGACTATACGAGAGCGGGCAAGCACCAAGAAGATGAATACTGACACTGTGCGATTCGGAATGTGGAATGTTAAAAGTCTGAATCGTTGTGGTAGGTTAGAGGATCTGAAATGTGGAATAGATAGACTAAAGTTAGATGCTGCTGAAGTAGCAGGATTTTTGGTCATGCGACTGCAGAGTTATCAACCAAAATAAAACATCGGAAGTACAGGAGTTGGTTTAATAAACACGAAAATAGGACAACGGACAAGCTATTATGACCAGCGTATTGGACGAATTATTTTTTCAAGAAAGACAACAAGCCAAAGCCTACCACAGTAGTGCAAGACTATATGCCTGCTAGTTCAGTAGGTGGTGAAGAATTTGAAAGAAAATATGAAAATACAGATGAAACACAATATGTAAAAGGAGATATGAATCGAATTATGATGGAAGAATGGTATTCAGTGGTAGGCCAGTCAAGGGAAAGTAATATAGTAAGAGAATTTAGAATCTTAGGGCAAAGGAATGCGAGAGAAAATCAATTGGGAGAATTCTGCAGCCGATCATAATTTATTCCTAGCTAACACTTGTTTCGAAAACCTCAAAAAATGGCTGTATAAGTGGGAAAGACCTGGAAACACAGGAAGGTATCAAATAGACTTCATTATGGCTAGACTGAGATTAAGAAACCAGCCGCTGGTTTGCAAGTCATTCCCACGAGCAGACTTTACTGTGACCACAATTTTGTGGTCATGAAATGGCGTCTGAAGGGGAAGAACTTGAAGACTAGCATAAGCAAGATGGTCTGTCCGAAGAAAATAAATTTGCTCATTTCTGAACTAGATATGCGTATTAGAAGGACGTTTCTGAATACTTTCATCTGGAACGTGCCATTATGTGGAAGTGAAACACGGTTAACAAAGAGCTCAGAAAGAAAATATGGTCGTTTGAAATGTGGTGTTACAAAAGAATGCTGACCGTGAGATGGATAGATTGAACAACAAACGAAGAGATGCTGAATCGAACTGAGGAGAGGAGAATGATTTGGCAAAATTTGACCACAAGAAGATATGGAATGCTTGAACGCATGCTAAGACACCGAGGGCTTTTTCAGTTAGATTTTTTAGGGAAGTGTAGACCAGTGAAAACGTTAGGGGTTTTCTAAGGCATGAATATGACAAACATATTGGAGTAGACATAGGATGTAGTAGTGTGACACACCGGGCGAGTTGGCCGTGCGGTTAGAGGTGCGCGGTTGTGAGCTTGCATCCTGGAGACAGTAGGTTCGAATCCCACTGTCGGCAGTCCTGAATATGGTTTTCCGTGGTTTCCCATTTTCACACCAGGCAAATGTTGGGGCTGTACCTTAATTAAGATCACGCCCGCTTCCTTCCAACTTCTATGCCTTTCCTATCCTACCGCCATAAGACTTATCTGTGTCAGTGCGGCGTAAAGCTACTAGCAAAAAAAAGGAGTGTGACATCGAGGTCATTACAGACCTCTAAAAGATTTTATAGTGTGTAAAATTTAAATTGGTGTTTGATATAATTTAATATCGTCTTATATGTGTTGTAACCGTTCAGTACCATGCAAAGAGGCATGCCATGATGCCCAGCAAGACATATGTGCCGTTTCCTGCATCATTCTACGAAATATTTAGTCGTAAAAAGCATTTTATGCTCGGTCCGGGATACGAGTGGCTCTGCACGAGCTCGAAGGTTGAAGCTCTAATTGCGCTTGGTTCATTTGCTTCGGTGCAGTTCATGCCCCTGTCTAAATTAGACTCGAATTTATTATAGTTGCAGTTTAGTAGTAATGTTAGAGAAGTCGTCTTTTAACTCTTCATCGACGCACGCTACAGGCAGGCCAATACTAAGGTGACGAGATGAGCAGTCTACATGAAGGAAGGCAACAACCACCGAACCAGTCCATATCAGAAGGATGTCCAAATGAACGAGTCTACAATCGGTGTGCGTTTGATTCAATTGCAGCAAGCATTCGCGGAGTCCATTAAAATTAATGAGTCACTTTTAAATCAGTAATATTTCCATACTTTTTACATTACCAGTATTTCACTGTCACCTAAATACATTGTTTTGTTAGCTTTTAATTAATTCAGATTACATGAATTATCCTTGTTTCTCAAGATAGTACTTAATGGTTAGTGTCCTATCACTCTACCCCTGGGATTATCTTACATCTCTCCTTTTAAATATAAGGTTTGACCTAGAGCCCTCAGCTCTGGTCTGGCGCCCAATCACCTTACAGGAGAGAGCTTACAAGAGAGAAGGGTAACCACAGAATTATTTTAAATAAAAGTAATAATTTAAAGCATCAGAATCGTTGCTCTATTGTGTGGTGATTTATGGGCACGTTACAATTAATTAAATCTTTCAAGGTAGTAATTGGTAATAAACATATTACGCCCGTGCGTAGTGCAAGAGCGGGTCAATCACAGTACTTACGTAAAAATGAAAAGAAGGGCACAGGATACGGATGCAGGGAGAGCTGATCCAACTATTCTGCGGATTGGTGACCCATACAACAACAATGGCGGAGTAATGTAGCTTGCTGAAGAAAAAGAATATTAAGATTTATTGTATTAATACAGAGTCAGATGTCGATGAAACTGACGCATAGTGTATCTTTGTCAGGTAACATCAGTGAATTTTGGACAGTGATACTTACATTTTAATTGTGTGCTTTTTTCAGACTAGATTTGTTTTGCTAATGGCTTTATGTCGCACCGACAAAGATAGGTTTTATGGCAACGATGGGATAGGAAAGGCCTAGGAGTTGGAAAGAAGCGGCCGTGGCCTTAATTAACGTACAGCCCCAGCATTTGCGTGGTGTTAAAATGGGAAACGAAGGAAAACCATCTTCAGGGCTGCCGACAGTGGGATTCGAACCCACTATCTTCCAGACACAAGCTCACAGCCGCACGCTCCTAACCGCGCGGCCAACTCGCCCGGTTTTTCAGACTACACATATTGTGACTAAATGTACTACAAGAATTTTCAAAAAATGAGAAATATTCAGGAGAGGGAGCAATTCCAGATGTTTGAAAACTGATTGGAAAGCTAGTTGGAAATTCACATGTGAGAATTGTTGTTTCCTTTCAGGGGTTTAAGTTATCACGTTTAACAGCTCAGTGTACTCAGAGCACATGTAGTTTATCTAATAAAACCTATATTTGTGCTGGTATGAAAATTCGTAATTATATGGTACGGGAATTGTGTTGAATGCCCAGCTGTAAACTTTTCGCAAATGTCCCTCCAATATATCGCCTTAGCAAAACTATACGCACATACAAAAAATAACCTTAAATTTTATTTGAGAATGGATGATTGGTTGGTTCCTAGCTGAATGTCGGTATACTTGGGAACCGGTTTACTTATATTATTATTATTATTATTATTATTATTATTATTATTATTACCTTAAGACACAGTAGGATTCCGCTATTAATCCGTATGGTACCAAACTATAACATTATTTATTCCATGCAATGTTTTTAATATTATACACGATACCATCAATTAGAAAACAATATTTCCAAAATCATAGTACTCTAATTATACTGATAAAATTTTACAGCCGTTATCAAGTGGATGAAGCCTCATATACATGATTTGTGACGTGACTGTACAAGAAGAGAAACAATTCCGCCTGTATTCACTTCGACATCATTATGACATTGAATTCATGGACATACCTTTCGTAGGGAGAATCACGTTCTTGCTTGGAACGAGGGGAAAGATACAAAACATGCCCCATGCTGTGACTATTCAGTAGAAAGACATTTTTAATGTGAGGGAGGAATTGTAAGATTTTTTTTCCGCCGTAAACCCTATTGGAACCTCTGTAAATGTCGAAACCTCCCAGTACCGCAGGGTTCATTTCAAGTGCGGCGCCTACCGGGAGCTGCAGTAGCAGAGAAGTTTGGACTGCTATTTCAGAAACAAATGTACTGGAAAACTGATAACGCATTCCTACCCTACCAAAGACCACCATTCCTCTGCCACCTCCTTCTTACATGGGCCATAAAGTGGGTGTAATGGAACACCCCAGTGAAGATCATGTACGGATCATCAAGTGACAGACATACAGTCAACTGTAATAAATCGTTGCCTGGTTAATCATGAATTGCTGTACATATGGGAGTGCTAAAAGATGTATTGTAAAGAGTAATAATATAGAAGAAATGTTGGAAATCGATGTTCAATTCCCAGAAATGTGATTGTTGATCACAGTTCAGCCATAAGAGTTTGGAATTCCGAATCCTTTCTAGTAATCATCCCGTAGCGGCTTTTACTGTTTTGGTGCTTGCATGTTCACAAATTTCGTTTAATAATCTACTTCACTGTCTGTGTAAATTATATTTGAGATGAAAACATAGTAATTATCAGAATTCTGAACTTTTAGTTCACATGAAATTGGCTGTTAGCGTGTGTTACAATGTTACAGCTCACATATTGGTATGTGTAATTGTAACCTATTTCGATCACACAAGGTACGGTGGTCATCGTTGTCAGAGATAGGTTAGTTTGTCATTTTCGACAGACATATACGTACATATATATCCAAATACATAAAACCAAACCAAACCAAACCAAACCAAATCCCATGGCACTACAGCCCTTGAAGGGCCTTGGGCTACCAAGCGACCGCTGCTCAGCCCAAAAGCCTGCAGGTTACAAGGTGTCGTGTGGTCAGCACGACGAATCCTCTCGGCCGTTATTCTTGACTTTCTAGACCGAGGCCGCTATCTCACCGTCAGATAGCTCATCAAGTCTAATCACGTAGGCCGGGTGGACCCCGAACCAGCCCTCAGGTCCACGTAAAATTCCCTGACCTGGCCGGGAATCGAACCCGGGGCCTCCGGGTAAGGGGCAGTCACGCTACCCCTACACCATAGGGACGGCTATCCAAATACATAAGATACATACATGCTTGTATACATATATATATATATAGGGTGAAGCGTAATTCGCGCACTCGGGCGTCGCAGCGCGACTCCTCACATGCCAGCAATAAAAAAAAAATGTCTCTTACAAAATTTCATCTTGCGAGTATATCCGGCAGAAAAACGACGTTGAAGATTAGCAATCTGGCAACACTGTAACCACATGTAGGGTAACTACCTCTGTCAGCAGACGTTCCGCGTATTGTACAGGTGGTGCAATGGATAGAGTTTTGGGTTAGCATGCAGGAGGTCGAGTGGTCGATCCTGGGTTGAGGCGTATATTTTTTATTTCGTAAATGTAGTCCAGGTGGTATGATATCTGGCATCTTAATCGTCAACAGCGATTGCAGTGGGTCCTCTAGAAACCATTTGCACTTACATACTACGATCCTAGAAATGGACGAACAATCGTTTTCATTGGTCAGCTTTGAAAGGCGCCCTTTCCACGTCGTGGGCGTGAATTTATTCGCACCACTTCATCTACTACATGTGAAACCTGTTTTCTTTGTACCCTCCTCCAATGGTCCCATAGATTAGTACCAACTATTATTCTTGCCTCGTTCAGGTCCATTACATTTCGTTAGGGCCTTACGTTACCAGTAGGCCTAGCAACGTGCTCTGCGAATAATGTCCAAACTCGGTTACAATTTGTATGTGTTATCACCATGGTCCCAATAATTCTGCCTTTCAACATTGCGTGTTGCATCTGGTAACCGCATGCTGTTTAGTACGTATCTCAATGTATTATTATTATTATGTTGTAAATGTAGGATACATGTGACCTCAGAAACGGTGTCTTACTGTATCACAGTAGGTAATGTCAGATGGAAATTAGCAAATAAAAAATGCGCCTCAACCCAGGATCGAACCATCGACCTCCTGCATGCCAACCAAAAACTCTACCTACTGCACCAACTGTACAGGACCAGACGGACGTGCCCCAGCGGTAGTTACCCTACATATGGTTACAGTGTTGCCAGATTGCTACTCTTTTACGTCCGTTTTCTACCGGATATACTCGCAAGACGAAATTTTGTAAGAAACATTTTTTTTATTGCTGGCATGTAAGGAGTCGCGCTGCGACGCCCGAGTGCGCGTATTACGCTTCACCCTGTATATACATACATACATAGGGGGAGAGTATATTCATTATGGAATGTTATGCATTTCGCCGTTCAGTCTGAAAGCTTCTGTGAACAAACTAACTTGCTCGACACCCCTAAAAATTTTAATAATAATAATAATGTCATTTGCTTTACGTCCCACTAACTACTTTTACGGTCTTCGGAGACGCCGAGGTGCCGGAATTTAGTCCCGCAGGAGTTCTTTAACGTGCCAGTAAATCTACCGACACCAGGCTGACGTATTTGAGCACCCTCAAATACCACCGGACTGAGCCAGGATCGAACCTGCAAATTTGGGGTTAGATGGCCAGCGCATTAACCGTCTGAGCCACTCAGCCCGGCCCTAAAATTTTTAACCAGCATTGTGGCCACGCCTACTATCATACACCTCACGTTGAACTCATGATAAACTGAATATAACCATTATTTCTAAGGTCTTCCACTAGTATCCTTACCCTCTATGAATGAGACGATTATTCTCCTGTATTTCCGTTGTTTTGTATTGTAACCTACAAGTATTCTCCTCCATATACGTAACAGGACTCCCACCACTGTAGCCGTTTCATACACATAACTGCATTCTCAAAGTTCATTCCGAACTTAGCCTTTATCTCTGCAATGCGAGTGCCTCGTGTGCATGCTCTCACATCATTTTACCAGCGATCGCTTACTAAATTGTTGTATTTTACCTCCAGCTTATGAATGAGATATCCTTACTTCATCCAGCTTTCACTCCCGTACAGAAAGTTCATTCTAAAGACAGAGCGACGCGGACGGAAAGATACTCTCATCCGCGAACTCACTTCCTGCTTACAAAATATCATTGATCGTAACTATGAACTCATTGCTTTCCCTTGAGTTCCATTTTATACAGATTGGTTTGGTTCCTTGGCCGAATGGTCAGCATCTTGGCCTTGGGTATTTGGGGTCCTGAGTTAGACTCCCGGTTGGGTGAAGAATTTTAATCATAAACGGATAATTCCTTTGGCTTGGCGGCTAGGGGTCTGTGCTGTCTCTAACAGTCCTATAACTCACCTACTACACAAAATACTATCCTTCACCACTTTAACACGCGATTACCTATACACGGTAAACGCCACCCACACTCGTCGGAACGTTTGCCTTACAAAGGCTGCATCAGGCTAGCGATAGTGACACATTATTATTATTATTATTATTATTATTATTATTATTATTATTATTATTATTATTATTATTATTATTATTATTATTATTATTATTATTATTATTATTATTATTATTATTATTATTATTATTATTATTATTATTATTATTATTATTATTATTACAGGTATTATGACTTATAGACTGATAGAATTATTCCCTTCGTCGAGTCAGAAGATATCTTATGCAACATTACGTGCTACTCTTGTGACTCAATGACATATTTTTTCTTAATTTTCCTCTACATTTCACTAATTCTGGTGAAATTTGGTATTGTATACGGCTCTGAAAATAATTTATCTTCCCATCCACCTCCTCCAGATTAATTTCATTACTACCAAAATTCTCATTCCAATGAATTAGGGTTTTCAAAAATTAATCAGAATTATTTCAGTTTATAAGTTACTAACAGAATTTAAAAGGATGCTTCGATTAGTCCACGGATTCCGTAGGATGTTCATGTGAGGTTAGTTTATTTACCCAAATCTGTACACCAGGGAAGTTTCTTAGTCACTCGGCCTGGTCTCTTTGCTTTTCTTAAGATTCCAGTATTAGGCCTATTCGATGAGGTCTATCAATCTTAATAGCAAGAGAATTCAACCATCCGAATGGGAGCGGCTGCTCGATGCGTGAGGATATACCCAGATTTCCACAGCATATTTAACTCATTTTGATGCATCACTGAGGAGTTTCTAAATGTGATTTGACTTTTCTTAATAATCAAAATGCTTTGGTCATCAGTCAATTTACTGATCCCTGAAGAAATTGTATGACATATGTTAATAGTTTGAACTGTATTAATTTGTATAATGTTCATCATTTGGTCCTAAGGTTGTAATATTTATATTGGTTCTTCTAACAAAATACTATAATACACTAATTGTATGAGACGTAACGGTATCATAATGGCATACATCATGATACTGCCATTCAGTAAAGTACTGTTGTTATTGAATCTACCCATTTCTAACTAACCATATCCGATATCCATTAATATCGTACGCGGAACAATCCTGATTTGATTAATAACACAGTCAAATAAACATTAACCCACCTTCGAACACTTCAAGAAATTTCACATACTGCACAATCAACAGTCTGTGTTTAAAATGTAATTACTTCTCTTCATGATAATTTAACGCTTTATAGGGCAAAACTATTTTTTCATTGAAATTTAATGAAACCTATTTCATTTTATTATTTGTTATTTTAATTATTGCTAGTGGCTTTACGACGCACCGACACAGACAGGTCTCATGGCGACGATGGGATAGGAAAGGCCTAGGAGTTAGAAGGAAGCGGCCGTAATGTGAAAATGGGAAACCACGGAAAACCATCTTCGGGGCTGCCGACAATGCAATTCGAACCCACTGTCTTCCGGGTGCAAGCTCACAGCACCTTTTTTATTAGTGTCCATGTTATGTATTTATACAGAAATAAGTGTATGATTCCATGAAATATTGTTTTATTATAAAAATGATTACAATTTCCTGTGGCAAATATATCGACCACAATCCATTCAGGCAAAATGAAAATACATATTTGATGTGTTTTTAATATTTTAACCACATTACATAAATTGGTTTTTTCTGTGAAGAATAGATATTTTTCACTTCAGAAATGTCATTTATGCTATTGAAGTGGCTTCTTTTCCGTACCTAGTTTGTTTGTTTCTTTGTACAATATATAAGCATGCCACTCGTTGGCTGAATGGTCAGCATACTGGTCCAGAGGGTCCCGGGTTTGATTCCCGGCTGGATAGGGGATTTTAATCTTTTCTGTTTAATTCTTCTGGCTCGGGGACTGGGTATATGTGTACGTCCCAACACTCGCCTCATCATATTCAGACTGCACAAGACACTACCAACCACCACAGAAACACGCAATAGTGATTACATCCCTCCATATAGGGTTGGTGTCAGGAAGGTCATCCGGCCGTAAAACAGGGCAAATCCACATATGGGACGCAGTTCGCACCCGCGACCCCACAGGTGTGGGTAAACGCTGTAGGAATAGAGGAAGAATAGCAGCATGAAGGAAGTAATAAAAGAGTTTCATCCAGCCACGTCGGTCGTGGAGAGAGCAAATTGACAGGAACATTGGGACCGTATGGCTCAGAATATGTGGAGCTGTTGAATTTAGTTGGTTTCTTCCCTTGTTCGAGATATAAGTATTGTTTAGGAGCTGTTGTTGAGTTATCAGATTCTGTTCCTGTCTCCGATTTACTGCTGGCAGAGCTCTTGTGTAAGCCTTCATTAGACCTATCTGAAAAGGTGGGATCTTCATAGTCTGGATCTCTAACGCTGTCATCTGAACCAAAGTCCATAATCAAGCCCTGTGTGAAACAGACCCTAGATTGTTGGTCAATACCCCTGACTGCTGATCATATGCTTCCTTGGGTTGGGGCACCGGAAGAACGTCCTCAGCACCTGAATCACTTCCATATTCAGAATCTGATCCGATATCAACCAGCTTGTCTTCGATCTCGGGGGCATTCAGACTCCTTTTTATCATGATTCTATAAATAAATAAAATCAACAATACCACATCAATAGGTACGAATTTTGCCAAAAAAATCAGCAATGTTTATTACTGGCCAAGTTTCCATACTTTTAGGGGATTGGAGGTGAATTCAGGATTAGGTAGCCTACTTGTTTTATAGCCGGATGCCCTTCCTACCCAACCTCTACAGAAGAGTTGACGGAATGGAAATGAACAATGAAACACGCACAATCACAGAGTGCTCGACACGAGAGAAGCTATAATTCAAAATATAAATTTCTGACCCATTCTGGAATCCAACGCGGGACCTTCGGAGTCCACTCTGCTACACGGAATACTGACAATATAGTAATAAAACAGTTAATGCTATGAAAACCTGACTTTTGTACTAAGAGGCTGCGTGCAGATGTTCCCCTCAAGTTCACCTATATTCAAACCCACATAATTTACCTAATAACATCTTAGCCATAAATAGTGTGCGTAATATAAATGCAATGGTTTATTGAATAAAGCCTTTTCTTTACCTCTTAATCTGTATACCCGCTACGGTTGGTTTCTCTCTCGGACTCATCAAGGGATCCCACCTCTACTGCCTCAAGGGCACTGTCCTGGGTCTAGAGATGAAACTGGGGAGGAGGACCAGTATCGCGCACAGGCGGCCTCACCTGCTATGCTGAACAGGGGCCTTGTGAGGGGGTTGGAAGTTTGGAAGGGATAGACAACGAAGAGGGAAAGAAGCGGCAGTTGTCTTAAGTTAGGTACCATCCCGGCATTTGCCTGGAGGAGAAGTGGGAAACCACGGAAAACCACTTCGAGGATGGCTGAGGTGGGAATCGAATCCCCTCTACTCAGTTGACCTCCCGAGGCTGAGTGGACCTCGTTCCAGCCATCGTACCACTTTTCAAATTTCGTGGCAGAGCCGGGAATCGAACCTGGACCTCCCGGGGTGGCAGCTAATCACACTAACCACTACAAAACAGAGGCGGACTTATGTGCATTGTAATGGGGAAAATAACTGAATTAAAATGTTCAGAAGTCAGTTATAAGCTATATTGTAATAAAAAACCAATCAAAGTCATCTCCGTACAGGCCTCGAAAGCCCTTGGAGGGATGAAAATTAAAGGATTCCACTATCCGTAACTTCGGCACTTGTTGGGGGTAGAGTAGTTAGTTTTATTCCCCGCCGCCTTTACCCCGCCAGGAATTACCCCGGTACTCATTTTTAGTGTAGGCTGAGTGAAACTCGGGGTTATGTGCACCTATAGTGTAATATACTGGTATTCCTATCATTACTTCAATGTAAAGGGCATTTGGAACTTATCTCAATATTTGGCATTGTGAAGCGGTGCTTCATTTGCTTCGGTGCAGTGCATGCCCCTGTATAAATTAGACTCGATTATCTTTTTGTTGCAATTTAGGGTTTCAAGTGCACAGTTCATCGGTCAATCTACATACACTTGAAGGAGATGCATAACCTGTGTTATTTACTGAACTATGTTGTTTAGTACTACTCTCCTTATTTGGGCCTATCTTTGTAATGATTACCTCCGGTCTTATAATAAAGTACTATGTTGACACACTTCTAAAGGGACAGTAAAGAAATACTGAGAATATCACACTCACGATAGTCACACTAAGCACTGGAATTTGAAATGAATCTGCTTTTCTTGAAATTGGTGAACACCTTTGCCACGGGTATCGTCGTTATCATCACCAGTGAATCTTGATGTTTGAAAAATAGCGTCCACATGCTTCTTGACATGGTCTAGTTTGCATTCCTTTGTAATTAAATCCACAAAAATATGACAACAAGTCTAGAGATTTGGTGTAAATGGATCTCCAACTGGTTTACTTCCTACTTGTCAAGACTTACTCTTTTGTCAGTATAGGTAGAATAAGCATCTAGAGGAGATTTCATCAGTTTCACATTCCCATTGTAAGTGTTCTTAGAAATCATAGCACTGTTGTCTGAATTCCGTCTTTCTCATATGCATTCCTTCAACTTTTTCTACTTTTATTACCCATGCATATCCTTCAAAAATCACTTGGACGAGTACCAAGCATCTCAACGTCGACGTTCGATAATAACTTGTTTCATCTCACTTATTCTCTTTGCATTAATTTACAAACAAGAAGCTGTTTTTCTCTTTGGCATATCAATGGAGCGCTACAAGAACTAGAGCTCACCGCGACTATCTTCATGTTTGTCATTTGTGCTACAGTACTCATTGTGTAGTGTTCTGTGAAGGCACCAATACCGAAAGCAGGATCCCATTCATATTCGAGCGTGTTGGGGAGCCGGTCCGTGAAAAAAATCTCCGCCTCGAACCCAAATGGTTGGACTGTTAGGGCTATTTCACACTTACCGACATCTAGCCGGCTCCGACAAGAATGTGAATACTTTTCACATAATATGCCCAACAAGAGGACGACAGCGGCTGTGTGCACGTCGCGGGTTGGAACGGATCGCAAAAAATCACTAGAGTTTAGGGTCTTGCATAGGCGTTTGAAGAAAAAGAGAAGAAATACACTGCAATGGGTTCGTCCAGACCGTATTAAACGAGACGAGGATGGGACATTCTTAGTACTTTTAGAAAATGTAAGAAATGACGGGGAAAAAGTTGTTCAACTATTTTAGGATGAGCGTGAAAACTTTTGACGAACTACATGTAAGAATCAAAGATTCCATTCAGAGCCGCAACACATCCTTCAGAGAATGTATCCAGCCTATCCAAAACAAGGAAACACAACAATCGAAGACTGCAGACAGCTGCCGTACTGGCTAGATATGTAATCATTAACTGATCGACAGCTCCCACTGCCCTCACAATCTGATTTTGCCGGCACCATCAGCCGTTCCGCACAGTGGGAACTGCCGGCTTCCTACTACAGTACAATAGCACGACAGCCAGGTATCGTTTATACCACAACGACTTTTATTGGGCAAGTATGAAACGTCTCGTACACTTCTCTTCCTGAACATGTACCCGGGCAAGTGTGAAACAGGCCTTACCATACACTAGCAAAACGGTTGGTGCACCAGTCAGCCACTCTGCAAGTTTACCCCAATCTGGGAAGTTCGCCAACACGGACCCAAACTCGAGCCCAACCACGAACCATCCCCCACACATATTCGAGCCGATCAGTGCGACTACGGTCACGGACCGATCCGCGAACGCACTCGAATGTGAAAATAGTATGTGCATTGCCTAGGTTTTCATTATGGCCCAAGGAAGATGTTCTAAAGAAAAATTGGTTAAGAGATAAATCACGGTTTTTCTTATGTTAACCTCTTAAGAACTCTGCACGTACGGGATGTGCAGATTATAAGAACTTTCTGTGCACGGACAACAGTTTTTTCCAAATTATTGGATTAATTCGGGCAAATATTGAGAGATACCGTCAGTGTTAAAGAAAGGTTAATTGTAACAGTGCGATATCTAGCGACAGGGTGAAGTTATGAAGACATAAATTTAGCAGTGTAATATCTCGTCAAGTATTAGGAAACAAGGACTCGCTCGGTATATTTCAATAAATTCTTCCCAGAACTGCTTATTCTCTTCAAAACTTATGTTGCTATTCGAGGTAATTAACTTCACAAATGAACTCACTCACAAATACTTCAAAACTAGATGAAGTTACAGACAAAAGCACGGGGAGCCGGTCGGGTAGTTGGCCATACACATTTTGACGGGTTGACGGACTGGTCAGGTTCGCCGGTGTATCTGTCGAACCGCCAAGACGGACTCAACCTCGAGCCCAACCACGAACCATCCCACGCACACATTCGAGCAGGTCAGTGCGACCGACCAAGGTCACGGACGAATTTGCGAACTCGCTCGAATGTGAATGGGCCCCTAAAACTTCTGCCAGGTGAATGTATTGTCATTTCACATTAATTGCCCTAAAATACTCTTATACAGGTCTTAACATGTATGTCCGAGCATCACATTTTTAGCTTTAATAGTTGTCATTATAGAACTCTGTAGAGGTTCCCGTGTATTACGGTGCAACATCCTGTTAGTATTACTTGTGCTGTTATATTCTATTTCAGACACATCTGAAGTCTACTCATAAAAATCTACAGTCGCTATCTTTATCAAGGAGACCTTTGTCATATTCTCCACCCCGTCGTCGAAAGGAGAAAGGAAGTAACAATAACAAAGAGAGAAACGGGATGTTTTTCAATCGTTTTTTTAACTCTCTCCAAATAAATAGTGTAACCTTCACGAGTTGAGATTTTAACAGAATGCCTGAACAAATGCAGACGTAGAAAGCTGTTGCAGAGGTCCCAATAAATTAACTGAAAGGTATAGATTGAGAAGATTATTTCCTTTTGTACCCATCGTCAGTTGTCAATTTTCCCAGTTAATAAACGGACGATTTGGAATATCATCATCATCATCATCTGTTTACCCTCCAGGTTCGGCTTTTCCCTCAGACTCAGCGAGGGATCCCACCTCTACCGCCTCAAGGGCAGTGTCCTGGAGCTTCAGACTCTTGGTCGGGGGATACAACTGGGGAGTATGACCAGTACTTCGCCCAGGCGGCCTCACCTGCTATGCTGAACAGGGGCCTTGTGGAGGGATGGGAAGATTGGAAGGGATAGGCAAGGAAGAGGGAAGGAAGCGGCCGTGGCCTTAAGTTAGGTACCATCCCGGCATTCGCCTGGAGGAGAAGTGGGAAACCACGGAAAACCACTTCCAGGATGGCTGAGGTGGGAATCGAACCCACCTCTACTCAGTTGACCTCCCGAGGCTGAGTGGACCCCGTTCCAGCCCTCGTACCACTTTTCAAATTTCGTGGCAGAGCCGGGAATCGAACCCGGGCCTCCGGGGGTGGCAGCTAATCACGCTAACCACTACACCACAGAGGCGGACGATTTGGAATATCCGTGTGTTAATTTACTTTCCCCGGTGACATTGTGTTATAAAAGGAATGTGCTAACGGTGCTTCGAAAACACCCGTATTGTGGATTGTATGTCCGGCTGCATGGCTAAGTGGTTAGCGGGCTGGCCTTTGGTCACAGGAGTCCCGGGTTCGATTCCCGGCGGGGTTGATAATTTTAACCATAATTGGTTAATTTCGTTGGCACAGGGGCTGGGTGTATGTGTCGTCTTCATCATCATTTCATCCTCATCACGACGCGCAGATCGCTTACGGGAGTCAAATTAAAAAAAGACCTGCATCTGGCGAGCCGAACTTGTCCTCGGACACTCCCGGCACTAAAAGCCATACGCCATTTTTTGTAGATTAACTTTTGAGGATATATTCAACACAGGAGGTTAGATAATGATGATGATGATGATGATCATTGATTTATGGCTACTAGACAACCATCCTCCCGTAAATCTGATCAGAAGAGGAAATGGAGGAGATCCGACACTTCGAATAATGAAAGCATCAGGAGAGAAAGGGGAGGGGCCCACAATGGACGCCCATAGTCTCGGATACAGAGAAGAATAAGTGATAGAGGGAGGCTGGATAGTAAACATTGAAGTCACGAGTCTGGTACATGTAAGGAAGGGAAATGCCAGACTCAGTTATGGGATCCATGCTCATTAGCATGTGCTCCTAAGTTGAGAACTCCTGTCCGTCATATTTTATGACAGATGACACATGGATATATTCTATGTTCTCACTCACTG
Source organism: Anabrus simplex (assembly GCF_040414725.1). Taxonomy (NCBI): domain Eukaryota; kingdom Metazoa; phylum Arthropoda; class Insecta; order Orthoptera; family Tettigoniidae; genus Anabrus; species Anabrus simplex. The sequence goes on along the minus strand of NC_090266.1, from coordinate 583,628,063 downwards.
AAGTGAATAGAAGGCAAGACAAATACTGTACATTGTGAAGAGAGTCTCATCGGAAGCTTGTGACGTACAGAAATTCTCTGTACCATATACAATCTAGTAAGATCAAATGTTCAGGTTCATGTAGTGTTCAAGTATTTCTGTCTCCCATTAAACATATTGCATAACAAAGAAAGTTACCAACTTAAATGCACTGAAAATGACGCGCTGCTTGGTATTGCGACTGAGTTCTAGGTTAAAGGTAAACATTACTCAAACTTTAGAAACCAAATGTTGAATTTAAAGACGTGCAAAAGGAGTACAACGAGACAAATGCGAGACGCAAATGTCTACTTGACGGAAGTTACGTTGTTGCAGCAAGGTTAAAATTCCCGTAGTGTCTACTGTATCCACATTTCTGCTGTCAGGAGACCAGAGTTGTACCCCGATGAGATTGTATAGATCAGAAATACTCAATGAAATAAATCTGACAAGACTTAACAAGCAATGGATCTACCCACGAGAAATGAGAACAACCCTAACATATTCCACAATCTTTCAAAAGTAACGGAGCAAGCTTGCTTGTAGTTTTATGCGACTTTTGGTTTCACGATTACAGCCACGGGACCTCCAAGTTTCCTGGGAACATGGACCACAGGTATGGTATTTCTTTCGTCTCAAAAAATCACGCATGCATTCTCCGGGATCGGATCGAGGTCGCCCTTATAAGAAAATATTGCCTACGTCACCTGGCTGTTGCACGCAATGCTCCAACGACGACATATTTTGTCCATTCGGACAACTACTTATCGCTGCTTGTAACAAATCGGTCTAGGAGTAGGTTGAAAACATAATTAAAGGAAGGAAGCACAGCAGTAGTAGGTAACTCCCCCTTTCATTCGGTTATTCTGAGGAATATTCCAAATACAGTTACTGTCCGATTCGTTGGCTGAATGATCAGCGTACTGGCCTTCGTTCAGAGGGATTCGGGTTCGATTTCCGGACGGGCCGGGGATTTTAATCGCTTCTGATTAATTCTTCTGGGTCGGGGCTGGGTGTATCTGTCCGACCCAACACTCTCCTCATCATATTCAGACAACATACCACACTACCAACCACCACAGAAACACGCAATAGTGATTACATCCCTCCATATAGGGTTGGCGTCAAGAAGGGCATCCGGCCGTAAAACAGGGCCAAATCCACATGTGCGACGCAGTTCGCATCCGCGACCCCACAGCAGTGGGAAGAAGCGGTAGCAAAAGAAGAAGAAGTTTCCAAATACATTGACTGGAGTTTATTACTGAATTGCTGCTACGGTATTAAAGAGCAAAACTCTTTGGTAACTGAAATCAGAACTCGAGTGTTATAATGTGACAAAAATGTACGAGCTCGATCATATCCCAAATAAAGGGTGGCCTGTAGTCATGTGACTCTCTCTTTATCGTTGACAGTAAAACCCTTTGAGTTTGTATGGGTCTCAGGTAAAGCGTAGGTCTGCAAATATTAATATCACGTTCAGAAAGAACGGCGTACAACAATTCATTAACGAAGAAATTCAGAATGTGATACGAAGAATCTTGGAAACTGCCCTGTAGTACACTGTAAAGCTACATATTATAGTTACTTGGGCAGGTAGGAATCTGGACTTCTGTCTAAAATAAAATATGATCTGAGAATGGATGGAACCGCTGCTGTGAATACTGAGTCCTGAATTGAGAACATCATCTGTGAAATCGGAATAACGCTATTGTAATTAAAACCAGAAATACACTGACTGACAGAGCAAATGCAACACCAAGAAGGAGTGGTTCGAAAGGGATGAAAGTTGGGGGAAAAACAGAGACGGCACGGACGAATAATTGATGTTTATTTCAAACCGATATGCAGTTTACACAATGCGCACGGCATCGACTCAGTAGGATGTAGGACCACCGCGAGCGGCGATGCACGCAGAAACACGTCGAGGTACAGAGTCAATAAGAGTGCGGATGGTGTCCTGAGGGATGGTTCTCTATTCTCTGTCAACCATTTGCCACAGTTGGTCGTCCGTACGAGGCTGGGGCAGAGTTTGCAAACGGCGTCCAATGAGATACCACACGTGTTCGATTTGTGAGAGATCCGGAGAGTACGCTGGCCACGGAAGCATCTGTACACCTCGTAGAGCCTGCTGGGAGATGCGAGCAGTGTGTGGGCGGGCATTATCCTGCTGAAACAGAGCATTGGGCAGCCCCTGAAGGTACGGGAGTGCCACCGGCCGCAGCACATGCTGCACGTAGCGGTGGGCATTTAACGTGCCTTGAATACGCACTAGAGGTGACGTGGAATCATACGCAATAGCGCCCCAAACCATGTAGCCGCGTTGTCTAGCGGTAGGGCGCTCCACAGTTACTGCCGGATTTGACCTTTCTCCACGCCGACGCCACACTCGTCTGCGGTGACTATCACTGACAGAACAGAAGCGTGACTCATCGGAGAACACGACGTTCCGCCATTCCCTCATCCAAGTCGCTCTAGCCCGGCACCATGCCAGGCGTGCACGTCTATGCTGTGGAGTCAATGGTAGTCTTCTGAGCGGACGCCGGGAGTGCAGGCCTCCTTCAACCAATCGACGGGAAATTGTTCTGGTCGATATTGGAACAGCCAGGGTGTCTTGCACATGCTGAAGAATGGCGGTTGACGTGGCGTGCGGGGCTGCCACCGGTTGGCGGCGGATGCGCCGATCCTCGCGTGCTGACGTCACTCGGGCTGCGCCTGGACCCCTCGCACGTGCCACATGTCCCTGCGCCAACCATCTTCGCCACAGGCGCTGCACCGTGGACACATCCCTATGGGTATCGGCTGCGATTTGACGAAGCGACCAACCTGCCCTTCTCAGCCCGATCACCATACCCCTCGTAAAGTCGTCTGTCTGCTGGAAATGCCTCCGTTGACGGCGGCCTGGCATTCTTAGCTATACACGTGTCCTGTGGCACACGACAACACGTTCTACAATGACTGTCGGCTGAGAAATCACGGTACGAAGTGGGCCATTAGCCAACGCCGTGTCCCATTTATCGTTCGCTACGTGCGCAGCACAGCGGCGCATTTCACATCATGAGCATACCTCAGTGACGTCATTCTATCCTGCAATTGGCATAAAGTTCTGACCACTCCTTCTTGGTGTTGCATTTGCTCTGTCAGTCAGTGTAGTTGAAATTACATGAATTGCAGACGGTTTGAAAATGAGCTCATTTTCTTACTCAGTAGCCATCATAATTAACTCAACTAGGCCCGCTGCTTGATAGATATGTGAAATATAAGTTGAAGGCCTCATCCCGGGACAGCCTTCTCTTACAATAACCCTATGAAGTGCTGGATGACGATCGTACGAAAAATCAGAGGAGAGGGTCCGAAGCATTTAAAAACATTTAGCCTTTATCAGTTAAGCAGTTCTTCAGTATGTTGTGGATTTTTTTCATTCTGGAATACCCTTGAAGCTACAAATGACTCAGTATGTTTGGTTATACAACCTAATGCATATAATACAGGATTATTTATTATCTATTGTATGGCTTTTAGTGCCTGGAGCGTTCGAGAATATGTTCTGCTTGCCTGGTGCAGCCCTTGTAAGGTATATATGCCGGCGAGTGTGGGCGGCATTTGCCGTGTGTGGGAACTGCGTGCTTGTATAGTGGAGGCTAGTTTCGTGTGTGGTGTGAAAGCTGCAGGAATGTTGGAGACATTACAAACAACCATCCCCCGAACCAGGAGAAATAACCATTTAAGATTGAATTCTCTGACCCGACTGGGAATCGAACCTCGGTCCCTCTAAACCGAAGGCGATTACGCTGACCATTCAGCCAAGGAGCTGTACATAATACAGGAATTTAAGGACAAAGGGGACAACTGATTAAGTTACTGAGAAGACTAGTATAGAAAAAAGTGCCCAAAATATTTATCTTCATGCCCAGGTGAAATAAAAACGCTAGAACGGAGGAACAGTTAGAGTGAATGTCACAAGATCACTAACTCAGATTACAGCGGTAGTATAACCTTTTCTGTATTAACGGTCTGGCTGGAGGAATAAAGGTTCAATCCCCAATAGAGTTGAAGACGAAAAGACACCTGTGTTTCTGGGTGCATGAAACCTATCTGTTAAAATTAAAATTTGCACATTCTACGCTTTAGGGCGCCGTCTACAGGTAAATGTATATTCATACATAATGTTTCTGGAAAGGAGGTGAAGATGTTGTGGTATTGTAAAGTCCAAAATTTCCATTGACCACTATAGTTTTATTTGAATTACCTTTGAAGACCTCAGGAGCAGAAGCGGAAACCACATACATCATTGATTTCTTCCGAATATTCTGAGAACTACGTCCAGTATTTTATATGCGCTTGACATGTGTGACATGAATATTATAAGTAGGCATGAATAGCGTAGAGCCAATAAAGAATCTATCACTGCCCACAAAAATTGATTACGCTTCCTCATACATATTTTACACAGTTTTATCGACAGACTAATAAAATCCGGGAAACTTACCCTTACACCGTCAAGACATCTTTGGGGGCAATCTGTTTACAGGAAGAAGAAAATATTCGAATCATAAAAAAGTGGTGAATCATATGGAGACAGATGATTTATTGACCTCTAGCTTTACTTCCGCTTGAAGTCTAGGGAAAAAAAACCCTTCGTTCTCTTTCTATATATAGCCCGCACGTTGGAGGAGCTTTTGAGTGCCGTGTTTTTATTCCTGGGAGTAAAATTTCATTTTCTTCGTGTTCCCCGTCTACTTGGTTTGATGGACCGGCTGTAGATCTACTCGCGACTTTTTGTCCAGCTTGGGATATTGAATGAAGTAAAATCGAGCACGTCGGCTTTGTACAGTTTGAACCGTAAGTTGAACCGTGTGTGAAAGCAGAATGTGGTAATGTAATTTAGATTTATTTTACTGGCAATGTAAATAAGACTGTTGTAATAACTTCACTCAAATAGAGACTACTTGAATGGGATCTTTAAAATTATGCTGTTCTCTTGAAAGATTTCTTTTTTTAAAGAATATTCCGTGTAAAACTCACAGAAAATGTAAGCTATTAAAATCATCACTATTAACAAATAACTTAGAGCGAGTTTACTAAGCGTTGTTGATCGTTAAGTTGTGAACTTTCATTCAAGAGATGGTTAGATCGGACCACAGTGCCTTGAGGATGTCAGCGCTGTAATGAGACATACTGGACATCTGGGGAGTGAGGCAGTATGCTACTGATTTCCTCACTGAATAGGAAGGTACTATTTCAACACAATTCACCCTATGGGTAACACCTTTCTATTTCCGGCCCCGCGGTGTAGGGGGCAACGCGTCCGCCTGTCACCCGGCGGCCCCGGGTTCGATTCCCGCTCGGGTCAGGGGTTTTTAATTGTAAATGATTAATATCCCTGGTTTGTGGACTGGGTGTTTGTGTTGTCCTTAACGTTCCTTTCCTGACATTCAACACTCTACACTTCCGCAATTCCACTTACACGCAGGTTTCTCTCATATGGTGAAAGTAGTGGCAAAAGATCTGTAGAGGTCGACTCCACGAACAAATATAATTAAAGACAAAGCAAAAACAAACACCTTGCAAAGCATCCAGGTGCAATACCATTACTGAGCACCACCCAAACCTCAGCTCTGGCCTGTGCTAAGAGGTAGATATAACAATACTCCGTTTTTCAAGAAGTAGCTAGAGGTGCTATTGACACTTAAAGTGCTTAAATACAAGATAACCTTGGGTGTATTTCTCGGTATATTGAAGAACCCCGGCAATATAATACATTGGCATTCTATAATTTCGTAAGCAGATTTTATTATTATTATTATTATTATTATTATTATTATTATTATTATTATTATTATTATTATTATCATCATCATCATCATCATCATCTGTTTATCCTCCAGGTTCGGCTTTTCCCTCGGACTGAGCGAGGGATCCCACCTCTACCGCCTCAAGGGCAGTGTCCTGGAGCTTCAGACTCTTGGTCGGGGATACAACTGGGGAGTATGACCAGTACCTCGCCCAGGCGGCCTCACCTGCTATAGTGAACAGGGGCCTAGTAGAGGGATGGGAAGATTGGAAGGGATAGGCAAGGATGAGGGAAGGAAGCGGCCGTGGCCTTAAGATAGGTACCATCCCGGCATTTGCCTGGAGGTGAAGTGGGAAACCACGGAAAACCACTTCGAGGATGGCTGAGGTGGGAATCGAACCCGCCTCTACTCAGTTGACCTCCCGAGTCTGAGTGGACCCCGTTCCAGCCCTCGTACCACTTTTCAAATTTCGTGGCAGAGCCGGGAATCGAACCCGGACCTCCGGGGGTGGCAGCTAATCACGCTAACCACTACACCACAGAGGCGGCATTATTATTATTATTATTATTATTATTATTATTATTATTATTATTATTATTATTATTATTATACGACATATTCTGAGTAAAACAACTATAATATAGAAATGAATTTTGGCATTTGCCTTTACCAAATTTTGGAAACTTACTGATGACGTAATCTTTATTTCTGTGGAATGTTACTAATAAGGCAACGTAGGAATTAAAGAACGAGACATTAGGAATTATTTTTTAAATAACTCCAGTTATAAGTCCAGCTGTGATCTCAAACTTCCCCCACATGCACATGCACTGAATAATTCCCGCCATATCATTCCACTCAGTGCGGCTCCATGGCTAAAAGGTTAACGTGCTGGACTTTTGCCACAGGGGTCCCGGGTTCGATTCCCGGCAGGGTCGGGAATTTTAGTCATCATTGGTTATTTTCCGTGGCACGGTGGCTGTGTGTATATGTTGTCTTCATCATCATTTCATCCTCATCAGGTCGCCTACGGGAGTCAAATCAAAAGACCTGCACCTGGCGAGCCGAACCCGTCCTGGGATCTCGCGGCACTAAAAGACATACGCCATTTCATTTCATTCCACTCAGAAGCCAAAGCTTCTCTCCGAAGAGCATTTCCTACCAATGCTGGGAGATACTTTTTATGTCCCATGTTTTACTTTCTCTCTCATCACAAAGGGAATCCTGAATGATCTCAATTAACTGATGCACCAGTAACGCGAATATGAATACTCTATCCAATTTCCCTCTCAGTTACAACCCTCTGCAGCGTTAAACCACGCTACTGTATATCATGAGTTTAAATTGCAATATTCACGATCTCTTGGATGGTATATAATGGAGTCTCACTTTAATGTACATGAAAGCAAGCGGTATTTCAATGAAGTTTTGAACTCTAGAGAGTAAATATTCTTAATTAAGTGCTAGTTCATAATGTCATTGTCATAGAGGTTTCCAGTAAGTCAAAATACGACATTTTATATGGAATATTTGGATGGTCTTATGCTAAAGTGAACTGAGTGGCATGATAATGGCACCGAACCAATGTTTATAGCACTCTCTCTCTCTTAAGATGAGACCACTATGCCGTATTTGTACTCCAACAGAAGGAAGTGCATTACAGAGGAAACATGAGACTAGATTAACGTAAGCTTCAATGAAGGAGGAATATTTATTTTCACAAATAGCGAGACATCAGATTGTCATCTCAAGTGACCATACAGATCCTGAATACAAATAAAAGTTAAGATTACAGTTTTGGTGCAGGAAACAAACAATAGTGAAACAAAGAGATTAAAATAATTAGTTCGATATGAAAATTTACTGTTAATTTTGGCAGTATAAAATGGTATACTATAAAATGATCAACAAATCTCTTAATACTTGCAGGATAATATCTATACATCGCATTCTGGAACGCCTGAAAATGCCAAACACCGACTAGATGGGGGATCTAAACGAACTTTTGCGAACTCCAAAAGGTAGGCTTTTGATCTCCCATGCGTTAATAGGCAAGTTAAATATCTCGATGAGGTGAGGAATGCTTGGACGGATGCTGCCCCTTTTCGACGTTCACCTCCGTCGCTTGCTGAAGGTATTGTCCAAATCTGACGGTTGCGTCCAGACTAATGGCTCTTCTCGTTTCCCTGCTCATTGCTGCAATATCAGCATTTCGATGACCACCTTCATTATGTATTTCTTCATACACTTTTGGCTAAGCAGTTACCCATCTTCTTCATTTCTCATACCTCCCAGTTCTCTTAACTTCTCCTGGCCCGAGAGATCGCGTAACGATCTATGGGGCCCGACCCGCCCGACGGGCGAGGAATGAAAACTTTCAAACAACAACAAGCTAAGCAGCAGTGGTCATTTACCGGTGAACTTATATTCAGGAGATGATTGGTTCGATCAATAACAATTTTACTTGTCGTTACGTGTTTCAATAGCCTAAGTGATCTAAAGTGTGCAAAGACATGATAAAATATAGTTCATTATTGCTAAGAATTGTTTCATTCTTTTCCATTTGGTCAGTAATCATTTGAATTATTCTTTGCATTGACAGAAATATTATGTCCGACTCCTTGGATGAATGTCCAGCGTTCAGTCCTTCAGTTCAGAGGGTTCCGGGTTCGATTCCCGAAAGGGTCGTGTATTTTAATCAAGTCTGATTAATTCATCTAGCTCGGGTACTGGGTACTTGCATTTGTTCCAACACTCTCCTCTTAAAATTCACATAAAACACCACACCAACAACCATCATGGAAACACGCAATCATGATTACATCCCTCTACATAGGTTTGCCTCCAGGAAGGGTATCAGGCCATAAAACAGGGATCAAATCCACATGTGTGACAGTTCGCACACGCGACTCCACAGATGTTGTAAAAGCGGTAGAAGATTGATAGAAGTATTATATCGACAAGTAACCCATACCGTAATGATGAAGTTGGACATTTTAATGTACATTATCTACTCAGATGTGTTGTACAATTTGTGTTACTGTATTATACAGGATGAAGCGAAATTTGCGCACTCGGTCGTCGCAGCGCGACTCCTCAGATACCAGCAATAAAAAAATGTCTGTTATAAAACTTCGTTCTGCTAGTATATCCTGCAGTAAAAAGACGTTGAAGAGTGGCAATCTGGCAACACTGTAACCACATCTAGGGTAACTATCTCTGTCAGCACACATTAGTCCTGCTGTACAGTTGGTGCAGTGGAGAAAGTACTGGGTTAGCATGCAGAAGGTCGAGGGCTCTATCCTGGGTTGAAGCGTATGCTTTTTATTTCGTAAATGTAGTCCAGGTGGTACGGTATCTGGCATCTTAATCGTCAACAGCGAATAAATTCACGCCCACGACGTGGAAAGGGCGTCTTTCAAAGCTGACCAATGAAAATGATTGTTCGTCCATTTCTAGGATCGTAGTATGCAAGTGCAAATGGTTTCTAGAGGACCCGCTGCAATCACTGTTGACGGTGCAATAGGGCAGGCCTACGACAGAAAATGAAGTGAGTGTGTGTTTTAATGAAGGTGCAGCCCCATTATTTGAATGGATGAAAATGAGAAACAACAGGAAACCATGTTCTAGGCTGCTGACTGTTCGCACCCACCATCTACCAAATGCATGGTAACAGCTTCATGGCTTGAACCACACAGCTTGGTTTACTCTTAGCCATCTCTTGTACAAGAACGCGGCAACGGCAGACTTGCTGTGAGGGTACAAAAATCACGCGCTCTTTGTAACACGAAAACTTGTTATAAGGTTACGAGTAGTAAGAGCTCAAGAAAAGCCATGTATTTTTAGATTATGTAGAGGTATCAAATGATCCTCTTGTGCGTAATTAAATCAATTATACACGCATACTTCATAGCGACACATTTATCAAAAACTGTATAAATAATTGGTAAACCTCTGAACGAAAGAGAGAGAAAGATGATTTATTATCGAATCATCAACTTCCTGAATGTACAGGATGGCACTGTGGACAACGTGAACTAATAAAATGCAGAATACAGGCGTACATTTCTGTAAATGTATAGTCTGTGTAAGTGCATTGTATAGTGTGGCGTACTACCAACTGTAGATGTTGGATTTTACTATTCCCAGTGAACTATGGATTACATTAAGTACAATATTTTGTATTCCATATTTGGCAAACCAGAATTCTTTCAGAACTTTGTAAAGAATGCTGGTACAGTACCGCATGCTCGAAGCATCTGCCCAGTCACTTCTACCTCTTGTAGATGTATTTATTTTTATAGAAGGGGATTGTCTGGAGATAGATAGATAGATAGATATAGCAATAATTAATTCCAACGAGCTAAAGGTTCATACAGAGGAATTGTACAATTAATAATATATTCAACGGGGGATCTACAAACTCTGATACTTACAATGATAAATTCAGGTGACTTAAACAGTAATGGTAGAGACATCAATAATGTAAGGTAAGGGTTATTCTGCCCGAAGGAAGGTCGAAACCTCCGCAGAGGTGTTCCTGAGCCGGAGTTTACGTGCGGTAGGGTGGCCAGTTCCTTTCCGCTCCTCCATTCCCTTAACCCCCACCAATAGCGCGTGGCAACCCATCCAACTCCTGACCACGCCCAATGCCGCTTAACTTCGGAGATCTCACGGGATCCGGTGTTTCAACAAGGCTACGGCCGTTGGCAACATCAATAAAGGAAGTGTTAAAATAAAATACCATTCTATAGTTCCCATACTTACACTAAACTTACATTAAACTATTTAGTACTAAAAGTGAGTAACAATGCCCAGGATGATTGACAGAGCGGGTGGTTGTTTTAAATATTACCTATTTATATACATTGACCTATAATGTATCTATCTCATAAATTTTACTTTGCCTTTCGTTTGAAAATTATTAAATTAGGGGCAATTTTTACGTCAGCGGAAAGTTTGTTGTAAGCTTGAATTGCTGAACATTTACAACTATTCTTCCTATATTTTAAGAGTGGATGTGATACAAGGCCAAATCATCTACATGTCTAGTTTGATACCTGTGGTTGTCTGAATAAGTTATTAAAGTAGTTTTGTGAAATATTGGGTTCATTTTATACATTGGTGTGACCGAATTAAGCTCTGTAATTATGCTGAGAGGTAGTACTTCGTCTGAATGTACCAGTCTTTTACTGGGGTGTATAATGGTAAGATAAATATGTTACTTATTGCCCTGTATTGTATCACCATCAGTTCATGCAAGGAAAACTTTATACATTGTGACCAAATTACACATAAGTACTGCAAGTGGCTATTTACTAGTGAATAATAAATTTGTAGAAAGAGGTGTTTAGGGATTAAATATCTAAGTCTTTTTAGTAACCCAACAACTCGGGCGATTGTCTTAGTTATGTATTCAACATGATCATTCCAGGTCAGTTTCTCATTAATAATTAATCCAAGATATTTACATTATTTACTTTTTCTATTTCCGTACCGTTTATGAGTAATTTGTCACTATTTGAAGTGAAGTATTTTCTGTTTTGAAATAATTATGTATACATGATACTGTATAGGCTTTTGGGCTATGCCGCGTCAATAAAATAAGGTGAAATTATGTATTTAGTTTTCTGCAGATTCACTGTCAATTTGTTACACTTGTACCAGTGTAAGAGAGTGAGTTTGTCAAGCTGCATGCTTGCTAAAACTGTGTCCCTATTTTTTCCCCTGTAGAAGATATTGGTGTCGTCAGCGTGTAATGTGATATAGCCATTTAGATTACATGAAGAAATATCACTCATATAAATGAGAAATAAAACAGGACCTAGTATGGAAACTTGTGGGATACCATGGGTTACATAATTGGCAGAGCTCGAGTAATTTTTCACGGTAACAAGTTGCCTTCGACCTGTTAAGTAATTTTCAAACCATTTCATGACAAAGCAACGAATTCTAGCCTTTTCTTATTTTCTTAAAAGAATACTATGGTCAACAGTATCCAAAGCTTTGGTACGATCTATATTTAAGCCTGCTGCAATGTTGTTGTTATCTACGGTGGATTTTAACATTGTAATCAGATCAACAGTAGCTACCTCAGTACTTTTTTTTTGCTAGGGGTTTTACGTCGCACCGACACAGATAGGTCTTATGGCGACGATGGGATGGAAAAGGCCTAGGAGTTGGAAGGAAGCGGCCGTGGCCTTAATTAAGGTACAGCCTCAGCATTTGCCTGGTGTGAAAATGGGAAACCACGGAAAACCATTTTCAGGGCTGCCGACAGTGGGATTCGAACCTACTATCTCCCGAATACTGGATACTGGCCGCACTTAAGCGACTGCAGCTATCGAGCTCGGTACCTCAGTACTAGACCTCTCCCTGAACCCATATTGAACCTTATAGAAGAAATTCTTTTGTTTAGAAAATCCAAAATTCTTTTCTTTACAACTGTTTCCATAATTTTGAAAACAGTAGGTAAAATCGAGATTGGCCTATAATCACTTGGATTTAGTCTACTCCCTCCCTTAAACACAGGGATCACTATAGATATATTTAGTTTCTTTTTGCTAGTGGCTTTACGTCGCACCGACACAGATAGGTCTTATGGCGACGATGGGATAAGAAAGGCCTAGGAGTTACTGTACTGAAGTGAATGGTGCGAGCTATTGATAACCACACTTCGCTAAGACGTTTGTTAATTTCTCGCATCGCGATTTTGATTTAGAGACGGGCATGCTTTACCACACCTGTTTCCAATGAACTGTGATCAATTACAGGTGTCTTCATGACACAGAGTAAGTAATGATTGTTATTATTGTGAATTATAGTCGTCATAAAACGAGAAAGCCATTTTCTTAAAGAGTGCTGATGTTACACTATACATAAGTTATATCAATCGCTGAGAAAGCAACACCACGTATCTGACATCTGACAATATTTTTCTTAAGTATCGTCACGCCTCTCACCCACGTATGGATATACAGCCCATCAGAACAATTTTCGTTGTGTTAGTTTTGCTATGGTAACATGTAAAGAAAAATGAATCTTAACGAACCGTACTGTAGGAATGTAAGTTCGCACGACGTATTTTACACACGCCTCGAGTGTGATGTATTTAAGATTCATTTCCATATACTTCTTAGCATGGAAAAATGAACACAATGGAATTTGCTCTGATGGGTTGTGTACCTATATGTGGCTGGGAGGAGAGACCAGTCTTAAGAACTTATTCCATCATCAGTAAACCTGATTTATATTATATTCCATCAACAGTGAAAATGTTGAAATTAAATTTAAAACTAAATAAAAAGTTTTTGTGGATAAAGTCTTTTATGTTTTAGTTGATATTAAATGTAATTTTATGAATTTCGCTGATAATGGAATACAGTATAATTCCTAAAATCGGTTTACTGATGGAAAATAATTCCTAAAGGCGGTTTGGAAAAATTAAATTTATTGTGCGCTCATACATGCTGTATTTTATAAACCATATGTGTATGGTATTATTGTGGTGTTCATTGGACTCCAATGAGTGAAATGAAGCTAAAATCCTCTAATTTAATATTAGTTTTGTTTTTATTGTTCAGTATATGAAGAGCAGTCCCAGACAAGCGTTTGATCTATCCTAAATTAATTCATGTCTGAAGCTGGTAGCAACGTTCGTAAATATGTAATCACCATATGAGAGCATTAATCGCTTCAATGGTTTTCAGTGAACTGGGTGCAACTGAATGTTAATTTAAGAAAGGAATAGACCGTCAAATAAACCACTAAACGGTTATTAAATTCCTTCCATATGATTTCGAAAGCAACAATCGTGTTGATGTATAGGGCAAATGAACGTGTCGCAGGTAAGTGCGTGGCATTTCGGAAATTTTCCTTCGTGATAATTGCGATTGTGGTTTGTTATACTTATCAACCGAAATTTAATTTTCACATAAATGACATAACGGAACGTGATATAAAGTAACGTTATAAAACATTACACGGTATAACACGTCCACCGTTTATATCAGAGGTGCTCATCTGGGAGCCCGTTGAGGCTAGCCCAGTGCGGCCGGGCTGACGTGACGTAAATGCGGTCAGCTTACGTAGCCAGCATACGGCACAGTGAAGCGAGAGAGCGAAAGTAATTTGCAGGAAGGGAACAGTAACGTTCGATTGTCATTACGAACCTCTCCTCCACTACTCAACGATATGAAAAGAAACCCTATAATCGCAAGAAAACCGACCATTCCGAGATATTCCGGTTTGATTTATAGCCTACTGCGTTCGATATAAACAGTCAGTTTCAGTTTCTTATATTTATATATTAAATGGAAACTAACACGTTACAATTTTTGTGTTACAGTTTACAAAGGTACAGGGTACACGTACACGCTACGATTTACAATTCCTTGGATGGGAATAACAGTATTTCCATTCCTTGGAAAGTAACATTCATGTTATTCATTCAGCAAAAAGTAATATATTTATATAATTAAATACGTTTACTGCTTGAATGTGCACAGTGTTGTAGTGTTGTTTGAATTTCCCTGTTCACTAAATTTGAAAATAGTATTTAAAACTTACCAGGCGTCCGATGATAATGGCTAGCTTCTAAAGGGAAAGATACTTACTATCCAAGATTTATGTACAACAATATAAATGTATCTGCCAAGTAGATGTACGGTATGCCTTAAAATAAATAACCTAACGGACGTTATTCCCGGTTAGCATGATTGGATTGGTGACTTTATCAGATAACTGCCCAGGCAACCAAAAGCCACAGCTTATCCCTATTAACTCTGTATTGCATTAGAAATGTTTCTAAAGTATCTCTAAAATTTAACAGCGAAAATGTTAATTCATTATGTACATTATAAAAATTATTAATCCGCCTCTGTGGTGTAGTGGTTAGCGTGATTAGCTGCCACCCCCGGAGGCCCGGGTTCGATTCCCGACTCTGCCACGAAATTTGGAACGGGGTCCAGTCAGCCTCGGGAGGACAACTGAGTAGAGGTGGTTTCGATTCCCACCTCAGCCATCCTGGAAGTGGTTTTCCGTGGTTTCCCACTTTTCCTCCAGGCGAATGCCGGGATGGTACCTAACATAAAGCCATGGCCGCTTCCTTCGCTTTTCCTTGCCTATCTCTTCCAATCTTCCCATCCCTCCACAAGGCCTCTGTTCAGCATAGCAGGTGAGGCCGCCTGGGCGAGGTACTGGTCATTCTCCCCAGTTGTATCCCCGACCAAGAGTATGAAGCTCGAGGACACTGCCCTTGAGGCGGTAGAGGTGGGATCCCTCGCTGTGTCCGAGGGAAAAGCCGACCCTGGAGGGTAAACAGATGGTGATGATGATGATGATGATGATGATGATAAAATTATGAGATTATTTTACACCGACACAGATAGGTCTTATGCTGACGATGAGACAGGAAAGGACTAGGAGTCGGAAGGAAGCAGCCGTGGTCTTAATTAAGGTACAGCCCCGGCATTTGCCCGGTATGAAAATGGGAAATCACGGAAAACCATCTTCAGGGCTGCCGACACTTTATTGTAACCTGTCAAAATGTATAAACAACAATGAAGCTAAATAACTTATTTCTTACAACGGGAATTGAAACTGACGTAGATGTCTGCCCTCTTGCCGCCATTTCAAACTCGCATACCGCCGCAGTGGTCGAGAGTGACTAGGTGAACTTCACCCAAACTTCATGGCTTGTACGTAACCACAATGCTCATCGCCTGCTTGACCGCCCGCTTACATTGCTGGGCATCCGCGGGGCAAAATGCCCAGCGTGAGCACTTCTGGTCTAATCCTTCTATGGCACTCCCATCACCATTTCACAATCACAGGCTGTAGACGTTTGCTCTGTGTTAGGATAGGTTGAGCTGTGATGGGATACATACAGTGCAGCGCAAGGTTGGTGCTAGGCTAAGTTACTCTGTAGGAAACCACAGACAATTAGACGGTTTAAATACTTTTTCTCATTGGCCGTTCTACTTGTATTGGAATACAGGTACTACTTAATAATAATAATAATAATAATAATAATAATAATAATAATAATAATAATAATAATAATAATAATAATATCTTCATATGAAAAGAATTCATATGGAATGTACTAGGATTCAACAGCCAACATATAATCCTTAAATTCGGAAAAATTTCCAAATAGCAAAGTTAAAATTAAAATTGCTGAATTCTCCGGTAACCTAGGACCACGAGATGGAACTTTCTTCCAACATAAACAAACGTACAATAGAAGATCCTACTGAAAACATGGGGAAAAATAGCTTCGCCTACCAGAAGATACATCAGGTAATGCTTTACCCGAGTTACAACCTCCTGTGAATAAAAGTTCACATGATTTATTGCTCTTGACCGATTCCAGTCTGGTAACAGGTGATCCGTCTAATTCAAATTCGTCTGTAGACTCTACTGGGGCATCAACTAGTACAGATTTGCCTCGTGTGACTGTTTATTTTAATAATAATAAAGCAAACTGTTACCAATTTGCTTCGGTCGGTTCTTACTACATTTATGTCGACGGTAAGGAGGATAATGTTGGAAAATTGCACCCAATGGCCCTAGGCACACTGGTATATACAGCTGTTCCTTCTAGCGGCATTCAATTAAAACATATCTTCAATCGGATGTAATGGGATTAAAATTGAATTCAATTCCACCCAGGCTGTTAACATGATAGTAGGTTCACGCTTATTTATTGAGAAACATCTTGAATCATACATTCTTTCGCAAGAGATCACTCGTCAAGGCGTTATCCGGGATGTGTCTACAGATTTAGAAGAAGAACAACTAAAACAGTTTATTAATTCACCCGTGAAGATTCTTCGCATTCGACGTATGACTAAACGTAACGTAAAAGATAATAAACTAATAATGATCCAATTTTAAACTTGTGTTCTCACAACCAGATTAGATTCTCAAATCTTACCGGAAGCCGTATCAATACACGGCGCATGATGTGCAGTAACCCCTTATGTGGCCCCGGTTCGGATCTGCTATCACTGTTTCCGGTTCGGTCACTTTTGTTAGCTCTGCCGATCACAAGGCAGATACGTTAAATGTGGTGGATTCACAAGCAGACTAAGTGCGTCGCACCCCAACCTATTTATGTGCACCTTAATGGATGTCATGATTCCCTCAGTAAACAGTGTTAGGTGTTCAACAAAAGAGTACAGACTAATGAAATATCAGCAAAACATAATATAACATCTAAGGAAGCTCAAATTGTAGTCACTCGAAGACCATGCACGGAAGGTGCAAGCTATACTCCAATATATGATGAAGAATTATATTTAGCTATTTTGCTTTACGTCGTACAGATCCAGATAGGTCCTATAGCGACGATGGGACAGGAAAGGCCTAGGAATGGGAAGGAAGGGGCTGTGGCCTTAATTAAGGCACAGCCCCAGAATTTGCCTGGTGTGAAAATGGGAAACCATGGAAAACCATCTTCAGGGCTGCAGACAGTGGGGTTCTAAACCACTATTTCCCGGATGCAAGCTCATAGCTGCACGGCCCTAACCACACGGGCAACTCGCCCGGTATATCATGAAGAGGCCTGCCCTCCTTTACCACAACAAAATCACACAGGATTACTGTTACTCAGCGGCTGCTTCGCCCATCACTCCCTCTCCGCCCATCAATGCCAAGCCTTCCATCTTTTTACAAATTCAGTGAATTACCTAGTGGCCCAGTTGGACCGAACCCATACCCACCCCAACCGCACCGTGTAATTGCTCCAACAAATACTTCTGATCCTCACGTAGAGAACCGTCCTCTACTGCTGCCTTATGCGCTCGTTCCAAATATTTGCAACTTGATTACTCAACTGATACAAGGAATATGCACTTCCAACCACGTTATTCCATCACCGGACGAAATGCGACACTTGATAACGCAAAATATCCACGATAGCTTCTAACTTAAAATTATTACAATGAAACGTGCAGTCTTGCTCTATCACATAAAGACAGTCTCTTAAAGGAATTGTATGATATGAAAGTCACCATTGGTGCAATATCTGATACATGCTTTGAAACCAATATTGTAGTTCGATTCCCCGGATATAAAGTGATCAGAGCAGATAGAACAGATGGTTATGGTAACACTGCCATACTCCTACCATAAAATATTTCTTTTCACCTGTTACAATTAGGCCTACGCTAAATTTCAACCAAGCACTCCAAGTTGATACAGTCTGGGATCATGTGCTACCAGTTGCTTTCACAATGATATCTACACTGAGTTGGCAAAAGTCATTGGAGGACGTTGAATGTGATGTTATTAACGAGTTTCTCCTCCACGAGCCCTCAAAACGACATTAATACGGCGAGGCATCTACTCTACAAGGTGTTGGAATCGTTCTGGAGGGATCTGGACCCATGCATCTTGCACTGCTACCAACAATTGGTCTTGTGTAATGGTGCGGGGTTCAAGAAGCGTATACAAGCATGAACAGCATCCCATAAATGCTCGATTAAACTAAGAGCGGGGGATCTGGAGGGCCAATCCATGGTCGTAACTTCACTGGAGTGCTCCTCCAACCACTTGCGCGCCACCACAGAGCAGTGACATGGCGCACTGTCCTGTTGAAACATGGCATCTCCATCAGGGTACCCTAGGACCAGAACGGGATGCAGATGGCCTGAAAAAATGTCCACATAACATACACCTGTCAGCGCTCCCTGCAGCCGGACAATAGGGTCTAATTGCGACCATAAGAACGCCGTCCAAACCAGAACTGAGCTACCTCTCGCCTGTACACAACCTTGTTGACACGTAGGCCATAGCTACATGGGCATTCGCCACACTCTCGCGTGCCCATCAGCTCGATACAACTTAAACCGGGATTCATTGGACCATACCACACGCCCTCACTGATCCATCGTCCATTGCTGATTTTCGCGGGCAATCCCGGATATAATGTGAGCAGAACAGATAGAGCAGAGGTGTCAGCAAAAGGATAAGAGTTTGTGGTCGACTGGTGAAGCCTATGCCGTGAAGTTGCCTCCTTACCTAGTAGAAATGGATTCCTGGCTCACAACATTCAACTAGGCGGTGATCTAACTCATAGTAGCCCGTCGACCGCCCAGTCTGGTTCTGAAGATGTGACGTGATGATGATTATTATGATGATCTTTGTTTAAAAGGGCCTAACAGCTAGGTTATTGGCCCCTAACTGTACGAGGTGTAACGGAATGCAAATTAAAACTTCAGAAGGTATCCACTGACTAGAGGCGACGTGAGGTCCGTTCATTAAACACCTGCGGTCTTACCATGCGGCGGTTTACGCGGGAGGTAACATTCTCTCTACGATAATTGATATCAGCCCTTGTCTTGCAACGATTGTCTCGGAGTTTGACTCCTCCCAGCACTGTTTTGACTTGCTTGATATGAAGTTTGAATGAGATTCACGCAGATTTGAGTTGTCTGACTTATCGATGCATGTCTAATTACACAGGCCAGAACGGAATGTAGGTTTAATTGATTTCTGAGACCCTGTTCTGTCTTTGATAGAAACGAGGCTGCTGCGGTAAGACTGAGCATGCTTTAAAAGTTGTCACATACAGGGTCAGTGGTGTACTGTACCATAAAGTTATATTTCCATTTTGTTCAATTGTGAGTAGTTACAAGGAAATGAAGAACGCACTGCAACGATTTTAACTTGATTAAGAATGCTAAATGATACACAAATTGTTTGTCTAAAATATCTCATGAACGTATTTAATTTTTTAAACCAAACCCCAGCGACCGCTGCTCCTATAGGCTCCCGCTTAATTCAACACTTCTGCCGTACAACTACGACTTTAATCATTAGTATTCCTGCATACAGTTGTGGGAATGAAGTTCGTATGTTTACTGTACGACTCCACGCACTCACGCAAGACTCTGCACTACGCCCGTTAACAAGTCAACTGCCGGCTCGCTCCTCGCAGCTTACCTACGTTAGCGTACGACGACTGCAACAGCATTTAGCTACGATAATTTTTTAAGCTATGACATAATTTCCTTCGAAAAACTTCGTTATTACGCAAGCCTTTACTCACACCATCTGCTCCATACCGTATAAATATTCGAGAGTTTGCCTTCTCATATTAGTTTATGTCTTTCATTGATGAAGTGAAGCAGCCTCTAGAGTGTAAAATCGCTACATATTTCAGCTAGAATCTCAACTCGCTATTCGTTCACGATGTCGTCATCTATCAAAGGTAGGGGAAAGATTACCATTAATGGCTGAATCTTAGGCTCTGTTCTTATACTTATTCTGCCTCTCACATCAGTCTTTTACTGCAGATAAAGTATTATTTATGATTCAAAGTAATTTCTAAATGGGTGGTAACTTTGCAAGATTTTTAATTCATTAATTATCCCCCTTTTATGGAAAGATCATTTGCTTTAGAAGCTTCTTCGTGATGTATAAACTCAAGTTACAGTGAACTCTTTGAGGAGTGTCCATAATATCAGTAAAATCTTGAGTTACTGAACTATCTGAAGTTTTTATGAAATTTGATTGGTGTTGTAAGACACTGGGGAGCTAATTGACAAGTATCTCAATTTTTCACCATATTTAAATTTAAAATTTGTAATCGGTAATTGTTCACTTCTTTCTTAACACATTCCTTGACCATACTCTGTGAAATTTTTTTCGACATTAACACTGAGTTGTTTGATTCTTTTCCTACAATGGTAGATTTTATATAACATAGTTTTGAATAGTTCGTAGGATAATGAGTTTTAACAATCGTAAATCTGCTGGGTTAGATTTTACTAAATGTTACCGGAATGTGTTTTAATAATCAGATTCCATTGATGTTGATGTTCTTTGTTTGATGGTTTAGATGTTATAAGAATTAGGAGTAATAATCATAATCTGCTCTCTTAACTTTAAAGTTGACAAAATGAACTTTAATGACCTTAATTTGCTAAATTACAACTTTCAAGCATAAGCTATAATAATCATAATTTTTGGCTTAGATGTTATAGAAATGAACTTCAATAATCTTCAATAATCAATAATCTTCGATATTAGACTTGATTAATTGCTGCACGGTTGATTCTTATCCCTTTTCTACACTTGTATTTAAACTCTTTATCGGGGTTTATTGACAATAAAAGTGTAATATTGAGTGTTTTGAGACGCAACAGGGATTATCATAAAGAGTATAATCATTAATAATATTGGGATATTCATGATTCTCAAATAAATTCCTTTTTTGTTTTTCATAAGTATTCCTTTTGCTTTTTAACCTCACTGTACCCTCCTCTAGGGGGCAGGAACGCTACTCCTACAACGCGCAGCCAGTGTATTTCATTTAAAGCGAATAAAATACACAGTATCTTACATCTTATGATTCCTATACTCTATTTATTTTTACAATATTGCTCTACATCGCACCGATACAGACAGGTCTTATGGCGACGATGGGACGGTAAATGGCTAGGAATTGGAAGGAAGAGGCCGTTGATTTAAGTAAGGCAGAGCCCCAATATTTTCCTGGTGTGAAATTGGGAATCCACGAAACCACGGAAAACCATATTCATGCTCATTCCTGCACGTCCTTAACCGCACGGCGAACGCGCCTGGTCCCACATTCTAGAACGGGTTTGTGGACTATGGACGGAACACAGCAAACATTACGCAAAGTTAGTACCAGCAGAAAGACAGATAATAATGGATAATTTAAGGGGTTACTTTACGAAATGCCGGGCGAGTTGGCCATGCGGTTAGAGGCGCGCAGCTGGGAGCTTGCATCCGGGAGATAGTTGGTTCGAATCCCACTGTCGGCAGCCCTGAAGATGGTTTTCCGTGGTTTCCCATTTTCACACCAGGCAAATGCTGGGGCTGTACCTGAATTAAGGCCACGGCCGTTTCCTTCCACCTCCTAGACATTTCCTATCCCATCGTCGCCATAAGACTTATCTGTGTCGGTGCGACGTAAAGCCACTAGCAAAAAACTTTGCGAAATACAGGCTAAGAAATGTTGCTTCGAAATTAGAAGTCATTACTCACTGTAATTTAAAAGAAGTATGTCTGCATATTAGAAATTCATGTCAAGAAACTTCTCTCACCTTAATAGAAAATATTGGAATTAGGTTTAAAAGAATTACTAACGACTTAGCAACATGCTATTAATTATTATTATTATTATTATTATTATTATTATTATTATTATTATTATTATTATTATATTGCATTTTACCACTGTATATTTAATATTGTGCTAAAAGTAGTTCGCTTGCTTCATGATGGTCATATGTAAGAGTAAACTGATGGCAGAATACTGCATTCGTTTCCCTCCGTTGGCTGTTTTCATTCTTGAACCCTTTAGGAGGTAACTTTTTATGCGTATACCCAATATAACTGAATAAGCAACAGTGAAAATCTCTTTGAATTAGTTAATTATTTGGGTTCCAAAAAGATGATGTAGCCACTTGAATTTGTATTCTCTCTCCTCTCGCATAACACTTCACTTGCTCAAAGTGGCCCTGCGGGATTATATGTTTCTGGCTGAACTAATCCACGAAATATTCCATGCATGCTTTTGACAGGCATTCAGTAAAAGTCTTGTAGGTACGCTTCCGATATTTTAGCAAACCGTTTCCGCTGATGAGAGGAAATTGTGGGGTCAGTTCTGTTTAAACAGAGAACAGTCTTTTATTTACAGACTAGCAAGATACCCGTGCTACGCTACGGATTTAAAATGAAAGTTATTATTCAAGGTTTTACAGTTTGAAGAGTCCACTGTCAGATGAGCCTGTAAAATACACTGACTGACAGAGCAAATGCAACACCAAGGAGGAGTGGTTCGAAAGGGATGAAAGTTGGGGAAAAAACAGAGTCGGCACGGAAGAATAATTGATGTTTATTTCAAACCGATATGCAGGTTACACAATGCGCACGGCATCGACTCAGTAGGATGTAGGACCACCGCGAGCGGCGATGCACGCAGAAACACGTCGAGGTACAGAGTCAATGAGAGTGCGGATGGTGTCCTGAGGGATGGTTCTCCATTCTCTGTCAACCATTTGCCACAGTTGGTCGTCCGTACGAGGCTGGGGCAGAGTTTGCAAACGGCGTCCAATGAGATCCCACACGCGTTCGATTGGTGAGAGATCCGGAGAGTACGCTGGCCACGGAAGCATCTGTACACCTCGTAGAGCCTGTTGGGAGATGCGAGCAGTGTGTGGGCGGGCATTATCCTGCTGAAACAGAGCATTGGGCAGCCCCTGAAGGTACGGGAGTGCCACCGGCCGCAGCACATGCTGCACGTAGCGGTGGGCATTTAACGTGCCTTGAATGCGCACTAGAGGTGACGTGGAATCATACGCAATAGCGCCCCAAACCATGATGCCGCGTTGTCTAGCGGTAGGGCGCTCCACAGTTACTGCCGGATTTGACCTTTCTCCACGCCGACGCCACACTCGTCTGCGGTGACTATCACTGACAGAACAGAAGCGTGACTCATCGGAGAACACGACGTTCCGCCATTCCCTCATCCAAGTCGCTCTAGCCCGGCACCATGCCAGGCGTGCACGTCTATGCTGTGGAGTCAATGGTATTCTTCTGAGCGGACGCCGGGAGTGCAGGACATCTTCAACCAATCGACGGGAAATTGTTCTGGTCGATATTGGAACAGCCAGGGTGTCTTGCACATGCTGAAGAATGGCGGTTGACGTGGCGTGCGGGGCTGCCACCGCTTGGCGGCGGATGCGCCGATCCTCGCGTGCTGACGTCACTCGGGCTGCGCCTGGACCCCTCGCACGTACCACATGTCCCTGCGCCAACCATCTTCGCCACAGGCGCTGCACCGTGGACACATCCCTATGGGTATCGGCTGCGATTTGACGAAGCGACCAACCTGCCCTTCTCAGCCCGATCACCATACCCCTCGTAAAGTCGTCTGTCTGCTGGAAATGCCTCTGTTGACGGCGGCCTGGCATTCTTAGCTATACACGTGTCCTGTGGCACACGACAACACGTTCTACAATGACTGTCGGCTGAGAAATCACGGTACGAAGTGGGCCATTCGCCAACGCCGTGTCCCATTTATCGTTCGCTACGTGCGCAGCACAGCGGCGCATTTCACATCATGAGCATTCCTCAGTGACGTCAGTCTACCCTGCAATTGGCATAAAGTTCTGACCACTCTTTCTTGGTGTTGCATTTGCTCTGTCAGTCAGTGTACGTCCTCAGTTCGTACCTCAAACAGTTTTTGGGGAATGGTTATTTATTTTATATTCTTACACTCACTTGAACCTCGCACGGAAGAATTTGAATGTTTTAAACCACGTATGATTTAACATCTAGGACGTAAAAGCGACTAAAGTATGAAATTTTAATTTTTACGCGAACAGAAATGGAGAAATGAATACTTTTTAAGGGGTGAATGTTTTGAAATATTTATTAACATCTAGAATATAAAAGACCACCCTTCATAAAAAGTTATGTTCTGTCCTGAAATGTTTTTGAAATAATTTTTGACATTGGACTACCATCTATACATCTTAGCGGCGATATGTTTTCACGTATACGGTATTTTACACCTAGAACATAAAAGAAGACACTTCTCGTAAAATTACAACTTCGTACGCCAAACGGTTTTGGAGAGATGAACAATTTAGTTTAGTTTAGTTTAGTTTACGGAACTAAACTCATTTGACACTTTAGCGGTGGAACGTTCAAAAATCTTTCCTATGTCACACTTAGAATTTAAAATATATACCGCTATTTGGAATTTTGCCTTCGTAGGCCTACATTAAACTGTTTCGGAAGAAGGTATTAATATATTTTTTCGGATCGTAACCCCCATTTAACTCCCTGAGGGGTTAAATTTCTTTCAAACCTTCTGTTATTTAACACCCAGGATATCATTTGACATTTTAACCTCGTAACTCAAACGGTTTCATATAAACGTATATTTCTGTCATCAATCCTCATCCCCCGGTCAAAATCCCTTGACAGTGTATTGTTTTAAGTCCACTTCTTATTTTTATCTTCTTAAAAAGAATTGAACTCCTTTTACACCCCCCTTAAGTTGATTCCCTTCCACCAACAAAAAATGCGTGTTTCTTTATTTATAAACGAGATTCCTATTTTCATATCCGTAACACACTTCGTTTTTGAGATACAAGTATCCTCATGCAAAGAATGAAACTCATTTTTCAATTCATTTACCCACCCTTAATTGGATTTCCGAAAACAAAAAATCATTTTTCTTTATTTTCAAAGAAGATTCCAAATACAAATTTTCTTGTCTGTAACATCTTCAGTTTTTGAGATATAAGTATCCTCATAAAAAGAATTCAACCCCTTTCAGTCAATGTTTTAGTTTGGGGTATAACCTTAAGGTTGCGTAAAACTGAGTGAGTAGGGGCATCTGGATCACTCGGTATACTCATTTTAAAAATTCACCCCCTTTGTCACTCCTGTTCACCACCCCTTAAGTATATTTTCGAAAAACAAAAACGTTTCTTTATTTTTAAGGGAGATTTCAAATACCAATTTTCATGCCTTTAAAATGTTCAGTTTTAGGTATACTCATATATACACTCATTTTAAAAATTCACCCCCGTTTTCATCCTTTTAGTGACGGAATATCCAAAAATCCTCCCTTAGTGAGCACCTACATTGTAATACACAGTTCAAAAGAATTAAGCGAACGTGTTTTTAAACGTGTGCCGTGCTCCACAGAACAATACCTGACACCCAGGTATATTATCAAATAAACATTTATTTTTTACCGCTGAAGAATACAAAAGAACGTGGATGGATTCGCGTTAATTTCCAGAACACAAACGGAAATGTCAAAACAGGGTCGAAAACAAAGTGATAACAGTTCTCCAAGGTGGATTTTATCACAGTTGAAGAGCTTCTGCGTGGTTTATGCACTCCACGAGCATTTATCACAGTTTGGCACCTACGTGGCATGCTCCGTACAAGTCGACGGAGGTCACTTTGCGGTATCAGTTCCCATTCTTCAATGAGAGCCTGTTCGAGGTTTTGGAGAGTCCATGGTGGAACAGGACGCCCACGAACACTTCCGTCAAGCCTATCCCACACATGCTCGATGGGATTAAGGTCGGGATCCCCTGTTGGCCATTCAACCTCTTGAATGTCCAGTTCTCGCAATACAGCTCTGGTGATGCGCACCACATGAGCCCTGGCATTGTCGTGCATGAGTACGAATTCAGGGTCAACACCGTATGCAGCAACCAACACATGCAGTAGCAGTATCTGCTCGATGTACCCCGCAACGGTAAGATTACCACGGGCGACGACAAGATCCGTACAACCGTCAGTACTAATGCCACACTCACGCTGTTTCAGGGGAAATCTGGACTCGTCTGTGAACAACACAGGTCTCCATTGGCGAAGTTGCCAGTTGACGTGGGTACGGGCAAAGAGAAGGTGAGCTGCGTTAAACGGGGCAATCGTACAAGACGTCTTGGTCATAAGGACACTTGTCTTAAGGGGAGGTTGTAAGCTATTTTGGGTTAAAAAAAAACTTTTTAGATTTTTGATAATTTTGGTAGCTGGAGGTCCGTTTTAGAATGTGCATGTGTTTTTTGCTGATAAACGCCCCAAACACCGTTTAAAACCCATTTAAATGCCACGTGACGTAAGAGAGCCACGCCTCCTTTCTGGATCTGTTCCTTCAGGCCTGGGAAGTGCAATATTTTTTGTCTTCCAGATAAGTTCCTTTTAAATATCTAGGGGATGGGGACAACAAGGCTTTTGCAAGTGTTGTCCAAAAGAAGCCTTATGGGGAAATAATTATTGAGAAACTGGAATGTATAGGTCATATCCAGAAACGAATGGGGTCCCATCCCCGGAGACTGCGCAGTGAATACAAATGGGAAAAAAATGGAAGATGGTAAATTACTATCAGGAAAGGTTAGGCTTAGTGACAAAGAAATAGATACATTACAAAACTGTTATGGAATGGCTATAAGAAACACCAGTAGTGTGGAGGAAATGAGGAAAGCTGTCTGGGCAATTTTCTTACACAAAATTTCTACAGATGAAGTTCCCCAGCACTGTCTTTGTCCCAAAGGTTTGTCCTCCTGGTGTAAACATAATAGGTCCAAAGATACAGTAGAAAGCTATTCACATAAACATTCATTACCTATGTCTGTGGATGAAGTAATCAAGCCAATATTCAGAAGTCTAGCACATCCTGACCTTCTGAAAAAATGCTTACATGGGAAAACCCAAAAGCCTAATGAAAGTTTTAATAGTGTTATGTGGGCAAGGGTTCCGAAACCAATATTTGTGGGGTATCAGACACTGATTCTAGGAGTTAGTGATGCAGTATTGGCATTTAATGAGGGAGATGTGGGGCGACTTCAAGTGCTGCAGCAGCTAGGTATTCAACCAAGAACGAATGCACTGAAGATTTTCCAAGATCTCGACAGGATGCGGGTTAATAAAGCAGATTTAGATGCAGAAAAGCTGGCAAAGAGGGCCAGGCGGCTGCAGTGGTCTAGGAAGAGAGCCAGACATTATGAGAACAACAGTGAAAGTCAAGAATATGGCTTTGGCATCCACTGAAGGTACTGTCAACTTTAAATCAATTTTTCTCAAAATCTAACCTTGGTAACATATTATTGCATTTTTTTCAGGAAGTTCTTTACCCAGTTGTGTGAAATTTTGTATAGTTATTCTATACTTAGCTATGGTGTTACTGACTTTCTATTGTTTTGTTCCTAATTTAATCATAGAAGTTATCCAACATTTTATGGTAAAATATGGGGAAAATTCAGTGTACTTTAAAAAATATATAGTAATTAAACTTTTCACTCGGCATTAAAACAGAAAAGTCATTGTCTTTGCAAAGCATGTGTCCAACACTGCTCATAAGTTCAACCTCATAGGTTTATTAGTTTCTGAAATAACTGCAGTCAAATTTCGCCAATTTAACATTGGCAGTATAGGGCTTAAAACCTGTCTGGTCAGACACCGTGACTCCAGTGACCCTCCTGATGTCTTGTTGCAGTTCTCTGGCAGTTGCTGAACGACGCCGCAACTCACAGATTGTCAGTCATCCTGTGGGGTTGGCGTGCGTCCACAACCTTGTCTAACCCTCCTTGTGAACTGGCCTGTCTCATCGTAGCGATTCCACAAGCGATCCATAACTGACGGAGAGATATTGAGATTCACAGCAACATGACGAAAAGTGCATCAAAGTGACGGCCCTTGGGACTTATACCTCGTTAAGATGTCTCATGGGATGTGCTGGTTTACGAACAACGTGCTCAAATGACCGCAGTAGTCTGTGTACTTCACAACGACACACGGACGCACCGCTATTCACATTGTTTTGAAGGGTCACCTGACAGTTTAATACAATGCTACGCCTACAGATGGAGTAACTTATAACTTCGATTTGACATACCCTGAGTAGCTAAGGTCACGAGGTATGCTGCACGACCACTGGAACCCCATGTACCAAATGAACGTTCACATACCAGACGTTACAAAACATGTTCCCCTATTTTTTGAAGTGTGTATGAATGCGTCCCCAAAATGTCATTTCCTTACGTCAGTGGTTTTGGCTCGGCGATAATGAATCAGTCAGTCCTGAAAAGTTATTATATATATGAACTACATATGATCTGGGATAGTGATGCAGTCTTCGCACTGTGCGTGAGTTCAAAAATCTGATTGATCTGATCCGTCGCGTTTGCAAAGGCCTATAGATCCTGAGTTTGAGAGGGTATAAATAAAGGAACTATTACACGAGTACCCTACTGATATCAAAATTCACGTTAACTTGACTGTGGATTTGAAAATGAATATAACAGCGAAAGAGAGGATGAATTTTGTGATGATGAAGAATAGAAAACCTACAGGCACGTGCTTCACGTGTATATTACCCGAGTGTCAGCAAAGTACTAAAAATCTTTGATAGATGCATACAGGACCAGTGAACGTCACTCAGTGAGAAAATTCACTAAATAATAATAGGACTCTAACTGTGTTGCACATTTCAATAGGCCTATGCATGATATTTTCATTTACTATTTTCCTCTTGTTTAAATTTCAGAGAGTTTAAACAGATTGATTATTTTCGGGCAATCTTATGCGATTAAAGTGAAGAGACGAAGAAATGTGCGTTTTAAATGGAACTCTGTATACCCTAAAAAATTATAATGTAATAAAGCGCAGATCAAAAAGACGAAAACATCATGAAAGGTCATTTTCTGATCCCGATAAAATATTTAAATGAACTGCGGAATATGTAATATGATACATTACATACAACCCATCACCACCGACCGCTGCTCAGCCTGTAGGCCTGAAGATTACTAGGTGACGTGTGATCAGCGCGGCAAATACCCTCGGCCGTTATTCTTGGATTTCTAAACCGCAGCTAGGTCCTCAGTTGTAATCACGTAGGCTGAGTGGACCTCGAACCAGCATTCAGATCCAGATAAAAATCCCTATACTGGCCGGGAATTGAATTCGAGGCCTCCGGGTAAGAGGCAGGCACGCTACACCTATCGCCCGGGGCCAGCACATTACAAACACAATGGTAAATATACGTTTATAAATGGGGGAGCTGATCATAGGAATGAATTATCTACGCCGGTCTAAGAGGATTATTTCAAACATATTAATACGCCAACAAAATTAATCCAATATTCTGCAAATTCTGTGTAAATTTCGAAATAATAGTTCAATATGGAGATATAATAATTTATTGTAGTATTGCTAGCCTGGAACAACGCTTGTAAGGTAGACCCTCTCATAATGGTCGCCGCCCAATGGCGCATACTGAGCGCTACCAAGGTTATCAGTGAAGTCCAAACCTCAAATGAGAACGATGGATATCTTAAACACATTATAATGTAAGCATCTGACTCATTGTTCCATTTAAACAACTTGAAAGCGATGAGAAAAATCGGCGCGTGTATTTCTGAATGCAAGGCATCGGAGACCGACATTGCAGCCCAGGCGGCGCGTCCCTCTCCTCTCGACTCACCTCACGCAGCTTGCTGCTGGATATCGGAACGATGAGTGGACCAAGGGGATATGTGTGTAAGGTCGCCACTACCAACCAGCGAGAGAGAGCAACCATGCGTTCCTTATCACATGTTCTTCCTCACCTCTTACTTCTGACGTAATTATATAGATTATTGGTATTTCACTCTCGTCTACCTCTGCATACTTGTAAGAAGACACTGCAATGTCTGGTGTTATAGGAGTAATATAATTTTCTTTTTCTACGTAGGTCTGGTAAAATGAAATGTTATCTTTCGGGTTTAGTATTCTCTTTTGTTGTTTAGAATCAAACCCGTAATCATGGGTCGGACACCACCACTGATCTACCGAGGAAGCTAATACACCAGGGAACGGCGGGTACGATCGCTTGTAACGCTGTAAAATTCTACATGGATAATAATAATAATAATAATAATAATAATAATAATAATAATAATAATCATTTAATAATATTAATAATAAGAGTGCATAACCTCTGGAAAGGCTTGATGGTGACCTAATGAGGAAGAAATGAATAGCTAGGAATTCATAAACACCCAGTTCCCAAGCGAGGGGAATTAAGAGTGCGAGGAGGTTGATTCCGATTATTGAACCGGGGCATCGGACCAATGGCAAACATTCTATCCATTTTGCCAAAAAGCCGAGCTTCAATTTGCTAATCGCGAGGCTACCATCTCCACTGAGTAATGGCAGTGGCAGAGGCCACGGCAGTAACTTGTGAAACAGTATCGGCTACTCCGGTGCCTCAAAACGCTTTAGGCTTGACGTTCACCAAACAAACTATCGAAAAGGAGTAACCTAAGTCTAGTGATAACCCACGTCTTCATCGCAGCATACGCCACTGTCGTCGCCGTCTGCTGTGTATAGAAAACTACGTGTTATTTGGTGGAGGATTGTGTTGTGTGAGGTGAATAAGTGCAGGAATATTGGGGCAGCACCAACGTCCAGTTCCTGAGTCATGGAAACGGACTTCTTAAGATCAAAATCCTTCGACGCGGTCTGGAATCAAACCCGCAGCTCTATGTACTGAACGCCAAGAAGCTGACCACCAAGCCATGGAGTCGGAATGTTAAGTTAGTAGTTCACAGCCAACATAAGGTATTTTACCTAGAGTAGCGACATGCACCATGTAGGCCTACCGCTCAGTATGCTGTACATCGTAGTGTTAATGCCTATAATTTGAAGATATTCAAGTGGTGGGACGAACCACACTGTCGGCAGCGCGGAAGAAGATTTCCCATGGTTTCCCAATTTCACACCAGGTAAATGCTGTGGTTGTACATTTATTCAGGCAACGGACTCTTCCTTTCGACTCCTTGCCCTTTCCTATCACATAGTCGCCACAAGACAAATCTGTGTCAGTGCGACGTTACGGGTTCGATTCCCGGCGAGATCAGGGAATTTTACCTAGATATGAGGGCTGGTTCAAGGTCCACTCAGACTACGTGATTCTAATTGAGGAGCTATCCGACGGTGAGACAGCGGCCCCTCTCTAGGAAGCCAAGAATAACGGCCAAGAGGATCCGTCGTGCTGACCACACGACACCTCGCTTGGCAGGCCATGGCCCTTCGGGGCTGTTGCGCCATGGGTTCTTTTTCCTTTAAATTTGTAGGTAATTGCGTTGTAATTATTCTGCTACACCACTTGTGATGGAATAATTTAGGTTATATTTTGTAAAATTTGAGTAAACTTTCGAATGGATTATTTGTAACTACGTTGTGGTACCTGTGAAGGAATATGTAGTTTATTTTCTCTAAATGCAATAGGAATATCTATGAGACTGGTTTTTATTATTGTGTTACACTGTCATGTCCTTTTGTTTGATGTTTCCGTATCTTTATTTTCATGGGTCTTCCTTTGTTCTCATGTACAACCTCATTTTTATACAATTCCTTCTAATATTTTTTTCGCATGTACGTGATTATTATATTTCTATTATTTTTGTTTTAATTTATTTGCTAGCATTGCTACCGGTATATCTCCCAGATGCATTGTATTTACGCATCATATTAATATGGAGGAAGAATGTTTGTTGGGGTTTCACAAACCTCAAGTCATCAGTATTGTTTCAAATACTGCAGGTCACCGGTTAAGAGTTCTCAGTGATCGCATGGAGGAGGAGGTGTGAGCTGTGAACACAGGAAGTGCGGTCCTCCCTCTCATTCTCTACCACTCTGTACAGCCAACATAATGTATGATACCAAGAGTGGGGACGTGCACCATTTGGCGTCAGACACACTCAAGGAAATTGCTTCCCCTCGACTTTTTAAAGGACTTCTAAATAAAACCCGAAGCATTGTTTATTTTCCTTGAAACAGTTACAAGCACACAGAACCTTCGATACAGCAGCTGCCAGCAGAAGCGAGACTCCTGTGTTTATACACAAAACATAGTAAATGAGGGAATATTCATTTCCATGTTAAAGTGTAGAAGTGGTTAGGAATTACACGGGTAGGTTTTCGGTGACTCTGAGTTGGGAAAGAGCTAGAACAGCGAAGGCAGTAGCTTTAATTAAGATATCGACTTGGTATTTGCTTGGTGTGAATATGGGAATTCATGGAAAACCATCTTCAAGGTTACCGACAGTGAGGTTCGAACCGACTACCTTCTGAATGCAAGTTGGTAGCTACGTGACCAAAGCCGTGTGGCCACTTGCTCGGTAGGTCAGAATTCGGCAGAGAATTGAGAAACTTAAGTAGGAACAAAGCACCTAGAAATGAAGACATGGCCTCAGAATTACTGACTGCCTTAGGAGATACCATCATAGCGAGATTATTCCATTTAGTGTGTAGGATGTATGATACAGCATAAGTGCCATCAGATTTTAGACAAAAAGCTGTTAGAACAATGTCAAAAAAAGCAGGTGCTGGCAAGTATGAAAGCTACCGCACAATATTATTTTAGTACCTCATGCTTGCAAAATTATAACATGTATTATTTACAGAAGAATGGAAGAACAAATTGATGCTGAGTTGGGAAAATATGTTTTGTTTCAGAGTTAATGTAGGAACATGTGAAGTAATCCTAACATAATGTCTGATCTTAGACGGTCTAATGGCATTCATAGATCTGGTAAAGGTATTCAATAATATTCATTGGACCACGTTTTTTGAGATTCTGTAGGTGATCGGGATCAGATACCGAGAGAGGGGGATCATCTACAATATGTATAAAAATCAGTCTTCAGTGATGAAATGAAATGGCATAAGGCTTTTAGTGCCGGGGGTGTCCGGGGACGTGTTCAGCTCACCAGATGCAGGTCTTTTGATTTGACGTCCGTAGGTGACCAGCGCATCGTGATGAGGATGAAATGATGATGAAGACGACACATATACACAGCCCCAGTGCCAGCGAAATTAACCACTGATGGTTAAAATTCCGGACCCTGCCGGGAATCAAACCCAAAGCTCCTGTGACCAAAGGCCAGCACGGTAACCATTTAGCCATGGAGCCGGACAGTCTTCAGTGATAAGAATCGGGGACTGTGAAAGACAAGCGACAACCCAGAAAGGAGTGAAGCAAAGCGGCAGTATGTCCCCTCTCGATTTGAATTTGTATATAGAACAGATGGTAGAGAAATTCAAAGAGGAATTTGCAAAGGGAATCAGAATCCAAAGGGAAGAAATAAAACTCTGAAACTTGCTAACGATATTGTTATTTTAACTTAGTCTGCAGAAAATCTTGAGAAATTGCTGATTAGTATGGACACAGTCTTGGAGAAGGAGTACAAGATGAACATAAATAAATAAATAAATAAATAAATAAATAAATAAATAAATAAATAAATAAATAAATACATAAATAAACAGGTCTATAAAACAAAACAACGAAGTCAGCTGATGAGATATTACATTGGGAAATAAAGTCTTAAGGGGAGTAGATGAGTATTGTTTTGTGTAGCAAAATAATTAACGATGGCAGAAGGAGGATATAAAATGGGGACTAGCACAATCAAGGAAGAACTTTTTAATAGAATCAATTTGCTCACTTCCAGCATTGATATAGAAATTTCAAAGATGCTTTTGAAGACTTTTTTTTTTTTTTTTTTTTTGCTAGGGGCTTTACGTCGCACCGACACAGATAGGTCTTATGGCGACGATGGGATGGGAAAGGCCTAGGAGTTGGAAGGAAGCGGCCGTGGCCTTAATTAAGGTACAGCCCCAGCATTTGCCTGGTGTGAAAATGGGAAACCACGGAAAACCATCTTCAGGGCTGCCGATAGTGGGATTCGAACCTACTATCTCCCGGATGCAAGCTCACAGCCGCACGCCTCTACGCGCACGGCCAACTCGCCCGGTTTTGAAGACTTTAGTCTGGAGCGTGGCATTGTATGGAAGTGAAATATGTACCAAGACTAGCTCCGAATGAAAGGTAATAGAAGCCTTTGAAATGTGGTGTTACAGAAACATGCTTAAGGTGAGATGGGTAGATCGGACCACGAATTAAGAAATCTTGAATCGAATTGGTGAGAGGGTAATGGGTTGGCGAAACTTGACCAGAAGGAAAATAGAATGCTAGGACACATCTCAAGGCACCCAGGA
Source organism: Anabrus simplex (assembly GCF_040414725.1). NCBI lineage: Eukaryota > Metazoa > Arthropoda > Insecta > Orthoptera > Tettigoniidae > Anabrus > Anabrus simplex. Next base: position 583,593,696 of record NC_090266.1, on the reverse strand, counting down.
TTTGTTCAGTTTGTTTTTTCGAGGGAACTGTAGGCGGTAAAAATGGTAGGACCGGGCGAGTTGGCCGTGCGCGTAGAGGCGCGTGGCTGTGAGCTTGCATCCGGGAGATAGTAGGTTCGAATCCCACTATCGGCAGCCCTGAAAATGGTTTTCCGTGGTTTCCCATTTTCACACCAGGCAAATGCTGGGGCTGTACCTTAATTAAGGCCACGGCCGCTTCCTTCCAACTCCTAGGCCTTTCCTATCCCATCGTCGCCATAAGACCTATCTGTGTCGGTGCGACGTAAAGCCCCTAGCAAAAAAAATGGTAGGGGTAAGCTAGAGCATATATATGAGAGAGTGAGAGATATAGAGAGGAAATGATGATATAGATACAGGATGTAGTTGTCAAATAGAAACGAAAAGGTTAGTACAAGGTAGGGTATCATGGGACGCTGCAACAAACCAGTGTTTGGACAGACGATCCGAACAACAACATAAAACACAGACAAATTGCCGTCCCTTCGGACTGTACACGTCTGGCAACCCTACAAGCACATGACGCTAAGATACTGAAGGTTGTTTTCTAGCAACAACATACTCCGTTTCCAATGAATCTCAACCTCTGTTGGTACCAGATACGGGGATTGATCATACTTTAGTACAGTGCACAATTTCTACCCCGTTCTCCTTTTGAAAGGATTAAAGCATGTTTTAAATACATCAGACTTAATGGACAAGCAAGTCAAAATGCATGCTTCATCTAACATCATCCACCTAAAGGTCTCGTGATTGGTTATACGTATTTTTCACGATATTTAACACCCCTTTATGACTGCAGAATATTAATCACTGCCTCTTTGCCTTCATTAATGTGATAGATGGTGATAAAGTTGCGTGATGAAGACAGAGAGGCGCTATAAACACGGTGGTCACTTTCTAGGTGCTGGTAATGTAGCGCGGTGGTTCGTTCAATCCATCAACTAAGCTTTTGTCCATCACCGGCAGATGACGCTACCGACAGGGTCAATTACTAATAGTGTTGCTTGATTGGCTGTTACATGAATATTCCAATAATGTATCATTCAACGCCCCCTTGGTGGAAAAATAAAGTGGGAGTTGTCAATGAACGTACCGCTTACACTGTTGATGTATGTAACGTAAGCAAAATGTTATTGATTACTGATGTCATACCAAAACTACATATATCTATGTAAATTGTCTTCTGCCAGTAAGTTTTGAATAGTAACCTGATAAGCGATTTTTACACCAGACGGCGCAAGTAATGGTCAATCTTTGGTTCAGTTTATATTTTGTGCCTTTTTTATTGTCTCTGTTCGTTTCAGCATCATGGAAAAAATACCGGGTGAAATTTCATGAAACTTCATACGTATTTAAATTAACCCTGCGGTACACACCCGCAATTTTGTTACGGGAATACTCGCGTGGGCTACATATGCTAATTTATAATACGTTCTATTTCTATTTCAAGCTTCTTCTGAGATTTTGCAGGCCGTTAATGCACAATTAGTTATACTATGTAATTCACTATCAGCATTACCACTTTGTTCGCTATCCGAAGTAGACCATTTTCACTAAAATCGTTATCTACTTCCTCAGTATCAGAGTGCAGAACTTGTTCCGTTGCAAAATCGTCTTCACCATCATCACTGTCACCCTGTGGAACTTCATCATCGTCACTGTGTTCGCCCAACCACTGTTGGATAATATTCTCATGGTTAGCAGCCATAGTGACGCCAGCACTCGCGCGGGCTACAGAGGTAGCCCACTCAACTTTAACACTGACTTGAGCACAGGTCCAACCTCGCACACTAAATGGCCACAGGATTAACAGGGAAGATCCTATCTGAAACAGCGCTTTTCTGCACCCCCGCCCTCCCCGTGGAACTATCACAGAAAAGAAAATGGCTGGGCTTCGGGGGTAGCCCGTGAGAGTGTTGGAGGGTTGGAGGGGACTTACAACCTTTATAACATTTTACGATTAATTTTTAACTGGAGGATTGTTCAGAGGGATGCCTAAACACAAAGACAACAAACAAGTCGCGAATACATCACCCCTCCATTAATATTAATCTGCTGTAATAGAAGTAATGTGTATTAGTTTTTTTCTATTAGCTTTAAGTCGCACCGACACAGATAGGTCTTATGGCGACTATGGGAGAGGAAAGGCCTAGGAATGGGAAGGCAGCGCTCGTGGCCTTAATTAAGGTACAGCCCAGTATTTGTCTGGTGTGAAAATGAGAAATCACGAAAAACTATCTTCAGGGCTGCCGACAGTGTGTTTCGGACCCACTATCTCCCGGATGCGAGCTCACAGCTGCGCGCCCCTAACCGCACGGCCAACTCGCCTGGTATGTGTATTAGTAAGACTACACTAAACATTATTTCACCTCATCTTGTCCTGTACATATATTCCTCATTGGGTTCGAGAAGGGCATCATCAGTTATGTTGTGGTGTAAATGTCTGGTGTCATATTTTTTCAAGAAAACAGACATTTCTTTTTCCCACCTAGACCTGGAATTCCCTGAAAATGGTTTGGAGAGTTAGGTGGAATAAAATCCACTTCGATCGACAATACGGAATTTGTTCCATTGGGCTGGCGCACCACCTCATTATTTCCGACCTGTGAGAAATCGCCTTAATCAAGTGTACCCTGAACGCTGGATTGATGGAGTTAGTCCCTTATCTTGACTATAGGCACCTTCCAATTTAATTCCACTCGATATTTTTTAATACGGCTACATTAAGACTAAGATGTTCCAACCAGACGCCCTAAATGTATAGCAATTGACTGAGTATGTGCATCTTTGACATCAGATATACTCAGGCGAGTTCATGAAAGTACACGAAGACATTTGCGTCAATGTATCGATCAGGAGGGGCAAGCTTTTAAGCATCTGCATTATGAATGAGCACGTTCAATAAGTCAGAAATCTGTTTCTTTATGCTTGAGGTAGCATTTCTGAAGGCTCGCCAGAATACTCACATATTTAACTTCTTCTTCTTCTTCTCCTCCTAATATTATTATTATTTTTATTATTATGATTGTTATTATTGAGTATTATAATGTTGTATTTTAAAAATTCAATCATAGATGTAGCTTTCAATCTTTCCAGTTTGCTGGGTTCTGTAGCTCAGGCAGTAAAGCGCTGGCCTTCTGAACTCAAGTTGATAGGTTCGATCCTGGCTCAGTCCGCTGGTATTTGAAGGTGCTAAAATATGTCAAATTCGTTTCGGTAGATGTACTAGTGCGTAAAAGAACTCCTGCGGGGCAAAATTCCGGCACCTCGGCGTATGTGAAAATCATAAAATTATAGTTAATGGGACGTAAAACCAATAACATTACGTTGTATCCAGTTTCATTTTGTTGACTGTCACTGAACTAGCGGTAGTCTCTTTATCCCCTCATCGTGTTGCCTCATATTTTAATGGTTGCCTTTGTTTGCTTTCCTGTCGGCGCTAATGGGCCATCTGGTAGAAGGACACTTGGCTTCAATCCCTGTCATCCTGCACGAGGTTTGCTGTCCACGGTTTTCATGGAAAGATCTGTACGACTAGTAGGTACTATTTACTAGACGATACCTGCATATGCCAACTATGCGACATGAAATGTATGAAATATAACATTGATTACTGTACTAAATTTAACGAGTGCGCTAAATACGGCTAAAGATACTTCCTGTATATGTTGTACTTTTTAATATATATTAAATACCGGTACACAATAACTCCAAGGAACTTACATTACACATGTTGTAAACAAGGTTGGGTTTACAAAAACACAACTTCTTTATTTACTTCACATGTAAAATTACAATATTTATACTAACAAAACTGAAAGTTATCTCGAAGCAAATTGAACAATGAATTTGGAAAAGGAGTCTGTCTTTGTACACTATATACACGTTGGAGTATTCACGTTCACTACTATTTCGGAAAGATAGTCCTTGTGACATGAAAAGTTCTTGATAGTCGAAAACCATCAGAAGCACTGACGTAAATATCTCAGAGAGTCCTTCTTTGTTGAAGTGTCGGAGTTCATTAACGTAAGTTCAATGACTGAAGAGTTCCTACTTAGCAAAACTAAGTTGATAATGGGAGCTCGCATTAGCTAGGGAATGATAGTGGCATATAATGGAAAGACTGGACATGGACAGTGGAACAGGCAAGAGGAGCGGTGACCCGAGGTGAGACCTCTTACTGCCAGAAATTCAGTCCACCTGGCCGAAGCACATTTTCAAGAGGAGTAGCCTCCGTGCTCGACGTAGGGTGTATTCTGGAGCTGGACACCGGGGTCAGTAGGGTGTCTGGACAGACTATGAGCTCCTTTTTATAGCACACACGACGTTCCAGGCACGCGCACTGAGAGCTGCGCGTCGAGGCTCGAAGAATAACACCTGGCACGCGTGTAGCTGGCTGGCGGATCGAGAAGGGAGCGACGGACATACAACAACACAGATTTATGAGAATCTTTCATTATCCTTTCCTCTAAATTACCCTTCCAACCTGGAATTAATGGAATTACTTAAAACTCACGTTACAATCTTCTTTTAATTTAAAGTTAATTGAATATAGATGAGTGACTTTCTGGTGTGTTAGCAGGGTTTATATAACAGGATAAATTTGTGATCAAATTCTGTTTTAACAGCTTCTGAAAATGAAAAAGACCTTCGTCTTTACCACGTTGTTTCCTCGTAGAGGGTGGTGATATTATGACAGTAGTCTGATACTCCTACCTTACCAGTGAAATACACTAGCCCTAGGTCGTTTACCTCTGTCACCCATACCATGAATCCTTAAATGTTTCACGGCCTAAATAAAGTACATAATTCACTTAATTCAATCCTAAGTCATCAGTGGATAATACATCATCAATATAGTTTCGGAAGTAATAATCATACCCTTCCTAGAATATTTACATGAGAGAAGATTGAGAAACGCGAGGAATAATTACTGCCTTATTGAGATGGGTATTCAGCACCAGAAAATTCACTTAAATCACCTCGATATGCGAGAGACCAGAAAAAGGTAGTGTTGCGAGCTGTTTGTGCTTACCTTACAAAAAAAAATTCTCCCCTTCGAATTGGTGCTCTTTTCTCCGTCTGCGGTTACGAACTGTCTGCTTCCTGGCTGCTTGTAATACTGCTGTCACTGCTTGCCTGTATGGCGCATCCACTCTGACGTCACGCCTATAGTATGTTCTCGATCTACCCCGCTGGCATACATATATATGGCCTTGTGTCGTTCATCGGGCAGGTCAGTTGTGGTATAACCTTGTTCAAGACAGTGGGAGATGGAACTCTCCACACGGCTGGGCCGTGTCCATTTTACTTGTAAACTTCGTACTGGACTCCTATTAAGGGTGAGCAGACACTGTTTCTTTCTATCATTTAACGTGCCCTACCTTCCTATACTTGGGCTTCGCCGTAGTAACGAAAATTGAACTTTGCTCCCTTCAGGATACATCTGAGTATTCATGCAGCGCAAATGTTCTGCCTTTTGGACATTCATATTCCTAAAATGTGGTGAAAAATGGTGTACTGGACAGCTGATCTAATATTCTAGTCCATAAACATTCCTTACTTTTATGATGAACTTTTGCATCGCGTCTGTTAGTGCTGGGGACTTGGCGGCTTGATCCTTATCCTATCCCATACCTCCGTTTCTTATTTCCTCATTCTATCCTTTATCTTCTATCTATTTTTATTTCTTTCCTTATCCCATTTATCTGTTAATTTTGCGTAAAAATGGCGCTTGCTCAAAAGATGTGGTCTGCTAATTTAATTTGTATGTTCATCGGTTAGCTTCTATTTTATTATCGCTTCTGCGCATGTGTGTGTGTTTTAATCCCTTCTGGGATCGTTTGTTAGAATTCTTTTTTTTCTTTTTAATCTACCAAAAGGATCAGTCCCTGAAACTGGAGATTGGTTTGTTTCAATTCTGAATCTCTTGAATTGTTTGGCATGAGGTTACATTACAATGTCATATTGTAAATATTGTATCAATTTGTGAGCTTATCTTGCAACTTTGTATTCTACTGGCACGAGTCTGAAACTTTATTTGATGTACCTCCCTTCTAGCGTATTGTGTAATATAATGCAAAGAAACTGATTTTCAGAATTTATGGGTTCCCCCCTCCTCCATTCTTTTTCTTTTCCCCCTAATTGCAGTGTCGGAACATATGTCCAAAGATTGTAGTCATTGGTGCTTAGGAATTCGATTATGACGATGTAATTAAAATTTGTATCACCTACGTGTCTTAAAATCGAACTTAACGCTTTTTATTACGCCTTATGCTGGTTCATACTATTTGTTTTGATGTAAATATAATTTGTTACCCTTTGAGATTGGTATAATATATTTGTTATTTCCAAACTTGTTTTCCAAAATTCTCTTTCACGAGTTCCTTTCCCCTATTACTTCTGTTTTCACTGGTACCTACTACGGCAATACTCTTGGGTAGCGGCCCTTTAACTTGTTTATGCACATGTATAGAGCTCTAAATTGCACTGTTTACGGTAATGTTGACACGATGTATTGAACTGTAATATTCTCACGTTGCACGCTTCTCGGCACTCTGCGCGGTTGTGTTCTGTCAGTTCTGGGTACTTTGATATCTTGTTGTCCAGTGTCCCGATCAAGGGCACTTTCTTAAAAGCAAATCTCAATTTAAAAGCTATTTCTAGCAGGTTGATAGTAAGCAAAGGCACTATCAAGTACAAAGACCGTAACAGTAGATACGGCATGGTTCTCAAAAATAATTTGTTTTGTAGTATGATTGAGGATACAATCATTCAAAATATTGCCTAATTGCATTAAAAGTTAAGGAATGATCGCTGATCCTAAATTAGATGGAACAGTTCAAAGGAATAATCTGTACAAAGAAAGGAATTATTGCAAGTTAAGGTGATGTGCGCAATATTTTACTTACATTACACTGATGATTCATTACGGCACGGTGAGAGCAATATTTATCTCTAACAGCGCATCTGGACAGAAAGTACATACCAAGGTAAATAATTCCCCTGTATTCAATGCTATAATAATTGCCTTACCGACTCCAGTAAAAGTCAAGTTGTTATCGCCTGTTGACTTCGCCAGTTCATTGATTTTGTACTTTATTTCATGAAAGAAAATTCAGTGACGGACGTGGTGACTTCCACACAGTGTGGGTTATTCGACAAAAGTGATTTGAGGAACTCAAGCAAAACATCATTTTTGTCTGAATGTAGTGCAGCGTCGACTACACGGGTACGATTATCATGAAGCTAGTGGTGCTGCGAATGTTGAGTCGCAAATAGTCACGAAGACCTGCCGGCAGTGAAATTGTTTGGCCAGTAATGTTAAGTAACCTGAAAACCAAATATTAACCTGTTCGTGTACAGGAGCCTTTCTCTCTCTGTCTCAGCTGAAGGCCTGTAGGTTCGATTCAGTTCGTCCAGGTTTAAATTGTGAACTGAAGGTTGTACCAGAATTCATTCTATTTAGTCAGGTTGTAACATCCAGGTCGTTACAGACCTCAGCAAGATTTTATGGGGTGTACAATTTAAATTGGTGTTTGATATAATTTAATATCATGTCATATATATATATATATGTGTGTGTGTGTGTCGTCTTCGTCATTTTATCCTCATCACGACGTGCAGGTCGCCTACGTCAAATCAAATGATCTGCATCTGGTATATTTATATATATATATATATTATATATATATTATATATATGTAAACATATGGAGATAGATATTTATTGCGTTGTTTTGTCATTTCATATTGTCATTTCGTTCCATTATTTTGTACGGTAAATTTAGCGAGAGGTGAAAAGAAATGTTTCATACAAGTAGTATGTTACAACATAAATGCTAAAAGTAACTTAACGATTTACTTGAGGGGTCACGACAACAGCAAGTGGTATTTACTCATCCCAGAAGGAGGCTAACTTTTTCCTGGAATTTCAAGACAGAAGGTAGCCAAGGCCAACGTTTAAGTCGGTATCGAGCGGAATGCGACCGGTGTTGACAACCCTGTATGAATTTAATAAGTTATGTCGTCATCCAAGATAAGGTAAGCTAAATCACAACAACAAAAAGGTAAGAAAATAGGCCAAATATTTACAGCACTGTTTAGCGGGTTGGGATGAATGGTTCTTTGTTTAATTATGTACACTGAATTAGTCGTCGATATAAAAAAATGGCGTATGGATCTTAGTGCTGGGAGTGTCCGAGGACATGTTCGGCTCACCAGATGCAGATCATTTGATTTGACGTAGGCGACCTGCACGTCGTGATGAGGATAAAATGACGAAGACGACACATACACTCAGCCCCCGTGCCAGCGGAATTAACCAATGATGGTTAAAATTCCCGAACCTGCCAGGAATCGAACCCGGGACTCCTGTGACTAAAGGCCAGCACGCTAACCATTTAGCCATAAGCCGAAGTCGTCGGTAAATACAGCCGGAGAAAAATCCCAACGACTGCGTGAATGGTTTATAAATGATAATTAATGAGTACATTTCCGTGACGGAAATTCAAATGAAACATGCATACATTATATCACACACAAATATAATAGCAAAAACGAACTCAAGAATTCGTCGTTGAGAACTGAATGAGTGTAATGTATAGCTTGCAATGCCATAAATAGAGATAATCCTCTCCAAGAAAAATCATAGATGGATCATAAAAAATGCAAGAGTTATTTTTAAGGTCAAAACCCTAAAAATGCGGGGGAAATGTACAATTAGGTAATTCTAAACTGAATACTACCATAAAAAATGTTCAGTTAGATTTTAAAGAAGATTATGTTTGTAAATAATAAGAATAATGTTATTCAGTTTAAGTCACACTAATTAATTTTACGGTTTTTGGAGAAGCCAAGATGCTGGAATTTAGGCAGGCATGAGTTCTTTTACGTGCCAGTAAATCTACCGACCCGAAGGCTGACGTATTTGAGCATCTTCAAATACCATCGGCGTGAGCCTTAATCGAACATGCCAAGTAGGGGTCAGAAGGACAGAGCACCAACCGCCTGAGCCACTCAGCTCGGTGATTATATTTGTTTTACAGTTGCCTTATCTATAAACACAGTTCTTGGGGACCATGAAGTTCAGTCCCTGGATTTTCGTGAAACAGAAATGACAAAGCAACATCTACCTAAGTTGCTTTTGAAGAATTTACTGCAGGTAACTAGTAATATTTTTACAACACGAAATATGGTGATGCGTTTACGTTTTATCTTACAACTTGCCCATATATAGAGCTGCGTTTCTATTTCTGGGTGAAGTTACCAAACAGGTTATCTCAGTGCGTTACGCCACTCCCTGTTACGGCTATTTCGGGAGATGGCTGGGTTCGAATCCCCTGTCGGCCATCCCCCAAAATGGCTTTATGGCTTTTCGTGGTTTCCGATTTTCATTTCCAGCCAAATGCCGGGATGGTACCTTTTTCATTGCCATGACCTATTCCTTCCCATTCCTAGCCCGCACAATTACAATTATACTCACAGACAACACCCTCACACAGTAGTACATTTAACTCACTCCCATCGGGTGCACCGGGAAAAGGAGCTACAGATCTGGCGAGCTGAACGTTCCTCGGACATTCCTGGCACTAAGAGTCATGCGCTAAAAAAATAAAATTTGGAAATGTTCAAGGTAATCATAAAAAATGGCCGCATTTATTCAGATGCTTTGAAGGTTCGTGGGATCAATCAGTTACATACTCAAACCACATTCCTGTGTATACAGCATGGAAGATAACGAATGCACTAATTTAACGCAGTAGATCTTGGAGAGATGATCACAATGCCGTAATAATCAGGTCTCCTGCTTGTACCGTTACGCCAAGACTTGAGAGAAAGGAGGCGAGCTACTCGAATAAGCGGTATGTTGCTAGCTGTCAGTGAAGAGATGGCTTGGAATGACATTAGTAGTCGAATAAGTTTGAGTGGTGCTGTTCAAAGTTGGAAAAATCACCATATGAGCATGAAGTTGGAACTCAGTGCCCTTGGGTAAGAAGCAGGGACACTAGCTCTACACCATGGGGCTGTCAATGTAAGGTTATATGCTCAATGCCCACCCTACCGAGTATTTTCTTAACACTGAGCGAATTGACTACGTGGTACTAGTCGTATACTGTACCTGTAGGCTTAAATTCGAGTCTTACTCTCAGCAGCTCTAAAGATGGTTTTCGTGGTTTCCAATTTTCAGTGCTGGGGGAGTATTTTAATTAAAATAACCGGGCCAGTGGCTGCACGGTTTGCGACATATATGTGTCAGCTTACATTCGGCAAATAGTGGGTTCGAACCCCACCGTCTGCAGTCATGAATATGGTTTTCCTTGGTTTCACATTTTCACACCAGACAAATACTGGGACCGCGCCCTTCCCACTCCTAGTCCTTTAGTATCCCAGCGTCACCATAAGTCCTATCTGTGTCAGACGTAAAACAAATTGTAGAAAGCTTAATTAAAATCACATATCTTCCTAGTATTCGCGATTTCCTGTCTCGTCTTCGCGAAAACCTGTATTGGGACGAAAACAAGCGTTTTGCTGAAATTTACGAAAAAGACGAATTGGTAAAATTGGGACGATAACCGTTTTGGTGAATTTGATGGAAAGAACGTTTTGGTGAAAATGGGATGGTTTTGGTGAAATTGAAGAAAAGAACGTGTTGCTGAAATTGGGACGAAAAGAACGTTTTGGTGTAACTGGGCCGAAAACAAACTTTTTGGTGAAATTGACTAAAAGAGCATTTTGGTGAAATTCGGAGTAAAATTGACAAAAGAAAATTTTGTTGAAATTGGAACGAAAGTAAACGTGTTTTGTTTAAATTGAGACGAAAACATACGTTTTGGTGAAACTGACGAAAAGAATGTTAAGGTGAAATTGGGGTCGAAAACAAACGTGTCGGTGAAATTGACGAAAAGGACGAATTGATAAAATTGGTTAGAAAACAACCGTATTGGTGAACTTGACGAGACGAACGTTTTGGTAAAATTAACGAAGAGACCGTTTTGGTAAAAATGAAATTTAACGAAATGAAATCAAATGGCGTACGGCTTTTAGTGCCAGGAAGGTCCGAGGACAAGTTCGGCTCTCCAGATCCAGGTTTTCGATTTGGCACCCGTAGGCGACCTGCGCGTCGTGATGAGGATGAAATGATGATGAAGACGACACATACACTCAGCCCCCGTGTCAGAGAAATTAACCAATTATGGTTAAAATTCCCGACCCTACCGGGAATCGAACCCGTGACACCTATGACCAAAGGCCAACACGCTAACCATTTAGCCATGATGCCGGACACCGTTTTGGTGAAGTTGGCGAACAGGACGTTTTGGTGAAATTGGGAAGAAGGCAACTGTTTTGGTGAATATGACGGAAAGAACTTTTTGGCTGATAGCTAAACATGTATTGTTACTTAAATATGTCAATAATCTGCCTTCTGGTAGACTAATTGAATCGGCTCGCGGACCTGATGACATCCTTAACAAAATATGTTGAAAGATCCCAGTGAAGATAGCCTATGTTATCTTCTAATTGTGTTCAACCTACCCTGCTTGGAGGGTTAGAAAGAATACTTATCCATTTCATAAATTCTGACAAAGACCCAAAATATGACTAACAAATTAACTGCGTAAGTTGTTCGAGTTATCCGATGATTTGGAGAAAAGAGGACTATTGTCCAAGTACCAGTGTGGATTTAGAACTGCTCGATCTACTACTGGCCACTTGGTACGGCTGGGGGCTACTATCAAGAACGCTTTTCACCGAACATAGCATTTGGGGGTTGTTTTCTTTGATCTAGAAAAAGCTTATGGCACGGCATAGCGATATGGCATCTTTTTAACCCTACATCAACGAAAATTCCAAGGTAACCCGCCGGTGTTTATTGCGTGTCCGATTGGGGAGGGCATATACGCAGTAACACGTTCAGGAAAAAGGGGTCTCTCAGAGACCGGTTGAGTGTCATTCTGATTGCGATTGCCATTCTATTATAGTGTCTGCTGCTGTATCAGGAGTCATTCCATCCCTAATTGTAGACGATTTTTCTCTGCAGTAAACCACTCGGAAAATCGTAATCGCGGAGCAACAGCTACAGCAAGCAATTCGGAGAGCAGAACAGTCGACTTTAGAGCATGGCTTCCTGTTCTCAACAGACAATACTTCTGTTGTCCATTTCTGCCGGAAATGCACTCCCGATCCTCATCCTGAACTTTATCTGCGGAACATCACTCTTCGAATAAGTAGAAACATACCGATTTCTTTGGCTCGTTTTTTGATGGTAAATTATCGTGAGAGCCATCTGTGCGTCAAGTGAAGTCTGAGTGCGCTACTAAACTCAATATTTTGAGGTTTATTCGCGGCACAAAGTGTATGTAGTGGCGGAGGTGGGGGATTATCGCACTGGGCGCCTATGTTTTTATAGGGCACGTATTTTATCCTGATTAGACTACGGCAGTTCAGCATATCGATCATCACATAAACCAAACATGAGTAAGTTTGCGGACGAGAGCTTTCCGTACAAATCAGCCTGCTTTCAGAATCCTGTCTACCTTCCTTACATCTGAGATTCACGCAACTGGTGATGCCATAAATCTAGGATGCCAGGGAAAACAAGTATAAGACATAAAAAATGAAAACGAATATCAACAGCCTATTTCCATTCATTCGACTGGGTCGGAAATGGAATGAATGAAGCCCCCATCCGAAGATGACGGTAGGAATTGTGCCGGCTGCTGAAGCCTGTCGCACTCTTCGGGGGCAATAATTAAAGACTAACAGATGAAACGAAGTTATATTGGAGAGTGTTGCTGGAGAGAAAGATAACAGGGTAAACCGGAGTACCCGTAGAAAAACCTGCCCCCCCCCCCCCTACGCTTTGTCCACCAAAAACTTCACATGGAGTGACCGGTATTTCAACTACGGGACCCAGCGGTTAGAGGCCGGCGCGCTGTCGCCTACAAGTAAGAATATTTCCAAGATAAGAAAAGTCCTCGGCATGAGTCCTTGAAGGGACTAAGTACAATCGTTCATTTGATCCTAACAGTACAAATAAACATGTTTATATCTACCTAGGGGAGAAAAGCTGAAGTCATTTTCTGACATAGGGCCTACTCGTTTCCCCTGGCAGCCAAGAAATATGCTGCAAATAATTAAATGAAATTGAATTTCACCAAATTTGACCCACCGAACTTTGACACTCCCTATTTGTCATCAGCTCATGTTTCATTCGTAGCATCGGGCAAGTTGACCGTGCGGTTAGGGGCGCGCAACTGTGAGCTTTTATCGGAGAGATAGTGAGTTCAAACCCCACTGCCAGCAACCCTTAAGATAGTTTTCCGTGGCTTCCGATTTTCACACCAGGCAAATGCCGGGGCTCTACCACGGCCGCTTCCTTCCCACTCCTAAGCCTCCTATCCCTTCCTGTGTCGGTGCGACATAAAGCAAAAGCGTTTTAAAATATCATTCGTAGCACGTATTTTCATCGCCTGGTTTAGTGTTCAACCGATAATGGCGGCTTCTCGCGTTTTTCAAATGAAGCACGTTTGAATACATTCCATTTCTCAAGAAGTCCTTGTCCGATTTTCAAAATAACCATTTGCAGTCTCTGTAATAATAAGGTTAGCTATAGATTTATTTATGAAAACTAAGTTAGTGGGGTTATCTGAGAATATATTAACACTTACAAAAATACCGCAAGGCCGATTACGAGCTCCTTGGTACTCTTAGACGCTCACGCGACTGCCAACCCTATGGAGGAAACACCCCCACCACCACCCACTACGATATTTCATGGAAGAGTTTACAGTGAAACTCGTAATTTTATATTAACAAAATCTTCTGAAATCATGTTGAAAATTATACCAATAGCAATAAGAAACTATTGAACTACCACACGTTTTGTGTCGTGCTGTAATTCATACGTGCGGCCCAAAATGAATAGGTTATCATTGGATAAGTTGATTATGTCTGCGTGCCTCCGTAAGTGGTAGTCACAATACTAGTTCCCACCGATTTAATTGGAAGCTCAACTGCGAGTTTTAATCACTAGTTGTTAGAATTTTTTTAAGCAATGATATCACCAAAATCATCCCATATGCTGTCAGGAAGGCACCTTTATCGAATAAAAGTATGGCCTCCGGTAAATACTCATATTTGAGAAGTCTGCTACTGACTATAAATAATAACATACGGGGACCGAACATTAACGCCGACAATATTGAACTGCAGTTGTGAATATGAGATATTAATTCCTAGACCAAATTCCAATATCTGCGTTTAGATCGATCGGCTGGATTTCCGCGCTATTTTGCTATAAGCTGCTGCTGAAAGCAGGTTCATTTTTTCCTTCTAGAGGAGCATACGATTTTAAATTCTGTGTTAGCACATAGCAGGGCATGCGGTATTGGTTATTATATTAATAATAATTTTAATTACAGATAGCTTTCTATTCTCCCAGCTCAGCTTTCATCACCGTTCGTCAGGCAAAGGAACATAACGTAGCAACCTCAGCGGGAAATCGATTCTACGAGCAATCTCTTTGATGTCTGTGTCATGTGGCACGCTGTAGCGTCCACTGTGTGTGCAGCTGAGGCTTTCTCTTACCACATGAGAAGTAATTAACCACTTTACGCGTGTTAAATGAAAAAAATAGACAATGTCAACACAAAAAAATTTTATCACTACTTTTCATAAGCGCAGATCTCATTCAGTAACCTAGGACTTGCACCCGTCCACCTCCCGAGTCCCAGACTAGCATTTATCTCAGGGGTGTCGGTTCATTATTTAAATCATCAAATATATATATATATATATATATATATAACGGCATAATAGAACACGGGGATGAACGGAGCAATTTAAAATTAAAATGGGGAAGGCTCGATTGTAACTTGAATTTAAGGACTCCATGATAGGACTAGGAAGTGACTGTTAACTTTAAAAAGGGCATCATCTAACTACAATAAAAAGATTATGAGAGTGGTTTCCTTTGAAATAATTGCCAGAAGGAGCGGTTTATTACGCCATCTGACGTATGAAACTTTGATACATTTGGCAACGACATTTAAATGTCCACACATGTTACATACACAAATCACTTGCCATACCGCAAGTGGTATCAATATCTTGCTGGGTTGCTTCTGAAATAAAATGACATTTTGGAGGTATAATTTACGGATCGATTCCATTTGAATCGAACCGTTGTTCAAAGATATAGTTTCCTTCTATCGGGAGCCCGAGCATAACCCATGTTACGGTCGGCTTCCCGATTTAACTAAGATGACGTACTCCGGCTATATACATTTTTCCGAGACCGGTGCTCGGACTGGGTAATGTTTCTCGTGAAATGCGAAAACTGGATTCCACGGACAGTTCCTATCTTACGATATCCAGCTGATGCCATACCACTGAATCAGCATTTATATTTTATTTACATGTGATTTGAAATGTTGCAAAGTAGCCTCAACAGACTACTGACACAGATGAGATAACGAGAAGCGGTTGGGAAATACCGTGGCAATGGCCCCCCTCGCATCGCGAGCGAAGTAAACAAACACGCCAAGTATTACTGTCACATCGTCCCATGCGGAAACCGTACGATAACGAGGTAAACAAAATGATTCTAAATTCTCATTCTCATTATTCAACATACGAATAGAGGGATGTTGTCACCAAATAATTAACTCCACCATCGTCATAATATTCATGAAATTATCATCCTTGAAATTATTATTATTATTATTATTATTATTATTATTATTATTATTATTATCAACGGTTCCTGGCACTGTCACGTTGGATTAATATCGTCATTATTATGCGGGATGCAAACACAAATGGTTATTACTGTTATTATTAGTATATCCCTCTCGTGGTTATAATTATTATTAATGAATAGGTGACTCAAGATTTTATTATTATTATTCACGTCACTTAAGAGGTTATTATTATTAATGGACCGGTCACCTCCGCCAAATATATACAGATATCGGTCGCAATTACAAATATTTCACTGATCAACCAACGACATCATTACTGTTATTATTATGACAATTATTATTAAGCTGACCGCGATGATTTAACATCGTCCTTACATTATTATTATTATTATTATTATTATCGGTTGCATATTATCATTTAGATTCCCGTTTAACATCTTTATCAACGCTCATTTAATTAAGGCGGTCCAATCCTTTATCTGCAATATTTATTATTATTATTACTACGACAGCATGATTGTCATCGCTCGTCATTACAATGATTACAACATACGACCATTTATGTGGGATCTGAACTCTCATTATCCTTAGATCCGTTGTATCTCAACGAATAGCTGTGCAGTCTATTTCGTACATGCTGTCACGGGTTCGAATTCTACCCGCTATGTAACTCAGTCTTTCTCTGTGACACTGCCCGTACGTTTTACACTCATATCAATATCCTAAGTGTCTCTCGTACGGAATTTATTTACCTCTCTATCTCAATATTCCTTGATTCATTTATTTATTCCTCACAGAATTATCAACTGACTTATTTATTCCACTTTTGACATCGTACGACCTTTTATTATCTGACTGCAAATTCTTTAACATTTTCTATCTCAGTTTGATCTACGCTTTAGTTCATTCTCCACAAATAATCGTAACATCTTGAAATTATATTTACCAAAATTTGACAATCATGGTCTCGTAATATTAGTCCTACGTGTTCCGGCTAATGAATCGCAACTTTAAGACACGACATTTATACGTAAAAAAAAAAATATTGGACCGTAATTTAAACCACACGTTCATAACATGTACGGATTATTAGCACCGATCTACATTTCAATATTATTAATTGATCAAATTAAATTACCACGCACTTTAATTCCGAATTAAAAAAAGACATCCCGTCATTAAATGATTCCCGATAAACTCAACACCTGATCACATAAATTTATTATTACGCACTGCTCACTAAATATTCCAATATCACATGTATTATTATTATATCCAAATTATATTAAAAAAATATCTTCTTAAAAAAAGTAGTTATATTATTTATTTATTATTATTATTAATTAAAAAAATAATAATTTTCGCCTGTTACACGGTAGTTCACTCTTAATATGTTTAACGCATAACCCCTTTCACAAACTCGATTTATTCTGGCACTAAACACTCCAGATATGATTTACTTTGAATATTATATTAATCGCATCTCACAAATTTAACAACTTCACTATGAAATATAACCATATTAATTACAACAAAACACAACTGGTATGGCGAAGCTGGATTTTCCTTCCATGTCATTACATAGCTCGTTAAAATGATAAAACAGAAAACACATATCGGGTCTTATTTAACTATAATAACCAAAATCAAACGTAAAGAAAATTATTGACTACAAAGAAATATGAATGCATGCATGACTTAACGTACTACACTATATATACAAATTTACATCTCCAACAAACTGAATACATAAAAGACCCGATTATTTACATTATTATTATTTACTACTGTCCGTGCTACAAATTTAGGATAGGGTCGTTAAGCGACCCATCTTGTTACAGAAGGTAACCAAGTATAATCAAATTATTCCCATTTTTCCCATCACGATAACATTTCCCAAATATTATTTACAATTTAGTACTCATCTTAGTTATCGGTATTCCATTACAGCTTTGCAGATGAGAGGCTCCTCCGGCCCCTCTCTGCGTTTTACTCCTCCATTCTTGATGGCGTAGTTCCACAAAAGATTTCCTGGCACATTACCATTTTACACTCGTATCTTAATTTCCACAAACCTTCACCATTTACAACGCTAACACTGAATACTTTAACTTTGATACAACAAATTACTATCCTAGACCCAAGAATTTAATATTTACACTATTTAATCTTCGTCCAACTACCGCACAATGGACCTGGACACGTACGACGAGGTGTCAACTTTTACGCCCGTCGCGATACGCTTGTTTCGTACGGCACTCTTGACATGTTCATGATATCGGTTCGATATAGCAAAGTACAGGCTACTATTCCCTGAAAGTACTGCTCGTCACACAGTCTGTTATGTACGTACTTATGGTGATATAATTTATACTACTCCCTTGCAGTGCAATTACTTTACATCACTGATATTTATAAATGACAAACACTGTCCTACGTTAACTATTTCTAGTTCATGTTGCTTGAGCGCGATCACATTTTACGAACACTGGCGGATGCTCGCGCCACTAAATGACTGTACGTCCGTAGAATTCTAAGTTAGCGGCGACCAACAGTTCAGCTCCCGATATTTAATTCAAGTGTACCGCGACCGTCAATTCAGCTCCCGAGATTCACTTCAAGTGTGCTGGCGAGGATCCCTTGCCCCGTATATATGGATGAAGCCTTTTTCCCGCGGATTCGTTGACGTCATACCCCTGAGGGAGGGGGTGGATTTTTAATATCGGTACTTGCACTCCGAATTGGAAGTTAAAATTTACATCAAATCAATCCACTCCGCTAGCATATCTGCTGGATTAAATATGAACTCCTGGTGATCACAGATTTAGGAGATACGGGTGGATTTAGCTCCTCACATTTCGCGCCTTCGGTAGCGTCCCTTACAACGCGGTCTTCTTTCAGCCAATGACATTCAAGCTGTCTGGTTTCCAAGAAATCCAGCCTTCAATTTATTTAATTTGCCAATAATTATTGATTATTTTTCCATGCGTGACATCTAATAAATTCATTACATCCATCCGTGTACTCACAATAATTTATTACTGAATACTTTTGTAGTTACGAAAATATCTCATCCATCATTCCTTAAGATGGTATCCCTGAGCCTTCCATTAAATTTTTACGATTGGCCGGCAAGCGGTCACGTGATTTAACTCTCCACCTGCTCGAACTTAGGCCAGCGAATGTACACGCAGCCGCTGTAATTTTCCACGAGCTCCCGGAATTTCCGTCCTGCCAAAAATATCCCAAGGTATTACTCATGTGGTGAGTTTCCTTTGTATGACTCTCCCCCTTCCTCTTTCTGACCAAGACTTATTTGTGGACTCTGTATTTCCTTGTTCGCCCTGCTGTGAAGTAGCTAAAAGTTGTCGTGTTGAGCTAATCCGTCAGGCTCCAGTCTGTCGTCCTTCCTTCGCTCTGATTTCGACATTACATAAACGAAATATTTTCAACTACACTTCTGTATTTCAATAAATGTACCATATATTATTTTACCGATCAAATCATGACTGACTATGGGCCTAAGTCACTCGGGTTCAATATAGAAGGTTTTTGGTGACGGAAGAATGGGAAAGGTTAGGATTGGGAAGTTAGCGGCCGTGGCCTTAATTAAGAACAGACCCAGGATTTGCCTGGGTTTCTCTGTGAGTTATAAATTGCTTTAGAGAATAGCTTCCCTTAAGCATTCGAAGACTTTGGTGTTTAGACGGATATCCGTAGTTTCAACCCCGTGTGCTTCGTGTTTCGTGTGTGCTTCGTGTTTCGTGGACCTGCGTTTTTTCAGGTAAATACTGTAATGCGAAAAAGCCGAAGAATTCAAAGAATACATATACACCTGTTACCATTGGAGGTGAAGCTGGACTTGAATCGTCCTCATCCGCACTGCGATAACCCTCGGCTGCTAACCTCACTTTCAACATAGTTAGGGTCAGTTTGTGTTCAATGACAGACCACCTCTCATGGTGGTAGGCCGACCCAAACAAGATAACAGGATGGATACCAATTCATGAAATTGTATGTGCAGGTGCTTGCTTCATAATGAAATATTTTACAGTATAATGCTGATTTTACTTTCGTGACTCTAGAATCTCTTGACACAACCACCTCAAGCTCACCATTTGTGGGTAATAATGTTCCTCCATTGCAATGCTTTCGTTGATAAAATATTAATCGAAGTTAAATTTTCGTGTTGACAATAACATGCTCTACTTTTTCCTTGAAATTTCTGGTTTAATGGAAGTAGAGGAAAATATTCGGACAAATGAGACGTAGTCAAATCGGATATATAGCTTACAACCGAATACTCTGCCTGCCAATTTCAAGGCTCTGCTCTCCCCGAAGCTCAGCAATGAACTGAAGCTTTGCTTGTACTCTCCTGATACAGGGTGAGGCTAACTTAAAACTCTGGGGAGTTCATGGATTGTAGGAGGTCCCGTATGACGGTCAGCGGCTTGGCATCTCCAAGCCAATTGTAGAACCTTTCCAGATACATAACAAGAGAAACTTTAAGTTCGCTGCCAGCCAGTCGAGGGCTTGTATCTGAAGAGATAAGGCGTGTCACAGTAAAAAAAGTGCTACACAACAGGTAAACGAACATTTCTCGGTCAGACGTACCTTTTACAGAAAAGTTATGTGAAGTAAGTTTTTATTATGTAACTTTCACAGACGCTATCTAGAGGCGGCTTTGCCATCGACATTTCCATGATTTTGTCGTTTATGAAGTGGCGAGAAACAGGTTTCGGTTGCGAAAAAGGAAAAGGGATATCTCAAACGAGCCCAGGCTGAGGAGAAGCATCGAGATATCCCTGTCTACATGGAAATGGAATGGAAATAACGGACTCGGTAGCTGGCGGGAGAATGTGGGAATCATAAACGTTCTGTTCTGTTGTGAGAGGTCTTAATACACTCGTCCACAGTTTCGTCCATATAGAGTGTCAGTGGCTAATAAATTAACCTCCTACTGACCCGGCTACGTGCTGCAATCTTTGCAGTGAATTTTAAAATCCGTGTGTGACGGAACTGTGGACTCCACACTTCTCTTAATTAGCGGTGAATCTCTGTTTCATTTAACACTTATGGGAACACTTCTCGCCATAGTGTGAGAAGGAAAAATCGGTCATATATTTGAATCAGTCGAAGCTAAAGTGCATTATGTCAGTTTTTGCAACTTTTAGGATAAGGAAGTGTTTTTATAATTTTATAAAGGTTTACTGTAGGCGTGAGGTGCAGCCTGTACGCAGTGTTATACGGTATTACCAAATGCTATGTTTCTGGCAGTGGAGAACTGTCTGCCGTTTCGCAATAATATTTTATAAGGATGATAATTCATTTTAGCTGCAAACTTAATGTAATATCAAAAAAGGTATAATTTAGCATTTACTAGATAAAATACAGTGTGTTGTCAATTGAAAATAATTTCAGAATACTTCCTATTGATGAACTAATGTAATTAATTTCAATAATAAGAACTTTGCGTATTTGTCTTAATTTTCACCACTCTAAGTTGTAGGTCGTTTTAAAAGTTCTAAGTTTCTAAATACACCGAATCCTTCTCATGAGTACTGGCTCCTTCTTATGCTTCATTCACTGGAGAATCTATAAAACCTGAGGCTTCAACTACCCCCGGCTTTTTACTAAAAATATCTAAACAGTTTGAAAGATGCAGTGGAGCAGGCTTGTATCTTTTTTCTCACGTAAAATGTAAAGATTCACGGGAAATTGAAGTTTTCTTGACTAGGTCAGGCCACCAGGTATCAAAATGTACTATTTTAGCCCGGGTTACAATACAGAGTTCAAATACTTCATTGCTGTTTGAAGTAAATTATACACGTTCTTGAAGTTTACACACTGTCAATGTGTTTAATTTTTCCTGTAAACGCCAAAATCTCTGTCATCGGCAGAAGGTATGTCCACGTTCAGGAAATCTGTGTGTTACTGTACGGAGCATTCCTGTGGCAACTAACGTCATACACGTTCTGACAATAGCATGGTTTCTAATCTGTCCTGGATAGGTGTCTGAAAAAAATCCTTCATGTTGTCTGTAACATAAAGTTGCACATAGTGATAAAAGAGGAGGGAACGCTTTTCACTGGCTCCTTCTTTCCCTTCATCTCGATGATGTAGGTAGACTACAGACTTCCTGATTTTCATATCATAAATATGAAACATATTTCCCCACGGTTGCCGCAGATAGGATATCTCTTGACCTGGAAGGTTCGGTAGTGGCAAATTTGGGATAAATTCGAAGGCTGTGCTATCAACATCCTTGCTATAAATATCTCTTGAAGAGACGATATTTCCGGCTCCTTCGAAGATAAATCTCCAACTCAGCCTTTGCTGCATGTTTAGAATTATCCTTACTATTCGAGCTCTTCATGTTAGCATTTAGCTCTTCAAAGAAAGAGCATGAATAAATCTGAGGTCTTCCAAACTGATAGTTGTAATTTGTATGGAAATGCTCCCTACAGTCATCATATTTCACCATGCAATCACGGTATATTTTACAATAGAGTTCACAGATATTTTTCACAGTGAGGTGTGCGTCTATGTAATTAATTTCATTTCCAGCGTAATGAGAAGGTTTTATGGGAAAAGACTTGATATAATATTGTCTATTGCGTCTTTAACTAACAGGCACCTTGCTTGTAGGATCATTTTATCCGCGACTGTGTTTTGGTATCTCTCTCCGCCAAACAGTGTGCGAGTTAGATTGTAGAATCTTATGCCTACACCGTGAATACTACGGAAAACGTTTAGACACACTATTCTTTTCCGAGATTCAATCAAAACATTATAAACGAAAACTTAAACTATACCTCTTCTGTTATTCTTTCCTGGATCTGCGTTGTTTCACAGGAACGGCTTCAATTAACCCTAGCAAATGGACATCTTGCGTGTCTTGTTTGGTACATGAAGAAAATGTGTCAAGATAGACACCTTCTCATCTTCTCGTAGTGCTGCAAAACAACCCTTCCGACACCTAGAAAATTAAATTTAAATCATCACACTTCTCGATTTTGCCTTGTGGGTACAACAAACGTATTTACTACTCACCTCTTGCTTCTTCCTGTTATTTTTCCACTAGCACATCAGCCACTATAATTCACGTATTCACAACCTTTCACACACAGTATTCTTAACTGCATTCATTTTACTATTAGATTCATTTATTCTCCTTTTTGGAAACATTTCTGATATTAAAACTAATAATGATTTGCCCCAACTGTGCTTAGTGTTGATTGAGACAGTAGCATATCCCCTTCATACCTAATGTCCACATGTGAGGACAAATACACTTTCATCTATAAATATTAATGCATTCGTTTTCCCCGCAAATTATCTTTGATGTGTTATTAAAGCTTGATTTAACAATCTCTCCGAGTACTACATTCACCGTGCTCGATAGATGCAGTCGTTTAAGTGCGGCCAGTATCCAGTATTCGGGAGATAGTAGGTTCGAACCCCACTGTCGCCAGCCCTGAAAATGGTTTTCCGTGGTTTCCCATTTTCACACCAGGCAAATGCTGGGGCTGTACCTTAATTACGGCCACGGCCGCTTCCTTCCAACTCCTAGGCCTTTCCTATCCCATCGTCGCCATAAGACCTATCTGTGTCGGAGCGACGTAAAACAACTAACAAAAAAAAAACTACATTCTGTAACTCCTTCGTAGCCTTTTAACTGACACGGTGGTAGAGCAATATCGATGCCCCGTACTGTTCCTGGTAGAAGCTACATCCTGTATGACAGGACGAGGATGCTGCACACCACGATAGCATTACTCTTATGATTACACAGCTCTTTAGAGGGCCTACAAATTAAGGAATTCTTCATTCACTGTTCGGGTTATTTCAGGATGGAGATTGCAAATGGCTGATTTGTGGATCTATTATTCTACATATACAAAGTAGGACCCAGAAGCTGTTGATGAAGATGAGCCTACATTTTCAACTTTCTCTGAAAATTCTGCATATGATTGTTACTTGATTCATATAAGTGTACATTATGCCAGGACCACATATTGGACAAATTATAGTTGATAACTCTGGTTTCAAAAGCAGGCTACTACTTCAGATAGCCATAATGGTCGTGTTGGAAATCTACTAAGTGATATTGCATTTCTCGCCAAGTATGAATGTAAGGTCTGTTGAAGTTATGCACGTAGTCGTGAAAAGTGCAAGGCGTAGAAGTACTGTCACCTTGTAAAGGAATATACAGTAACGCTCTTAAGTGCTTTGACGACGTTCGTACCGGGCGAGTTGGCCGTTCGGTTAGGGGCGTGCAACTGTGAGCTCGCGTCCGGGAGATAGTTGGTTCGAACCCCAGTCTCAGCAGACCTGAAGATGGTTTTCTGTGATGTCCCATTTTCACACCACGCAAATACTGGGGCTGTACCTTAATTAAGGCCACGGCCGTTTCCTTCCCATTCCTAGGCCTTTCCTGTCCCATCGTCGCCATAAGACCTATCTGTGTCGGTGCGACGTACAGCAAATAGCAAAAAAATGACGACGATCGTCGCAATAGTTTTATTCACAGCACTGTTTCCACTCATATTGAATTTGCTTTGGTCACTCCAAAATACCCACCACTCCTGCTGTGTCCTGTTGTAAAAACAAGCCTGCCTCTTATTTCTGTTGAGTGTGCTTATAAAGGGTTTCCTTCAAGGGCTGTGAGCTAACAAATCTTGATATTTTATCCTACGCTCTACAGTAGATACATGGACATCTACTCCATAATTACCCTGCAGATCAACAGTGATATGTTGAGCAGTATTTCTGGGGTTCTAATGAGCCTGCCTATTCTCTCGGAAGCCGCCGTGGCGTTAATTAAGATACATCCCCAGCATTTGCCTAGTTTGAAAATGTGAAACCACGGAAAAAATACTCAGGGCTGTCGACAGTGGGGTTCGAACCCACCTGGTGGTGGTGATTGTCTTTTTTTTCTGGTATTTGCTTTACGTCCCACTGACACAGATAGGTCTCATCGCGACGATGGGACAGGAAAGGCATAGGAATGGCAAGGTAGCGGCCGTGGCCTTAATTAAGGTACAGCCCCAGCATTTGTTTGGTGTGAAAATGGGGAACCACGGAAAACCATCTTCAGGGCTGCCGACAGTGGGGTTCGAACCCACTATCTCCGGGATGCGAGCTCACAGCTGCGCGCTCTTTACCGCATGGCCAACTCGCTCGGTGGTGGTGATTCTGTTGAGGATCCAACCAGCCAGTTGGTCGGGGACTAAATTTACATAACTTAACGCTATTTAATTACAGTCGAACCTCGATATCTCGAACCTCCTTTACTCGAATTTTCAGTATCTCGAAGTAACTTAACGGCTTTTGGCCTATTCTTCACGTGCATTTATTTTTCTATTGCTCGTAATTCTGTTACACGAATTTATCGATTTCTCGAACCAAACATTTTCTCCGTTGAAGCAAAAGATACGGTACTCTCTAGCTCGAATTTTGTGAAACATTAACTATGTTATACGTCATTTTTGATTTGTGAGGAAGAGTTAACAAGTAAAGAAGGGGTTACAGTAACGCTGGAAGCTGATATGACGGGAACCGGAAAACTAAAACTTATAGTGATCGGAAAATCGGCGTAGCCTCGCTGTTTTTCGGGTGTGAATTAATTAGCGGTCACGTACGAAAGCAACCCCCGAAGTCGCGGATGACAAGCTCTATTTACAAATCTGGGTTGACGGAGCTCGATAGCTGCAGTCGTTTAAGTGTGGCCGGTATCCAGTATTAGGGAGGTAGTGGGTTCGAATCCCACTGTCGGCAGCCCTGAGGATGGTTTTCCGTGGTTTCTCATTTTCACACCGGGCAAATACTGGGGCGGCACCTTAATTAAGGCTACGGCCGCTTCCTTCCCACTCCTAGCCCTTTCCTGTCCCATCGTCGCCATAAGATGTGCGACGTAAAACAATTTGTAAAAAAAATTATTTTGCGTTGTATTGACGAGAAGTTTCAACGCGAAGGGAGGAAAGGTCAACAGTAACAAACAGAAGAGACTAACGGATTTTTTCAAATGATGTTAACGGAAGCATTAAAGTGATGACGTAAAATAGAGTGAGTGTATATTCGTAAATACTGTTAAAAATAATGTGTTCAGTATAAGCCCGTAGATATATATTATTCAATTATGTCCTATACATGCTCAAAAATGGTATTCTCTATATATCAAAATTTTGATAATTTGAAATAAAATTTAGCTCCCAAGGTGATTCGAGATATCGACGTTCCTCTGTATTGAATAACAGATCTTGAATAGTTTCAGACTAATGAAACGTTCGATGTGATGGATAAAAGGCATATATTAATATGCTGAAAGCATATAATTCATAGCGTCTGAATGTTCTTCTATGGACGATGTTCATGGCTCATTTTAAAGAAACTTACGTAGGAAGTTCACTTTTCCTCATGAAGAATGTTCACTATATCTCCGCTGAGAAAAACGGTGGGGGAGTCGTGGGATAAATGGAGAAAGGTCGCTACCTTCTCAAAAATGTGTAAATCATCGCAGGGCGCTGGCGTGCCGAGAGGGGACTCATATCTCACGGCCGCAGGTTTCATTGTTCCAATCAGGTCAGGCCTTTGCCAGGGCATGCGCGAGATCGCTACGCTGATGGGAATATATACACTTGCTGGGAAACTAGGGGAGAAGAAAATTCAAGGAGAAATTAACATCAACGTCACGAGATAATAAGTTAAATCGACTCGCAGCTAAGGAATCCTCGCTTGTTTGGGAGCAAATACGTAATCTAATCCTAAACAAACCCAGAACGAAGAGTTCGTGCGACTTTAATATGGCTTGAATCGTACAAGGTTACATCAAGACAAGGAAAAGTACATGAAATTAAACTCACTCAATCCCAGCATTATACCCCTTGCGTACTTATCTACTCAAACAATCGGCAGAAACTACTTTCTTCGTCGTCGTCATCATCATCACATTATTATTATTATTATTATTATTATTATTATTATTATTATTATTATTATTATTATTATTATTATTATTATTATTATTAAGCAAAGGTATTTCCGTACCGAAAATAAAGGCTCATAAGTAACAGGAGTGTAAAAGGCCTCCATTATTCCCACAGTCGGCTTTAAGTCGGCGATTTTAAACCTGTCGTCAGCTGCCTCTGCCCTCAGGAATGAATGTGGTACTCAATCTATCTTCAGATGGTTATGGGAGTATTTAGGGTTTGTAGTAATAAGGATGTAAAGGAGAGAGCGTATAAGTCTCTGGTAAGACCGCAGTTGAGTATGACTCCAGTGTATGGGACGCTCACCAGGACAACTTGATACGAGAACTAGAAACAAATCAAAGGAAAGCAGCAGGATTTGATTTACGACAAAGGAGAAGTTTTACTAAAATGGTGCAAACTTTGAATTGGGAAGACTTGGGAATAACTAGACTATGCTGTATGTTTCGTGCTGTCAGTGGTGAGTTGGCGTAGAATGACATAAGTAAAAGTATCATCTTGAGTGGAGCTCTTAAAGGTAGGAAAGTTTATGATCTATTTATATAAAATATGAGTTTTGTCTGCACATTGCTCAGAATTTGAAAAGAATGGTATTTCTGTATCGGTCATGTCCACAGTAACAAGGAAATGCAATTTTTACTTTTCCGTAATGTCTGTCTGTCTGTCTGTCTGTCTGTCTGTCTGTCTGTCTGTCTGTCTGTCTGTCTGTCTGTCTGTCTGTACACGCATCACGAGAAAACGGCTGAAGCGAATTTAATGAAAATCGGTATGTAAAGTCGCGTGATGAACCGCTACAATCTAGGCTATATTTTTTTTTATTCACGCTGAGTGAAATGGTAGTTTAGGTGAAGGCCTGAAATTTCATTCTCAAATATTTATGTTATTAGTGGTTGTGTCTTAATGAAAATCGGTATGCGAAGTCGGGGTAATAAGTCGATATAATCTAGGCCATGAATAACTTTATTCACGCTGAGTGAAATGGTGGTTTAGGGGAATGCCTAACATTTAATTCACATAGATCGATAGCTACAGTCGCTTAAGTGCGGCCAGTATCCAGTAATCTGGAGATAGTGGGTTTGAGCCCCAATGTCGGCAGCCCTGAAGATGGTTTTCCGTGGTTTCCCATTTTCACACCAGGCTAATGCCGGGGCTGTACCTTAATTAAGGCCACGGCCGCTTCCTTCCACCTCCTAGGCATTACCTCTCCCATCGTCGCCATAAGACATGACGGTGCGACGTAAAGCAAATAGAAAACAAATTATAATAATTCGGAAATATTAATGTTATTAGTGGTCGTATCTTAAAGGAAATCGGTAGACAAAGACGGGGAATAAGTCGCTACAATCTAGGCTATAAATAATTGTATTCACGCGGAGAAAAATGGTAGTTTACGAGAAGGCCTAAAATTTAATTCTCAAATATTTATGTTATTAGAGGTCGTATCTTATTGAACATTGGCATGCAAAGTCGGGGAATATATCGCTATAATCTAGGCCATCAATAATTGTATTCACGCTGAGTGAAATGGAAGTTTAGGGGAAGGCCTAACATGTACTTCTCAAATATTTCTGTTATTAGTGGTCGTATCGATAAATACTACATAACAAACATAATTTTGATGATGATGATGCTTGTTGTTTTAAGGGGCCTAATATCTAAGGTCATCGGCCCCAAACATAATTTTAGTTATGTAGTTAGTAGTAGTTATGTAGTAAGTTATTAAATTTCCGATCACTTATGTCTTATACTTTGTTACCGTACCGCCTGTACTCACAGAGATATTCATGAATTTTGATTTTTGTTCCTAAGTCCATATCAGCGCTGAGTCACGAGAAAGTGGGTAAACAGAATTTAATGAAAATAGGACTGTAAATTCTGAGAAAAGGAACTACTGTCTACTATATAAATAATTTTATAAGACGCCCTAATATTACAAAGCCTAAAGAAAACTAACGTGAAGGCCTACGTTATAGAAAGCTCATAAAATTAATCAACAATAACAGTACATTGACCATTGTTTGTTGTGATGTGATTTGTGTCTTTTATTTCCACTCATCTCCGATAGATAGGATTATTGCTGCGTTCCGAGTATTTTTTTAAAAATTGCTTTACGTCGCACCGACACAGGTACGTCTTATGCCGACGATGGGATAGGAAAGTGCTAGGGGTGTGAAGGAAGCAGCCTTTGCCTTAATTAAGGTACAGCCCCAGCAATTACCGGGCGTGAAAATGGAAAACTACGGAATACCATCTTCAGGGCTGCCAGCAGTGGGGTTCGAATCCACTATCTCCCGGATGCGAGCTCACGGCTGCGCGGCTCTAACCACACGGCCAACTCGCCCGGTCATACCGAGTGTAACAGCCTGCCTGAATATTGGTGGGAAGTAGCTGGGGAGTTAGATAACTTTCTACTTTAGCATGCCATTCCTCTGGTTAATAAATGTTCTGATACTACTGGTAGGTAACACACTGGTTCATCATAGCATTCGAGCTGTTCAATCGCTACTCTGAGGCACTGATTGGAATGAGCAGTGTGAAAATTTAACTGAATAATGGCAGAGGAGTGTTCACGGCTCACTTCGACCTGGTCATTGCAGCTCTGGAACTTTGGACTGTTAGGTCGGCACCGTAGTACTGTTCGTTGAAGGTGAGAAAGGGTGCGTTTATTCATTTGATCGAGTATTTTATATAATAACATTGCTTTCAATCGCTACATTCCTACTGACGTTTTTGTAATTACCTATGTTGAATTCAGTTAGGAAAACGACTAATCCAGTCTATCTGAGAATCCCGTAGCGAAGCACGGGTACATCATCTAGTAAATAAATAAATAAATAAATAAATAAATAAATAAATAAATGATATGAGCGACACGAGAAAATAGTATTTCAATATTGCTCAGGATTTAGCCACGACGACCGCGTGTCGCTCCAACATCTGCAGGTCACTTGAAAGGACAGTGGTGTTGTCTTTTTATTTCACTCACTAATGGTTTAACGTCGCACTAAAGTTGGGGGGTTTGAACCCTCAGTCCTCGAATGCGAATTTCAGCATCACATGGACAAGTCGCTCGGTGATGCAGGATAAGACCGTTTAAGATGTGGCACAGGGTGAGGAGTATACGGTTAACGTCCCTTCAAGGATACTGGAGTACTGACCGGTCTCTCGCTTTCAAGCATTCATAAATACTACCGAAACTAAACACAGAATTTGAGCGACTATCTAACTCAGCTACTGTACATAGCCGTCAAAAATATTTCTTTATTTTTCTTAGTTGCTTTTCGTCGCACCGATACAGATAGGTCTTATGGCAACGATGGGATAGGAAAGGCTTGGGAGAAGGAAGGAAGCGGCCGTGGCCTTAATTAAGGTACAGCCCCAGCATTTGCCTGGTGTGAAAATGGGAAACCACGGAAAACCATCTTCAGGATCTTCAGGGCTGCCGACAGTGGGATTCGAACCCACTATCTCCCGGATGCAAGCTCACAGCCGCGCGCCCCTAACCACACTGCCAACTTGCCTGGTGAAAGAAAATACTTCTCTGTTAAATATAAATGATATGTAATTTGGTGTTGTTCATGGAAATCTGTATTCATAAATCACTGCTAAAACTCTATGACTTTTTAAGGGTCCTGAAAATATCCCCCACCCAGCTTGTTATGGACCAGCAGCGTATACCCCGGATGTGTGTATTATGGGCTATTACGGTGGTGGGCTTGACTCCATTCTGCCGCTATTGCTCAGGCCAAACGTACAATGGAACACGCCTTCTCCATTTAATGATCTACACTACATACACTAGGTGAAGGTAGGATGTCTTGTTTTAATATCTTCCGAATACACATATTGCCCTGAAATTGGAACCTTTCTTTGTTTGCGTTATTCTCAACTCTAATGAGAAAACTACGTGTTCTTTTTACATTGGAATTATATGTTGTGCCTTGCAATATGCGTACGATTTTTATTTCGTATTCTCTACACTGTACTGCGAGCATGTACCTGTCAGTAGAATTTTAAAACAAACGAAAAAGAAAATGTGTACCGGTACACGATAATATACAATTGAGGAAAGAACGGTCATTAAATGCATTTCTAAAACCAAGCGTGTTAAGTATTTAGGAGTAAATTATGCTGATGCGATCTCGTTTAACTCGAAGCAAACATTGACACTCATTCAACATAAGCTCAGAACAATATCATTATTTCTGTGACTTAATCCAGACCTGAAATTTACTACTCTGAATTGCGCAATATATGTCCCACGTTAACATATCAGTTCCTGCGTGTTCTTTTCTGTGGCGGTTGGTAGTGTGATGTGTTATCTGAATATGAAGAGGGGTGTGTTTGGACAAACACAAAAATTCAGTCTCCGAGCCAGAGGCATTTATCAGATGCGGTTAAAATCCCCTACATGGCCGGGAATCGAAATGGGGTTTCTCTGAACCGAAGGCCTCTACGCTTACCATTAAGCCAAGCAGTAGGGCTCAGGTGATGCAGGAAATTCTTGAAAGAAATAGAGGAATATTGTTACTTGTTACTAACGATAGTAGTAGTAAGGCGGACATAAAATACAGACTAGCAAACTCAAGCAAGGCCTCACTAAAAGCATCTTAAAGCATTGATGTAGGAATAAGAAAGATGTGTTTGAAGACTTTCGTGTGGAGTGGGGCATTGTATGGAAGTGTAACATGGGTAACAACTAGCTCAGAAGGAAAGAGAAAAGGAGTTTTTCAAATGTGGTGTTACAGAAGAATGCTGAAGGTGAGACGGGCAGATCCAGTCGCGAATGAAGAGATGCTGAATCGAGTTGGTGAAAGGAGAATGATTTGACGAAATTTAACGAGAAGAACAGAGAGAATGATAGGACAAGTCATAAGACGCCTAGGACTTGTTCAGTTAGTTTTTGATGGAATAACACGTGGTAAGAAAGGTAGGGGTAAACCAAGAAGACAAAGAGATGTAGAATGTATTAGTTACGTAAAAGTGAAGAGGTTAGCACAGGTTCGGGTGACACTGAGAGCTGCATCAAACGACTCTATGTTCTGATGACCCAAACAAAAACGACGGTTATTTTCTTTGGCTCGGGGAATGGGAGTTTGTCTTCGTTTTAATGCATTTACCTTCACCTTCGCATAACACACTACACTAACACCACGAAAACACGCAATAGTGAATATATCCCTTTGCACGGTGTGTGCGTCAGGATGGGCAACCGGTCGCTAACCTAGGGCTAATTCAAATAAGTGCCTACCCAGGTAAATTAGGAGAAGGCCAGGAAGAAGGAGACGAAGAATGTTATGCATGTTGCGCCCTCCTCAATGGCTCCGTGAGTGATCAACGGCACACAAATATTAATTAACAGAATCATAATAAAGGCATTAATAACAGCACTCTATTATCTGAGCTATTCATCCCGCCAACATTATTATTACGAAATATGAGACCAAGTATTCTGGGGGTAGATTTTAATTCAAAACTTTACTTAAACCGTGGGGTATTACTTCTGTTTCAACTCTGAAGGTAAACTCGTTGTTTTTACGACTAGAAACTCGTTTTTCTAGATCGCAGGAACACCACACTGCTTTTGTTCTTTCAGTGCAAATAATCTTGTGAGAAATATAACTTTCCCGTACTGGGAATTAGTTTTTCTCCCTTCCTACTTCTACTGACGGGCCATTATATGGAGAATGATTCTTGGCCTCGCTTTGCCAGACTACTAGCTGGTTTGCGATCATATTATCCGCAACATTTGGCAATATCAAAGGCTTTGACCAAAGAGAACTGATCGTATCCATTTCCAGAATCGTTCTACGAAGTACCATTCTCCTTGCGCTTGATGATTTCCCAGGCTAAAGAACACAGCCGAGACTAATTCATCGTACTGTCGACATCAAATAGTAAACGATAACTGGCCGAATTTCTCTCAAGTGCACATGTCGCGAGATATTAAGCAAAGCTAATTTTCATCATGCATTACGGCGACAACTGAATAAAACAAATCCTTTCATCTGTATTGTATCCTGGGACCAGTAGTTGTGTTGCTTATGAACTAGCCTTAAGAAGCTACTGCAGATTTAAATATTTAGTGATTATTAGAATAACAAAGACATGAGGCCTCCGGAAAGGCCTGGACCAAGTTTTGCGAGTTGAGGCCGTATAGGCGACATGCGCTTCTTTGAGGATGGGGCTCTACCTAAGATGAATTCTAATACTGAAGACGGCACAAACACCCAGCCCCCGAGCCATAGGAATTAACCAATGAATGTTAACATACCCGAACCCGACCAGGAATCGAGTCCGGGACGAAATTCCAGCATGCTAATCATGTAGCCATGGAGCCGGACAATATTTAATAACGAAAATATAGCAGACGCTTTCAACATTAGGTGCCTTTGCTGGCGGGATGTAGTGTTTACAGTGCACTATGTCTTCTGGTATGGGCTAGAAAATATTTGTTACTTTCATTGACCTGTCTCAGTCTCATCCTTGGCTTTGACAATATGAAAGTGACCGAGGTATGAGCGATGCTTGTAATACCGTTCCTTATGCAGCCAGTCCCTTTTTTGAATGGTGTGAAAATATCGCACGTAGGACAGGTGGTCGGTGCATGCATTTCAGTGGGCTTGGTAGACTTATATGTAATAACTTTTGGCTCAGCGAGGAAAGCAACGGGAAACTATCTCACTCCTCATTTTCCTGGTATGTCTCTTCAGTGACACCTAGGCTACCTATGACAGTTGTTGGTGGACTTGTAGAGGATCAGACCAGCCTTCGGGCTGAATACCCAACATTCAACATTAGAAGAAATAACACGACAGTAATGCCTACAAAAAAATAAAAAATAAAAATTAAAAAAAATTGCACAATGTGGTGTAGATTAGACAGGATAGGACAGGGTGACAGCCAAATGGCATTTTCACTGGCTTCTCACTAAGGCGGCTTCGGTTCAAATCCCGGACTATATATGTGGGATTTTTAAATTAAAAGTCACATCCAAATGTTTCAAAATCCACGTAAAGCTGACTATGGACACAATTTTCACAATCACGTAAACCTAAGATCTTGCTCCCTTTATCGAATATGTGTTACCCAAGAAACCTTCTCCCTCGACAACTTCGACATTTTATGCAGCCACCGTAAATCTACCAATACCATAGCTGAGTTGAAACACTAGATCAGTTGAGATCTCCAAAGTTAAGCAACAATGGACGTGATCGCCACTTAGATATGTAGCCTACGTCAGGCCACTATAACTCAGCGTTCGAGAGCTAGCCAGCCCTGACGCAGCCCAGTTTTTGTCCGGAACTGACCTTCACTGGCCAGTCTCGCTGCAGCTGTGGCGAGTAGCAATGCACGTTCATATTACAAATCATTTGGGTGATTTAAATATATTGCATTCTAGAGATGGTGGGCTCGAACCCCACTGTCGGCAGCCATGGTTTTCCGTGGTTTCCCATTTTCACACCAGGCAAATGCTGGGACCGTGCCTTAATTAAGGCCATGGACTCTTCCTTCCGTCTCCTAGCCCTTTCCTGTCCCATTGTCGCCATAAAACCTATCTGTGTCGTGCGACGTAAAACCAGTTGTAAAATTGATTTAAATGTTTCGTTGGAAGGCGAAAGCTTGTTGATTGGTGCTATGTTGGACAGAATTCGAACCTTAAAGGTGGAGCCTTCACTTCGCCGACTGTAACACTGAAAGCAACAGTGCAGCCCTTCAACTATTCGACAATAATTCAGAAAAATCATCGAAGAAATATCGCCTGAATTAAACCTTTTTATGACGCCCTTTTCTGTCGGTTTTGTGCAGGCTCCAGTCGAATTTCACAGAGAACTGATAGGGCTTCAACATAACACAATTTTGAAAGGCAAATGTTAAACTTCTCCGGGCAGTTTCCTTACATTTTAAAAGAACTAAAAAGTAAACTTTCCCCGTATCCGAATTAATTACTATGTTCGGCTCTACATACCTTTGCGAACACATA
Source organism: Anabrus simplex (assembly GCF_040414725.1). Lineage (NCBI taxonomy): Eukaryota > Metazoa > Arthropoda > Insecta > Orthoptera > Tettigoniidae > Anabrus > Anabrus simplex. The sequence continues at coordinate 583,558,997 of NC_090266.1, read as the reverse complement.
CTCGTAGTCACGAAGCTCGACGAGACTAAAATTAGGTCATGTATGTCCGACGTTACGTTGGAAGCGGGATTACGCATTTGTTCTACTCAAACAATTTTACCCCACATCACTATGTTGTAGTAAAAGAAATGTCAGGCATTATCCTACATGCGGGAAAAAGGTCAGTTTTTTAGCTCACTCCCCTCCGTCTCTTTTCTCATTCACTAGCCGTCACTCTCTCTTCACTTCGGGTCTAGTTCTGAGCACTGAGAGCCCAGGGTTGCCCACTTGGACTGGTATGGCTTACGTCCTATTGGCTAGAAGACGAGGAGAAAGGTACTGGCCAACCAATCGCTCGGGAGGTTTGATCAACGGCTAATGTCCAGGTTTGGATAAAGGCACTTTATTATTATCCCAATTATTATCCTCCATATTTTCCTCCAGAATTCATCTAAATGATTTGATATGATTAACGATTAATTAATAAATCATCCTGCCAAGATTCAAGCCGCGTGGGTATGGGTTTATAGAATATGGGTATATACATTAATCTTTGATACCTACGACGGAATATTAACTGAAATGCTAGTATGAGGAAAAAATATATGTAAACATCAAGATACAAGTATTGGACTTCGGGTGCTAAATGTGTTTTAAAAGGTTTTCCAAGAAATATTTATTTTTTGAACTAATTAAACTAAATATGTTATAGAAAATAAACAAAGATACTGTGGTGTAGTGGTTGGAATGATTATCTGCCATCCCCGGAGGTCCGAGTTCGATTCCCGGCTCTGCCACGAAATTTGAAAAGTGGCACGAGAACTGGGACGCAGTGCACTTAGCCTCTGATGGTCAACTGAGTAGTGGTGGGGAGGGGGTACGTTTTCCGCCTCAGTCATCCCCGAAGTCAATTTTTAGTGCTTCCCACTACGCTCCTGGCAAATACCGCGATGGTACCTAACTTAAGGCCACGGCCACTTCCTGATAAGGCTTCAACAGAACATAATTTTGGAAGACAAATGTTAAATTTCCAGAGAGCCTCCTTGCATTTTAAAAGAACTTAAAAGCATTTTCGGCGTATCAATGCTTTGGCAACGGAATTAATTAGTAGGTTCGGCTCTACATACCTTTGCGAACACATACTCGCATCCTTCTCTCTTCCTTGCCTACCTTTTCCAATCTTCCTATCCCCTACAAGGACCCTGTTCAGCATAGCAAGTGAGGCCGCCTGGGTAAGATACTGGTCCTCCTTCCCAGTTCATCCCCGACGAAACGTCTCACGCTCCAAGACACTGCCCTTCAGGCGGTAGAGGTACGATTCCTCGCTGAGTCGGAGGAAAAACCAAACCTGGACTCTAAACGGATTAAATAAATAAAATAATAAACAAATAAATTTGAATCATTATATCAGGCGAATCCGCTGCACTTACAAATATTGTTTTATGCAAACCGCAGCTCAATATACGTCCAGAAATATATGCCCTTCCTGTACGCACAGTAAACACAGTAAAACGGATACCGTATCTCTGTATTTACGACCTACACAGAAATAGGAAACTCTTATGTCATTATATGTTAAATAATAGAAACCATGAGTGTGCTCTCTAAATTATCTGATATCTAAATGGAACGTCTCTAAAACACGAAGAGGACATTGCGACTGTGTTCAAACTGTTACACGATCTGTAATCTACACGCATTGAGCCGCGATCCAGTATAGCTTAGATGGGAAGAGCAAGCCGAACGCTGTGGGGCGCTAGTTTTACTTGTGATTGGTTCGAGTACGGGGCAGGCATACTTTTTGTTTTTCATTTGTTTAGTTCTTACCGTCCCTTAATGCACGTAAAATATCCTCTCCATGGACATTGTCAGAGAATGAAAGTGTACGCGGTCTTAAGAAGGGCCGATATGTCATCAAGGTCGCACGAAGACGGAGGGCGGGGCGGGGGACGAACGACGCGTTATTAAGTGTTCGATGTGATGATCTGCTTGGTTTGGGCACGCCGCTGAATTGATACTCTAATGCACCGTGGCATAGGAGGTGTAACTGATCTGCAGGTTTCGGCGACGAGTTGTCGAAGGCGCTTGGGACTTTCTGGTTTCTGGGTGTAAACAGTTTGTTTCAAACCCCCCACAAGAACAAGTCTAATGGAGTAAACTAAGATGACAAGGCGGGCCAAGAGTTCAGTCCTTCCCTTACCATCCATTTTCCTGTATATATATTCAGATGGCTACGGACTGCTAACGTCCAATATGGTGGATCCCCATCTGTTGAAACCACATCGATGAACCTTTTCAAACTTTCACATTCTTCAGCAGAAATGGAAGTCCATGGTGAAGAAAGTGCAGACAGAGTGAGCCTGTTAAATGGCCCTCAATGAATACAATCCCATTAGGCGATCACCCAACTGGGGATTGTCTGACTCCATGCTGTGACGATTGAAGGTAAAGTTATTTTGGAATCCGAGAACAGCATTTTCGACATGAATACTGCATCATTTCTTGCATATTTCCTGACGGCCACTGGCATAAACTCATTTGGTCTACGAAATCCCGCCCGTAAAGTTTCTCGTTCAGCTGTAAGTAGTGGGGGTGGTATTTATGCGCATGCAGTACTAGGAGTGTGGAAGCCTGGCTGCTGTTCACCTATTGTGCGATTGCCCGTGTAGTCGTATATGGCTTATTACGTGCTCTGTCCAGAACAGTCTATTGAAGCGACTTTATTCAGATCGTATAGTAGTGTTAAAGCACTGATGCTTCACATCGAAGGGAAAATTGTTGTACGATGTAGGAATCAAACTATTAATACAAAGTTCTGTTAATTTGAAGGCTAACATTTGACAACATGCGCTACGCCGAAGCTGTGAGTTAAACTTGATATAAGAATGCCATGAGGTACGTTATTCCTCCAGTTCGTTTGTTTCGTACGCTCTCCAAGTCATTTTACCGTAGTAAGTAAAGAGAAGCAGTCATCTCCATACAAGCGATGAAGGCCCCTGGAGGGGTGGATGGTAAAGGCTTCCACTATCATTAACCTCGGCACTTGGTGGGGTAAAGTGGTTAGCTCTATGCTCGGCCGTCCTTTCTCCCAGCAATTAACCTGGTACTCATTTTTGGTGTAGGCTGAGTGAACCTGAGGGCCATGTGCACCTCCCGAAGTGGAAATCTCGTTTCTTAAATTTTATGACTTCCTGACAGGGAATCGAATTCACGTCCTTCCGGGCGAACCAAGCACGCCTTTACCGCGTCGGCCAGGCAGCCCCTCATTTGGTCGTAATAGTAAGCGTTAATTTCCAGTTTTGGTATAGCCGGTCACTTGGCATGACGTCTTAACATTGTTACATGGTAGATGATATACGATAAATGATTGAAAGGATGACATAATTTTCGAACGGTCTATAATCACGTGGCGGGAACGATAATGGCGTTCAGTATCATTTTCACTATGTCCTTACAGTGCATTAGTATCAAACGAGATGCTAGCAGAGAAGCAAATCTTGGCAGGGGCAGCTAATTCTCCTGGTATATGAATTTAACAGGAGTCAGCAAGTTACATTGGGACGATATAAAAGAGAACACAATTTTAATTGGTAGAATTATTAATTAGTCATTTAGTTCCAGAAGACCTCCCGCACAGTTACTTTGAAAGCGCTTCCGATTTGCAAAGCCCTGATATTCTAAGGAATTATATTCCATTCACGGGATGCAGAGCCTAAACGGTAAATGACATGCAGAACATGGTAGTTCTGTGGGTGCGCTATGCAAGAAGGGTGATGTTACGTGCTCAGGTATTTCGATTGTTGTGTGAGAGAGGTAATTGGAGGCATTTCTGAAGTAGTGGCAAGTAATAAAATGTTTATGGGGAAGTAACTACTTCACACTCTTTGGGTTGGTAAAATGATGGCAATACATGATCGAAATACCTCAGTTTATAGATATACAGTATATATCGTACACCTGCTCGTGAGTTACAGCCCCAACCAACGTAAAATTTGGGAAGTCATCTTGAGTTCGGGTGCTTTCAAGCGCGTACATGGGCACTGTAACATATCTGACACTCTACCCACTTTCCCTCAACACTACCTAGTCTAACAGTGCGATCAAATATCCGCTGTACCATTGTCTGCGTTGGATGTGGGATGGAGCCACGGAATACTATGGAATCAACGTGCATACACCAGAGGTTACAATGTCCAGCTTCATGTATAAATGGATTTCCGTTAGGGTCGTAAATTTTTAACCATAATTGTTTTATTCCGCTGGCACAGGGGCAGGGTGTATGTGCCGTCTTAGTCATCAGCTAATTCTCATCACGACGCCCAGGTCACCTACGGCAGACAAATCAAAACACATGTATCTGGCGAGCCGAACGTGTCCTCAGAAACTCCCGGCACTAAAAGCTATACACCATTTCATTTCAGAGGTTCCAGCAATAACTACAGTACATGGAATAACTTTACCCAAGCGCGCAGCTGTGAACTTGCATTCGGGAGACAGTGGGTTCGAACCCTACTTTCGGCAGCTCTGAAGATATTTTCCGTTGTTTCCCATTATCCCAACAGGCAAATGCTGAGGCTGTACATTAATTAAGGCCATGGCCGCTTCCTTCGCACTCCTACCACGATGCTTCGCTACAGGTAGCGTAAGATGGGTTCTTCATCGGGCTAAACGGCAGAGGCGATAAAGCGCCTGGCTTTCTCTCTCCAAGTTGCCGGTTCGACTCCTACTCATTCTAGAGGCACTTGAAGTTGTTAAGATACACCAGCCTCTTGTCGGTAGATTTAGTGTCACGCAAAATTACTCCAGTAGAGGATATTCCAGCCCGTTGACATCACGAAAAACGGTAAAAGTTATTATTTCAGTGGTCGTAAAGCATCAGTGAGGTCCTATGTTCTCATCGAGCGCTCGGATACGGAAAAGACGTTTGCTAATTGACTGGGTGAATTGCTCGGTTTGGAATGACAATTTAAGAATGGTTTTAGCTACTAACAAGGGGACTGTCTTAAGATGGACTCCATTTAAAAAAGGATTTTCCTCTGAGCTACAGTTGTTCTCCTTACAAGGAAACTATCGATACGTTCATATCGACACCGACAATGGCATTTTGCAAACAGGATGAGAAGACCATAAAATAGCATGTGCAAAAATGTAGCTGCCATCGGTAATTTTAATGGAGTGTGGTTAATACCTCTGTTTCGGTGGATGGGTGTTTGAGTTCACCTTAATACACATCCTCATTTACATACAACACATCAAAATACAAACACCCACGGGAACATGCAATAGTGAATACATCCCTTGAATTAGAGTTGGCCTCAGGAAAGTCTAGATCCATAGACAGTGCTGACCCCAAGTAATTGAGGGAAAGCCAGAAAGGAGGAGAAATGTTGTTTACTGTCCTTTCAATTAACGGAATACTGTCCTGAAAAAAGGATTTCTTAAGTGTGCCGTTAAATATACTCAAATAGATCACTAGAATTTTTGTTTCAGTATCCACCTGCTGCGCCGGGATTCGATTCTGCAACCCTGAACACACGAGACAAGACCCGGAATTACGATAATTTTTAGATTGTAGGAGGCTATGGAGTGGTCCGGGCCCGAGGTGTAGGGGGCAACGCGTTCGCATGTCACCCGGTGGCCCCGGGTTCGATTCTCGGCCGGGTCAGCGGTTTTTAATTGTAATGATTAATATCACTGGCCGGGGGACTGGATATTTGTGTCGTCCGTAATGTTCCTTTCCTCACATACAACACTCCACACTTCCGCCATTCCAATAGCACGCGCTTCATACAATATGCTGCCAGTAGGGGCAAAAGATCCACAAGGGTCGACGCCCCGAACAAATAGCATTAAAAAGGCTATTCTGAAGAATACATTTCGGATAATGACGTACAATATTATATAAGTGTTATGAACTCGAATGCTGTGTCGGTGGATGCAGAGTGGGTTTCGACCCACAATTGGCCACGGCTGATCCATGGTGCAACAGCTCTGCACTCCAACCAGCCAACCGGGCAGAGGAGGAGTGGCCACGGCTCCATCGTGGCTCTACGCCTCTGCTTTCAGGAGACACGGCTGCCCCAACCGTCGGCTGTCCTGCAAATGATTTCCCGTGGTTTCCCATTCTCTTGCTCTAAGGCGAATGCCGGGACGGTTCCTAGTATAGGCCACGGCCGCTAACGCCCTCATCTTATCCGTCCATCTCCTTTGCCTTAACAAATCTCCTGGCCTGAGAGACGGCGTTACCGTCTAAGCGGAATGAAAAGGTTTTAGTAGTAGTACGAATGCTGACGTCAGTATTATGGTAACGCAATCGTTTTAACGCTTCAACTCGTGATAATATTTATTAAACATCCCAATTGTCATGAATATAGTCTGAGACTTACAGATCGCTTACAGCAAGAAAAAATATAGGAACACTTCTTCAGGCAATGGTCTCTTGTCTCCTTGTTTATCACCTCCATTTACCTGACAGATATTGTAGGCAAATACGTAGAGTATGGGGTACTCTTCTGCAGCTCTATAAAAACAATGACGTCTCAGGAAATAATGACGTAAGTCAGCTGGTCCGTAGGTTGCGCCAGGCACGCAGATTGTCTCATTAGCTCGTCCCGTGGTACGAAGATTAAGCTAGAAGCGATTTTCTAATGGACACGTAACGAAATATCATTAATGAAAAAGTAGTAAATCCTTAGTTGAAAACCTTTAAACATAGGTTCTATCAGGAAAGTACCCTTTCTAGAATTTCGCGGGCAAATTTTCGGTCCGGAAACAAGCATAATGTCACGCTCTCAGCAGAAACGTTTTACCTCACTTTGACCTATACAGCTGCATGTAATATCTCCTCCTTAATTAAATTTGAGCAAAGTTGTAGAAGCCACGTCTTTGGTGACGCGATAACAAAGGTACAAAGTTGAGTTGATGGACAGAAATATGTTTGGAGTGGAAAAACTGCTGCGAGTTCATGAAAAGTGTTTCGTGATTTACAAATGTTATATTTATACGCCAGAAAATATCACCAAAGCAAAGTATATTGAGAACGATAAGAGATGAAGGAAATGACGTGTTCATAATATTTATATATTTATTGCTACATGTTTAACGTCGCACCGACAAATGATTTTTTTTTTACAGCATGTGAAATTAGTTTACTCTGTCATAAGATGCTCTGCATATTACCATTGCTACTTACGGGGATATATTTACAAGTAATTCCTAAACAACCTTGTGGAGAGGAATATAGCGCAATATCACAGTCGTTCCATTGTACGATAGAATAATTTTAACAGTTCTGAAGAGTCAATGAAGCGAATCGATATTTTGTCAAGTCCAAATATTGTGTGTTTTTTAAGGGGACGGTTTTAATTTGGGGTGAAAGTTCATACCGTAAGAACCTTCTGATTTGCACCCAATCGCAATCATAGATACGAACCACATTCATTAACCAGTATTCAAACTGTGGGCGCTTTGGTGAGAAACCAGTGAAAGTGGTACTCGGTTACTGTATCACATTTCAAAGATTCAAGCTGCCGGCTTTGTAGTTTCCTTTCTGTTTTTCGCTAATGATTTGGCGTCACTCTAATACATCGAAAGTTTTCAATTTGGGATGGGGAAGGGCTAGGATTCTGAAGATAGCGGCCGTTGCCTTAAATAAGGTACAGCCCTAGCATTTGCCTGGTGTGAAAATGGGAAAACGCGGAGAAGGTCCAATCTGCCACGGTGCACCAATGATACAGTGTTCTACTGATGATGCAAAGTTCGAGGGATTTGATTACAGTTAAGCTAGACAAATTTTGAATGGTGGTCAAAATTCTTGTTACTCCATGTCATTGTTGTTGGTATATTACAGTAGAGTCTCGATTATCCGACTTAAACGGGACCTGGAGTACGTCGGATCACCGAAAATGTCGGATAATACGGAATAACTTTGAAAATGAACTACAACAAACAGGAAGGCTATACTGTATTATGTACTATGTATTACGGGACTCTATTTATTGACTTATTAATTCAATTGTACAGTAGATGCAGTACTCTTTCCTTACTTCGCTTGTAGGCAGGTGCAGACGTCTTGGCTTGGGCTGCAAGAGTTTTGATGTCAGCATCTTGAAATTCAGCCCAGTCTCATCACTATTAAAAATCTGTTCACCGGATAATCCTTCAGCAAGAATTATTTCTTGAAATTGTCTTTTAAATTTCACAACCTCATCGGATTTAGCTGACAGTTTTTCTCCACAGATATTAAGCTGCCCAATGCCGTACCGTTTTTTCCACCGATCAAGCCACCCAGCACTGGCAGTAAAATTAGGGTCCCTTTATTAAACTCCTTCTGGATATACACCGCCATTTCATGCAGAATGGGGCCAGATATTGACAAGCCCTTTTCCTGGTTTTTAGTGAACCAAAGAAATAGTGCTTCACTTACTTTTTTGTACTCACATTTTTCATTGTTTTTTTCCAATTTTCAGTGCATCACTTGTTGCTCTGGTAGAGCACCACTTTTCAATTTATTCCCTCGTATGTTTTCAATCTCCCACTGTAACACGTCCAACACCATAATCTGAAGCCATTTTTGGAGAGTTTCCCCTTTGTCCAGTCTCTTTAACCCACTCTACTTGTCATCCACAGAAACAATCACTTTCTTACGTTTACTCGCCATACTCACAGAGGATGTGAAAACTATAACATCCGCACCCAACCAATACTACATTGAACAATACTACCGCATGACTGCCAGTGCTTGTCCCACAGTCGCACCCTCCACACCCCGTGTCCCAGAATTGCATCCACCTAAAGTTCAAATTAAGACTACCAGTGTCGGATAACACGGAGTGTCGGATAAACGAAGGTCGGTTGAGCGAGACTCTACTGTAATTATCCCTGGATGGATACTTAGCGACGTGCGACAAAATTAAATTAACACAGCCATAGAAATCATCGAGCAGAATTCCGCTTTCGTTGATAGATAGTAGCACAATCGAAATGCCAGAATGGTTAATGGCAGCACGTCAGAAGGTTTGCAACTTGGCATCCTTGTTCATACGATTATTATTATTATTATTATTATTATTATTATTATTATTATTATTATTATTATTATTATTATTATTCACCTTAAATTTACAAGTAATGCACCTTAATGACCAAATTGTATAGTAGTTTGGTAGCAGGCGAACCATGTTGCAAGTATTGAGTGTCCAATGTCGAGTATCCCACAAATGTTTGATGGGAGTGGATGTCTACGAGTGGAGTATTTCAGGGGATCCCCTCTAAGCACCATGGAGATTAGTTTCGCCGATGAGCTAATAAAATTGGGATAATCCACACGGAGTGGCAACCCCAAGGAACTGAGAGAAAGTCAGAAAGCAGAAATAGAAAGAAGAAGTCTCTATTGTACGACGTACTATACGAACTTGAAGGACGCTAATGTGAGACTACGCGCAACAGAATAGTCTGGTCAACATCAATTTATGTCTATGATGTTTTTATTTTATATTTTGTCGAGTAATTCTTCAAAATTATACTGAGTGTCTCAGATAGCGAAGTGTTGTTTTTATATACCCAAGTTCATGACTAAAGCCAGAGGTATTTGAAGGTGTCCACATACAGTAAATACGCCGGTAGATTTTGCTGGCACGTGAAAGAACTACAGAGGACATTTTCAAAACCTTAGCATCTCCAAAACTGGAAATGTAATTAGTGTACAAGGAAGAAAATCGAATAGCATTATAATTATTATTAACACTTCAACAGTCATTCATCCGAATATTATTGACCTACCACCCTTGCAGGCTGTCTGGAGAAGCTTGTTACCTTTTGTTTTATGCTGTAACTTGGAACATATAATCGATGACCATGAAATGGGTATGCATGTGGGACGGTAGAGCGAATGAATAGGCAAAGAATTTAGAGAGGAAGAGGTCGTGGCCTTTCAGAGGGATAAGGTTCTCGCCCTTGGCCTCACTTGGGACACAGAATCAATGGAACACCTGTTTCAAAGACTGCTGGCGTTGATGTTCAGTTACACCATTTCAGAATTCAAGTCTGTCCGACTGATCACCTAGCGATGAGCTCAGTTAATGACATCCACTTTGCCAAAGGCACGGCCCAATAACGACAGTGAAACCAGTGTGACTGAAATCGTTTGACACTGCCTGCTGTAGCCAGAATTCCTTACTGTATACATCAGAATTGCTCAGCTGGTCGCCCAGTGAGGTAGGGCTCGCTTGTCTGAAATGCGGGCAGAGTACGTAGCAATCATACGTCACAGTCAAGTTAGAGGGCGAACGAACTCGGAGCAGTGGTGGCTACGAAGCTCCACACGCAACATTCAACGAAATGTTGGTTAGAGCACAGTATTATAAATACACTATAAAAGCAAAAGAAACCTACCTTTTAAACATATTCAGGTTCGATTTATACTATATTGCGTTCGATATTAATTGACATGGACTTATTTTCCTCTATTTTCATTCAAAGAAAACTGACACGTTACAAGTTTTGTGTTACAATGTACAAATATATGAGTTGGTGCGTGCAAACTACGATTAACAATTTATTGTATGGGAATGACAAAATTTCCACCAAAAAAGGTAAAATGTGTGTAATTAATTCAGTAAAACGCAACACATTTCTATACTTCAACAAATTTAATGCTTGATTTTAAAATGTTGTGATGCTATGTGACTTTCCCTGTTCAATGAGTTACTGAAAATAGTATTTTAAACTCATAGGACGACCACCTACTTACATTGGCTAACCTCTAAATAGCTGATGAGCTTCATCACTAGTGAAGATAAAATAGATGTACTATCCGAGTACAACAACACTGTGAATACGATAAAAAGTATGTCTTCTAATATTTAACTAATATTATTCCCGGTAAACATGATTGGATTGTTGATGAGTTTATCAGATTGTTTAAACTCAAGCAACAAGAAGCCACAGCTTATCCGCTTTACTCCTTATTATATTAGGAATATGTCCAAAGCATAACCTCTTAGAATATAATAGTGAAAATTGTATTGCATTGCGTGGGGTACAAAATTATTTTAAGGTACCGGTAAACGCTTTATTGTTATGATTGTCATAAGAAAAGAAATACATTTCCTACAACGTGAATTATATTTAAAACACATGGATTTCTGTCCACTGGAAATAAGATATATCACTATTGCCTTGGTACTCAAATGAATGATAACGGTTCATTGACCTTCACGGCCTGTGGCATAACCATAACGTTGCTATCGCTGAACCGAACGCATTGATCACCCGCCCGCTTGCCGCCCACTTATATGCTGTGTGCCCGCGGGACTAAGAGCCGTGCGTGAGCACCTCTGGTATACACAATACTAAAAGGCAAACACCGTTTACATCACCTACGCTTGTGAGGTTGAATTTGTGGCTGCAATCCAGGAGGAAATGTGGAACACCAGGCATGGTCCCTTTTGTTGGAATTCATAATGCCTACAACGATACGTTATAAATTCTATCAAAAATATAGCAAAATATTACTGCCCTGCCTGATCAGCTGCGAGAAAACAGATACTATTTATTTCGTAAAATATTTAATATCGCAGTAATACAGATAGGTTTTTGGTGACATTAGTATATCAAAAGCATAAGACTGAAAAATTAGGAGGCGTGGCCTTGAGTAAGGTATAGCCCCAGCATTTTCCTCACTTGAAAAGAGAAACCACGGAAACTCATCTAGAGGGAGGTTCGAATCTGCCATCTGCTGACCGAAATCGCACAGCTACTCTACCCTTATCACACTCCGTTGGCGAACATTTGTCGGAGGACGTATGGACTACGATGAGGTAACGTTCGAACAACCCAGACAGCTCAAATAGTAGTGTTCAGCATTTTTAGCTGGACGGTTGGGGGGTTCGATTTTTGCTGCCTTCACTTCTCTTGCAATGTTTGATTGATGTGGATTTTTAGTTAATGAAGTATGTTATTAAATTTCCGTGGACCGAGCTCGATAGCTGCAGTCATTTAAGTGCGGCTAGTATCCAGTATTCGGGAGATAGTGGGTTCGAACCCAACTGTCGGGAGCCCTGAAGATGGTTTTCCATCGTTTCCCATTTTTAAACCAGGCAAATGCTGAAGCTGCACATTAATTAAGGCGACCGCCGCTTTCTTCCTATTCCTAACCCTTTCGTATCCGATCGTCGCCCTAAGACCTGTCTGTGTCAGTGCGACGTAAAGCAAATTGAATTTTAAAAACTGTACCGGGAGGTACACCTCAACTCCGCACATTTAAAAGAAGCGCCATAAGGAACTCTATCTATCAAACAAAACGTGAAGCACCTACGGCATGAAGTTAGGACATTGACCAGAAGAGGTCACCATTGCATTATTGAGTAATGTGTTATTTTGAAGTTGCCTAAACTGACTGGATTTATTTGTTTTGTTTTGGTAATGCACTCTGGTGCAAGGTAGAAGAATCAATCAATCAATCAATCAATCAATCAATCAATCAATCAATCAATCAATCAATCAATCAATCAATCAATCAATCAATCAATCAATCAATCAATCAATCAATCAATCAATCAATCAATCAATACTGATATGCATTTAGGACAGTCACCCAAGTGGCAGATTCTCTATCTACTGTTTTCCTAGCCGGTTCTCAAATTATTGCTAAGAAATTGGAAATTGATTGAACATCTCCCTTGGTAAGTTATTCCAATCCCTAACTTCCATTCCTATAGACGAATATTTGTCCCAATTTGTCCTCTTGAATTCCAACTTTATCTTCACTTAGTCGAGCAGCTCGTCTCCTTTCTCCCAAGTCTTCCCAGCCCAAACTTTGCAACATTTTTGTAACACCACTCTTTTGTCGGGAATCACCCAGAAAAATCGAGCTGAATTTCTTTGCATTTTTTTCCAGTTCTAGAATCAAGTAATCTTGGTGAGGGTCCCATAAACTGGAACCATACTCTACTTGGGGTCTTACCAGACACTTATATGCCCTCTCCTTTACATCCTTATTACAACCCAAATACCCTCATAACCATGTGCAGATATCTGTACCCATTATTTATATCATATTTATGTGAATTCCCCGATGAAGAACTTTCCCTATAGTAAGACCTAGGTATTTACAATGATCCCCAAAGGGAACATTCACCCCCATCAACTCAGTAATTAATGCTGAGAGTACTTTTCCTATTTGTGAAGCTCACAACCTGAATTTTAACCCCGTTTTTCATCATACCATTGCTTACTGTCCATCTTACAACATTATCGGGGTCATTTTGCAGTCGTTCATAATCTTGTTACTTATTTATTACTCTGTACAGATTAACATCATCTGCAAACAGCCTTATCTCTTATTCCACTTCCTTACATATATCATTGATATATATAAGAAAACATAAAGGTCCAATAATACTGCCTTGAGGAATTCCCCTCCTAATTATTACAGGGACAGATAAAGCTTAGCCTACTCTAATACTCTGAGTTCCATTTTCTAGGAACAGAGCCACCCATTCAGTCACTCCTTTGTCAAGTCCAATTGCACTCATTTTTGCCAGTAGTCTTCCATGATCTACCCTATCAAATGCCTTAGATAGGCCAATCGCTATTCAGTCCAATTGACCTTCTGAATCCGGGATATCTGCTATATTGTTGCTGAAATCCTACAAGTTGAACTTCACTGGAATAACCTGTCCTAAACCCAAACTGCCTTCTATCAAACAAGTTATTAATTTCGCAAACATGTCTTCTATAATCAGAAATAATGCTTACCCAAGTCATCTCAGACAATTACTCACATACTCTGTAGAAAATGTCAGCTCCCTAGTTCTGATAGTTTATGTGATATACGCACTTCTATGTGAAACATTTTGAAGTTAAAGGAATTGGATAAAGGTATGAAAGTTAAAGTTAAGTTTCATCTGACCTGAGATGATGTTAATGCTATTCCTGGGCTCCTTATGCGTCCTGGATCTTTATCTTCCTTCATTTTTTCTGGAGTCTGAGTTAACACATATTTTCGTCTCCAGAGGTTCCTTTTTCGTGTAAGACTATGTTGCGGTGAATTCCTAAAAGACCTTTCTGGACATCATCAAAATATACCACACGTAAGACCCGTAGCCTTTTGCGTTCTGAAGCAATTCCTTCAATGAAATACAGGTTAAGACTTCCTTCTATGGCATAACGCAGGTAGGTGACTGGGGCGATGATAAAGTGAAGAGTAAACCATGAAGTCCGGTCGAGTACATTATAATAATGGCGTATGGAATCCAGAGAGGCTTGGTGCAGGTCATTTTCTAGTAGACGACCTATAGGTGACCTGCATATCTGTGAGGATGTGGCCTTACCTGAGATGATTTATAATGTTGAAGACATCACAAACACCCAGGCCCGAGCCAGGCGAATTAAGCAATTCAGGCTAAAATCCCTGACCCTCCCGGGAATCGAATCCGGGGCCCCTTGGACCAAAGGCCAGCATGCTAACTATTTAACAATGGAGCTGGGCTCCACTAAATTACTACGGTTTAGTTACTGTTTGTCAAAAACGTCGTTATGTGATGCTGGCAACTATCAAATTTGCGTCCGGTTGCCTATGTGAAGCCAAAAAGGACTGAACATTACTAGATGGGACCATCTGAAAACATGGCCTTTGGACACGAGGAGAAGTGGCCCTTTTTGGAAAGGTCTAAATAGGCTCAGAATGGGTGTGGTAAGATCCACGGAATATTTAAACACATGCAACACGTCTGAGTCAATCGTATGTGACTGGGGTGTTGAGCAAACAATTTAGCAGTGTCTGTTCAGTGTTGTGCACGCTGGAAGATCTGTAGAAAGCAAATTCTGAGGCCATAAATGTCACCCAATACTGGGTTAAAGTTTTTATTCTTATTTTTTACAATGAGCTTTACGTCACACCGAGACCGTGCTCGGTAGCTAGGGTCGCCCAAGTGCGGCAGGTATCCGGTATTCGGGAGATAGTGGGTTTGAACCCCACCGTCGGCAGCCCTGAAGATAGTTTTCCATGTTTTCCCATTTTCACACCAGGCAAATCCTGGGACTGTACTTTAATTAAGTCCACGGCCGCTTCGTTTCCACTCCTAGGCCATCCCTGTCCCATCGTCGCCGTAAGACCTGTGTAGGTAAGACGTTAAGCAACTTGTAAAAACGTCACACCAGCGTAGACCCTGTTACACGAGGTGAACCCATCAACTGTCTGCCCATTGCAGTACGTTAACGACTCGTACACATCCACTATTCACACGCTTAATTTGCGTATGCTATGAATGTTGCGAAACGTCATCAGATGCAGGCCTGGATCCGCAATTGCTGGCTTAGAAGCATACAGTTGTAGTCCACAAACAGCAGTGAATTTGGCTATATATTTTTGCTTTGTTACCATCCTTTATCATCTCCTTGTTTTCCTTTGTTCGTTTTTTAAATTATTTTTTTTGCCAGCGGAGGCACTCGCCCTGTCGCAGCAAGTAATTCACCTAATTTAATGTCTTATATTCACCGTTACAGCTTTTTCTAGGCATCACCAATTGCAACTATTATAAATCTTATGCTTTTTGTTTTGCCAAGCAAATATATTCCTAGCAATTTCGCGTCACTGAGATTAATGACCAGTTAACCATATTCTTACTAGCACGTCCATAGATGTTAATGAGAATGAATAAATAAATGTTCGATGACGTCATTGACTGAATCATAAACATTCGACATTCATTCCTGGAAGGTGTATGTCTAATGTGAATTCTCAATGTTCTTCTTCCTCCAATATTAGTACGGACTGAGATAGCGGTGAACACTATTGTTTGTTGTTTGATACCATTCGTCATAATAAATCCTCCCCAGAAGGATCAAGGCGGCCTATGGGTCAATAAGTAAAGATCCATGCCTATAACATGATCAGCTGTAATTGCAGGTAGGAGGGGGAGGGGGTTCTGAACCCATGGCTTTACTAGATCAATTATTGCGTTGGGGCGTGCATAATTATACGATCGTTAACATTGCTTGTACTATACTCCCCAGCACCGCTGACTCGGCTGGGCTGGGCACTGTGATGCGCAGGTAGAGCTCTCACAATCAACAAGCAATAAATTCCATTTATATCAGCGTATTGAAATTCTTTACGTTAGGAGAGTGTCACTGATGTCAGAAGTAGAATATATTTCAGTATTATCTCTTTAGGCTGCCATTGTATCATTATTGACAGATACAACACACTTGGGAAATATCCCGGTGGCTATGGTCAATTACACTAGTATAATAATGAAGTAATGTAAAAACATAATTACCCAACATCATCAACAACAAGAACAACAAGAGTACAACAAGCAAATCCATGGAAAGGAAATCGTCGTTTCCGGTACAAAACCTCCTATGTGATAATATTTTTGGAGATATACTGACCCTCAGCACATACATTATGAAGAGCGAGAATGCCTTGACGATACTCACACAATATTGCACCTTAGATGACAGAACCTTACCGGCCAAAGTTCTAAGCTAAAATATTTCGCATAGGAGGTTTTGTCCCGGCAGCGACGAAATTTTACAACAAATTCTACCAGTTTAACATTCTGAATCCAGTATCATCATATACAAATTCACACAAAACTTAAGTATTTACAGTGTTTAACACTACGGCTTACAACACTATAGGGGCCGATGACCTGCGATGAAAATGAAATGTCTTATGGCTTTTAGTGCCGGGATATCGCAGGACGGGTTCGGCTCGGCAGGTGCAGGTCTTTCAATTTGACACCGTAGGTGACCTGCGCGTCGTGATGAGAATGAAATGATGATGAAGACAACACATACATCCAGCCCCCGTGCCATTGGAATTAACCAATTAAGGTTAAAATCCCCGACCCGGCCGGGAATCGAACCCGGGACCCTATGAACCGAAGGCCAGTACGTTGACCGTTCAGCCAACGAGTCGGATGTTAGGCCCCTTAAAACAACAAGCATCATCATCATCATCATCATCATCATCATCATCATCATCATCATCATCATCATCATCATCACAACACTATAGTTTGAGCATTCTACTAGATTAATGTTACAAGTTATAATAAAGTAAAGTTAAAACATAATTACCCAACAACAATCACTACAACAACAAGAGTACATCAAGCAATTCCATGGAAAGAAAATATAACAATAAATACTATTAACAATCTAAATCACCGGGCGAGTTGGCCGTGCGCGTAGAGGCGCGCGACTGTGAGCTCGCATCCGGGAGATAGTAGGTTCGAATCCCACTATCGGCAGCCCTGAAGATGGTTTTCCGTGGTTTCCCATTTTCACACCAGGCAAATGCTGGGGCTGTACCTTAATTAAGGCCACGGCCGCTTCCTTCCAACTCCTAGGCCTTTCCTATCCCATCGTCGCCATAAGACCTATCTGTGTCGGTGCGACGTAAAGCCCCTAGCAAAAAAAAAACCAATCTAAATCCAGCATCATCATACAAAAATGCGCACACGACTTAAGTATTTCCAGTGCTTAACTCTACTGCTTACAATATTATGGGTTGTGCTTACTACTAGGTTAACATTAGAAGTGATAATAAAGGAAAGTTAAAATCTAACTACACAACAACATCAACTACAGCAACAAGAGTATAACAAGCAATTCCATGGAAGGAAAATATAGCAAGAAATACTACTGGTTCAACATTCTAAATCCGGCATCATCATATACAGTTCCACGCCCAACTTATGTATTTCCAGTGTTTAACACTACGGCTTACAATACTATAGGTTTTGCTTACTACTAGCTTAACATTACAAGTGATAATAAAGTTAAAACATAATTAGCTTACAACAACAAGAACAACAACTACAACAAGAAGAGTACAAGAAACAATTCCATGGAAAGAATCTATTACAGGAAATACTACTAGTTTAACATTCTAAATCCCGTAACAATATATACAAATTCACGCACAACTTAAGTATTTCCAGTACGTTACACTACGGCTTACAATACTATAGGTTTTGCTTACTACTAGCTTAACATTACAAGTGATAATAAAGTAAAGTTAAAAACATAATTACACAGCAAGAACTACAACAACAAGAGTGCAACAAGTAATTCCACGGATATAAAATAATACAAGTACTACCATTTTAACATTCTAAATCCAGCAGGAAATAAAAAATTCAGTGTCCATCATTTACAACTTTTAGTTTACACTAGCACTAATGATCTCCTTAAACGATTTGACACCGGAAGGGAATGCTTCAAAGACGGATGCAGGTAATTTGTTCCAAACCCTTATGGTCCCGTTTACTAAGGAAAACTTGCCCACATCCGTATGTTGGTTCCGGGCCCTAATTTTATGCTTCCAGTATCCAGTAATCGGGAGATAGTGGGTTCGAACCCCCACTGTCAGCAGCCCTGAAGGTGGTTTTCCGTTGGTTCCCATTTTCACACCAGACAAATGCCGGGGCTGTCCCTTAATTAAGGCCACGGCCGCTTCCATCCTCTTCCTATGCCTTTCCTATCCCATCGTCGTCAAAAACCTATCTTTGTCGGTGCGACGTAAAATAAAATAGCAAAAAAATTATGCTGGTGATCAATTGTTGATGAGAACGAGGGTGGTTCCAACCTGTTCCTAATACTACTCCAGGCAGTCATTTCAGTGTAACTATTATCAAGACCATACAGGGGACCTCTAGTTCTTCTAGATTCAGGACTGTCCCAATTAATTGTATTCCTTCTATTCCCGCTTATGAAACGCATCGTTCTTCTTTGAACTTCTGGTAGGGATTTTTTTAAATCTACCGTGTACGGATCCTACCACACAGATCCATATTCGAGAATCAGTCTTACCAAACATTTATAAGCTTTGTTTTTGGCACGAGAGTTAGCTTTCATGAGATTCCGCATAGTAAAATATTACGATCTCCAGGATTTCTTAACTACATTTTCTTCTTGCTCTGACCAGTTTAAATCTTTTGTAATAGTAACACCTTAGTAGTTACAACTATCAACTTCAACAACATCCCCCTCCCGACCCACCGAAGTTCTTAATCAGTCCCTAGTTCTTTTTTTTTTTTTTTTACTGAAACACAATTTCTTCATTTCTTGTTTCTTCCGCTGTGGATTTTCATTCGATTTTCACGCGCCCATTTCTCAATCGTATCTAAATCCTGCTGAAGCTATGCGTCCTTCTCCTCTGTCTTTATCTCCCGGCGTATGACACAGTCATGAGCAAAGGGGCACACTTCCAATTTTATCGAAGCAGGCGTTTCATTCATGAAAGGTATGAAAAGAATTGGCCCATTAATGCTATCCTGAGCCACACCAGACTTAACGTTTCTTGGAGAAGACAGCGTCTCTCCCGCGCGTATCACCTGAGATCCTCCACTTAGGAGTTCGCGTATCCATTTCACCATTCTGACGTCAAACTATGTACGCGCAAACTTATTAAGGAGGATGTCATGTGGCACAAGGTCGAATGCCTTAGCAAAATCAATTACTACTGCATCAATCGTTGACTCATTGTTGAGCTTATCCGATATATCTTGACATACGGGGCAGAGCTGGATATCGCAGCAGAAACCAAACCAAACCCAATGGCACCACAGCCCTTGAAGGGCCTTGGCCTACCAAGCGACCGCTGCTCAGCCCAAAGACCTGCAGATTACGAGGTGTCGTGAGGTCAGCACGACGAATCCTCTCGGCCGTTATTTTTGGCTTTCTAGACCGGGGCCACTATCTCACCGTCAGATAGCTCCTCAATTCTAATCACGTAGGCTGAGTGGACCTCGAACCAGCCCTCAGGTCCAGGTAAAAATCCCTGACCTGGTAGGGAATCGAACCCGGGGCCTCCGGGTAAGAGGCAGGCACGCTACCCCTACACCACGGGGCCGGCTATCGCAGGAGAAGCCTTCGCTAAAACCATGCTTCCCGTTAAATATAATTCCACAAGAGTCATATTTTAACCTCAAATAATCTACTATTAATTTCCCCATTTTTTGCATACAATTGCCGTCAAACTTACCGGTCTGAGGTTATTCAAGTCGCTCTTGTCACCCCCTTTATGAATAGGAAGTACAGTGACCGATTTCCAATCTTCTGGAACCTTGCGCAGGAACTCACTGTAGGAACTCATACCAAGTGCAAACAGCGTAACAGAACACAAAATTCCATGGTTTCCCATTTTCACACCAGGAAAATTCTAGGCCGCGGTCGCTTCCTTCCCATTCCTATCCCATAGTCATCATAAGACCGATCCGTGTCGGTGCGACGTAAACCGCCACGGCACTTAACGCCCTTGAAAGTTATTTGGCCAGCCCAGCGACTGCTGTTCAGCCCAAAGGCCTGCAGATTACGAGGGGCCGTGTGGTCAGCACGACGCATCCTCGCGGCCGTTATTCTGGGCTTTTGAGACCGGGGCCGCCATCTCACCGTCAGATAGCTCCTCAATTCTAATCCCGTAGGCTGAGTGGACCTCGAACCAGCCCTCAAGTCGAGATAAAATCCCTGACCCCGCCGGGAATCGAACCCGGGGTCTCCTGGAGAGAGGCAGGCACACTACCCCTACACTACGGTGCCGGCGGTGCGACGTAAAGCAGAGTGTAAAAATAAAATGTAAAGAACAAAAACAAATACGCCGCTCCTAAATTTCATTCTTGGATATAAGGAAGACGGCGTACAGTGACTGTTATCCTGATTACCGTCTATCCTTTGCTTTGGAAGAACATTATGTGTTTAGCATATCGTCGAGAAATATTAGACTATATTAAGCGAATCAGTGATAGGAATGGGGACCTTACACGTAAGAGAAACATTATTTTATAGCAGAGAGAAATAATTGCCGTATTTAAATGAAAATGGAAACAAATTATGCCAATACCGTGTTCGATAGCTGCAGTCGCTTTAGTGCGGCCAGTATCCAGTATTCGGGAGATAGCGGGTTCGATCCCCACTGTCAGCAGCCCTGAAGATAGTTTTCGATGGTTTCCCATTTTCACACTGGGCAAATGCTGGGGCTGTACCTTAATTAATAATAGTGTTTTTTGCTTTACGTCCCACTAACTACTTTTACGGTTTTCGAAGACGCCGAAGTGCCGGAATTTAGTCCCGCAAGAATTCTTTAGGTGCCAGTAAATCTGCCGACACGAGGCTGACGTATTTGAGCACCATCAAATACCACTGGACTGAGCCGGAATCGAACCTGCCAAGTTGGGGTCAGAAGGTCAGCGCCTCAACCGTCTGAGCCACTCAGCCCGGCTGTACCTTAATTAAGGCCACGGCCGCTTCCTTCCAGCTCCTAGCACTTTCCTGTCCCATCGTTGCCATATGACCTATCTGTGTTGGTGCGACCTAAAGCAGCTAGTAAAAATGTATGTGTATATGCCAATCATAAATTCTGAATTGGAATGGATGATAATCATGTTCATTAGCACAAAATATTAATTTTTTTCTTTTAGTATTTGCATTTCGCTCTTACATTTTGCGAGACAAAATTTCGGATACTAGGTCATTTTTCTTAAGCGACGTTAAGTAGAATTTCGAAACAAGAATAGTTGGAAGCGATCAGTAGCCACATAATATACTGTTGCTGGTGATTCACTAATGGGGTCACAGATACAGCGTCTGCAGTCGTTATTCATGAGCACATACTGTAAATGCGTGTGTAAACTGCGTAAAGTTTTACTATCGTGTTCTTGGAAGTGTATGTGTTTACTGGTAATGAAACGGTACACTCTTAGAGCGAAGAGATTCTGTATTTATCTCAATCATCCTCAACTACAAAGTAGACAGGCCTGTTCTAGGCGGTCTTGATTATCTTAAAATTCACGAGCTTCCTAGCCAACAGTTTATCGCCAAATCATTAGATTGATTATGTAGCCTATGCAGTAAAAAGTTTATATGTTAATAATGTACGGGAAGTAGTAAGATAACTAACATGAAAACTTTATATTCATTTATGTGACTAATGTCCGTTCCACCCACTGTCACAAAACATGCTCTTTGATTCGTGCATGTGCCAAAATGGTGAGCTATACTTTTCTGGAACAAGGCAAACTACGGTAGAGAGCAGTGGCGGCTCGGGATGAATTACCTATGTTGGAGGTTCTGCTCTGTGACGCCCAGTCCATTGCAGTAAGTGTACTAGACAAATCTAAATTCGTATTGCATTCAGGAATTGTTCGTGTGCATCCGTCCTCCAAGCCAGCAGAAACACCTTTCACCATGTCTTGTCAGCTTTGAAGCTCCCGAAAATGTACAGAAAAAATACAGGTAAGACCCCAATTTAGAGGGACATCGACGATATAAATAACTGGCTTGTGCGAAAAACAACAGTTAAAAGTTACAAAAAGTAGTCTTCCTTCCGATTATCGTAGAAATGTTGATCTAGAATCGACACACTCATATTTACAGGGAATCCGAGACCTGCATACATCTTTGGGAACCGGCTTTCTTAATGGAGGGGGAACATTATCATATGGTAGTAACGTTCTTGTTTTCATTCCCATAACTACCTAACTCCGAAGAATTCACTACCATTACGGAGAAACATTCATTCAGTTAATGGTTGAGTTAATTTTACTGGCTTGTCTCAACTATCCAGCTGTATTACGTAGAGTGACCAATTAAAACCTTTGTCGAAAAGAGATCAGATTAAGCTCTTGAAATAATTCTCGACCTCAGTTTTATATAATAGCTAGCTGATAACTTGGAGTAGTAACATTTCAATACAAATCGTCAAGCCAGGTTTTCCCGTTCATATCCAGCAAGACAAGGTCGTAATTAAGAGGGTGATAGTCCAAGAGAGGACTGGGTGTGATTTACAACCGCGCTTGGGGAGGAAGGGTCAACGATTCCGAGAATTGGGACGTTCCAGCACTCTACGGTCCCAGAGGCACAGCTCCTCCAATACACGCGAATACGCCAGCCGTGCTGCAAGGCGTGCTGTTCATACAGAACCTTATGGGCGACTCTTAGCCACCTATCGGAGAAAGCTGTAGTTAGTTATGCTCTCATGCGTTCAACCTAGTGTTCTGTCGTTCACAGATCATAATAAGGCACGAATCGACCTTTGGCTCGATAACAACACTCAGTATGAAGGGTAGGATCGCTTATCGCTGTACATTATATCTTTCATTCTGATGGTTCTGCAGCTCTACAGATCGTATTATGAAGCCGCGCCTGAAAAATGGTGAGCTATACTTTTCTGGGAC
This sequence comes from Anabrus simplex, assembly GCF_040414725.1. NCBI lineage: Eukaryota > Metazoa > Arthropoda > Insecta > Orthoptera > Tettigoniidae > Anabrus > Anabrus simplex. The sequence continues at coordinate 583,535,829 of NC_090266.1, read as the reverse complement.
ATGTCGAACTACGGTAGATAGATCTAGAATCACCAAAATTGAGACTGGAAATAGTTGCCACACGACTAGATGTAGGGTCCTGTCAAACTTTCAGGAAAGTTGAGACTTTCCTTATGTTCCTCGTACTCTTCTCGATCATACACTAACAAATGAAATGGCGTATGGCCTTTAGTGCCGTGAGTGTCCGAGGACATGTTCGGCTCACCAGATGCAGGTCTTTTGATTTGACTCCTGTAGGCGACCTGCGCGTCGTGATGAGGATGAAATGATGATGAAGACGACACATACACCCAACCCCCGTGCCAGCGAAATTAACCGATAGTGGTTAAAATTCCCGATCCTCACCAAAGTCCAGCACGCTAACCATTTAGCCATGGAGCCGGACACACTAACAAATAATCAAATCAGATTGAATTAACTGAGTTACATGATACTTCACAGATTATTCAAAGCGAAACAGTTAATAAGTGGTCGCCATTATAAAATTTTGGACTTCCGTAATGTCTTTGACAAATGGGACCTATTACACCCAAGTGACCTACAACCTAAATGCGTGTAATGAGATGTATTACAACCGGTACAAAATGCCAATGTACTGTGTATTACAAACATTCTCAATAAGTTAAATGAATTTTTCTGATGACAAGAATGATCTCTTATTTCAACATTAATGACAGCGACCAATTAAAGTTCTTAGTAGCTTAGATCAACCGTTGCTCGAACACAAAATTTTGTACAAGAAGTAATTGTAGTATCAAGTTTCTTGTCTCTTATATATCCCACCAAGTTTCATTAGCTGTTACGATAATTTATTTTTCACTGTCTCTCAATCTAAGAACGAAGACTGGACTGTGGTGTAATTTAATTGATAGTTTCACGCCAAAACGGAGTTCTTACCGATATTTATCCGTGTCAGCTAACAGCTTTGAGTCTTTGGTCAAGACAACGTGCCTTAGAGAAGGGACAAGCCTTTAATTGACACAGGAACGTCTGAAAAAGACAGTGGCGGTGACATCTTGAAATCCACACGGCGAGAAATTTATCACGCCAGGTTCCAACTCCACATGTTGGTTCGACATCAATACAGAGAGAAGACTCGTTTAAATCGTGGTCTCCAAGTTCACCGTTGGCTAAAATATATTTATATTTCTGTTATCAGCACATTACGTTTGTTCAGGTGTTTCACGTATGAAGTGGATCACGCACTATAAAGCACGAAACGGGAGAGCGAGTTAAAATTACCTAGAAATAATGGAAGCAATTTATCGAATGCTGATTGCATAGGGCAGTATCACTCACAGTTACAAACTGCATATTAATAATAATCATAATAATAATATAATAATAATAATAATAATAATAATAATAATAATAATAATAATAATAATAATAATAATAATAATAATAATAATAATAATAGGCTGCTGAAGGGAGATCAAGAACAAAGGTAAGATAAAGTGAGATTCAGTGGATAACTCGGGAGATACGAGACCCGATTGACGAACGGCGAAAGTACAAGAATGTCAAAACATTGCAGAGCAGAAGAGAATACATGCGTTTAAAAAATGAAGTAGGTAGAAAATGCAGGACAGCTAACGAAGAATGACTGAAAGAAAAGTGCACCCTTGTTGAATGTTGTATGGTTATAATAAAGGCAGATGCTGCAAACAGGAAAATCAAAGACATCTTTGCACAAAAGGAAAAGTAGATGTATGAATATTAAGAGCTCAGATGCATGACCTCTCCTAGGGTAAGAAGACAAGACAGAATAATGGCACGAACATATCCAACAATAGTATTTTTTTTCGTGTGGCTATTTCTAGCCGGATGCAGCTCTTGAAGGCAAACCCTCCGATGTGGGTGGGCGGCATCTGCCATTTATAGGTAACTGCGTGTTATTGTGGTGGAGGATAGTGTTATGTGCGGTGTATGAGTTGCAAGGATGTTGGGGCAGCACAAATACCCAGCCCCCGAGCCATTGGATTTAACCAACGAAGGTTAAAATCCCCGACCCGGCCGGGAATCGAACCCGGGACCCTCTGAACCGAAGGCCAGTACGCTGACCATTCAGCCAACGAGTCGGACAACAATTGTATCAAGGGACAGAACTAGTGGATAGGGTTCTGAAACAGGAAGGGAGTCTTGATGCTGACGCAATGGGAGACCACGTTCTGAGGTCGCCATTCGACAGAGCTTTGAGAGACCTAAATAGGAACAAGGCAACTTGTACTGATGACATACCATCAGAATTATAGTTATTCCAGTTAAAGTGCAAGATGCATGATGAAGGATAAATGCCGTCCGATTTTTGACATAATGTTTTTATATCTATTCCAAAGGAAGCATGTACTGACAAGTATAAAAACTACCGCACCATTAGTGCAGTACCTCAAGCACCAAGAAAATTAACACAATAAATGTACGAACATATTAACCAGTCTGCAGTGATAAGAAAGGAGGTCTATGAATGGGAAGCAACAATCCAGAAAGGAGGCAAGGCGGCAGGTGGTCCCCTCTCCTTTTAATGTTTATATTGAACATGCAGTAAAGGAAATCAAAGAGGAATTTGGAAAGGGAATCGGAATCTTTGGAGAAGAAATTAAAACACTTAGATCTGCCAGTTATGTTGTCATTTTATCTGAGTATGCAGAATAACTGGAGAATTTGGTGAATGGTATGGTCATAGTCTTGCAAAAAGAGTACAGTTTGAACATAAATAAATTACAACATAAAAGTAATGAATTGCAGTTGATTTAGGTCAAGTAATGCAGGAAATGTTAGATTAAGAAGTGAAGTCTTAAAGTAAGCAGACGAATATTGCTACATTGGTAGTAGAACAACTAACAATGCCAGAAGTAAGGAGAATATCAAATTCAGACCAGTTCAAACAAGGAAAGCCTTTCTGAATAAAAGAAATGTGCTCACTTCGAATATTGATATCGGAATTAGAAAGATGTGTGTGGCTAGAGTGGTTAAATTTGGCGGGAAGAAGAGATAGAATGACAGGACACATTTTAAGACACCCAGAACTTGTTCAATTGTTTTTCAAGGGAAGTGCAGGCAGTAGAAACGGTAGGGGTAGATCATGGTATAAGTAACGCAAACAGACTAGAGTAGATGTACGATGAGGTGTTTTCGCAGAAGGGGTCTAGAGGATGAGAGATATGCTAAATCAAATTATTTGTAAATTTAGTAAGACGGTAATGCGACTCCCGCAGTGTGCAGCAAATGCCAGAGCGATAGTCATGAATGGGGAGTACATAGAAATGGAATGAAAAAGAGTGTAATTTACTATTGGATGCGTTAAAAGAGATAAGAGAGGATATAGTGCTGCATGCGCCTTACCAGCAACAACAGAAAAGTACGTATGCTGGAAGTTGGCTCTCAAAGATTAAAATGTATGTGGGAAGGGTGGGTATGGGTTACATATGGCAGGAGGTCTGGAGTGGTAGGGGTGTAAGAAATCAGAGTTCGTTTATAATGAGGGTTATGGACAAGCAAATGCAACGACAATTGGAGAAATGCAGAGAGAGAGTGTGTGAGAGAAAGAGCATCCCTTAGTTTACTTAACAAAGCAATTCAAGTTTCAAGGATAGTAATTAGTAACGTGGATAGAGCTGTTAGAGGAGGTTTTTGTGGTGGTTTCTGGTCTTGTATAAAAATAAGGGGGGGATAAAAAACAAAGATAATTCATTGTGTATATCATGTGGTAAAGTGAAAGATGACCTGCACTTGGTAAGCCAATGTAAATAAACAGAAAATATGAAAGTGATGCTTCTGAATGTAAGTCAGCAGGAGTTATTAAAACACTGTGATAAGCAAAAAATATTGGGTGGATGATTAAAGAATGGAATAGGGGAGTGACTTGAATCGGTATTTACAGTAAGTGCTGTTAAAAAATTATGTGTAAAAATTGAAAGTTGTGGTCCTGTAACATCATCTGGGATGTATTAAAAGGCAAAGAAATGTGTGTGTAGATTTAGGTGCTGTTGAATAAGAGAGAGACAATTGGACATGAAGTTAAATCTTATGTTGCCAGTAAATTGAAAATCGAGAGGAATGAAGGCACGAACTCAGCAGACTGAAGAAATGATAAGATTGATTCAGCAAGTGCTGGTATAGTGGGATAGGTCACGAGCGAGTATTGAATGTATGTAATTTAAGTCTTGCTGAATCAATCAGGAAAGGAGAGGCAGGTTTTGGGTTGCCGTATTGCCATTTTCTTTTTGCGAGCAACCTCGCAACCGTCTGGCTAACGCTGGGCTTCTGGTTAACACCAGGCTTCGTCTCGCAGTTAACACTGCTTGGAGTAACTACTACTCCTCTTCTTCTTGAGTTCTGTATTGTTCTGTTCTGTGTTGCCGAGCTGCCGTTGATTCTCTTTTCTTTGTAGCTGTTGTTTATTGTTAGTTTTCCTAGTTTTACTTGACTTTGTTTATCAACTTACTCATATCATAGGTTCTATCAAATGGATGAAACTCTGTGTAGACTTATGGAAATAAAGTGTAAAGTGTTTCCGTAACACTGAAAATTTTAGCACATGATGGGGTGACATGCAGGGTTGCATCAAAGCGGTCGATGGACTGAAGACCCAAAAAGCAACAACAACAATCGTACTGGCTTACTTGCCTTCTCATTTGACGTCATTTATCAATCAATCAATCAATCAATCAATCAATCAATCAATCAATCAATCAATCAATCAATCAATCAATCAATCAATCAATCAATCAATCAATCAATCAATCAATCAATCAATCAATCAATCAATCAATCAATCAATCAATCAATCAATCAATCAATCATCAGTGACCTGTATTTAGGGCGATCGCCCAGGATTCCCTATCAATTGTTTAATTGTTTACCTAGCATTTTTTTATATTTTCGACAAACTTGGAAATTTATCGAACATTTCCCTTGATAATTTAAACCAATCTCTTACTCCTCGGCCTATGAATGAATATATGCCCTAGTCTGTCCTCTTGAATTCCAACTTCATCTTCATATTATGATCTTTCCTACTTTTAAAAGCTCCACTCAAGCTTATACTTTTAGTTATGTCAATCCCCTCCAACTCAACACTGGCAGCTCAAAACATACCACGTAGTCGAGCATCTAGTCTCCTTACTCCCAAGACTTCCCAGCCCAAAATTTGCAACATTTTCGTAACGCTACTCCTTTGTCGTAAATTACCGAGAACAAATCGTGCCTATTTCCTTTGAATATCTTCCTGTTCTCTTATCAAGTAGTCCTGGTGAGCGTCCCATACACTGGAGCCATACTATAACTGCGGTCGTACCAGAGAGTTATGCACCGTCTCCTTTACATTCTTACTAAAAACCCTAAATACTCTCATAACTAGAGATGAGTGCTATAGGCACTAAAAACAGTTAAAATAGGCAGGCATATAGGCTTCTGAAATAGCCGAAATAGACATGTAATTAGGCACTAACGTGTAAAATAGGCATGAATATTTGCTTATAATTTAATAACACACTCAGTTACTATAAAAGGAATTAAAAACAAGCAACATTTTAATGTTTTCCGGTAACAATATTGTTCTTCTGTCATGCAGAATTTTTTGTATACTGAGAGAAAGATCTCTCAACATCACAGAAGTATTCGGATACAACTTCAATGAAGCCATTTTATCTGGTCTTATTTCCATTGTTTCTTCCACCTCACCTCGTAGGACGCTGGCTAATTTTACCATCGCTTTCCATCCTGGATCGGGCCGATGACCTTCGATGTTCGTTCCTTAAAACAACAAGCAAGCAGCAACCATCCTGGATTCCGCTGCAGAACCCTATCGAACTTTTCGCTGACAGCGGCTACCTTCCCAGTGGCCCAGTCACAGCATCCCCTGACGTCTTCCACAATCCTAAATGACTCCACCAGGGGCGTGGCACTCTTCTCCAACTCGGCGAATGTTCCCGACAGCTTGTTGAAGTTTGCCTTGCGGAATGCAAAATCGGATGGAATCGATGGCCAGAACAAGGTTTCCTTAGCTTCCCTTATACAGACAGGATCCTCTTCATCCATGGCACTGGGCAACTGTCAGGGCAGTGAAATAAAATCCTCAGAATTTGAACACTAGTGTACCCATTTCTCATTCACAGAGAATACTGAAGCTGAAGTTGGCGCTTGCTTGCTTGCTTGCTTGGAGATCTGGTGAAGTTTTTGATTGCTTTGCCCATGTGTCCTCCAATAGAATGCTATATATTCTTCCACTGGACAATATCCAGCTCATCTGTTGGAATAGGACCATCTTCAACGTCAGCCTACAAACCAAACTTCATTCATAACTTTGGCAGATTATGGCATAGTCGTGGAGTTTGATGACCTGGGGAAATTTGAGTGTTCGTCATTCATACATGCATTGTTCAGATCGTTCAGTACACAAAATTAACGTCTTTCCCATCACTGTCATCTACAGGCTTGAATACCGACTAAATACGACTTTTGATGTTCGGATCCGGTTCAATGTCTTGTATTGTCCGGTTTCTAGTTTTTGTTTTATTTCACCTCGTTAACGCTATCAGTTTCAAGCTCAAGGAGGCAAATTTCAAGAAATACCTTCTTTTCCAGAAAATATGGTACATTCAAACCTTTGGACTTTCGAAATTGTTGTACACAGCACAAGTCCTGCCTGCCCCTAAAGTTGTATGCCAGCGTACTGAAATGGCTATATGATACATCCCTTAGAAAATATATTGCTGTAGAATACACAGAGAAACACTTCGTTTGAAGGAAACGAGTGTAGGACTGCAATTGGTTGCAGTGGGACAAAAATGCATGGTCCTCTTTGAGAAGAACATTCTCGATGCAAAAATGTTCAGAGGACATCCCTTTGACTGCACTTTTACCAAATATTATGAATCAGCGAACCTAATTAACAACAGCCGCGATCATCATTTATAGAACACAAGCTATCATTCAAATACGCGAAGGTAGTTTGCACATCACCAATACGGTCAACAAACTAAAAAGCGTATTTATACTACGCAACGCTACTACAACAAGCACTTCACCCCAATAACGTAGGTCAAATGCCCTGCGAAGAACAGGAAATGAATTTGAAAAGTATTTGTATGCATTTTAACTGAGTACTTCTATATTGATTTTTATTATAATCATCCCTACACTACTACTCTAATTCATTCACTTTTGTGTGTGCGCCAGTAACTTTATGTTAGTCAGGGATAAAATGAACCGAAAGGTTAATGGACCGAGAAGTTTTGTGTTATAATATACTTACATTTAGTTGCAAAATACTTGCATTCAGTTGTATAATACTTGCATTTGAGAAATTAAAAAGTGGAAATGCGGAAGAAAAAATCAGACACGTGGCCCAGTGGTACTACCCGTTGCACGAGTCTTTGCCGTTTACGTATGCGCGTGCTGGTGGGTCTTTACTGAAATGTGGCGACACGCCGGCCGGGGTACAAGTGGGAGATAGAAACACGCCAGGGGACGAGCAGGGAGAGGTGAACACGTTATTGCACCAGGCAAACATTCTTCAATGTACAAATCAGTACAATAAGGAACCTATTATTATAAAGTAAATGGAAATCATATAAATTAAACTAAATGGCGTGTGCATTCATTGTATTATAATTCATTACTGAGTGGCATCCGAAGTTGAAATTTTTATTCCATCAGCCGTATTAGTTGCGTGTCCTGCCGCATCTGTCGAGCTACCATCCGGTTTCCTAGCTGTGGTGGTATTGGATTCCTGGCCAGTTTTCATCATTATTTTCCAAAATACTATTTATCACTATTCTCTCAATCTCCTGTTATAGTACTGCGTCACGGAGCTAGAATTCTTTTTCGATATCTTTAACTTTTGCACACGCCTTTCATCCAATCCTCTTTCGTCATTTCTCTCATGGAGCGGCGTGTTAGATCTTTGCTTTACGTATCACCACCACCGAGAGGATCCATGGCAAGTTAGTTCTTTGAAAGATGACAGTGAGAGATTCAGGACATTGTTTGCTATGGTCTTTTGTTCACTAAATTCCAAGTGAGCTCATTTGAATTTCGTTCACGGTGATCTCAGAGGAGTAACCGACTGTATTTGAATATCCCTTTTACCGTGTACGCAGGTTGCGCTTTATTAGCTTTTGCAAGTATCACCAACACACTCTTCGTCATTTCGCCGGTTACAACAATACTTTGTTGTCCTTGATCCACGAAAACAATGTGTCTTATCGAACATCACGTCTTGAAATTTCGTTTTAGTGAACGCTATAATGTGGTGCATTGACAAGGACTAAAATGCAGTCTGGCGGATGGTCTGGGATGAATCACTCCTGTAGTCACTTGACATAATTTGTACTGTTCATTTCGTCATGGTAATAATGTGATTGCGACTTCGAATCACAAACTACGTCTGCATCGTGAATGAACCCCATTTACCACCAGCATGAATCACAATAGATCCTTGTCCTGCATTTGGGTTCAACATAACCCCTGGAACGTCTTCGTACTGCCAACCTACTCTTTACCGTGTAGTGGGTATGGATCCATCTCTCATCTGCAATTGGTAGACATATGAATAATAATACTGCATAAATGTCGTAACTTCAGAAAGGTTTGGAAACATTGCCCAAGCTGGGCTGAGTGGCTCAGATGGTTGAGGCGGTGGCCTTCTGATCCCAACTTGGCAGGTTCGATCCTGACTCAGTTCGGTGGTATTTGAAGGTGCTCACATACGTCAGCCTCGTGTCGGTAGATTTACTGGCACGTAAAGGAACTCCTACGGGACAAAATTCCGGCACCACGGCGTCTCCGAAAACCATAAAAGTAGTTGGTGGGATGTAAAGCATACAACATTCTTATTAACGTTTGCCAAAAATAATGCTGGAATTAATTACGTTTAATTAAGCAACTGAACATCTCCAACTTTTACAGGACGACTAAAGCAATTCGATAAGAAAACAAGCCCAGTGACTGATTGTTAATAGCACTGCAATAGTGCAAAACACAGCTGCAAACAAATTATATTAAGATAGTGTTTCAACAATCGTACGTGAATCATAGTGGGGCCACCGAGTTTAATTACGGTTAGGGTGACTACCTTGTCCCATTATACCCCAGTCATGTTCAAGATTTTAATTCCCTGCTCAAGCATCCAAGAAGAAGAGAAATACGTCCCACACTCTTTTTCAGCATTTTGACTTACATTGAAAATGTTACAAACTCCTAAATACAATCACGTAATAAATAACATTGATTCCAAGTCAAAGAATGTTTACAATGATTCACTGGTTATCAATAATATTCTTTAAACGGTTTGTGGTACCAGTGTATTTAATAACAATTTAAAATAATTCGGGCCGGGCGAGTTAAGTTGGCCATGGTTAAAACGTCATATATTTCCAATTTGTTGCTTAATGTTTACAAATCTTTGGTTCGTCAGACGCGTGGCTATTGATTGTCGTCAGTTTAAGAACAAAAAATAGCCAACCGGCACCAGTTTTCTTAAGCTGATGTTTTGTTTCTGGGCAATTCATTTATACAGGTACTCAGTAATAGTGGTAGCTAGGATACTGAAAGTTATACACGGTGGTTTCGACTGTAATCCTGAATAGTTACTCAGAGAATGCAGCAAGCGGTTCATTTACATAAACAAAATGTTTCGAAGTGGATGCTAGCAGTTTTGAAAATGTTTTATTTACTGTGTGGTACTCTGCATAGCGATGCAAGCTTTGATTATAAAAATGATTGTCGTTAGAATGAATGTTATATGAAGCAATCGTGCCAAAAATCGATTAAGAGTTACATAATTTTGTAGTTACAGAGTATATTTTTAACAATATTTGATCAAATCAATAAGGAAGCAATAGAACATTTACATCTTCAAAATTATAGTTTCTGCAATATTCTTCTAACTTCTTCAGTTCTCAAACTAAGGAAGGAAGTCCTTAACAAGCACCTGCCAGTTTGTAATTCCGAAACCTTAAGTAATAGCACCAGGGATTTCATTACGTTTATTGCTGACAACATAAATGAGTGGTTGTAGAACCTCCTCTACAAGCATCCTGTTTAACAAAGTCAAATGTCAAGCAGTAACCTTAAACCCTCCTTGAAATTCTGTAAGCATATAGAAGACACTGTAGGAAGTTAAACAACAAATCACAGGGTCATTCAGTTGTATAGTAGGCTTAATCAGATACCATATGATGCTCTGTGACCAACACCTAACCCTATTCACTGGAATTTTTTTGGCTGGTCGCGGAACTGTATTAGAGTCTGGCACATTAATTAACACGTAACCAAATTATACCAGGGTGTGAGGATCATATTGATTCCCGTAATGCCGACACTCATTAACTGTCTGTACTCATTTAACAACGTGTTATGCGAATTTTTACACTAACCATCATGGAATAACTACAAGACAATTCCCCCTTTACCTCTAAAATTCCATATGGAATAACAAGCATAGTCATTTTCAGTGAGTAGGAAGAAGTCTCAGTGATCACTGCATTATGACATCCCAAGAGCTTTCAACGACCTAACTTGCAGACTTTCCAAAATCAGTGTTACAGACGGGTCATTTATGATCGGAAGTAAATGTTTACAAGTTGTGAAAATTCATATTATAAATATGAACCACCAACATCACGGAAAACTGAAGAACGCGTAAGATCTTTGTAACAGAGTTAAAGCCCAAACACTAGTACCGGAATGGTTCGATTTGGAAACAATACCCACTTTCAACTACGAGAACTCTAGTCTTCTACTCAAATGAACATTTATATCTTTACGTAGGCCGGTTGAACGTCATAGCCAAATGTCACGCTCCATTCAACGCGATAGGTAAGAAGAGGTTACATTTGGAAACCTGACGTACGATTTTATCTATAACATTTTCATCCACACTCAGTGTGCTATTTCATCAATATTTTACACATCCCGCTTCCCATGTACTTTATTTCAACAGCCAACTCGATTATACTTCCACTCAGTACCGCAGTTCCCAAAATAACACTGGTTATAAGCTAGTTCCTGTACGACTGGTGGATTTCGAACAACCGAATTATATGAAGTCCCAATCCTTTGGTGCTGATGATCTTATTATCCGAAAAAAATAAAGCCAATATCATACACGGCTTGAAGGCCCTTGGATGAGAGGAATACACAGGCTTCCGCATCCGTAACTTCGATAGCAAATGACGTAAAGTATTTAATATTATGAAGAGCCTCCTTTGACCATGGATATAAACCTGGTACTCACTTTTGTGTAGGACGAGAGAGCCCTATAGTGAGGTGTGCTAGAGAAGTTAAAATATTCTTTACAAACTTTCCGACTTCCTGACGGAGAATCTAACCCACGTCAAGTCACGTGAACTTAGCACATATTAATGTACTAAAACATTATGCAATATACGGGAACACTGATCTCGCATTTATCCAAGATATAATGGCCGGTTTCAATTCTTTTCTCGTTTTAGGAAACCTTACCGTATTATTTTTCTTGAATCCTGACTTTTCTTAACTATGAATTACAGCACTGAGTCAAAATGAGTTACGCTTCCACTCACAAAGTTAACAGTTATGTACAACTCAAAATAACGAAGGTTACATTTTGTACTATATAGCATGCCTTTGCATACTTGAAAGGCTCTCTTCTTAAACTGAACAGTTATTGTTACTTGTTCTTCGCCATCAAGTTTTAAATTTTATCGTGATAGCCTACATTGCATATATTTGAATTAACTTATGGTTTTCTAGGATAATATTAAACTTTATGAATGGCAAACAATATGGCTAAGAATTTCGTCAAACTGACCAAGTGATACTCCAATATGTACAGACCATCTTGCTGGATAGCAGTCGTCTTAGCGAGCTAAGGTCCTTACTTATTCGAACAGTCACTTCAGGAAGTAATAAGCGTATGTTATAGTATACTTACTCCCGGGTACACGTTTTTCAGAAACAATTGAACCTTTAAAGATTTTTGCGAGTATCAACTTGGTTTGTACCTGCATGGTAGGTGATTTTTTTGATAAAATTTGAAATTAAGACTGTTACAACATAAAATTCGGAGAACATACAATATCATAGGTTCATTTTTTCTTAAGCGACTTAAAACCAAACCAAACCAAACCCCATGGCACTACAGCCCTTGAAGGGCCTTGGCCTACCAAGCGACCGCTGCTCAGCCCGAAGGCCTGCAAATTACGAGGTGACGTGTGGTCAGCACGACGAATCCTCTCGGCCGTTTCTTAAGCGACTTAGCGACTTAAAATGTCACGAGTTTGATTGGCTGACAAACATACAAAACGTCACATTCTGTGATACCACCAGATTGGGTGGTTTGAACATGGTTACACTATGATCTTCAAGATCGATTTGATAAGTAGGGATTCAGCCCAGAATAACTAAGAATGCCAATGTTTTCATGATCGGTCCACTAATTCAACTCGTATTTCATTTCCACGTGTCAGATGGTGGAATGGAAAATTCAAGAAACGTTTTACGTCATTGATTGACCGTGGAAGTGCAGAAGCACAAGCGCAGCTTGAATGACAAATATGTGACGGTAAATACATGTACGAAAAAGTTTGCGGATGTTTTTAGCTTCTTGAAAAGTATGAATTGCCACAGGAGAGCTACCACTATGTAAACAAAGAAAAATATGTCATCGAAATCGATTTCAAACTATTAGGTCATGTTACGTACATTAAGAACGTGTTGAAGCGATGTTAAGTACAGAACAAAACTGCTTCCAGTCACTTCCCTTACAATAAGCTATCTTTAATATTCAGCATAACAGGTAATTGTATTAAAAGCATGAGTTATCGAACTCTGTCTATCAATGCAAGTCTAATTAAAGTTTTACATTTCCACTTACAAATGTTTTGTGTTGGACACGTACAACGGCACTGATTTGCGTTACTTTCGACATGCTTCCACTTCTCTTCATACACAAAGATACTTATTACTGCAGCGCGAATGATAACAAGTGACGGATGAATCCCACTGGTAGAAAGATCGTAACAAAGTACAGCAAGCAATTCCATGGAAAGAAAATATTACAATAAATACTTTTTTAAATTTTACAATCTAAATCCAGCATCTCCATATAAAAATGCGCACACGACTTAAGTATTTCCAGTGCTTGACACTACTGCTCACAATATTATAGGTTGAGTTTACTACTAGGTTAACATTAGAGTGATAATAAAGAAGGATGAGTGGTAAAGACTCTATAGGTAAAAGAGACTCATAAAAGCTACAGTTCCGTACAAGCAGAAGGCAAGATGTTAGCCAGCATTTCATATAGATGAAAAGAAGGTCGTCAACGGCACGATCTGAGGCTAGTACAGTTCGGAAGCAAGTGTAATGACCACGAAACTTTGTTTACAGTTAACGGGAGCCGGAAGTTGCAGAATTAGACAAGGTTTGACCAGTTGACAAGGAAAGGATTGTTTCCGCGACAGGAGTATTCTACGGTTCCTATACCATGCTTACGGCCTTTGTCATGGGCTAACTTTGTCACGGAAACGAGGGCTGACTGAATGCAGTAACCAATCGATGACTCGCACAAGGTTACGGAAATGTTTTTTGTAATTAATGTGACGGTGAGAAAAGTGTCACCCGCATTTAGGTTCGAATGATGTCAAATCCCCAATGAGGAGGATTATATGCTTAGCTATGAGAAGTAGAAATTCAGTTCACGTACCTAATATTTATAACAATGATGATAGTCCATATGGGAGATTGGAGCAGTCAGGTTTAACGATCGGTATTTTAACTCTTTAATCTAGCATGATGGGCGAGATAAGATTGCGTGTATCAGTTTCAATTTTATATTTGTTCTAATAATCCGGGATATCCGACGATCATCGGAGTAAATATAATAGTCATTTTCTTGAAGGAGAGTTACCACCGTATAATAAAAAGACATCAGATAAATGACGTCAATATTATAAATATAGTTAGTTAGTCTGTTTGTTAATGACTGGTCACAGTGAACATTTTGTCGAAACAAAAATAAATGACCTATTAGGTGGGCGAAATAATAATAATAAATTTACCATGAACGTATAATAAATTTAGCTGAGGTAGCGTATGATTTTGAAGTAGTAAAAGTATTAATTTGTGTGTAATGAATAATGTAAATGCAGTTAGAATTAAAATAATCTCTAATGTCAGATTTATACGGAAAGATTTGTCATTACCCGCGAGTTTGAAAGGTAGAAGAAAAACCACTTATGCACGCAATCAGATTTTGTTTATAGAAATAGGAATGCCGTTGCTAAGTTTCAAGAGATGAAATACTATAAAGAGGTCCTATGGGAAGATTAAAAACACAATAACAGTTGTGGAATGATATCCCAAGTGTAATTGATAGGTGAAATGCGTGAGAGGAAGCTGGAAGGGCCATGTCGTGAAGAAAATAAGTGATAATCGTCTTTAAGAAATAAGAAGACGACATGTTCATTTATGATAATTAGCTCGATTAATTGGAGCTCAAATTCACGTGGATAAACATGAAAAGTAAGTGATTAGAGGTGTTGAATACGTAAATAATTATCAGGGATTACAGGGCCTAAAAGGAAGGACAGATGAAGTCATTTCAGTGACGAAGGTGCTCGAAGACATTATTGTGGAAATAAACAGACCACTGAAGGCATGACATGAATAAGCAAGGTAGCAATGAGATACGAAGAATGTGATGTTTATTAAATGATTAAATTCTGAGACAAATGTTGTATAAATATAGGAAGACAGTAGAACATCAGTGAGTAAAATATGTTTAAAAAAAGGAAATTGTAACAGGGTGAGTGTCAGTTATTCTGTGTTTTATTGACGTGGTAACTTGTGTTATTTATCATTGACCAGAAGTGAAAAAAATGTTATTATGCTACGGCATTAATATACTCATGAAATATGGTGGAAACTTGAGTTACTAGTATATTTAGTGAGATACAGAGCAGAGTCACTAAAGATGCCAGTCAACAAAATCACGGTATTGTATCTGATACGGTAAGAGAACATTTTGGTCGCAGATATTTGTGTTCGAATCAGAGCAGGAAGGTGCGTGAACGTCATAAAAATGTTATAAATTCAGTGTAGATATTGTATTACAGGATTGTGTGCTTTTGTTTATTCTATTTTACTGAACGCTGTGTTTGACAGTGTTGTGTATATTTGTATATAATTTCAAGGGTGATTTGATCATTTAATTTGGTAATAGTAAGAAAGGGCAACCCGGTGGTCATATTTATTAAATAGCAACACTTTTCTTTATCTTAGTGAAAAACATCGCAATGTAAATCACAACAACCATTAAATGTAAGTGAGAAAATATGCCATATCATTGAACGGACCTAGATTAATTAACTTAATGTAAAAATAAATGCGGAAAAATTGTTTTATTAAGTGTGCGGGAACCTGCCCCAACAACACGTAACATAATAGGTTAAATAGAATGGTTGTCATGTGTGATCAGCGACATAATTTCTATAAGTGTAGAAAAACGAGTTCAAAATGATCAATGGCAGAACTAAATGTACTTGTAAATTCTAAAGAATCCAATGACTGTCACAGTGAGTAACTTAAAACTGTATTTCATGGATGATGAAAGGTTTTAATACGGCATTTGTATTAAATTTAATGGCAGACATGAAAGGCAACACCAAGCCATTTGATAACAGTGTGTGAGTAAAATATTATTACACTAAAATTAATTATATTCAGAAATGGGGATGTGTGTTCATGGGCGAAATGATTTCGCATGTTTAACAGTCTGCAATGCTAGACTACATAACTATTTGAAATTAATTGAAATATCGCTGTAATGAACTAGTTTCATTGAAGATGTTTGATCAAAAAGATTTAATTTTGTCAAGACTCCTGAAACAACTGGATTTAATTCTTACATAATTTTTTATGAGTAATTAATTATTTAATTTAAGATGACTTTGAATACTTCTTATGTACAGTTAGGTGATGGTTTTCCTTTGATATTGACATAAAATTCAGGATTCTTCCTTTTACTTCAGAATCATTGTTATTATGTATTATTTTCGCTCATTTGTGCTGAAGTAAGTTCATTTCAATTTTGTCAAATTTTTAGTTGAGTTTTATATTGTCTGATTTCATTTTTTAATATCAATGAATTTTATTAACTATTTTCAAGCCAGTCTGGGATATGTTATTGTAGATTAGCTTGATCAATTGTAGTTGTTTAGATCCCGCATCGACCCTTAGAATGGAGGAACTATGGACGTATATGGACGTATATGGAGTATATTTTTCAGGAGACAAGGCACGTCTACAGGAGTATCATTGCCACACATGCCATCGCAAGTGTACAATATACCTATATACAATTTATTTATATCGCACCGACACAGATAGTTCTTATGGCGATGATGGGTCAGGAAAAGGCTCATAGTGGGAAGGAAGCGGCGGTGGCCTTAATTAAGGTACAGCCCCAGCATTTTCCTGGTGTTAAATTTGTAAACCACCGGAAACCATCTTCACGGCTGCCGACAGTGGGGTTCTAAACCATTATCTCCCGATTACTGGATACTGGCCGCACATAAGCGACTGGAGCTATGGATCTCGTTGCAGAATATATTTACAACTGAACTGCATGTAGGGCTGTCGCCCAGGTGTCAGATTTCCAATAAATACTTTCCGTAGTTTTTTGTTTTTGTTGTTGTTGTAATATGTGATGAGTCCAATATTCCTTCATGAACAAAACATGCCATTCCATCTTAATGAAGCTGTTTCCATTTTAGGTTCAACAATGCCACCATATGCTTTCTCCTTCAGATAGTTTATACCTTTATTTACTCAAAATTAGTCTCTGCAGACTGAAGAGCCTATCAGTTATAAATGTTCTAAAATAGTTTCAAAGAATTGGGAAATTCATCGAACATCTCCCTCGTCCTGTGAACGAATACTTGCCCAATAAATCTTCTTCAATTCCGACTGTATCTTCATAATATGATCTGTCCTCCTCTTAAAAATCCGCTCAATCTTCTGCTAATTTTTCTCCACTGACAGCCCAAAACATACCGCTTAGTCGAGTAACTCGGCTCCTTAGTCCTGAGTGTTCTCAGCACGAAGTTTAAAACATTTCTATAACACTAATCCTTTGTCTGATATTGTCCAGATCAAAACGTACTGCTCTCCTTGGGATATTTTCCAATTCTCTAATCATATGATCCTGGTGAAGATCCCATATACTGGAACCATATTCTAATTGGAGTTATACCAGAGACTTATACGCCCTTCCCTTTACATCTTTACTAACAAACATTAAATACTCTCATAGTGACCCAAGGGTTCAATATGAAGATATATTTGTTTAGAACCTCGTCAGTGTGATTACCCAATTGAAGACATTTCCTTAGATTAACACCTTATGGCAGTCCCCACAAGGTACATTCACTCGATTAACACAGTAATTAAAACTCGTATTTAATTTGTTATCGGAATTAATTTCAAGTATCGAATAATAGTTCACCTCTGACGAAGATACAAACCATGTGAGTACCCACAGAAAATATATATCTGTAGGTTCGCTTATTTCTGAGAAAAAAGTACATACCAGGAACATAATACCATAGGCTCATTCTAGCCTCACCACCGCCTATTTTTTTTGAGAGATTGTCAAATTTCAATACCAGACTGTTTCACAAGTCAGGTTACTAATTTAAATGTTAACCCAGCTACTCTATTTATTTATTATTATTACAACTTCCCCCATGCGGAGGCTGCCACAAGGACAAAGTATGTCGACTACACAGTATTTTGTCTTCTAAGTTACTGTTGACTTTGCTAGTGTGCCAGGTAGATTCACCAAAAGGCTCAGGAATAGATTTGCAATACGGTTCTTCGGATGTTATATAGATGATTGCGGAGTATGGTCACTGAACCTCGTATTGCGGCGATAGCGATGTCGTGAAGTCGTGTCCGGCTAAGACCGAGAGAATCCCATAGCTGTACAAGAAATTTAGGGATTGTGCCTCGAGCTCCGATCATGAGTCCATGGACGGAAATATTGTCTAGGTGATATTTATGTTTATAGAAGTTTACAGTTGG
Organism: Anabrus simplex; assembly: GCF_040414725.1. Taxonomy (NCBI): domain Eukaryota; kingdom Metazoa; phylum Arthropoda; class Insecta; order Orthoptera; family Tettigoniidae; genus Anabrus; species Anabrus simplex. The sequence goes on along the minus strand of NC_090266.1, from coordinate 583,517,757 downwards.
CTGGTAAATTGACTTCTTTTCGGCGTCCACCTCTTCGGCCTGGCCAACGTGCGACTCGAAGCGTATTGTGCGATCTAAGAAGAGTCCTTGCTTGCTAGCTGGTTGAAAGGCTATCATGTCAATACGTCTGTTACTCCCGTCGGTAGCTAGGCCAGAGACCTCTTCGTGCACCGTGAAACCGTGATCCCAGCAATTCATAACAGAATAAGCTAGTTAGACACCACTCTGTTGATATGCAAACCTTCACATGTCCAAATGGAATAGTTGTAGTCAAGCAATATCATAGGAAAATGACCGTCAGATATTTTCTAAAAACTCCAAATGTATGCCCAATTAACTCGTCACCACGAAGATTTCGGCAGGAAACTCAGAATCCTGATGAAACTGACGAAACTCGACTGCAAGACGTGCATAAGGAAGACTGATGAAATATTGTTAAAAAATTAACACTCGTTGTCCCTGGTAAAATGACATTCCTGTCAAGCAATAAACAAAGCCACAACAGATGGCGTTTCTTCTGTTTGTCCATACTCCTACAGTACAGTCTAGGGGTGTATGTTGAGTATTCCCTCCGAAGGCTGGTCCGACCACCATCAGCTCCTCCATCAGCCGTTATAGACGGTTTAGACTTCACTGAAGAGGTGCACTAGGGAAATGAGGAGTGATGTAGTTTTCGGTTGCGGTAGGAAATGTACTTATAATAACTGTGATACAAGTTATAGCAACGTCTATTTTGATGCTCGCAACTTTTCGGTCACTTTGTATGACTAGAAATTTTCACAATATATTTACGCTATGCAAAGGACGCTAACGACAGTAGGAGAATAATCCTACAATCACAGGATTTAGCGCTCTGATCATGAAAAGGTGTGACTGCTGAGACCTGTAGTAAATAATAATAATAATAATAATAATAATAATAATAATAATAATAATAATAATAATAAGTACCAGCTATTTCAACCTGTGAGGAATCATGTTTTCAATTTAAAGTGCATGAAATAGTAAAATAACTTACATTTATATTAACGCGATAATTACAACACAATCAAGTAGAGAATTATTACAATAATCACTTGCAGTATTGTAATGTCCTGTTGAAGTAACTTGCAGTTTCGAGAAATGACTCTAAAGCTGCTGAAGACTATGCATTCTAATTTTCTAACCCCTGATTCGTAAAGAAGTATTCGACATGATGTCTCTATGGTCTTCCACTTGCCGTATGCTGCTGATCATTTTTTTGCACTTATGTAACATGACTTTTGTAGCCGGTTGTTCAACTCCCACTACGTTGGTTTGTTCATATGAGCTTTGTACACGGCACATAGTTGGATCCCTGCTTCTGGCCTCCAGCGATTCCCAACCAAGTTCCTTTAAAAAACTTTAATTTAAACTTTATCACAAAACACAAGATGCTATATCGTGACATGTGTTACTGATGGAAGCAGACATAGTTCCCACTCTGACACTTGTCTCTACGATGTCTGAAATAGAATGTTGCATTCGGTCATAAGCGAAGAATGACCACAATAAATTAGAAACTTTGTCAAGTCACACTTTCACTTTGTCTCCTCTGACGGTAATGACTTTATTACAGACTGGGAGATCTCAATACAGCATTTTGAAATGCACAGAAGGAACATGCACACGTTTGACACTAGGATAAATTTCTCTACAGTCTCCACGCGCCCACTATGGATGTATTAGTTGCGCTATAAGTACGCATACAGTACTTCATATAGTTATTCAATTCGGTTTTCCCTGAAGTTCGAAATATGACAGGATCTTGAGAAATGTTTTTTCTCTGAGGACTAGCTTCTCAACAGTCAATGGTAAAATATATTGACTGAGGACTTAAGATTATCCATGCCTATTACCATTAAAGATAAAATTAATCATGCATACATACAAACTCATTAACCGAGTGAGTTTGTCATGCGGTTAGGGGCGCGCAGCTGTGAGCATGCATTCGCGAGATAGTGGATTCGAACCCAATTGTCGGCAGCCCTGAAGATGATTTTCCGTGGTTTCCCGTTTTAACACCAGGCAAATGCTGGGCCTGTACCTTAATTAATGCAACGGACGTTTCTTTCCCACTCCTATCCCTTTGCTATCCCATCGTCGCCGTAAGACCTATCAGTGCCTGAAAACCGAGTCTGACCATCGACACTTTGTTCTCCCTCTACTCCTTTTAATCTCCATGGCTGTGTCTATTATTCTTCTGAGTAAACTTCCATCCTCCATTCACCTTACATGACCTCACCATCGAACACAATTTATACGTAGAGCTTCATCCATGGAGTTCGTTTCTAACTTGGCTTCATTCGGTGTTTCGTCTTGTTATAGTTCCCACCTGTTTGTACCTGCAAATTTTATCGCCACTTTCACGTCCGTTAAGTTAGGAATAACATATCATGTGTACACACTACTGCAGTAAAATCAGCCTGAAAACAGACCGATGTAAAGATTTCGTCCGGGAGCTAACTTGTTGACCGCGTCTGTGGTATAGTGGTTAGTGTAATCAGCTGCCATCCCCGGAGGCCCGGGTTCGATTCCAGGCTCTGCCACGAAATTTGAAAAGTGGTACGAGGGCTGGAACGGGGTCCACTCAACCTCTGGAGGTCAACCGAGTAGAAGTGGGTTCGATTCCCACCTCAGCCATCCTGGAAGTGGTTTACCGTGGTTTCCCACTTCTCCTCCAGGCAAATACCGGGATGGCACCCAACTTAAGGCCACGGCCGCTTCCTTCCCTCTTCCTTGTCTATCCCTTCCAATCTTCCCATCCCCCCGCAAGGCCCCCGTTCAGCATAGCAGGTGAGGCCTCCTGGGCGAGGTACTGGTCATCCTCTCCGGTTGTATCCTCCGACCCAAAGTATGAAGCTCTAGGACACTGAACTTGAGGCGGTAGAGGTGGGATCCCCCGCTGAGTACGTGGGAAATCCAACCCTGGAGGGTAAACAGATTAAGACAGCTAACTTTTTTCTTCAAATGAAACACCGTTGATCACAACTGCAAGATCACTGCATTAGATGTCCGGCTCCATGGATAAATGATTAGCATGCTGGCCTTTGGCCACAGGGGTCCCGTGTTCGATTCCCGGCAGGGTCGGGAATGTCAACCTTAATTGGTTAATTTCGCTGGCACGGGCGGTGAGTGTATGTGTTGTTTTCATCATCAATTCATCCTCATCACGACGCGCAGGTCGCCTACGGGTGTCAAATCAAAAGGCCTGCATCTGGCGAGCCGAACTTGTCCTCGGACACTCCCGGCACTAAAAGCCGTACGACTTTTCATTTTACTGCATTAGCTTTGCTGCTCCTTGATTCAATTTCACTTAGTATAACACTATCTTGGTCGAATATACAATATACAAAATATTTGAAATGATCCACATGTCCCAATTTCATACTTCCGTAACGTAACGGTTATCACCATTAGCTGCGTCGTCACAGGCCTGTGTTCGATTCCCGGACCTGCTAAAAATTTTAGAAAGGCAGGAGAGCTGGTGTGTTTCTTAAAATGGTGCATGCAGCTCACCTCCAATGGACAGGAGTTTACTTTACTTCCCATATGACATTAAGTGCTCTTGGCCTTCCTCCCCATTACACTTTCGTCTTGGAAGTGCTCATTTGGATATCATTCTCACCGATTGCAAATAAAACTGGCATTGTAATAACCTACCCCTAATCCTATAATCCCCCAGTACGCCTAATATAATTTCCCTTGGTACTCTGTCGTATGTCCGTCTCTGTGGTGCAGTGGTGAGCGTGATTAGCTGCCACCCCCGGAGGTCCGGGTTCGATTCCCGGCTCTGCCACGAAATTTGAAAAGTGGTACGAGGGATGGAACGGGGTCCACTCAGCCTCGGGAGGTCTTAAAATGGTGTATGCAGCTCACCTCCAATGGAGGTGTGCCTGAAAGTGCTGCACCACTTCGCCACAAGGCCCCTGTTGAGCATAGCAGGTGAGGCCACCTGGGCGAAGTACTGGTCATTCTGAGTAGAGGTGGGTTCGATTCCCACCTCAGCCATCCTAGAAGTGGTTTTCCGTGGTTTCCCACTTCTCCTCCAGGCAAATGCCGGGATGGTACCTAACTTAAGGCCGCTTCCTTCCCTCTACCTTGCCTGTCCCATCCAATCTTCCCATCCCTCCACAAGGCCCCTGTTGAGCATAGCAGGTGAGGCCACCTGGGCGAGGTACTGGTCATTCTCCCCAGTTGTATCCCCGATCCAAAGTCTGAATCTCCAGGACACTGCCCTTGAGGCGGTAGAGGTGGGATCCCTCTCAGAGTCCGAGAGAAAAACCGACCCTGGAGGGTAAACAGATTACGAACGAACGAACTCTGTCGTATACATTTTCTAGGTCTACGAAGCATAAACATAACTGTCTATTCATATTAGAGAATGTTTCAGTTACTTAATGCATATTGAAAGTCTGATCCCGACAGCCACTCTGCGTACTTAAACCACACCACAATTACATATTTATGACCCCTTTTTATCATAACATATGCGGCAAAAATAATTGAATCAGTTTCTCCGCGTACACATTTTGAATCGCTGCTAGAACGTATAATCACCACAGACGAGTCCTATGGCCTAGCTGTTTCAAGAACTGTAATTTTTCGCTCTTATCCTGATGAACGTGATATATTACGTAGGTGGATCAAAAGGTTAATTGCACAAACGCGCCGCAGCAGCGCGCCGTGTGTCGCAAACGTGGGCACAGCAAAGAAAGGGAGAGACACTGCCCACACGTCTGTTAGAGAGGTCGCTGTGGTGTCTCGTCTAGTTTTGTGTGAATAGTGGCCAAATGCAATGGCGCGTCAACGGAACGTTCACTCCAAATATGAGGTGCGTGTGACAATCCGATTCCTATGGGCCAAAAGGAAGAATTGCACGGACATTCATCGTGAAATTAGTGCTGTGTATGGGGAGCGGACCATTTTCTGACAAGGTGTCGTAAAATGGTGTCAGCAATTCGAAGCCGGACGCACGGATATCACGGACAACCATCGCAAAGGCAGGCCCGCAACGTCCAGGACCCATGCAAAGGTCAACAGTGAATGCGATCATTAGACAGAACCGGCGCATTAAACTGAGAGAAATCGCGACGCAGCTGAACATGTCGTATGGCAGTGTGTTCGCCATTTTTCACGAGGACCTTGGATATCGTAAGCTGTGTCAAAGATGGGTCCTACGTCTTCTCACCGATGAGCACAAGGGACAACGTTTCCAATCCTCCCTGGCATTTTTGCAACGTATGCCGCAGACCGAAACGGGTTTCTGCGGCGAATCGCCACAGGCGACGAAACATGGGTCCATCACTTCACCCCCGAAACGAAGCGAACATCAACGGAATGGGTGCACCCTTCATCACCACAAAGAAAGAAGGCCAAGGTTCAACCTTCAGCTGGTAAGTTCATGGCGAGAGTGTTATTTGACATGGAGGGTTTGTTGCACGCGAAATGCATGCCGAAAGGAACGACGATCAACGCGGCGTCGTATTGTCAAACGTTGCACCGGTTGCGTAAAGCGATTAAAGAGAAGCGCCGGGGGAAATTGAGCGCCGGTGTGATTTTGTTGCACGATAACGCAACACCTCACAAGGTCCGCCAAATGAGAGAACTGCTGCTGCGTTTCAAGTGGGAGGTCTAGCAACATCCACCGTACAGTCCCGACCTAGCGCCATGTGACTTTCTTCTATTCGGTAAGCTCAAAACGGAGCTCGGTGGTCGACGTTTCCAAACCGATGAGGAGGTGAAGGCCGCTGTCACCGAGTGGTTGCAGAACGCTGGAGGAAATTTCTATGCATCCGGCATCGGCAAGTTGGTTGTGCGTTCGCAGAAATGTTTGGAGTCGCTTGGAAATTATGTGGAAAAGTGACGTTACAGTGTATGTAGTTATAGTCGTGTTGCTGTTGTATAGGT